>NC_141688.1:21701019-22301019 GCF_964263255.1 Lissotriton vulgaris
GGAGGCAGCAGCGGCCGAAGAGGTAACTTTAAAAATAATCAAGGTGAGGGTACAAAACCCTAATTGGAAAAAAGTGGGAAAAGGGGTTTAAGCACAATTGCACCTATCCTGTATGCTGCCTAGTTTTTTTGTATGGCGCCACGGATTGGAGATTCTTTTCCCTAGACCTCCCAGAACAAGAAACTTGTTCTAACATACAATTTTTGCAACAAATGATCCAGCACACAAATCAATGTATTAAGAATCTGGATAATAAGTCATTGAGCACAGGTCAAAAAACTACAAAAGTTCAGTAGCAGAGTCTTCGGATGTTTTTTTTAAAGTTTAATCTTTATTTGTTTCTTCACTCATGTAGCCAACGCGTTTCGTCCTCCACGGACTTCTTCAGGGCAAATGGGCGATTTTTGGCTCCAAACCCGACCTCATTATCGAGTCAGACGCCATTGGTTCCGGATGGGGCACACGTTGTGGGGATTTCTCCACTGGCGGAAAATAGTCGTCCATCAAGTGCTCTCTGCACATCAATTGTTCGGAATTGATGGCAGGGTCTTTCGCGATTCGCTGTTGAACCAAACAGATGGTGAAATGCTCCATCCTTCTCAAGAGGAACAATGTGGTAGCAGTACGCTACGTCAATCACCTAGATGTTCCCATGATGCACTGGGCCAGGGACAGACTGATTTGCATATAGCCAGGTTCTGAGCTGGGATGGGGCAGTGAGATAAATAACGGTGATGGATCAAGCCCTGATCTTTGGACTGGGTAAGAGTGGTCTGCTCAATTCAGACACTCTGTTCATCACCACCCCCTTTTGTAAATCGATTTTGGCCACTATAGGTGTGGCAGGGTATACTCAGACATGAGTCCCTTTCTCACTGCTCCATCAGGATTCAAGCAAGCCGGGCCGAAGAGGCTGAAATGCCAGAAACCGGTCCCCGGTAGCTTGTCTCCTTTCTGGTAAAGAATTGGCTTGGTAGTTTAGTCTGCCCTGTTCCCATGATGCACTGGGCCAGGGACAGACTGATTTGCATATAGCCAGGTTCTGAGCTGGGATGGGGCAGTGAGATAAATAACGGTGATGGATCAAGCCCTGATCTTTGGACTGGGTAAGAGTGGTCTGCTCAATTCAGACACTCTGTTCATCACCACCCCCTTTTGTAAATCGATTTTGGCCACTATAGGTGTGGCAGGGTATACTCAGACATGAGTCCCTTTCTCACTGCTCCATCAGGATTCAAGCAAGCCGGGCCGAAGAGGCTGAAATGCCAGAAACCGGTCCCCGGTAGCTTGTCTCCTTTCTGGTAAAGAATTGGCTTGGTAGTTTAGTCTGCCCTGTTCCCATGATGCACTGGGCCAGGGACAGACTGATTTGCATATAGCCAGGTTCTGAGCTGGGATGGGGCAGTGAGATAAATAACGGTGATGGATCAAGCCCTGATCTTTGGACTGGGTAAGAGTGGTCTGCTCAATTCAGACACTCTGTTCATCACCACCCCCTTTTGTAAATCGATTTTGGCCACTATAGGTGTGGCAGGGTATACTCAGACATGAGTCCCTTTCTCACTGCTCCATCAGGATTCAAGCAAGCCGGGCCGAAGAGGCTGAAATGCCAGAAACCGGTCCCCGGTAGCTTGTCTCCTTTCTGGTAAAGAATTGGCTTGGTAGTTTAGTCTGCCCTGTTCCCATGATGCACTGGGCCAGGGACAGACTGATTTGCATATAGCCAGGTTCTGAGCTGGGATGGGGTAGTGAGATAAATAACGGTGATGGATCAAGCCCTGATCTTTGGACTGGGTAAGAGTGGTCTGCTCAATTCAGACACTCTGTTCATCACCACCCCCTTTTGTAAATCGACGTCAATCACCTAGGCTGGACGAGGTCAAAGACCATGTCAGACCTAGCCCGGACCCTTTGGGAATACTGTCTATCCAATCAAATTTCCCTGTCAGCGGCGCATATCCCTGGGAGCTCCAATCAGGTGGCTGATTGTCACTCTCGCCATTGGAGAGAAGTCAGCTTGTGGAAGTTGAGCCCACAGATCTTTTGTCGGTTTCAGACAAAGAGGGGTCCCTTATCCATGTACCTCTTCACGTCCCAACAGGATTTTCAACTCAACAAGTATTGCAGCTGGAGACCAGACCCACAGGCAACAGCCCTGGATGCCTTCCTCTTGGATTGGAGTAAGGAACAACCTTATGCCTACCCCTTTCACCATGATCACCAGATTGACGGCACAAGTACGCATGCAAGGGGCGGAGGTAGTAGTGATAACCCTGATCTGGAGATCTCAAGCCTGGTTTCCAGTGATGGGATTTTCCAATCCCTCTACCCCTATTTCCGGATCTTCTCTGGGATCCACAGGAGAATCCTCACCCGCTGGTCCTAGCCGGGTCTCATCGTCTCATGGCCTGGAGGGTTATACATAGGACTTGGACATGATTGGATGATTCTGTTGATATTGTTTTCCCTAGTGTTCATGGGAAATGTAGTTTTCTTTGTGGACTCTGTGTTTTTCTCTAAAATGGCTGCTGGAGTTTTATCTGTAATAAAGTGAAGAGAGCTGAAAGCCTAATCCTCGCCTACTTGTCCTTAATAGAATTGGAACTTTCCTTTACATTAGCTAGGAAATCTTTCATTACAACTATGTAGGCATAGTTAAAAATTTAGCATCTAAAAAACCTTTAGAAATTCACTGAAAAAACCACAGGTTTCAGGGACGTTATAGTTTGGGATTAGCATTTGAAAAACCTTAGAAATTCACTGAAAAAACCACAGGTTTCAAGGATTTTATAGTTGGGCTGACATTTCACTCGTACAAAACCAGAGAAATTCTGTAGGTTTAGTTAGCTGAGCTAACTATAACTAGCGCCTCTGCAATGCACTGCTGATGACGTCACATATTACATTACTCATGAATGGGTGATGTTTTTTCCCCCCACATTGGTCTTCGGATACGCGGATCTTCCACGGGCACCCATGGATATTCCGGCCTAAAACAATTGTTGGGCAAACGTTCCAGGTGTCTTATAGGCACAGGATACCGGTATCCTGACCTCTTATGTGTTTTGACGCTTTTATTTTTCCCTCCTCCGGGCCAATCGACAAACAAAATTGAGGCCACAACTTTCCTTGCGGGATGCGGCCAGCCAATCGGGGCCCTTGGTTCTGTGGACCCCCCACAGGTACTTGTGAATCCCTCTCAGGGAGATCCGCAAAGGATCTGCGTCCCTGGATATCTATACATTTCTTTCTATAATAACTCCCAAACGCCTGAACAGATTGCCCAAAATCACAAAAAAAGGCTCTTTCAGCCAAAGATCTTGCTAAGTTAAGTATCGCCTTTTCATTTAGATGTAGGTGTCTGTGTTTATGGGTTTTGTCATTGAGGATTGTCCTTTGGGCTGTCCATAGACCAACCATAAACTTGGAGTTGTGTTAGATGTTGGAGTTGTGTTCTAAAGAGGGGATTTAAATTATTTCAAGATTAATAAGTCACATATATTTTTCGATTATTATGCTCTGGTTTTCAATTTTATTGCTTTTTCAGTATATGTGTAAGTGTATGGATTATTTACTGTTTCTATTTTGTTATCCTGTCCTTCCTTTCAAAAAGCTTGTACAGTTTCATGGTATTTGTATTATCAAATTGTTTGCCATCCTGTGTCTTGATATGTACATATATTGTTTTTGGTAGGCAGTCTCTTGTCTGTGATTATAGGTTTACCCAAATGCGGGTCTCTGTGGACGGATAGTGGATCTTTTTAGTCTTCCTCTGGCCTAATTAAGTGTGGGTGGTGTAGTTAGTTGTAAGATGAGGGGAGTCTCTACTATTGTGTTTCATAGGATAGGGATGGATCTTGGAAACCGCAAACGTAAAACGTACAAGTCCAAGTGTCACTAATTGCGCTTGGAATGCTTTCTGGGGATGGGGGACTTTGGTAGTGTTGATAGGAGGGTGTTCAGATCTTGTGGCCATTTGCCTAACCTATATGATCGACTGCAGAGTTGAGGTGTATGGGTTCACTTGTATGTGCTAGGGGATGGATTAATGGATGTAAACCGACATGTAAATTGATAGGTAATCAGCCAGACAGCTACATACTTGTCCATAGGTGGTTGGCTTAGCATTGAATAGCTCTCCTAATGGGGATTCAATGGAGAACTACTGGCTGCAACAAATTAGGGGCTGCTGTTCTGTTTGTTATACGCAAGGGGCAGCACTGCTGTCTGCACCAAGCAAGACATCCTCAACAATGGGTTTTCTACCAAAGGTAAGAGATGGCTAGGATGCCTACAGCAAGCATGGGATTACTTCTCTGAGCAAGGGAATGCTCTGCTGTCGGGGAATATTTGATTTATTGCTTCTATTTCTACATGGGTGACCATTTATTCCCTCTCTCAATGCTGTTAGAACTTTTCCTACGAGGACCGCATGGACAGGCGGTCCTTGCTACATTTCGCACTACAATATGCATTTACCTATAGAGCCATGAGGTGAGTTGGGTACAGGCTGCCAGGTGTCTTGCTTTAGCGGTGTTGTCTATGCCTAACCAGGAACATCAGCACAATAGCTGGCACAGACTTTTTGCTCTTGTCTATTCAGAATTTCTGAGACCGGACAGACCTAAGTTCTATGTCTCAAACATACAAGTAGACATGCATGCACACTGAGCTTATCTTCTGTCTAATTTTGTCTTCAGTTGCCAGTATTCCCTTTGTTTGCCGTGCTCATTTGCTGGTATGTAAGGTACTTGAAGGGATGAAAGTAAAGTAGCACCTACCTAGAGAAAATGTGATTAGGGAGAGGGAGGAGATAATTTTCAGTGAACAGACCAGAACAAGTGAAAGAGGTAACCTGTCCAGGCACAGCTTATTGAATTTTGGTTGGAGGTATGGGCAAATGTTTAGGTAATTATGTCAACAACAGGCAAGAAGGTGTTGAGGAGGTGGGAAGGCAGGATGTGAGATTACATCATGTTTCAGTTTAGGGTAGAGTGTGACAACAAGAATGACAGACTGAAGGGTGTTAATGTGTAAAAGTGGCATATTATGTTTGTGCTTTGGCCACATTGTGCCATGTTATGTGAAGAGCTGTCACAACATGATATTAGATTGGAAGGTGTGATGTATTATATCAATTGAGATTGGTTTACAAATGAATAACCTCTCATTCACCCCTTTATTAATTTTTAGTAGTTCATGATCTAGAGGTACCAAAAATGTATACTAAGAACATGAGCTCCCTGAAGAAGGCCCACACCCCAAATACATTTGGACAAAGTATAAATGTTCAGATTTTTCTAGATCATCAAACAGTTGGAATGAGATTAGGAATTTAGAAGCCAATCTTGATTGAGAGGTTGGAAGTAAATACTAGAAGATGATTCAACACTTGTGAATAAGCTGTGCATTTAGGGATACAAATTGCTAGTTGATTTGTTACTCCGATTTAACCATATGGATCCCAGGCTGAATGGATCCTGTCTGGCCTAAGAGCCGACTTGGGTGATTGTGGTTTAAAATTGTTTTAACATTAGAAAAGTTCAGTTTATAAGGTTCTATATTTTCATTAATATTTATTAATCAGTCATATATAACTGTCCTGCACCTGAAGTATTTACGAAGTTTACATGGAGCTGAATTCAGATTTTAACAAAAGAACATGGAATATATGGTTTAATTTAAGAATGATAGAAAGCGAGAGCCATATTTGACAGCATCATATGAGTAGTTAAAATTTATATAGCAATAAAATATATTTGGAAAATTAAGTAGACGAAAATGATTGTTGAATATTGAGAGGAAATAAGTCAAGTTATTCAGGAAGATACTCCTTGAAGGCTGAGAGCTTAAGGTCATTTCTGATGCTGAGATCTGTATCTTTGTACCCACATTTGGCACCTCTCTGGCCACAGGTTAGCTCCTTGTAAAAGTTACCTACCGTACCAAGGGCACGGTGACCAGGGAAGGCCCCTAAGGGCTGCAGCACCTATTGTGCCACCCTTCGAGGCCACGTACCATAACACCTACACACTGCCATTGCAGGCTGCGTGTTTTGGTGCAGATAAAAGTGAAGAGTTGACATGGCACACATCCCTGTGTGCCATGCCTGCAACCCATTGCCTTGGGCCTAGGTCAGTTATCCCTCTAGCGGGCGCACTATACCTAAGGCGAGTGTACAGTGGCATGAGCCCTGTACCCCTACAGTGTCTTAGCACATTTTTAGACATTATAAGTGTAATAAAGCCATAAAGAGTATATGTTCTGAGAGTCGATAATTATGAACTCCACAGCTCCATGATGTCTTTAACAAAAACTGGGAAGTTTGGTAGCAAACTTCTCAGCACATTAAACCCTCACTGATGCCAGTTTTGGATTTAATGCAAAATGCACTTAGAGGGCATCTTAGAGATGCCCCCTGAAAATCGAACAGCTCTGGTGCAGTTCCTGAGTGGCTGCCCGCCATTTGCCACCACTAGACCGGTTTCTGGACACCTGGGTAGAGAGCCCCTACTCTTGGTCCAGAAAGAAAGCCCATCCTGAGGTGTCCTGCCTCCTCCCCAGGATGGGCTGGGTCCACGAAAGGGGAAGCTTCAAAGGCCTGCCACCTTTGGAACATGTCCCTGCATTTTGCTGCTCCCAATAACTTGCTCTCACTGGTTCTGGCCCCCTCTTTGGGCAGGAGAATGGGCGGTAAAGCCAAGCTAGGAAGAGAGGTGTGCCCACCTTTGCTCAACCCCCTCCCTCAGGTGGGGGAGATGCACACAACTCGGTCCTCTCCATTTGAAGATGGTGGGGATTCAGTCAATTAGGGAGAGGCTCAAGCCCCCTCCCACTGGAGAGTGGCATCATAGGGGCTGTACCCACCCCAAGTAAGGGACCCATTGGTCCCGACCTGCACATCCCTAAATGTATTAGTTAAGGGCGACCCTCAACTTTTCCTCCTCAGATTCGAGGAAGAAAGAAGGACCAAAGAGCTGTGCTGACCCAGGAAGAAGAGGACACCGACTGCTTTGGCCCCAGCCCTACTGCCTGTCCCGTCTACGACCTGCCTACAGCAAGAACTCCAGTGAGTCCAGCAACCCCCATAGCCCGGAGCACCTGCCCTGCAACCCTCTTACAGACTCTGTCTCCCGTGAGCACCAGATTTGCTCAGGCAAAGACTCGACACAGAATCCTGATTCTAGCGACTCCCCGATTCTGTACCCGACGCCCACGATCCGAGTTTGAGCACCACATGAAAGTCTCGCCAACGATCCTGACCGGGGATCTGGTGATCCCCAGCCTCCCTCAAGCCTAAAGACGACGCCTGCAGCCTCAACCTGAAGGGTCACTCTGACCACGACCTGAGCTGGAAAGATAAACTGACTCCAGAAGATACCCCTGCACCCGAAACCCCATGGCCTTAGGTGGCCCAACCGATGGTGTCCCCCAAGATCACAACTTATTTCTCCAGGTGGTGGTTGTCTTCAGGAAGTCTCCCTGCCTGAGCCCGCTGCAACTTCACAAAACTAAAGGATCAGTTGAAAAGCACGGGGTCCCCGACGTCCATTTTACACCCTGCACCCAGCTGCCCCAGTGCCGCTGGTGGTGCAGCTCCTGTGCTGGCCCTTGGCCCCTGCAGTGCTGGCCTTAATCCTAGGAGCTTTGCTCCTGCCTCAGGGTGGTCTGCTGGCCAGCAGTCCCTAACCGAAGGCCCCTTGGCTAACATTGTGCCCCTGCACTCAGCACCCGACCACCACAGTGCCGCTCGTGGTGCAACTTGAGTGTTCATCTAGATCTTAGTCTTAACCCCCAACTTCCCACTCGTAAGTCGTGTACTTACCTGAGAAAGTGCGAACACTTTTTCCCCAAATGAGCCCATGTTAAGAGATTATGGGCCTTAAAGTTTTCTTTTGTATGAAAAGGAAGTAACTGTGCTTTAACTTAAGAATTGTCGTACTTCCCTGTAAATGACCAATCCTAGTGTATGGCATACCACTACAAGTACTCCTAGTGACTAAAAAGTAATCTGAGTAATGAAAAATAATTTCTATATAATTTAAATTGCTTCTAAAGCATTTACAAACCTGTAATGTTTGCAAATTCAACCACAACTGCATTCCCTTGAATAATCTTGCATTTGAGAGTGTATCTTACTTGCCTGTGCCAAGTAGTGCTGGTTCGAAAATAAAACATAAGTATACGTTTTTTATACATACTCAAATGGTCTGGATTCTGTCTCGGAGTGTGTGCAATCAGTCTGGATCGAGTAAATGCTCACCCAAACTACCACAAAGAGCTGTTATTACTTAGCTAATTTAGCCTCTGCTATACCTCTGGGGGCACCCTTGACTCTGTATACACGTATACAGAGCCAGCTTCCTACATCGAAGCTCTACCTAAAGGTTACTTCTGGGCTAGCCATGGTCTGATTGTAGTCAACTTTGACTTTTAACCCCTTCGATGCTGCTGACGGCTGGGAGCCGTCATGGCACACAGTGCTCGTGTGCTGATGACGCTCCCAGCCGTCATGACCAGGCCCGCGATCGGAATGTGCCGCACAGGAGCGGAATTCCGGCCGCGGGCAAGGGGTTAAGGCCTTGTTCTCCAGTGATGGGAAGCAGCCCAGACAGTGACAGCTGGTTGTTATGGTGCATCTCTTTTGTATAGAAGGGAGCACAGTTCTTATTCTATTTGTGCCAGCATGCTATTCTGGCTCTTGGTTTATGGAAATTATGTACTCAAACCTTCTTGAAGTGATAACCAGTGTGGGTGGCGTGCAGAGTGCTGCCTCAAGCAGCACCGGAGCTGATTTTGATACCCCTATCAGGATTGCAGTCCTACAGTCCATTCTAGAGACAAGTGCATTAACAGTTACTTTCTTGTGGTCCGTTTAAGTAAGGTGTTTAACTTAACGAAAGAGAAGGAGCACATTTTTGCAGCTGTTTAATATATGGTCTGAATGTCCTAGTCAGGTTTAGAGTTAAGTCATGAGCTTTTCATATGTGCGAGAGAAAAAACAACTAATTTTAGCGAGCCCGAAAATGTGAAATCATGTTTGCATTAGTAAGAAGAGAAGGAGTTCTGTTTTGAGGGTTAGGCAAAAGGAAGTTCTTCAACATCCAGTTGTGGTGATTTTTGAGTGAGATGCACAGAATGAAGATTTCTTCAGTGGTTGGTGTTGTGAAGAATGTTTGCATTTCGTTGCCCTGTTATTATGTGGTGTGTCAGTTTTGGAGTAGTGGGTTGTGAAATTTTATGGTATAGCATGTTATAAGGTGGAATGAGAATGGCATGTCGTGGTGTTGTATAGTTTAATGAGAATGTTTTATTGTGGCACTTAATAATATTTATATTATTATTTGAGTTTTATATAGTTCTGACTAGACCCAGAGGTATCGGAGCGCTTTACAGGTTATGCGAAGACCAAAGAATAACATATAATACACTATTGTGTTAGTCAACAATCAAAGTAAACCAGCATTTACAATGCAACGGTCTCGCCTTTGCAAAAGTTAGAGCTATTGGCAATGTAAAAGACACATTTTTTATTTGTGTTGGTTTTGAAAACAGATAAATAAATGGCATTGCCATTTACAATGCCAATAGCTTAATCTGTCGCAAATGCGAGACCTATTGCATTTGCACCCATACACACAGCGCCACACACACACACACACACACACAGAGCCACATAACACAGAGCCACACACACACACACACACAGAGCCACACACACAGAGCCACAAACTATTTTAACCTGTCTTTTCTTATAAAAAGTTTTCTAAAATCGCTTTAAAAAAAAAATAATCTAACATCTTTTTTATGTAATGGTATTTATTGACCTCAGTTGGGGGTCTGAATCAAGTAAAATTATTATTGATTGATTGATTGATGCCACTATGTCAATCGAGGGATCAAGGAGAAAATGGAGGGGTGGGGTGGGGGGTTGAAACACCAGTGTGCCTTGCCATGTGTCGCTATGCCAAGCCTAGTATCTGAACAACGCATCCCTGTTGTCGGGTCCACCTTGTCAAAGGGTCGAGTAGGTACATGGAAATGAGCCTGCCAGTGTAAATGGGGTTTAGCCCATGTGTGAATGCTTCGTGTTTTTTTTAATTTGCATGTTTTGTGCCTTTCCCTCACTATCCTCTTGGCGCTATAAGCAGGAAGGGTGAGTACAACAACCGGACGAGATCTTTAAACCCTTCCTGAAGTTTAAGAAATTGTAGTGTTGCATAAAACAATAGACCGAAATTAATTGAGAAAAAAACTGAAGTTAAAGTGACGTTATAAATAGGTAAGGTAAAAAGATCATAGCTGAAAGAGACCAACTGGTTTAGGTTGTGGAGCTTGTAGGCACCATAGGAGCTATGTTCTCTGCCAGTCCCATCAGCCCGGCGGCTGCCCTTGTCCAGCCACATAATTCTGCGAGCCTAGAGTGTGCAAAAGGCGATGCTGTGGCGCTAGGAGAAGCAGGTCTCGGTGGCCCTGGGTATGAGGTGTGCGCACGCTGCTTCCCTGCATGGCCTTCTGCATTAATGCCTCTGCTCAACGCTACCTTACTCCTTACCACCTGTACTGCAGTGCCTTGTCCAAACGAGGGCAGTCGTGCATCGCATTAAATTTCAACCGCACAGCTGCATTAAGGCAATGGAGAGTGACTCTTTTAAACTTCGGTTTCATCGATTAGAACTTCTTCAAGATGGCTCCGGCCCGACTCCCAGTTAAACTGAGATAGCGAAGTAAAGTGGTGTGTGTAGGAACGCGCATTATGGCTAAGAGAAGATTCTGTCAGTTCAACCCATATTTCCGGTTAGACGTTGTACAATTCAACCACTGGATGAATGTTTCTCTCTTTTTTTACAGTTATCGGCACATGGCAAATGCGTAAATATTTTGGGACCTAATAGTATACTATATTCAATAAGTACATGTTGATTCAGTCTGACACGATATATGCATACAATGTCAAAATGTATCCTTGAATAAAGAAGGTAAAGTGTATGGAACGCCGGGGACTGACTCTGTTAATGCTCAGATCACCGCCGCCCAGCTCTAATCAGCCAAGGGAGGGCAGCAGCTCCGGGGGCGGCCCTTTAATGGGGGCCAAGAGGAGGAAAGAGTGTCTGACTACCCGTGGGTCCTGAGTGAGGCACATGGGAGTCGCAGCGCTTCTCGGCTGCCGGAACACAGCTGAAAATGCGTCAGAGGCGAGGATGGGACACAGAGAGCGGTGGGTACGGGAGAGGGCGGGAGCTGTGCTCAGAAGGGAGAGTGTCTGAACAAGAACAAGGTTGGATCCACTGATGTCACTGGGGAAGAGGCCGAAAATGCTAGGAGTAAGCAAACCAGACTCTTTCCATTTGATTATTCATTAATTATATACATCAAACAATCAAATCTGTGTGTGATCGAGTTAGCCTATATTTTAACAATTAATTTTTAGCACGTTGCTTAAAATTTACATGGACAGACTTGCATCTTTGACATACAAAACAAAGAAAGGAAACGAGTCGGTAAGCCCCGTCCTTTTCAGACTGGTCCCCCGGACTTCCTGCTGACTTAAAAGGTTCCTTATCTTCTTTATGGGGCCATCTGGACCCATAAAGAAGATAAGCAACCTTTTACTTCAGCAGTAAGTCAAGGAACCCAATCTGAAAAGGACGGGGCTTAAAGAGAAAGAAATACGTCATGGCAACCTCTTCTCCAATGGCTGGCCACCGTTTAGGAGGCCAGCCAATGGAGAAGAGGGGCGGGGCTTAACCCTCGCTACTGGAACTCACTGTAAAACATAAAATCTCGTAAGCTCGACTGCGCATGTGCGCAGTACGCCACCCAAGACCTAAAAAGAAGTGACCGGTTATAGACAGTTAATTTCCGTAATTCTTCTCTGCCATCTTTAGCTGGTTGTAGACCCGATCCTTGATATGTTCCCTCTTAGCTTTCCTCTTATGATATTGTCTATCAGAATTCCTAGGAAGTAATCTATTTGTGAGATCAAGAAGTTACATCATAGGAATACAGTACAGTGTATTTGAAACGACCCGAATACAAACCAAAGTAGTGAACCTGGGGCAGGTTTCAAGATCCACACTTACTGGTTCTTTCATTTTTTTTTTTTTTAAATATATCCTTTATTGAATTCACAGGAGCAAAGAACACTTGAATGGTACATAATACATTTTTTTTCCCCTACATCACAAGGATGTCAGTCATGGTCGCGGGACGCAACTTATTTTACAGTGGTACAGCGTTGCATACAGGTCATCAGAATTACAGGACAAATGTTCCAGCCGTGTCGGCTCTGTGAAGTAGACGACATCAGAATCTCTCAACCAGAAAATAAAAAGGAAAATGACTAAGGATATGTCGCCCAACTTGGGGACGTGGTGTGTGTTACGGAGCTAGGGTGTATCAGTGCATCGGGAGCTCTAGGGAGCCTAACATCTCGTCCCATAGTGTCGCGATCGGGAACTTTCGCAGTCCCGCCGTTTCCTCGTTGTGGAGTGTTATGCTTTCTGCCCGTTCCCAATTGTCTAGGGAAGTGCGCCAGTAGTCTGATAGGGGTGGGGTGGTACGTTTCCAATGCTTTGTTATCAGCCTTTTGGCCGTGAGGAGGCCAAGGTCCCAGAAACGGGAGTGGACCTTATTATGTTTGGTCCGCTTGAATAGGCCCAGTACGCACGCTTCCCATGTATGTGGCACCGGCATGGCGGTGCAGCGCTCTAAGGTTGGTAGCACTGTCTGCCAGTATGTTTGAAGCTGCGGGCAATGCCATAGCATATGTAGCAAGTCCGCACCCTCCAGAGCACATCTCGGGCAGCTGGCTGCTGCACCTGGGAAGTATCGATTTATTTTGTCCGGTAAGAGGTACGCTCGATGCAGTATGTAAAATTGAATCGGCTTAAAACGCGCATTTCGGGGGACGTTCGTGGGGCCCGTTTGTATCATCGCCCATTCTCCATCTGTCCAGTCCCTCCCCCTGTCCGTTGCCCATTTGTCACGTAGCGGCTGTAATGTATGTTGCGTGTGGGACAGCAGCGCTTGGGTTAACCAGTGTACCACGTGTGTGCCATTGCCCATGACATGTAGGTGTTGTATTAGTTGATGAGTGGGTGGTTCCTCAGTGATGCTCCCCCATTGTTGCGTGTATGCCCTGATGATGGAGGCGTGTTGTAGGAATTACCCTGCTGGGAGACCCGTGTCGCTGGTAAGCGTCAGAAAAGGTAGCAGGGTGCCATCCTCGTATAGGTCTGCCATGGTGTCCACCCCTGCACGTGTCCAGTGTTCCAGCGCCACTTCCGTGACAACAGATGTGGATTTGGGGGTGCCCAAGAGTGGGAGTGCCGGGGCATATGGTTTGACATGACTGGTTAGTTTTAAGCACCTGGTGTAACATTTGACGGCTACAGTCGCATGCAATTGCGAGGTTTTCCTCTTGGGCGCCAGAGGGTGGAAGAGGGAGTGTATCAGTGTGTGGGACAGCATATTTGTTGTCGAGGCTGTGTCTTCTAGGTTTCTCCCCGCGAGCCAGGCAGTCACCCATTGCAGTTGTGCAGCCAGATAGTAAAGCTCTAGATTTGGTACTGCGAGGCCACCGTCACTGACCGGTACGTATAGCTTTTTCAGGGCCACTCTGGGTCTCCCGGTGTTCCATATCAAGTCTCTGATCATGGTTTCTAGCCCTCTGAAAGTGCGAACCTGAACGTATATCGGTATGTTGGCGAAATAATATAGGAGTCTGGGTAGGACGATCATTTTCACCAGAGTCACCCTGCTCGGCACATTTAGAGGGAGTGACTTCCAGAAGGAAATCTGGGATCTTATGGACGTTATGGCGCGGTTCAGGTTGCCATCTAGGATATCTTGGGGTGTTCTATACACGTGAATGCCCAGATATTTGAACGTGGTGTGGTGCCATGGCAGTCGCTCGCCGTTTATCGTGATTTCTGGGTCAGGAGTGTCCGGAGCGAACGCATACGCTCCCGACTTGGCCCAGTTAACTTTGAGGCCAGACATGGACTCGAAGGTCCGGAAGATGTCCGACAGCTCTGGCGGCAGTTGAGTGAGGTCTCTGACATAAAGGAGCAGGTCGTCCCCATATAGCGACACTATGTGCATGCCGTCCGTCAACGGGATGCCCCAGTCCGTGCCCTTGGCGTGCAATATCTCGGCCAGGGGTTCTATAGCCAGTGAAAAGAGCAGCGGGGACAGCGGGCAGCCTTGCCTGGTGCCGTGTCGGACTCTGATGGGGTCGGACATTAGCTTGCCCGTGCGGACTCGCACTTCTGGGTGTCTGTACAGCAGTCCGACTAGCTCTATGTAGTAGTCTCCTAGCTCGAATTTGCGCAACACTGACAGTAGATAAGGCCATTCCACCGAGTCGAATGCCTTCTCAAGGTCCAAAACCAGACAGCCCGATCTCGGACATTCCTGCACCGCATAGGTCTGCATCCGGAACAACCTGCGTATGTTTTGGGAGGTACATCTGGCCGGCACAAAGCCGTTCTGGTCAGCGTGTATCAGGGCGGGCACCAGGGTTGCTAGGTGCCTGGCCAGAGTCGACGCCAGGATCTTATAGTCTGTGTTCAGCAGCGCCAGTGGCCTGTACGACCCCAGTGACAAATCATCTCGGCCCGGTTTGAGAAGGGACACCAGCGTCGCCTCATTCATTGACCGGGGCAAAGCCGAGTCTTACAGCGCTGTTGAGTACACCTTGAGTAGCTCTGAGATCAGGATGTCGGAGCAGGCCTTATAATACTCCGCTGGTAGCCCATCCGGGCCGGGGGCTTTGCGATTCGAGAGGGCGAAAATGGCCTCCCGTAGTTCATCAGCCACCAGTGGGGCTCCCAGGTCGTCACCTTGGTCGTCTGTCAGGACTGGTAGTGTGATTTCGTCTAGGTACGCCGTAATGGTCGGCTGTGTGGTCAGCAGCCGAGACTCGTACAGCGCACGATAGTACGCTAGAAACGCCTCATGAATTTTCGCCTGGGTGTATGCCACTGGGCTGGTAGTCAGGCGTATCGCTGTTACGGGTGTAGTGCGCTACTCACGTTGTATCAGCCAGACTAATAGCCTGCCAGGTTTGTCTCCAGTATGGTGCGTGCGGGCTGAGTGGGCTGTGTAATTGATGTGTTTCAGCCTATCGAGTAGTCTATCGTGGTCTGTCTGTGCCTCTAGTAAGTCAGTGTTGGCACCAGTGGCAGCCGTCAGCTCTGCCTGTAGCAAAGTTGACTCTAAGCGTCTGAGGTCCGCTTCTATCCGTCTCCGTGAATGGGCCTGTGTACCTAGGCAGTGCCCCCTGAGAACCACCTTAAACACATCCCACTCAATTAGCGGCGTCGATGCCGTGCCAGCATTGTCGTCGAAGTATTGCGCCGTTTGTGCGCTGATAGAGCTGCGAAACGGGCCGTCGAGTAGCAAATCAGGCTGTAGGCGCCATGTGGGTATCTGGGGTCGTGGCTGCTCCCATGTCAGGTCCAATAGATGTGGGTTGTGGTCAGAGTGCGTGCGGCCCATGCAACAAGTGTCAGTGACGAGTGGTAGGATCTCACTGGATACCATGTACCTGTCGAGGCGCACCTGTAGGGCGTGGGCTCCCGAGTAATATGAGTAGTGTCTGGTATATGGGTTACGGGTGCGCCATGCGTCATGCAGATCCCATTGTGTGGACCACGCTTGTAGCGCACTTGCAGTGTTGTGTGCCACTGAGGTGGGTGGCGGAGGGCGTGAGCGATCTAGGGCGATATTAAGTGTGCTGTTGTAGTCCCCACCAAGCACCCAAGGGACTCCATGCCAGGGGGCCAGTGTGCTTGACAACCGATCAAGGAAGTCCGCTAGTCCAGTGTTGGGTGCGTACACCGACACCAGCACCAGCGGAGTCCCGTCAAGTGTGCCGTGGATCGCGGCGTATCTCCCCTCGAGATCTATGTGTGCGTCCCGTGTCAACCATGGAATGCCCGGCCTTACCCACACCAGCGTTCCTTTAGCATAGGAGGAGTGGCCTGTGGCATACAGCTGCCGGCGCCCTCTGCGTCTCAGTGTGGGTATTTCCGTGGCGCTTAGGTGTGTCTCTTGGAGGAGTGCGATTTGGACATGGTGGCGTTTGAGGTACGAGTAAATTTGGTAGCGGCGCGCCGGTGTGTGTATAACTCTCACATTCCACGTACATATCTTAATGGTAGACATTACAGTGTTTTAACAGGCCCCACCCTCCAGGTCCTCCCATCCCTCCCCGAGCGTCCCACTGTTACTATCGGATAGGCGTCCCCAGCAAACATACAGGTACTGATAATTACACACCACTTTAAGATCAAGGGAGGGGAGGAGAACAAGGCTATCGGAACATTAAGCCATTGAACAGTATGAACATTCAAAATACCAAAAGGTCGGATGCTCCCGTCCATACTCTAGGAGAGCAACAAAGTTTAAGTCTAAGGGGTGTGTGTGTGCTTTGTGCACAGTGGTAGAAGGTTCGAGTACGCAAAGTTATGGTGTGAGGGCCTGCCTTCCTCCCGGGAAGGACGTGCTAGCCTGAGCCGCCTTTGCATGTAGGGGGCCCCAATAGCACAAGTAGGAAGTGCCATACGTTAAGTGTCTCAGTCGATCCGCTGCCGGGCGAGGTGCCTCTGGAACCGGGCGCCCGTCCAACATGGGCACCCAGTGTTCTCATTTGGGTCGTTGTCTGTTGGGGTGTGGGGGGGGTGTTTAGCGTGAGTTGGTCGCGCTGCCTATCGCCAGGGGCAGAGGCGTTGTCTTTAGCGGTGCGTGACCTCCGCTGATGCTGCGTTGTTTGTCTGACTGTGTGCACCTTCGGGTCCAGTGCAGCAGTTCTTGGCAATGTATCTGAGGGGAACTGGTCCCCCGGCGCTGTTAGCCGATGTAGTCCGCCGTTTGCGGAGTGACGTCCGGTTGGCCTCCTGATGTTTGTGAGTCCGGCATGCCATAAACTGCCTCATCGTCACTGGGGATATCCTGCACACTGCCGCTCGCCGCATCACTTAGCGCAGGGGATCTGCTGAGCTCCATTACCAGGCGGAGGGCGTCCTGTTTCTCTAGCCGTGCGGTGTCCGCTGGGGGGGGGATTCCTCTTTGTGCTCTGCGCGCCTGCCTGCGCCCACGGGCGGGTCCTGCGCTTCCGTCTGTTGCCCCCGAATTGTTTCCTTGGTGTGGGGCCCGTGGTTGTTCTGGGGATCGTGTCCACACCGCTGTCCAGCCAGTCTTCCACATCTTTTGGTTCAGTGAAGAAATGAGTGCGTTCTCCAGCCACCACCCTCAGTTTCGCGGGGAACAGCAGCGAGTATTGCAAACCCAGTTGCCTCAGCCGTTTCTTCGCCTCCAGGAAGGAGTGTCTTTGCCGCTGTACCTGGACAGTGTAGTCCGGGAAGAACGTTATAATCGCATTTTCTATTCGGACCTCGTGGAGCTTGCGCGTTTCACGCAGGATGGAGTCGCTGTCTCGATAGTTCATTATGCGGAGCAACATGGGCCTCGGGTTGGAGCCCGTCGCAAGAGGTTTGGTGGGGACCCTGTGCGCTCGTTCTATCACAAAGTGAGGGGAGAGCGAACCTTCCGGTAGTATGTCTTTCAGCCATCGTTCCATATGTTCCTCAGGGGTCCGCCCTTCCCATTTCTCCGGAACCCCAACTAGTCGCACGTTGTTCCTTCGTGCCCTGCCTTCCGCATCCTCAGCCCTGTCCTCGAGGAACTCCACACTATTTAGTAAGTCCTGGATCTGTTTATGTGACTGGTCGGCCTGGGGCTTAAGTACCTGCACTTCGTTCTCCATATTCGTGGTGCGGTCCGCCAATTTTTTATGGTCCGCTCTCTAGTGCGTCAAATCGATGGCCACGCTATCGATTTTTGTGGCCAGGGACGTGCGAGGGAGCTGTATCTACTCTTCCAGCCGCTCCATGGCTGCTAGCATGGTGTCTAGCTTCGTCGCGGTTTGGTCCTGGTCGGAGCCCTTTCCAGATTTGTCCATTTTACCCTTCGAGTTGTTGCCTCCGTTCCCGGTGCGGGTCCTGGGTTCAGTAGACCTCTATCACGGTGTACCGCCTCCGCTTCTGTAGCGTGGCCTTGGGGGGGTTTGCTAGTAAATACGGCTGTTAGAGGCACGTGGTTGAGTCGATACGTCGATAGTCCGTGGCGTCTTGCGTCTGCTAGGCCGCTGGTTTCTCGGGGAGACGCAGTGTCAGGCCGGCGTGTGTTTCCCAGTGGGTGTTGTTAGTGGGGCCGCAGGGCGTGCAGGCTGTTACTCCACCCTCGTAGTGCAGGCAGGTGTATGGTATCTGTGCCCCCCAGGTCAGCGCTAGTACCTCGTGTTCCACTGGTGGGTGGGCATTGCGGCCTCCAGTGCACTCCTCCGGGCCTTTCCAGCAATGGCGTCGGCCTCTCCAGCCAGTCTCGGCGCCTAATTCCGCTCCTCACCCGGCCCACCGCAAGCAGTGCCTACGTCTCTGATCACCTGGCGCCGGGGCAAGCGTGTATGCAGCAGCAGTTTCCGGGTATGGCTGGTCAGCTCCGCCGTCTCGGCCCCAGGTCCTCTGCCACCCAGTCAGTGTTGGTGTGCAGCACGCCTCTCCCCACTGGGCAGGGCCCTTCCGCGGACAGTGTGTGGGTAGCGGGGCCCCCTGCCGGGTCGGGCCAGGTCTCCGGTGCCGAGTTCGCGCCTCAGGTTGGCGCGCAAGCTCTCACTGGCAGGCCGCGATGTCAGGCCTACCTCGCCTGGTGGAGCCGCGGTCTGTCCTAAGCTGCCGGCGGGACTGGAGGCGAGGCGGCCGGCCTGGGCGCCTCGGATTTCACGGTGCAGCACTGACGGGCCGATTTCCGCCAGATTTGGTGTGGTGCTTCAGGGTGATGTCAGACAGCAGCGCCGTCGGTTTTCGGCCGGCTAGGATCGGTGGTTGCCGGATAATTGCGCCGGGAAGGGGAGCTCGGAGCGGAGCTCTACCCCAAGGCAGCTATTCACGTTGCGTGCTTAGCCACGCCCTTACACTTACTGGTTCTATCATACTCCATAGAACCCCATCACAATAGTGACCAAGACTCGTTGGCATATGTCATGAATTTAACATATGCTTCTCCTATTAAATGTAGCAGGCTTACTACCCTCATTCTAACTTTTCAATATTAAAAGATCAGTCGGTGGCCTTGATCATTGGCTTGCCACCATTAGCTCTTAGTCCTGTTGTCCTGAGCATAAGCTTCACGATAAGGCAAAAAGTGTGCCATCAAATGCTTTAATCAATGATCTGGGCAGAGATTTCAGGCTTCGTGCCAATTCAGTATGGGCGAACAAATTACATTTGGGCGGCGGGGGAAGTCAATTGATTTTTCATTTGCAAATAACCGTGGCACCCTTTCATGGATCTGCATGAAATTCTACAAAGACTTAACTTATGATTATATTGTTATAGTTATACTTGTACTCACTCCTATCTTACTTCTACCCACACCCCATCAAGATCATAGTGGGAGCACCTTCTGCCAGATCTCTTGGGACTACCCTACCCCCATACCTGTGTATGATACATCTGGGAGCCAATCTGGGTAAGAGCAGGCTATCTTCCGTTGCATTATGAAGGTGGAGTCAGCAGGGCTGCGTCACAGTGCACATCATTCCAGGATAATCCCAGCAGAAGTGCTCCTCTGTGGAACTTGGCTCCGAGGCGGTTTATATAATAAAAGCGCTGTTCCAATTGTACTGTGTCAAAGGTGCAGAGCTGATGTGATTGTTTGTTTGTCTTGAGACTGTCTCCAACCGGACAACCAAATGCAAGGGCATCGCGTTCAATGTTCATAGCCTTGGACAGTGTACAGGCAACATGATTAAAACTCTTACTGAGAAATGTGCTGCATGCAGAACAGTTTCTATATTATTGTGTAAGTGCAAAGCTTGTAGAACGTCACCATTAGAAAACAAGCATTTGCAATGCAATAGGTCTCGCATTATTTAAGTTTGAGCTATTAGCATTGTAAATGGCAATTGTTTTTTGCTTTATGCTATAGTTTTTTTTTTACATAAAAAGCTTCATATAAAATATGTTTTATTAAAGTTATTTATGCAGTATCTAAATTTTGTTTGCATAAAACAGTATAATAATATCTTAGTAAAAAAGTCAAATATTTTAATGGAAATTCACCAAATGTTCATTTATGTGTTGGTTTTGAAAATAGCTAAATTAATAGCTTTGTCATTTACAATGCCAATAGTTATAACTTTCGCAAATGTGACACCTATAGCATTTGTAATGCAACATTTGTATTTACGTGACTTAGATGTATTGATATTACAAATAACAATGGCTTTTAATGTTTTTTAATACTTAATAAAAGTGATTGTAATTTATAATGGCAATAGCTTAAACTTTTGTAAATAACTTTTGTGAAGATTATGTTCAGTGTATTTTATTGTAACAAAATCCAAGAACAGAAGTGAAATATTAACATCTTTTTGTGACATTTGTAATAAAGCTTGAAACATTGAGAGAACATATTTGTGCTGTGGTGGTGCTGAGTGATGCTGTGGTGGTGCTGAATGGGGCTGTGGTGATGCTGAGTGATGCAGTGGTGATGCTGAGTGATGCAGTGGTGGTGCTGAGTGGTGCTATGGTGGTGCTGTGGTGGTGCTGAGTGATGTTGTGGTGGTGCTGAGTGGTGCTGTGGTGGTTCTGAGTGATGCTGTGGTGGTTCTGACTGATAATGTGGTGGTGCTGAGTGACTGTACTCACTGTCACTCTGCACTCACTGTCACTCTGCACTCACTGTCACTGCACTCACTCTGCACTCACTGTCACTCTGCACTCACTGTCACTCTGCACTCACTGTCACTCTGCACTCACTGTCACTCTGCACTCACTGTCACTCTGCACTCACTCTGCACTCACTGTTTCTGCACGCACTCTGCACTCACTGTCACTCCGCACTCACTGTCAATCTGCACTCACTGTCACTCTGCACTCACTGTCACTCTGCACGCACTCTGCACTCACTGTCACTCTGCACTCACTGTCACTCTGCACTCACTGTCACTCTGCACTCACTGTCACTCTGCAGTCACTGTCACTCTGCACTCACTCTGCACTCACTGTTTCTGCACGCACTCTGCACTCACTGTCACTCCGCACTCACTGTCACTCTGCACTCACTGTCACTCTGCACTCACTGTCACTCCGCACTCACTGTCACTTCGCACTCACTGTCACTCCGCACTCACTGTCACTCTGCACTCACTGTCACTCCGCACTCACTGTCACTCCGCACTCACTGTCACTCTGCACTCACTGTCACTCCGCACTCACTGTCACTCCGCACTCACTGTCACTCTGCACTCACTGTCACTCTGCACTCACTCTGCACTCACTGTTTCTGCACGCACTCTGCACTCACTGTCACTCCGCACTCACTGTCACTCTGCACTCACTGTCACTCTGCACTCACTGTCACTCTGCACGCACTCTGCACTCACTGTCACTCTGCACTCACTGTCACTCTGCACTCACTGTCACTCTGCACTCACTGTCACTCTGCACTCACTGTCACTCTGCACTCACTCTGCACTCACTGTTTCTGCACGCACTCCGCACTCACTGTCACTCCGCACTCACTGTCACTCCGCACTCACTGTCACTCCGCACTCACTGTCACTCTGCACTCACTGTCACTCTGCACTCACTGTCACTCTGCACGCACTCTGCACTCACTGTCACTCTGCACTCACTGTCACTCTGCACTCACTGTCACTCTGCACTCACTGTCACTCTGCACGCACTCTGCACTCACTGTCACTCTGCACTCACTGTCACTCTGCACTCACTGTCACTCTGCACTCACTGTCACTCTGCACGCACTCTGCACTCACTGTCACTCTGCACTGTCACTCTGCACTCACTGTCACTCTGCACTCACTGTCACTCTGCACTCACTGTTTCTGCACTCACTGTTTCTGCACGCACTCTGCACAACATCTAATTATTTTAGTTCCTAAAATTATCTTGCAGAGTAACCTAAATTGAGGACTGTCAGGAAACGCAAAAAGAGTCTGCAGAAAGAAAACCGTATCCATTACACCAAACATTACCAAAGGTTTGCAACTTTTTCGCTGAGGGGGAATACTAAGGAAATACCAATTTTAGGCGTGAATGTGCTGTTTGTCACGTAGTAATATGTTCCCAATATGTGCTGCTCAACCATGACAGCCAAAACTACTTCTACCATGTCATTTCCGAGGGGAGCCAAATGTGCATCTGTACGCTGTTTGGATCTGGGGGGAACATCATGCCCGCATTCTGAGTCTTTAACGAGCTCCGTGGAGCCCACCTTTTTACACTAAAAATAATGCAGGTGATACAGGTGCAAAACGGAGGTTGGGCAGAAGATCGGCATGTCATTTAATTAATAATTGATGATAATCAAATGCCATGCCGATCTTCTGCCCAACCTCCGTTTAACACCTGTATCACCTGCGTTAGTTTTAGTGTAAGAAGGTGGGTCCACGGAGCTCGTTAAAGAAATCAGACATAAAAAGACAAGGCAAAGCCTTCTCTCTGGCTGCTTTAACAAGCTCCGTGGAGCCCGCTTTTTTACAGTCTGGCTTCTTGGCTTGTGTATCACTGCCGTACTCCTGTTCTCCTGTTCTACTGAACAGGAATCCCTCCCATGCCAGTTCCTTACCTTACTTGCGAAGAGGATCCCACGGTGGGCAGCAATAACGTGCCTCAAACGGTCAGAGGCGAGCTGCATATGCCAGTAATGGCGACTACTACGCCTGTGAAAGCACGACTCGTACGTACGTGCGCTCTTGGGCCAAATAATTTTCCCGGATTATGCAGGCAGCAAGTTTTTTGCGCTGCAGCTGCAATAAGGTCAATTTTCCCAACGTGAGCGCGGCGCCCCTGGCTGCTTATGACGGCGCACCGGGGCGCCGCGGCGCACAGTTTGGGAACCACTGTTCTAAGCATTTTTTTATGCAGCGTCGTTTTGCGCCGGCCTGCGACCAGGAAGTCAGGCAGGCCGGGCGGGACAACCGGAAGTAGGAGGGCGGGAGCCTACCCCGCCTCCCACGGAAGAGCCGCGATTGTTTGGCGCACCGGAGCAGGCAGGAGCCTACCCTGCGCCCCGGTGCCGAAGAAGGGAAGAAGAGTCTTGCTGCCGGTGGGAGCCGCTGCACTGAGGATGCCGGTGAGTGGGGCGTCGCCTTGTTGGGGGGGGGCATCTGTGCGCGCGCGCGCGGCGGCGGACTGTGTATGTGTGTGAGCGTGCATGTGTGTGTGTATGTGTCCTGGAGTCTGTGTGTATGCGTGTGTGTGAGGGGGGGGGGGGGGGGGGTTGCCTGTCTGGGTGCCTGCGTAAGTGTAAATGCGTGTGCGTGTGTGTGGAGCCGAGAGGAGAGGGGCTGGTGTGTGTGGAGGGGTCTCTGTGTATGCGTGTAGGTGACGGGGGTGTGCCTGTGTATGCGTGTGTATGTGCGCATGCGTGAGTGCTGTGTATGCGTGTGGCTGTGATGTGCGCATGC
Source organism: Lissotriton vulgaris (assembly GCF_964263255.1). NCBI lineage: Eukaryota > Metazoa > Chordata > Amphibia > Caudata > Salamandridae > Lissotriton > Lissotriton vulgaris. The sequence goes on from NC_141688.1 coordinate 21,724,520, forward strand.
GTGAATGTTGACGCGCGTGCACGCAGCTCAATCCAGCCAGGATAAGCTCGTCACAGTTTCTTGTCCCTCATTCCCCCGTGTCAGACAGCTTTAAGTCTCCAGCCTGGACGCATCCTTCGGATGCGATGTCCAGGCGAGACCTAAAGATGTCAAGTTTAAACATGTAACTAAAATGGAGGTTTGAACCCGGGCCCTTTGCACATTAAAATTCCACTGCTTCCTAGTAGAAGGATTTTTTTCATTAACGGGTACAGTTAAAGTTAGGGTATTAGTGCAACTTGTAATGCCTGCTACCTGTAAAGAAGCATAATATCGACTGATTTTGCTTCTCTACAAGTGAGAGAATATCCCGTTATCAATTAACTAAAATAGTCATGGAAGTTGACAATAATATCAACTAGAACAATTGATTGAAGCACATTTCCGTGGGTTTTTCACAGATATTAGAACATTGGAATGTTGGGAGCTCCATTGCAGACAATGGAGTGCTACCTGCTTCTACGGGCCGGTAAAGGCCCGGAGAGTAACATTCCAATGTTCTACAAAGGCTTCTCGAAGCTTGAGGGGATTTATATCCCCTCGCGCATCGAGAACCCTTTGTTTAATTCTAGTGGCAGAATGTTCTAATAGCCTTATTGCCCTTCGTAGCAGGGCTATACCGGCAATTAAAGTCCTGCTGTCTCGTTAAAGTCCCTCGCCTTCGGCTCGAGCCTTTAACGATTCAGCTGGCCTTTAATAGCCTTTATAGCCCGCTACGGCGGGCTATAAGGCTATATTAGACACACTTAAATTATTGCTTTTCACACTATTCAGCCAAATTCCAAAGATGAATTAACAATAAAGAACTTTGGCCTCATTGAATGTTCAAGAAACAAATACAAATATTTAACAAAAAAATAAAATAATGCACTTGTAGTGAGCATTCAATCCACCAAGCAGGGTGTTACACCAAACAGCCAGTAGCAAAAGATGAGATAGTATCATTCTGCCTTCCAGATTGTGCTACCACTGTAATGCAAATGGAAGTGTTTTAATTTATAAAGTAAACTCAATTGTTACACTCGCACCATTTGTTAAATTCAGTTATCTCCTATGTACATTCTATACAGACAGCATTCATTTGATGCTACCTTTTTCCCAGCATTGGCAAAGCCAATAGGGCATGATTTAATTCAGTAAAGTGTGTAGTGCTCGTAAACCCCATTTGTGAATGTCTTTGTTCACATGTGATGGCACAATACAACCACAACTATTGGCTTTGTCAGTGTAGTTTTACCTTACAAATGCCCTGTTTGACCCTTGATTGTTTGTGTGAGTATACCCATCTGTTTGCCAGGCTTTTGGCTGAAAGCCTAAGACTATTGCTTGCTTGTTTCCATGGACATAAAATCTCATTAGATGTAAGCTGCTGAAATTATATTTTGTTTACCAACAAATTTGCAATTGTATTTTTACAAAACGTTGTACTCCCGATCCTGTGCTCTATTTGCCTGTTGTCCTACCCCAATAGCTATTAATTCACTGGTTTTTCTCAGCCTGTCACATTTTGTAGTGAAAGCATTTGTCAGTATACCTACTTTCCATCTGTTATCAGTGCTTCCCAGTGAGTTGCAGAACCCACTTCCCCTTTTTGCTAGCTATTCCTTAATGCCTTTATTAATCTTACTGTTTGTTACCAGATGTACAATATGAATTTCCAAACTTTTCAAGTTTTGGGTTTTGACGCCTTACAGACAAATGTGATTTTTAGGATTGACCAAGACCACGTCTGTGATATTTCTTAAATTCATTTTTCAAATATCAATCGTGTGTACCTCAGCAGTTGTGCTTCTGCTCATCAGTCACAAATATTTTCCGTAACCTTAATATTTGGGGTGAGAATAGGAATAATGCCTTCTGTTCTGGTATCTCTCCCAACATTCATTATATAATCTCAAACAAGAGTTTGAAAAAAAGACCTAACGGGAACGGTACGGTCATAGCAAAGTTTGGCTGCAACCAAGAAGAAAGAGAGAATTAGACAAAGCCAATGAAAATACATAGTTGAGTAACAGCTGATGAAATTGAATGGTTAGAAATGATTGAGCATAGGAGCTAAAGGATAAAAGAACATCAGGAATAGCATATATGGAATAAAACAGAATGTTTTTAGATAAATTGCCATTTTGAAAAGGTCGGATACAAAAGCAGATTAGCAATCTAGAAGGGAGTGAAGGTTTCTGGTCAAGATACAGTTGTATATGTAAGAAATGTAATGGGTGAAAAATGAAGAAATCAGCACCCTATAGTATGCTAATTTTAAGTAACTGAAAGCTGGAGATCCAGACCGCAACATTGATTTTTATTTTGTAAGGAAAAGGTAACAAATCTACAGAAAGCTCAGATGATAGAAAAATTAATAAGTAACTTGATAACACAGGCGGATAAGCTACACTAGGAGGAAGAAGTTCAGGGTGGAAAAAAGTACTTCTTTTTCGCCAGGATGTAGTCTGAATGCGTGTGCACTCATCCAAGATTTAACTGAAGGAATAAAAAGTCATTATAAAGCATGTAATAGGAATTCTAGTCCTGTAATGGAAAGATTATATAATGGCAGAAAGCATTTGAACAGTGTCGACACAATGGCAAAGAAATAGAACTTATGGAATGAGAAATAAGAAGATGTATAGCTCTCAGAGGAAATAGGATAGAGCTTCAGTGTTTGGTGCTGGATTATGAAAAGCAACATCATTTTAGTATGGTTAAGCATAAGCACATGGGGGCGCAGAGGCACGTTACTACTGACTAGCAGGCTAATGTATGAAGAGTTCTAAAGTGAGAAACAACATAAGGTCCAGCAAACAAATATTAATAGCAGTGAGTGGTTGTAGCAGTACTTGGATTTTCTGACATTTCACGAAAGACATTAATGCAAGAATGATTGGCCATTTCCATTGTTTGTCAAGTACCAAGTTAGATTAAAACAAAGGGAGGAGAATAAGACCAACACAAGATAACTGCTAATAATTTGTCATAGTGAACAATTGTTGAAAGGTTTGAGTGAAAAGGTATGAGATCGTAAAACATCCAGTAGAGAATTGCTAAAGTCGGTAGATTAGAAAAGCATGTTTATAGGTGGTCCATATTGTAGGGAGTTGATGAAAAGGTTAAAGTTTTCTCAAATAATAGGGAACGGGGAGCTGTCAGTAAACAAGTGTCATGTTTCTGGGCCTAACGGACCTCACTGAAATTGTACTTGTTCTTTTTCTAAAGTAGTTTGTTATAGGAGTTAAAATCACATTTTCTTTTAGGTGTATAAAATTAGGACTTTATGGGGACAAAAATTATGGGTGATTTACCCCGTCCAGGTATCTGAGCTGATCTGAGCTCGGCAAGAGTGAGAATGCGGAGTGCTCCTCCATGCATCAATCCATCATATGACCACATCACTGGTCAAAGAGGTGCCTCAAGTGGAAAGTTTTCTATCTGTATGTGGCTGATGATCAAAGTCCATATTCATCTTGTGGCACTCTTATTTGTGATATAAAATGAGCAGAATAGCATGCTCGTCCGTTCACCGAAAATGCCACGGCTTCTTATCTGGTTATGAAGTGCTAATTATGAAATGGTCACCTTAAGCCGAGGTACGGCTATGCGTATTTGAATAATGCCTTGTATGCCCTTGCTCTGTCTTCTTGTGCTAGGACAAAGTGGGTAGAGAATTCACGATTAGACCTAGGGTCTGATTTATATCTGGGTGAATGGATGTAAATCCATCGGTATGATGGAGTACTTTACTCCCTCCATACCGAGGGCCCTTTGTCTGCTAAATTCATTTTTCATTTTCAATCTTTATTTCGACCATTTGGTCATAAAAGATACACATAAATTTAAAAATCACATAATTGTATCAGATTTGATAAAACATTAGTACATGATTTAAAATCCACATCAAACGTTATTAACATTGTTAAAAATAAAGGAATTCAACAGTCTACCCCGCATCTTTTAAAAGGCGATTACGTGTATACCACACATTTGTAAAAAATTTGGCAAGCGCAAAAACAATTGGGCCGGAAACATCACATTTTAGAATCCTATACATAGGCATATATTCCCTGCCACCCAAGTTCTTGATCAAAGGCAGTAGCCAGTACTTTCTGGCTGCCATATATGCTGGGCAGAAAAAAATCACATGCAAGTCATTTTCCTCTTTGTCAACACAAAGGGGACAATACTTAGTGGAAGGGACTTGCGACCAGGTACTAGAAAAGGAGCGCAAGGGCAGTGTGCCGTATCTCCACTGGAGAAATAACTTTCTAGTGAGAACGGGGTATATAGGATCAAAAGCCTTTTCGAATGCGTAAAGGTCCTTGTTTTGTAGGAATTTAGAGGAAAGAGACCCCTCTGTCTGGGTAGCTAAAGCCCTTTCCCTTTTGTGTTCATGATACAGATTCGCCAGAAATCTCTTAGAGATTCTGGGTGCTGTATCTGCTGGTTTATTCCACAATTCGGGGAGCCCCAGATCTGTGCACACTGACTGGATATTTTGGACCCAGGGGATACTAAGCGCCTTGGGGTGTTTTAATATTTCAGCCAGTTCTGCCCTATAGTCGGCGAGATCGTCACTGCTCCAAAGCCTGCGCCAGAAGGCTATGGGTCTTAGACTTATCTCGTCGGCAAGAGGCCGTAGCCCTAGATCAAGCCTCAGAGGTAGAAGTGGGGTGCTGGGAGGAAGTGCGGTAATTTGCCTTACGAATCTGTTTTCCGTGACTGACAGATTCTGACATGGAGTATGGCCCCACAATTCAGCCCCGTACAAGATCGCCCCCCCTGGCTTGTGCTTTATATATCTGAATTAGGGCCCCCAATGGGCGATAAGTCGAGCCAGTCATCATCCGGGAGATACCCCCGGTGATTTGTACTAATTTAAGGTTGGCCCTAGTTTGATGGGTCCCCCAGGTCATATTTTCGTTGAGTGTCACGCCGAGATATTCAAACGTGGCTACTCTTTCCAGCCGTGCTGCTCCCAGCAGTGGATTCGGGCGCTGTTTGGGGCTTGGATTCAATACCATGTATTTCGTTTTCATGGCATTGATTTCCAATCCTCTGTCCTGACAGAAGGCCACAAAGGCATCAAGTATCCTTTGGATGCCCATGGGAGTTTTGGATACCAACAGCGTGTCGTCCGCAAACATTATTGCGGGCACACTGTTGCCATTTAATTTGGGGGCATCTGTGTAGTCAGTGGCGTTCAGATGAGCGACTACCCCGTTGACAAAGAGGCAAAACAGGGTCGGCGCCAGCACACAACCCTGTCTTACCCCCCTGCCAACGGGGAATCTCTCAGTCAGCTCCCCCGACCTCCCACACCTTACCTGGGCATAATTGTTGTGATGCAGCCTCTGTAAGGTCAATAAGATGTCTGGTGGTACGCCCATCCCTGCTAGAATGACCCATAGTTTTCCCCTGGGCACGAGGTCGAAGGCGGCTCGTAGGTCCACGAAAATCGTGTAGAGACTGCCACCCTCGAACCTCACTGTCTTCCAGTAGACCAGGTTCAATCTGAAAACCTGGTCCACAGTCGATACCCCTTTCCTAAAGCCTGCCTGATATGGACTGAGGGCACCTGCCTCCTCGATCCATTCCTGAAGCCTATTCAGGAGGACCCTGCCGAACAACTTCTGCGCTACGTCGATCAGGCTAATTGGTCTGTAGTTGGCTGGGAGGAGGGGGGATCCCTTTTTGTAAATCGGGACCACCTCAGCCCCCAGCCAAGTACTAGGGATTTCCATCCCACCGAGAATGCCATTAAAGAGAGCAGCGAGGTAGGGCGCCCAGACGGTGGGCTCCTGCTTGTACAGGTCTCCCGGTAGCCCGTCCAGCCCAGGGGCCTTCCCCGAAGCCAGGCCTGAAATGGCAGCAGTGACCTCACTCAGTGTTATTTGATCCGCCTTAGAGCCCTGCCTCTCTGGTTCGATCACCGCAGGGAGTTCTCCGGGCTCAGTGCTATATAAGGACTGGAAGTGGGCCTGCCACACTCCAGGAGCTATGTTAGGCTCCACAGCCGTATGTAAGCTCCCTGATCCCCCGTTCACCATTCTCCAAAACAGGCGTTGGTCTTGCACTGCTAGGGCCTTGGTGAGTTCTTCCCACTGGCTTTCCTCCCATTCTATTTTAGCCTGGGCGAGAAGTTTCTTGTATGCATGCCTGCATTGCTTAAGGCGTTCCCCTCCTTTACCCTCCTTTATTACTCCAAGGAGTTCTGTTTTGGCCCGTCTACAGGCCACATTGTACCATTGAGTTCTGCCATGGCACCTCTCTCTTGTCTTACGGACTTTGCAAGTGAAGTGGGGTGCCGCGATTTTTATAAGCTCATTGTGGGCATCAGACAGTTTACTCCTTATGTCTGTTTCACTTGCCACGCTATCAAGGTCCCCCACAATTACCAGGATAGGGGTAATCTCTGCATAGAGCCTTGGGAGTTTGTCCTTTTTTGTGACCATTTGCTCCCACCTGAGTCTTCTCCTGCTGCTATCTATGAGAAGCGTGGGGTGGTTCCCTTCTTCATGGGTCGCTAAGCCCTGGGGTGCTGGATGAACAAGGTCTAACTCAAGGGAATTATGATCACTGTCCAGCCTGTCTATTACCCTAAAATCTTGTATAGTAGACCACCTTGCTAGTTGGACCAGAACATAGTCCAGGTGTGACTCTCTTCCCCGGCGGTTGTAAGTATTTTTGCCAGGTGTGTCCGAGTTGACTCTCCCATTACATGCTCTAAGTCCATAACTTAGGGTAAGGGCAGTGATTTGCAGCGCCAATGGGGTCCAGGCCTTCGGGGGTGGAACATCAACCCCTGGTACTGCCCACCTAGCTTCTTCATCCGATAAGAACCCTTCTTGGAGGCCGGGGAGTGGCTCATAGTGAGAATTAAAGTCCCCACCCACCACATAGTATGAATCAGTCGACAGTTCAGATAAAAAATTCGAGAGTTCATTAAAAGTCGGTGATTCTTTTGCCTTTCCCATCGGCCGTGAATAGATGTTAACCAGCAAGAGGTTTGCTTTGTTTGGCCATGTCAGTGAGACCACCAGGATGTCATCAGAGTTGCATGGGAGCCGTGATGCCACACAGCCCAGATGAGCTGCAACCCATGTCACGAGTCCCCCTGAGGGGCGGCCTTTGCCTTCCCATCTGGCTGGAATAAAGAATGATGTGTAGCCTTGGTGTCCGAAGTCCTCTCTAGCCCAAGTTTCCTGAAACATGCATATGTCGCCAGTTTCTATATAGTTTTCCCAGGTCGGCTCTTCCAGTTTGTTTGCTAATCCCGCGATGTTCCAGGAGATTATCCTCAGATGTTCAAGAGTGGGTGATGTCAAAGTGCAAAGATTGGAAGAAGTCGGGCCTGGCTCCTCCTGTGTTGCAGGGCCTAAAGCTGGGGCAACATAGGTTACATGTGGCACCATAGAACCCCTGTCCCCCTCGCCCGCATGGTGGGGAGCCAAAGTTACCCCCTCAGCAAGAACTTCTCCATCAGTGTCTAGGTGAGAGCATTCAGTTCTGCCGTGATCTATGGCAGATGGGTCATTCAGTGGGCCAGAGCTAGGGCCGGGGGAAGAAGTAGAATGCTCGAGCGACCCAGAGGGGATCGAAGCCCCTGCCGCTGTCTTACAAGCAGAAAGTCAATCGACCCCATCCAAGCCGACCAGGCAGTTGAAGCGATTGAAATCACAGAAAGGTGTATCTGGTGGCTGAAAATAAGGGCGTTGTACAGGGCCATTGTGATTGCGACTATGTTCCACCCTTGTCCAGTCATCATACATTGGGGCCTGGCGTTTAGGAATCGGGGGGAAGAAGAATGAAACTGGGAGGGTCTGTATGGTAGAATCTAGGGAACGGTTCCTTCCTCTGCAAATGTGTCGGACCGTGCCCGGGTCCTTGAAGGTTACCATAATACAGTCCCCCACTATAGTTTTCCTAGTCTTCCCTAACCATGGAACCCTTCTTACCATGATGATTTCGTTATTATATTGGGGAGGCAGGGGTCGGTTCCAATTAAGCCATTTGATTACCTTTTTCTTGAGAGACTGGTAATCCTCATTTTCCCCTGATCTTAGGTGAGGGGCACCCGCTAAGACCACCATTAATCTATTGGCCTCTGGTGGAAGATCTGGCCTCCGTGGTCTAGGAGTTGGACAAACGGGCGTGGGTGAGGGAACATTGGCCTGGCCTTGATGCGTTCCAGAGGGCTCTATTTGTGAGCTATGTGGGGTTGAGTCCACTAGATGGGTGGGTCTGGTGCTTTGATTGTTGTGCCGCGCCTGGGTTTGAATGGCCATAAGGGGTTGGAGCGGGGGGGCAGATGGCATGCTTCTAGGGGGGGCTCTGCTGGCAATATTTGCCAAGTCTTCTTTGGAAGGTTCCGCAGTCAGGGGAGAGATTTCCACTGGCTTGGTCTGCTTACTTACTAGAGTGCTCAGGGTGGTGAGAGAGGTTTCTAGTAAGGTGAGCCTAATCTCGACTTTTTTTAAGCTGTCGGTGATTGGCTGTAAAAGGGAGCGGAGTAGGAATTCAATATTCCCCTTGGCAGAGAATGGATTAGTTGGATTTGGCGTAGTGCCCTCTTGATCTTTGGTGGTGGCATTAGTTCCGGTATTTGAGAGCTTGGAAGGAGGCACCATCTCCGTGTGCTTCCCCGGTTGGGCAATATTTGGCCGTTTCTTGCCAAAGTCCAAATGGGTTATTTTGGGTTTCCCCCGCCCTCCCGTTGTTTTCCGAGCACGTTTGCTGGGTGGGGGCCTATGTAGCTCCACCGCTACCTTTATTTTGGGCTTGCTCTTATTGGCCACTTGGATAGATGGAGTTTGAGTTACCAGGGTGACAGGTGATTGGAAAATCTCTAGGGGGACTGACTCAACGTTTTGTACAGGTGCTAACCCTAAAGTGGCGGGGATTTCCCTTAACAAGAGAGGAAAATCCTCTAGAGACAAAATGTTTGGACTGCTGGGTAGCGCTCCTCCCTCTTGGGTAGTAGGGCATGGGCTAATGTCAATCAAGGGCCTGTTTTTCATAGATTCGATGGAGCGCCTCCGCTCCGCCCTGCGTTTCTCGAGTGAACCGTCCGTGTCCACCTCGCCTTTGTTGGACTTGAAATAGTTATCCAGAGTCCCGGAGCTAGATGCTCCCTCCCTCGAGGGGGTATCCCGGTGTATGGGCGAGGGCATTACCTTGGTTGTGGCACGAAAAGAAATCAAGAGAGGGGGCCCAGCCCGGCCTCCTTCGGCCACTGACGGCCTAAGACGGTCCCGCCCTTGTCCTGGGCTTCTCCCGGCGCCCTCCCGCGCGCTCCCGCGCTGCGGTGGCCGGTGTTGGAGTTATAAGGGAGGTGACTCGCTGGTGGGCGGGGCTTGCAGGGAGAGCGGGCCAGGTGTAGACTATTGGCCGTGCAGGGACTCCTGGTAGTTGGAGTCCCTGCTTGCTCGCAGCCCTGCAGCTCTCCGCCTCTGCTCCTCACCAGCACCCGAAGCAGACAGCAGTTGAATCCAGCACTCCTCCCAGCGATGCGGGACCCGCGCAGCGGGTCCGGCGAGGAAGAGCACACAAGTCAGGCACAGCAGCAGGCTCTCAGCCCGGGATTCCTCTGTTCACGCAGGATACAGGGCAGTACAGACCCGGAAAGCGTCCCACAGAAGCAAGAAGCAGGTACGATTTTGAAGGTCCGTTCGCTGGTGGGCGGGGCTTGCAGGGAGAGCGGGCCAGGTGTAGACTATTGGCCGTGCAGGGACTCCTGGTAGTTGGAGTCCCTGCTTGCTCGCAGCCCTGCAGCTCTCCGCCTCTGCTCCTCACCAGCACCCGAAGCAGACAGCAGTTGAATCCAGCACTCCTCCCAGCGATGCGGGACCCGCGCAGCGGGTCCGGCGAGGAAGAGCACACAAGTCAGGCACAGCAGCAGGCTCTCAGCCCGGGATTCCTCTGTTCACGCAGGATACAGGGCAGTACAGACCCGGAAAGCGTCCCTATCCACTGGCCCAGCAGCCATGTCTTAACATTGGCAGTAACGTCTATCACTGCGTTTCCTGCCCGTGTATTAAAAGTTTGACAGACTGATCTGTCAATATGATGATACCATCCATTAAACGTTTAACTTGTTTTGTAGTTGTGAAAACAGATCACCAAAGCCGGATTTTGTTTTTGAATAACAAAAACTAATGACCCCTACAACCTGAGAGACTTTTTTTCCGTGGTTTGGTATAATTTTGTAGTTTTCACAGCCCCTTACTACCATGTTTTACCTGGCGGTGATGGACATGGAAAACTGATCATCTGACTACCCACTCTAAAATCGACAGATGCCTGAATGGCCTTAACTCTGATGGCTCTTACTCAGTCAAACTTTCAGAGGAGTTTGTCACCAACAGAGATGGTGTAGTCTCCATCGCTGATCTACTTAAAGTCCACCGCACGTTTCGCATAGAGGGCACTCGATAGCTGGTATGACGGAAGACCTGTGCCAAACTCTAAATCTACCCCTTCCGTTTGAGGGGTTATAATTTTATATGCTGCAAATGAGATTTCGTTTACTGTCTCACCCTGGTGTGGCCTGGTTTCAAGATGTAGCAGAGCACTATAGAGCAGAGGTCTTCAAACTGGGTGGTGGGCCCCCATAGGAGGACCCCAAGTGATCCCAGGGGAGGAGCCAGGCTCTGACCAAAAGAATCACTATGCTGATAACCAAGCGGCTCTGTAATGAGCCATCACTAACCTCTTTTGTTCTTTATATCCTGGCTGGAAGAAGGTGTCAAAAGGGAAAGGACTCAAAATATTCTTCAAAACCTCCACCCCCATTTCTAATAATCACACTGTGGATACTATTACACCTTAATGAGGCCTGCCTGGCCAGCATTGTATGTTTGGTAATTATATATTTGATTACATTTTTAAAACGATAACAGGTTTAAATATGTCTCTACATATTTAAACATTACGAGTTTAATAGAATTGTGAAAGATTTTGAGGGCCCCATTGATTTTTCTTTTTCTCCCCCAAACTTGGGAGGGGGGGGAGGAGGGGTCGGATTATAAAGTTTAAAGACCACTGCTATAAAGAGAGAAACTTAAAACACTGCATTTCACTGGTAGTGGAGACTGACACATTTAGCATAAAAGGACCATTTACCTGGTTTATTTAGAAAGTATTTTGGGAGTGTGGGGGTAACCATTCAGGAGTCCATAGACCAACTTCTGCTTTCACTCTAATATAGTGCGTTATGTTGAAAATGCCTAGACTTCTTATTTAAAAAAAAAAAACAAAAAACAAAAAACAATTTATTTTCGACATATCCCATTTTCCACTTATGGTATTATCTTTGGCAATTTTGTGTTCCTTGGTGTTGAGAGTTGAGGGGTTTTTCATACTCTAATAAATGTGGACAAATACTTTATGTATTTAAATGTTTGTACTTTAAATGTATGCCTTCTTTTAGGGGTCATTTGTTAGTAGGGATCAAATGAGTTCCTTTGAATGTTTGTAACGAGGTCCAATGGTTCCGAATAGCACTCTACCTGCGTCCACATGCCTCTTTATTGTCATGGAATTCCTTTGCTACTTACAAGAGTCTGTAGTTTTGGGTTACTTTTATCTAATATTTAGGGTACAGAGTACTACTTGAGATTTTTTCTACTGCTGTTTCTTTTAGAGCAAGCCTCCTCAGCCTTTGAAGCGATCTAGCAATTCACCAGAGCCAGTCGCAATCAGCAGAGCTAGCGGTGACAGCAGTGGAGGTGGCACCACCACCCAGGAGAATGGCGTGCTTTTTGAGGATGAGGAGCAGGACCTGTTTGCACGTAAGAGACTGAAATGAAACGTCTTTAATATAAACAATGGGAGAAACTGCTGAGCTGGGATGGACTGCATTGTACAGAAACGTTGAACACCAGACTGCAATGGTACATCATGAAAAAGTAAATCCGAGTGGCAAGTGGCGAGAATCGTGGTTAAAATGTAGCTGAATCTTTCCCCATCAAATAAGCTGCCACTTGGCAAGTTTATACTGGCATAACAAGTATTTGAATGTCACGGCATGTACAAAAATTTGGAAAATCACTGAACAGCGTTTTGTTTTCATATTTACTTGAAACAGTAAGAATGAAGCACTTTAAATGTGTTCTTTAGCACTCCTGAATGTTAAAGTAAAAACAAAAAAGGACAAAGACCCTGTTTGAAATTATTACAGATAATTTTATGTAAAGCTCTATTCAAGTATCATCTCGAGGCTTTTGCAAAATCTTGAAATGTAAGCAAATAATTGGGCGGTATGTTTCGTTGAAAAATGTGGCCACCCTACCACCAAACTAGCTCAAAGCACATGATCCCTTTAAACAGACTCAGTTCCAGGACTTGTTATATGGGGAAGCATGTACATAGTAAATGGAGCTCAATTGAAAATTGGTATATCGGGTGTCCTTTCCACACCAGAAGCAGAGGGGGAAAGCTCTATTTTATGAATATAGAACTGTATTGAAGTTACAATTCCTCTATCTTCCAAACAAAAAAAGGAAGGTTAATTCTCGGTATAATCCTAGCTAAACGAACGGGAACCTCCTTAAAGAACAAGCATTGAAAATGCAATAGGTCTCTCCTTTGATTAAGTTAAAGCCATTTGCTTTGCTAATGGTATTGTATAGCAAAGCAAATGACTTTAACTTAATGAAAGGTGAGACCTATTGCATATTTAATGCTCGCTCAATAATGTCTGTAGGTTGTTCGGGCTCGCTACGCTCACTCGCCACAGTGCAATATGACCATCATTTTACACCTCACCACTTTCAGATGTCACCAGCCACCACTGTCCTACCTCCTCTTAAGTCTCTCTCATCTCATCCTGGTTATTCCCTGCAATCTTCCTCAACTCTGAACGTCCGGGGTGATTCTGTGTCTCCTGCAATACCATCTGGTTTCCTGGGACCGACTTGAAAGAATTTTTGCAAATAACTTTATTTCTCCGACTGTGGCAATGCCTATTGTATTTTCACTTATTCCGTTATTCAATACTTACTAATTTCTCTCACAAGAAGGCTGTTCTCAGTCAAGCTAGATATTATAGTTGTTGCTAGGTGGCCATTGGCTGTTATGTGTAGTACGTTCTTTATCTTTCATTGGCTGTTTCCTAAACCATTTGGGATTTGTACTATTATTTTTTATATTTTGTGACTGCTGCTCTTAAATATAAATCAAGAATGGAAAACCTAATACTCAGCTCCCATGTCTGTAATAAAATTAAAGCTTTCCTTCATAATTTACCAAGAAAATCTATATTAGGGATCACGGAATAGTCCTTTTCTTCTTCTTGGGAGTACATAGCACTGATAGTAATAATACATTGCCGAAAATAATCCCTATTTAGGCACGAAAATGCCAACACACCTGATTTGGGCTAAAGACACGTGAAATACCAACTCCTTTTTTTTTTTTGTTGTTTTTTTTTGTTTTCTTCTTTGGATCTGTTTTTCAAATTTACAAAATAGTATAAGAAACTGGTGCATGCATCTCCTTTTTTTTTATCGCTGAAATCGGCCAAATAAAATAAGGTTTTACAAATGTGTAGCATCTCTTATTATCAGAAACTGGTGCTTGCATCTCCTTTTTTACTCTCTAAAATCGGCCAAATAAAATAAGGTTTTATAAATGTGCAGCATCTTTTATCGTCATGATTGCTCCTTTGAGTGATATTTTAAAATGAGATAATACTAACCTGTACTAACTGGGCGAGGGCTAGAGCTACCGGTTTTAGAACTGGGTGATCAAGTCTCGGCGTGGTTGTTGTACAACATTCTGTGATTAGAGACGAATCGCTTAATATCCAGTGCCTGAAAACCATATATGTGAATTTGTGTAATTTAATCGGTGTGAAGCGCTCTAATAATTTCGCACTAGATTATTAAACAAGAATAACTACTGTTCTAGAGACTTCTAACCTTGGAAAGAGTAGCAGGAATAAATACGCCAGCGACCCCTCCATATTGGAAAGCTGAATTTCGGCGGGCATTCTATTTAAACTGCTCAGGTAACCAAAGACCAGGGCACGAGCGATAGCGAAACACGTTGTCTCTTGTCATTGCATCAACTAAATTGAATATTGTTGTCGGTTATTGTATAGCGATTAATTTTGATAATATATTAAATACAAATTATAAGATCAGCAGACCTTCATAATTATCCACCCATATGTTGCATGTACTGAAATGTGGCGTATTCTAGTGAAGGCCTGGATTTACATTAGTTACACATACTACACCACCACATGTCTGAAAGGAGCGCTTGATTTCTGTTTTCTAAACCTCTATTGCCAAGCGCTTAAGCTCCCACCTCAATGACGCTTGAGTACTGATTGGTTACAGTAGACTGAACCCGACAGCTTCCCCGCCTCTCCCCTCATACGGCATCGTGCCAATGTGATCAGTTTGTATCCGTCTCTATATTTCCTCTGCATATATAGCCCTTCCTATTAGCGGTTGACAGCTTCCGCCGACCCCGCTGATACATCCAAGTCACAAAGGCAGTGACTCACCTTTGAGCACCCTTACCCCCGCTAGTACAAGGACTTTGCGTCTAATTTTCATCACCACTTTTAGTGTAAGCCCCTCGGTCGACCTCGCTCCAATCCTCTGCCCACATATTCCAATCCATATTTGTTACAGTTCTCTCTGTACCAACGTGTTCACCACCTCAGACTAGATACAAGAACCAGTCCCGGTAAAGCTGTTCCCTTTCTTTTCTGGTTGGGTGTCATAAGCACTGCACAAATCCTATAGGGTGCTCGTCAGACTGCGGACACGCTGGACACTTGGGCTGGTCACTAGTAACCAGACAGCATTCACACAAATTGCCACATCTAAGCATGAGCGGCCCTGCTGGCTGGCAGACGGCCATGCTGCCCTCTGCACGGACTGCAACCATGACACAGGGGAAGGCCGCGAAGCGGGCCGCCAGCCCTCACTCCCTCCCTCCCTCCCTCCCAAGCCTTTGTCACTGAATCAGGGCAAGCAAGCTTCAAACCACTACCCCCGCCAGCAGCCGGCCCTTTTCTTCCATGTGAAGTCCGGGCTGCTGGCTCCGAGGACTTACGGTGGAGGAGGGAGCAGGAGAGCACGCAGGGGACGTCTGAGGGCCCGTCCCGAGAATCCCCGGCGCCCGCCCAGCAGCAGCAGCACCGAGGTGAAGCACCTCCCTACCTGTGCCAACACATCGCCGGGTCCGCCGATCAGGAAGATCCCGGACTGCGGCAGGCTCTGACGGCCTCCAGGGTCCTGCCGTCCCACTGGCACTGTGAGTCACCACTTCTCCGCCCCTCGGGGAGGGGCGACGAGGGGCTCCAGCTCTGATCGGTTTCAGACCAAATTCTCCATTTGGGCTGCCAGCTCAGCCCAAGGTGGCGGCTCCTCCTCCCGCTGTCCAGGGGCTGGGGCAGCCAGGGTAGGGAAGAGGGAGGGCACCGAGGGGTGAGGAGGTGGGGAGGAGTACAGAAGGGGCAGGGAGAGAGACAGAGGGAAAGAGAAGAGGTGGGAAGAGACGGGGCAGGAGGAGGACACCAGGGGAGGGATCGTGAAGACAAGCGCTCGCCATTTGCATTTAAGCCCGTCCTTTTCAGACTGGGGGGCGCTTTTTTTCCTGATGACGTCACAGAGAGAAGGGCCCGGAAAAAACACGACCCTCAATCCGAAACGGACGGGGCTTAAAGTGACAGACACACCTCTTCTCCAGTGGGTGGCCCCGTTTGGGAAGCCAGCCAATGGAGAAGAGCTAACTCGTTTACCTCCGTACTAGAAAACATAAAATCTCGCCAGCGAGACTGCGCAAGCGCAGCCTATGCTAGCCGAGACCTAAAAACTACAGTTTTAAAGCCAAATAAAGAAACTGACATTTACCAGTTTTACATAACTGACATACGTATAACTTGCACCGCTGTAGATTACACGTCATCAGTTATGTAGTAGGGGAGGTCATCAGCAGTGCATCACAATGGTGCAAATTATACTTATGTCCATTATAATTGTAGGGTAAATGTACCTTTTTAGGTCGACCTCTGCCAATGCGCTTGCGCATTGCAGATGCTCGATCTATAGTGGCCAAAACAGGAGCTGAACCAGGCGGCCGGATTTCGGCAAGTGCACGTGCTCGTGCACGAGCTTGCCATTTGCTCCCCAGCCATTTCAAAGGAGCTCTCCCCCGCCCCCCTCTGCGCTATGCCTTCTAGAGGATCACCTCCCCAGCCCCCTGTCGCCAGGCTTCCCTCCCACTCGCTCACTCCCCTGCTCCTTTTGGCTCCCATGCAAAGACCAGCTCACTGAAAGTCTTTACTGAAAGAAATGCTGCTTGCGGAGTGCTCTTTTAAAAAAGTTTTTTACGAAAGATGGCAACATTTGGAAAGGTCAAGCGCCAAAATCACACAAACTTTGGCATGGTGACAATCAGCATTTGCGTATGAACACGCATTTAAGATAATGTTACACTGGCACAGTTTTCAGGAAATACGTTTTGTCTTTGAATTGCAATATAATTCCTTTCGTAGGACATCTCCTTAACAGTCCTTCCAACGCAAGTTGCGCCTTTTTACAAGAGTGAAAGGATGGTGAAGGGATACAGCTCTGATAACCTTTATCGTTCAATGCACGGCATTCCCTGTATGCTATGCTTTTGTGGGGGTGAGTGTTTTTATTAAAACTGCAGACTACAGTTCACTTGAAGACACCTAGGCGAGGGGCTGGAAGTGACTCGGCTGGAGCTGGGAGTGTCAAGGTCTAGGCCCGTTTTCATGCAGAATTGCCTGGGCAATCACCAATTCACACCTGTTCCTCGTACGCCTGCAAGACAAAAGAAGCCCTGCCTTGCATATCTGCGGGAGGGGGGACGGGCGCCACAGAGGATGGGGCACCTTCTGAAAAGTGCTCAGGTTTGCAGCCACGGGGAAAGGGGGCTTCGACTCTCAGACGGAATAAGAGCATTTCAGCACACTAAAAGCTCATTCTAAAAATAGACACTATTATTTTGTGGGAAATAATACCGAGCCCATCCATAGAAAAAATGCAAAATGTCACATTTGAAATCTGTGAAAAGTAAATAATACCATCTCTGCACCTGCATTAGCCATTGGGTAGTTATGAAAAAGTTGATATTTAAGCTTTTAGCATGTGCTTTACATTTATTTCCTTACAATACTTTTTAAAAAAATTTGAAATTTACGCGCCCAAACTCGTTTCTACTTTTTTTATGTAAACATGCTCACATTCTCATTCACATTTTGCAAATCGATTTATAGACAAACATCACTCTGGGGCAACACTCATGGCCAACACCGCATTACTTAGGGACACCCTAACCTCACTCATGGACACCAGCACACTACTTACGGACACCCCCACGCATCAATAAGGGACACCACCGCATTACTCAGGGACACCACCACCACATCACTCAGGGACACCACCACATCACTCAGGGACACCACCACATCACTCAGGGACACCACCACATATCACTCGGGGACACCACCACATATCACTCGGGGACACCACCACTCATCACTCGGGGACACCACCACTCATCACTCGGGGACACCACCACTCATCACTCGGGGACACCACCACTCATCACTCGGGGACACCACCACTCATCACTCGGGGACACCACCACCGCACCACTCGGGGACACCACCACCGCACCACTCGGGGACACCACCACCGCACCACTCGGGGACACCACCACCGCACCACTCGGGGACACCACCACCGCACCACTCGGGGACACCACCACCGCACCACTCGGGGACACCACCACCGCACCACTCGGGGACACCACCACCGCACCACTCGGGGACACCACCACCGCACCACTCGGGGACACCACCACAATACACTGAACATAACATTCACAAAAGTTTTTTAGTAAAGTTTAAGATATTGCCATTATAAATTATAATTACTTTTATTTAAGTATTAAATATTATTTTAGAAAAAACAATTATTTGTTATATCAATACATCTAAGTCATGTTAATACTAAACATGTTGCATTACAAATGCGATAACACTCTACCCTCTCAACACTCTTTCCCCTCTACGCTATCACCACTCTCCCCTTTCACCACTCTCCCCTCTCGCCACTCTCCCCTCTCGCTACCCTCCCCTCTCGCCACCCTCCCCTCTCGCCACCCTCCCCTCTCGCCACCCTCCCCTCGCCCCTCACCCCTCTCACCCCTCACAATGCCTTTTAACATTATAAAAGGAATTGCCATTAACAATGCCAATAGCTCAAAATCTCGCTATTGGGAGACCTATTGCATTGTAAATGCTTGTTTATAGTGGTTGCACGTAATTGGCATACATGGTGATTGATTTGTTGAAATTGATCAACACTGTCTTGAACATTTCCTACCTCTGACTTGTTTGTCATGAAGAAGAGGCAGTTCATCAGGGCCAACAAAGTGCTTGTAATTGCTATTTTGTGGGATTGCCCTATCTACATCAAAAGTAAGAGGTCATGAACCAACATAATCTCTTGTTTGAGGAGGCCATTGGGACCCAATTTGGGGGTAGTGTGACAGTGGGGTAACCTGGATTGTTTTATGTTTCTGAAATTAAGTGAATGGTGCCCGCCGAAGAGTGTACTATATGGCCAAAATGCTTTTGTCCACCTATTTTCTAAGTACTACAGAAGAGAGGAAAAATAGAAACAGCAGAAGTTGAAAGCTGATACTCCGCTTGTCGACAAGTTATGTGCATTTCAGACTCTGTTAGTAAAATTTTAGTTACCCCCGCTTGCTTCAATGAAACTTTTGTAAGAGTTACTTAAAGAAAATTGCCAGTGTCTTTTAGGTTTTAAAAGGTAATTGCTCAAATATTATTACTTTATGATGTAGAATATCGAATCTCCTGCACCTTTTAGCTATTTGATTTAAGATTCATCAGAGCTTTGAATAACTTTAACCAAATTGTTTGGTCTGAAAAGAATCTGCATTACTTTGTACATGCTATTATACTAATCTTTACTTTTGCAGAAGCGACGGTTGAGCTGTCGGTTGACAATGTACAGAACAGTTGGAAGGAGGAGCCTGTGACCCCTAAACCTGTTCTGGTGTATCCACCTGATCTACCTTCTAAAACATTGAAGAAGAGCTATGAGGAGGTGAGCGATTTGACTGTCAAATTCCCATCTTGCCATTTTAAAGTATTGCTAGGCCTGAGTAAAACAATCAGAGGGTTACCTAAGCTTAGTTTCTAGTACACATTTTGACAACATCTGAGACTGCAACCAGTGTGGTTTTTAGGTCTCGCCTAGCGATGCAGCTCATGCGCTGCTTGCCCTGGCGAGACCTATAGGCGATTTTAGTGGCCGAATGGGGACAGATGTGCACGCTCACGGCGCCCGGACAGCCCATGGGCACGCAGTTTGGTGGCCGAAGGTGGGCAGGGATGTGCACGCTCATGGCGCCTGGACAGCTGATGTGCACGCTCATGGTGCCACTTCTAGCTAGCGGCCAGACGGCCTACGGGCTATGTGCACGTGTACGGCTCCGGCCGGCTTGGGCGCACTTCTCTCCTCCCCTCATGCTGCCTATGTTTGCTCACAGGCGATATTTTTGTCAGTCGGCGGCGCAATGCCCGAAGGCCCTCTGCGGGGAACAGTGACAGTGGATATCATCAGGAATGGAAGTAGCTATGTGGCTTGCTGCAGTGCTGCCAGCGGAAGCAGGAAGGCATTGGTTGCGATCATGTACCATGACTAGAAATGCGACACAACCCAATTTACACCAGAGTAACTGGATGTTCGAGGCATATGGGCTGCAGATGGTACATTATGAATAGATCGCCATCTGGTGTTGGGCTTGGATGATTGCACTTGTTTTTCTCTTGGAGAAGTATTTTGTAGGCTGGTGACTCCTCCTTTGGGTGCTAGTGCGCATGGGCATCGACTCCATCCTTAGATTGTTTTTTTCCGCCATCGGGTTTGGATGAGGATCGAAGCGCTCCGGATCGACTTCGAGAAAAAGTGATATTTCGGCGCGTATTCCCTTTCCAATTCGACGGTATTGTTATCGAACGCGATTTCATTTCCATTCCGACGTGTTTCGACTCCAACAATAAACATTTTCTTCTACGTCGACAAGACCGGGAGGCCTTTCTCGATGGAAAGGACTCCATTTAAGAGATGTCCAACGTGTGGTGCTAAGTTCCCACACAAGGACCTACACGAGGTGTGCAACCTCTGCCTAGCGCCTGAACACAAATCCAGGGACTGCGAAGCCTGCGCAGCATTCTCCTCCAAGTCGACGATTAGAAACCATCGAGCCCGAAGACACGAGGTTTCGAGAATGCAGTCGGAGGCAATCCCGGAGCTGTTCGAGGACTAGCACCTCGTAGAAGAAGAGGAACATGAAGACGAGTGGGGGTCGGAAGTGGACGAGTCTGATGTCGAAGAAATCGACGTTCAACAAACCGTGAGTGACGACGTCCCCTTACCAAAAAAACGACCCCGTGTGGTACCGAC
Source organism: Lissotriton vulgaris (assembly GCF_964263255.1). NCBI lineage: Eukaryota > Metazoa > Chordata > Amphibia > Caudata > Salamandridae > Lissotriton > Lissotriton vulgaris. The sequence continues at coordinate 21,745,039 of NC_141688.1, forward strand.
CCCGCCTTCGATCCCGGTCAGACTACCGAAGAAAGTTTCCGACACCCTGCCAACGTAACCGAAACAGAAACCGAAATTCTTGGCCTCCCACCATGTCGGATCCGAGAAACGGTCGACATCGACATAGACACCGAAGCTCCATACAAAGGAAAGCTCGGCATCTAAACATTCCATGTCGAAACCGAAAAATGCTTCGACGTCGAAGACTTACTCGACACCGAAAAAATCTGAATCGAGCAAATTCTCGGTGCCGAAAACACATTGACGGTTAGAAGCAAAGGCACAGTTCGGAACCAAGAACTTCGGTACCGACACAGGAGCAGCAGACGGGTCCAAAACAAAAGACCTTGTTTATCGATCCGCAAACTGGCAAAGTGGTGACAAAATCAACGAAAAAGAGGAAAAATTAACAGCTAGATGACAAAGCTCTTCCTCCTAAAAAGAGAACAATGGGGACAAATACAACTCCTCCCCTTTCTCCTCGGCCTAGAGACACACCCTCTTCTCCTATTCCTCACACTAGGCCAGCTATTCCTCCACCTTCTACACCAAGACCATCTACACCTCAAACAGATGTGGACAGTGATACAGGGGAGGGAGAACCTCATGGGGATGACAACACTATCCCAGATGAGGAAGACCCATGGGAGAATTATGATGCAGGGTCAGATGATAACGACCCAGAATTATACCCCTCAAAACTTTCACCACCTGATGATAATACAGGTTTTGTGCAGTTGATTAATAGGGCAGCAAAATACCATAAGGTAGATTTACATACAGAACCTCAAATAGAGGATTTCCTTTTAGAAACGCTAAATGCTGCACAAAGAACATCAGGCACACTACCTATGCTAAAGGGTCTTCTCAATCACACAGCCGACATATTCAAAGACCCTGTGAGGGCTAGGGTATTAAACCCAAGAATTGATAAAAAATATAAGGCAGCCCCAAAGGACCCAATATTTATCAAAGGACAGGTACCTCTGGACTCGCTTGTAGTTACAAACGCTCGTAAAAGAGCAAACTCATTATCTACAGGAGAAGCTCCTCCTCCTGATAAGGAGTTCAAGCTAATAGATGCATCAGGCAAAAGGGTAGCATCCCAAGCAGCAAACAGCTGGCGCATAGCTAATACACAAGTGCTACTTGCACGCTATGATAGGGCACATTATGACGAGTTAGAAAAAGTCATCACACATCTCCCTAAGGAACATCAAAAAAGGGCAGACCAGCTTATACAGGAAGGGAAGAATAGATCGCCATCTGGTGTTGGGCTCGGATGGTTGCACTTGTTTTTCTCTTGGAGAAGTCTTTTGTAGGCTGGTGACTCCTCCTTTGGGTGCTAGTGCGCATGGGCATCGGCTCCATCCTTAGATTGTTTTGCCATAGTAGGGTTAGATGGTGTAGTATGATTGAATACAGATAGAAATGCCCATGTAAGTGTATCTAAATAAGATAGTGTTGGAACAGACACAGGTTTCCGGGGAGGCTGGGAGGGCATGTACCACTCTGCAGCCCTCTATGCCAAGAACAGATGCATACTGGTAAGTAGCATATTCCGTTCGAGGCATATGGGTTTCAGATGGTACACTATGAATAGACTATACAGCAGTTATCTTCCTAGCGGTGGCCACCAGTGTCTGTTGCAACAGTCTGAAATAAAGTCTTTAGTACAGCTTGTCCCACTCTAGCCTGTTGTGTTGCCTGCACATCTACACAATAGTGTTTTGTGAAGGTATGTGGTGTAACCCAGGTAGCTGCATGGCATATGTCATCTAGAGGAATGTTTCCTAAGAATGCCATAGATGCTCCTAGTTTACGTGTAGAGTGAGCTCTAGGAGGAACAGTTAATTTCCTTTTTGCTATTAAGTAGCATATTTGTATAGATTTTACAATCCACCTGGCAATGCCTGCTTTAGAAATAGGATTGCCCCTATGTGTAGGAGAAAACGCTACAAATAGTTGTTTTGTCTTTCTGAAAGTTTGTGTTCTTGCTATGTAGTACAATATCGCCCTTCTGACATCTAATGTATGTAGGGCCCTTTCTGCTACCGTCTGTGGTTTTGGAAAGAAGACTGGTAGTTCCACTGGCTGATTGATGTGGAATGCTGAAATTACTTTAGGCAAGAATTTTGGGTTTGTTCTAAGAACCACTTGATTTTGGTGTAACTGCAAAAATGGTTCTTGTATTGTAAACGCCCGCAATTCACTTACTCTTCTGAGTGAAGTAATAGCTATAAGAAAGGCCACCTTCCATGTGAGGAATTGTATTTCACACCTATGCATAGGTTCGAAAGGTGGTCCCATTAGTCTGGTAAGTACTATGTTGAGATTCCAGACTGGGGAAGGCGGTAGTCTTGGTGGAATGACTCTTTTGAGGCCTTCCATGAAAGCTTTTATTGCTGGTACTTTAAACAGGGAAAGATGTTGTCTGTTTTGTAGGTACGCCGCTATAGCTGCAAGATGTACTCTAATAGAGGTGTACGCAAGGTTACATTCCTGCAAGTGTAGTAAATAGCAAATAATCTGTTTAGTGGATGCGTCCAGAGGATTGATGTTGTTACAGTATACAGCAAACCTTTTCCACTTTGCAGCATAGCATGCTCTGGTGGTAGGACGTCTTGCTTGCTTAATGATTTCCATATAGTTTGGAGGTAAATCTAAGTATCCAAATTGACTCCCTTGAATCACTACAACTTTGAATGTTATCCCTTCAACATCAGGAGCGACTATGGAAACACCCAGAGAGCCTTTTTTAGAGGTAGGCCCGAAGGACAGGACGACCCAGGAGGAGCAAAAGAAAATACCAAGGAGAAAGACAAGAAATATCCACAAACCCGTAAAGTGACCGCAAAGAAGGACAAGAGCAAGAAGGGGAACCAGTAGACAACCTTGTCCTCAACATTTCTGATTTCCCGGTTTAGTGACCTAAAACTCAAAACATTACAAAAAGGCACTTCGTTTGTACCCACAGCAGGTACCAACACATTGGAATTAAACATTAGCTTTTTTAACCCTTTCGATGCTGATGACGAGCTCAGCGCGTCATCACCCAAAGGTGTCGTGTGCTGATGACGAGCTGAGCTCGTCATGGTGCCACTAAAATGGCATTTTCCAGCACAGGGGGGGAAAACGCCCAGCAGCCATGTGGTTAAGCTTATGAGGAAACTCAGATTGCATCTACACTATGACAGAGCAGAATACGGACCAAGAAGATACTAGGAGAAACTTACATTGATATTCTAAGAGGTATGTCAGCATGTAAAACTATTCTGGTGTTTTTTTAACACATTACATGAGTAGAGCAGTAATAGGATTTTATTTACAACTCTTAGGAATTTGAGGTAGAGATCTTTTTCGGATTTGACAGTATCGATTCCTGAGCGCTAGAAGAAGAATACTGGTAGGTCTGATTTCATCATAGCAGTAATTATTCGCAGTTTGAATGGTAGTTAAAAAGAGTAATGCTAGATAATATATCTTCCACAGACTGCGAATTGTCGCTAGAACTAGGAGCATTTATGATCCTCACCACAGAATAGAGGAGGCATTTTCTTCATTCCATCACTGCAGGTTAGTGATGAAAAAAAGTGACACCAATGGAGACTTCTGAAGTCAGTAGCTTTCCCGTCGTCTTTATATATTCAGTAATGGGCAACTATTATTTGCTTTGCAGTATACGTTCGGGACACGTGGCATTTTTACTACGTTTTTTTAATATTCCCTAAAGCCAGAATACAGGTATTTACACGCAAATAACAGTTGCATGTATTGGTTCACCACTTTAAATGGCGTCATATAACACAACAGTTTCACTCCAGTGAGAAGGTGTGCAAAACCGCTTAAAATTTTCCTTTGGGTCCCTTGGATCGATATCTTTGAGTGCATGAAAATGTTCCCACTTTTCATCAATGCTTTATAGCCCTGCACTCACGGGTACATCATAGCTTATGACACGGAGATATTACAGTTTGGACTCACCTAAATAGAGTGTCTTATTGTTCTTCTTTTTGATTAGATGAAATTGTGATGTTTGCTCATTTTGTGTTTTAGGATGCTGCCCCTGATGAAGGGAAGAATATTTCCCAAAATGCATTGGGCTCTGGAAATGTTGAGATAATTGTATTAATGTTTCAATGACCTGAAAATTGTGAAATATCATTGACCTATTTTTTGTTATATCTGATGCTATTCCCTGAAAAAGAGAATGACACATTTGCATTTTGTGTACTATATATGTAATAGGATGTAATGTAAACAATGATGGAATTGTTTTATGATCATTGCATAAAATTTGCCACTAAAAATTGGCTAAGTGCATTTAAGTTAAAGTTGTGTTGTGTGATTTATATTGTTGATGTATTGGAATCAGTTTCCTTAGGAACAGTGCGCACTACATGCAGATTGCCATCTGCATCTTTCTCTTGTTTTCTTATTGTATAGCCAGTTGTAACGACTGGATTTTCGGACCAGATGGAATCAGCTCCCAGGAGCCCCTCTAACCCAGTCGGAACGTAATCACCTCCCTCCTTAGAACATATTTACAATGGGTATAGATATATGTATGTACATCTCGTACCTAAGGATGGGGCAAATACCAATAAACATGCATGGATTTTCTACAATATCCTATTCATACCAGCTAGTCTCGCGGCCACTTAGGCCCAGACTAACCTACCCTGGGGCAGATCTGATTATATACCCTTACACACTGATCTCACTCAGTGCTCACTCGACACGCTATCCGGCGTGCCTACACACGGGCCTGCAGTCCCAGTGCTCTCTCTCTCTCATATCCGGTCCACAATCCGGCGGACCTACACACCGTGTCCCCCCGGTGCTCTCATTCACAACACGATCCACAATCCGGCGGACCTATACACCGTATCCCCCGGGTGCTCTCATTCACAACACAATCCACAATCCGGCGGACCTATACACCGTATCCCCCCCGGTGCTCTCATTAACGCCGCGTACCAACGACGATCACTTTCCTATGAACACCTATGGAAGAAATCTCTCATTGTCTACTCAGGATAATACTACAACAATATAATTTAGTATGGCTTTCCAAGTTGATATATGTACCTCCTGCTCTTGGCATCAAACGTTCCCTCTCTCCCTCATTGCTCAGTCACTTCTTACCTGATCGGGATTCGCATCTGTTCATGCAAACAATGTCTGACTAGAAGACCAGGTTACCCTGATTGAACAAGAATACAAGGCACATGTCGGTTCACTAAGAACTGGGGTATTTTTATTACAATGATTATAAACACAATACTATACGATAACATATATTCTGCAATGAAAAGTAAAAGGTTAGAATGTGCACACTATAGGGGAAAGGGCGGAGGTCACCTTATTAACGTGAAGTCGGGGTTCGGCAGTCATCTAGGTTCCCTTCTCGTCTGTGTCTTGGCTCGTCTCGGAATCACACCTCAGCAGTCACGAGTACACGTCTGCACCGCTATGCTCGATCTCCTCTGCTTCCCTCCAAGTCACTGGAACCTCTCTCGTTATTAGCTGTTGTCTCTCTGTCTCTAATCGCTCTGCGCTACTTCTCCTTCTCCTTCAGTCTTTCTCAGAGAGTCTGTTTCATGATCTTTCTCGGACTTCAAAAATGGCGACTGTCTGCCTGGAAATAATTAATGATAAACAAATAAGATGCGCCTTCGCAACCACTTAGTATGAACAATTACTTTCAATAGAAATAAACGCAAATTAATCCGTTATTCCTAGCCTCAAAGTTAGGCTGCTTTAGTATTTAATCATTTCAACATTTTTGAAAAGAAAAAGGACATGTAATCAACTCAACAGAGAATACATTTTGATGATGACATGCTAACAAAACACAAAGTAACTGAACAGATACAAAATCAATTTGGACATTTGGAGAAAAAATATACACAAAAATCACAATATTTATCAAAAACAGCAACTGTAGCGAGTAGTGATCTAATCAACTACCTAACAAAAACAGTTGAAACCTGATGAAACCATTCTTGCATGTTTACACAATTCATGACACAAAAACTTGCAACTGTTATGATTACAATTACAAAATTGATGCAAAAGGTTTTTTCTTATCACTCGGGATTCAGGCTGTACTTAATGTATTGGCCGACGCGTTTCAAGTCTTGGTTTTTGAAATTACCAGACTCTCATCAGGGCTGGATGAGTCTTTAAAAGGTATATCAACTGTTTACAAGGAAAAACAAAAAAACTTAATGAAACTAGTTTTCCCAAAAAGTCTAAAATACAGAGCAGTTGTTTGGACGTAAAAAAAATACTTCATACCTGGTCAATGACCAGCGGAAGTTGTGCGTCTCAAGTTCAGCGTTTTATGCAGTGCTCACCTGTAATTAACAAGGTGACATAGGCTAAGTGGATTTAAGGACAATAAGGGTGCTCAATTGCAAATTTAGTAATAAGCGTGGTTTACCTAGTGTGTGATCACGCGTAGTGAACCTTCTCCGGTTCTCTGTATTACAGGGGACGACGTGGCAAGTTTTTCAACAGGTCTGGTGAGAAATAATACCTAGCGTTAAAAAATGCATGTGACTGCCGGCGCATGAAGCGCTCAAGAGGCCAGTACTTACATTACTGAATCTGTATCACACGTTAGTCGGGTGCGCGGCAGTGCCGATTTCCAAGTTCTGGAAGGTAAATGAAACCGGGTTGAAAAAACAGTCACCCGGCAGTGCCGATTTTCAAGTTCTGGAAGGTAAATGAAACCGGGTTGAAAAAACAATCACCCGAGTAGCGGCGTAGTCAGCGTGTGCGCTGTTTAGCTGAAAGCGGCAAAAGGCGCTTACCTTCAAACCAAGATTTAATCGCCGAGCTGAATGTCTCCTATTCCATGAAAGTAAGGACCGGCCATCCTGCTACCTCCTTCGTTACAATGTGGTAACAGCAGGTTGGGGTCACGTGACGAGGGCGGAGCTACGCTAATTGGTCATGGAACTGCATTATGGGAATTGTGGTCCATATATGAAAAAAAGATCTAATGATTTTTGTTAAAAAATCATTAGTGGCCGGATGGTTGCACCCTGGCTCAAGGGGATCGGTATAAAGGTTCCACGAAGTGGGTTATACCCTGTTCAGCTCGCTCATTGTGTTTAGACCGCTATTTATACTGTCGAACTTCATAATTAAGTACGCCTCTTTGCGTAGTAAGGCACTGTCCACGCATCCTGATACATTTTTAGAATCAATTGTGGCTAGCACAGTCCACTTGAACTGGTTTTCATTATGATTTTGGCTCACAAAGTGTTCAACCATCGGTGCCGATTGGACCTTTTTCCTGATTCGCGACCGATGTTGGGTTATTCTTGTGTTGATTTGTTGACTCGTTTTGCCTATGTACACCCTGTCACACGGGCAAAGCACTGCATAAACAACATTTTTAGTTTTGCAATTAGTGAAGTTGGTGTGTTTCCAAGAAATTCCTTTATGGTCAAAGACCTCCCCCTCCAGGGTTGTTGGGCAAGCAACACAATTCCCACACCGATGATGGCCCACAATCGGTGGCAGATTCCATTGTGTTGTCAAATTACTTATGGGTTTAGGAATATAGCTGTCAGCACGTATAAGTTGCTGCCCAATACTAGGGTTTTTCTTCATAGCAAAGATGGGCTTGGGCATGGGGCAGTTAAGGTTCTCTAATAAATGCCAATTTTTAAGGACAATTTGTCGAAATTTATTAGTGTGGGGACCAAAAGTGGTCACACAAACAAGTTTGTTGAGATCTAGCTTGTTCTTTTTCTCTAACAGAGACTCTCTCGGTGTGCATCTTGCTCTTTTTGTTGAATGTTTGAGCAGTTTTTTGGGGTATCCCCTCCCTTCCATTTCTTTACAGAACAATTCAGCGTGTTTATCAAATTCCTCCAACTCAGTGCAATTTCTCCTAATTCGTAGCAGTTGGCCATAGGGTAAGTTTTGTTTTAGACACTGAGGATGTGAGCTATTGAAATGCAATATGGTATTTCTGTCTGTCTCCTTTTTGTACAGTGATGTGATGAGATGTTCCTCTTGACATTTAATCGAGACATCTAGAAAGGTCATTTCTCGATTACTTGATTGTAATGAAAATTGGATGTCAGTGTGACGTGAATTGATCCAATTGTGAAAAAGGTCCAACTCAGTCTGGCTCCCCTGCCACAGGAGCCAGACATCGTCTATATACCTCAACCACTGCAGTATCTTGTCAGAAAAAGGATTATTGTGAAAAATGAATTTTTCTTCATACTGGGCCATATAAAGTACAGCCATTTCCGGCGCATAAGGACAGCCCATGGCTGTCCCTTTGACCTGTACAAAAAACTCATTTTCAAACTTGAAATAATTCATACGGAGGGAAATTTCAGCCAACGAGAGTATAAATGAAGTAGGCACCCTATGGGGTCTTTCTCTGGAGTCAAGATATACCTCAATCACCTCAAGTGCCTCGTCCTGAGGGATTTGGGTATATAATGACGTGACATCCATTGTTGCCATTAACTGTGTCTCATTATTAAAGTGCATGCCCTCTACTTTCGTGATGAAGTCTGTAGTGTCTCTGAGGTATGATGTGACATCACAGAGAAACGGTTTTAGAAAATAATCAATATATTTAGATATTGGCTCGAGTGCTGAATCACAGCCTGAGACTATTGGCCTGCCTGGGGGGTCAGCACTATTTTTATGTATTTTTGGCAAAAAATACAACACCGGTGTCCTCGGATGTTTTTTATTTAGAAATTCGAACTCATTGGGGCCAAGGAAACCTTGGTCATGAACAAACCCGCCAGGATACTTTGAATGTCGGACGAATCTTTACTTGAAAGCGATCTGTTCTCAACTTGACCCTTAAGGAAGTTGATATTTGACCAACACATGTGGTCGGACTGTTCACTAATAAAGATTTTATTCGTGACAAAAAATTGTACCCCATCGTGGAAAAATTGTACCCCACGTTGAGATTCCATCTTCTGTGATTCCAGGGAGTTCTTTCAGCTTTGAAAAATATCGTCCTGATGATGGTCTATCTGACGAGAGCACCCTAGACCAAAACGTCGACACTCCATCATCTCCTTAAATGTTGTTTTGACACCACTTTACAACCATTCTTTATTAATTAATCTAGGTTGTTTATTTTATTCACGAGGAGTTGATGTTACCAGTTATGAACTATAGTGAAAACACTGTCCATCTTAGTTCATGAATTTTTGCTTGAATTGGTTTGCCTGTATATGTCTCCCCAATAATTTGTTTTGCAGTAAAAACTTTGGCCAAAAATAATCATTTGCTCTTTGTGTTCTCCTTCCCTTCCATCAATTTGTTGATTGTTGCAAAATAAGAGTGTGATCGCTGATACACCAATGAGTGTGTTACTTCTGTACAACTCACCAACCAAACTAAGTATCCTCAAACAAGTCCCTTGTAGCACATTGTGACTTAAATCATCAACAAAAGACTGGCACTTCCATGAGCAATTGTGCGGCACAGGCGTATGCCAACACATTCATGAATCGATTTGAAGAGGAGAACATCTTAACAGTACACCTGTGGATAACCAACATCAAACTGTTTGTGAGGTTCATTGACGATATCTTTATTCTACGGAAAGGTCCAGAAATCATTCTAAGAGACCAGCTACAGAAACTTAACTGTATTGACAGACGCATTCAGTTCACCTACGAAATACAACAACGCTCCATCACATTTTTGGATGTTAGAGTAACCAGGACACCCTCTGGATTTGACACTTATCTATACAGAAAAAAGACAGACCCAAATAATACTCTAGATTTCCGGAGTTTCCATCCACCATCTCTTAAACAACACCTTCCCTACACTCAAATGTTAAGAGTAAAAAGAATTGTTTCCAATCATGGGAGAGCATGTATACTACTGGAAGAAATGACCCAAAGGTTCAAGGCCCGTGGGTATCCTGACCATGTCTTGATATAAGCCACCAACCGCTGCACGCTCAAATCCAGATCAGAATTATTGTCAACACAAAACAAATCAGCCAAAAACTTACTTACAGTCGTGTCAAAATGTTCCACTATGTGCATCACTTACAAACTAATCGTCAAAAGACACTGACCAATATTAAGACTGGAACAAGATTTTATTCATATCTTCGATCAAGAAGCTACTTTTGCCTATACTAGGAGTAGAAATATAGATGAAAGATTAAAACACTCAAGTTCACTGACAACAAGAACAACATTTTCAGGTACCAAACCATGTTGGAATTGCAATAATTGCAATAATGTTATTAAAGGAACATATATCAACCATCCGATGAAAGGTCACAAAATTAAAGTCAAAGCTACACCCTCCTTGGCTCCATGAAGCCTTATGGCTTGCATGATCATATGGAATTCACTTGTTACTTATAGACATTTGCGTTTGGACTGGTTGTATAGATAATCATCACAGTATGCACCACGGTTTATTTAACATTCACATTGGTTCTTTTTTATACACCACATATGCATCATATTTTTTTAATATGGATATTCTCCACACTATATTGTTAGTTTATAAGTAGATCTTTAACTTTATATCTTCAGCTTATTTGTCTATGTTGCTCATTATGATAGGTACATGTTACTTATGTGGTCTAGATTCCACGATTACACCATCGGCTCAAAACTTTATTAAACACACACTGAATGCGCGTTAACCCTCTTTCTATGTTGATTTTCACGCATGCATCACGTGCGCGTCACGGATAAACGCCCCCAACAGGTTTCACCGGTATTCCCGGAGAACATTCTCAGAGAAGCCACAACCGCTTTGTGAGAGACGCTGTATCTACTAAGCGTAAGCTCGGTCATAATGCATGAGAAAGCCTCGTATTAATAACATCACGTCTTCTTGAACTTTCACACAATGTTCACAACGTAACTAACCGAGTGTTTTCACCCATGGCATTAACAGTTAAGTTTCCTCATACAGTTTCTCCCTCTTTTTTATATGCAGCACCGTACGTTGTTCAAAAGCAGCACTAAGTGCTTTCACTATCTATTACCGCAAAAGCACCTGAACATCTCTAAACATTAGGATGAAGTCGTAGTTCCCTAATAGCATCGGAATGACCTAGACCACTTCACCACCCGTTATCACGAGCACGCCAATAGACCCTCGATAATTTTATAATTGTTTCCGATCTCTTTCTAAGCGGAGCGAAATGATTCACAGTTTCACCATTATTTTACGAGCACATTTACTCACTTTCTGCAGTGGATTAACACTGTTTGTGACTCACTTCGTGTTTACAAACATGTTCCTGATTATAATATACTGCTATTTACAGAATATCCCCAGATGAAGGCACTTTGTGCTGAAATGCATTGGGATGATTAAATATCGACATGGAGGAAATTAATGCATTCTGGAAATTGGAGTAACTTGTATGGAGAAGGAAGGATGTAATTCTAACAGAACTGTGATGTAACCGTTTAAATAAAAACGGTCTCAACATCGTATACCAAGAAGTTTGTTATATTAACCTCATTGATTTACCAAAGAAACCTTTTCATTAAGGAATATTAGCCTGTTGCCTGGGGAACATACCCTACTTATATACGGATGCACTGATATTTAATCCCCAAAGGTATCGGTCAAACAGATTTTTTGATTTTATGGCACCTGTGATGGTGACTTAGGACCACAGTTTGAAGGCATCCAGTTGCACATACAACCTGCCCAACAATAACCTTTTCTATATTTGAAGTCATTGGATTATTTAAGGGTTGTCAGAAATTGCGATTCTCCTATTAACATGACCAGTGAATCTGGATTTCATTAAAGACACGGAGGCTAACATTATGCATTAATCCTTTAATGCAGCTCACAAACAGCCGCTTACATCACAAAGACTAAGAACAAGAACAAAGTGACATCATAGTATCAATAAAAGGCATGTGCCAGAGAAGATCTGCCTCTTTTAAATGCATCCGAACATCAGATCAAGCTGCAAACGAAGAATTAATCTGTAATCTTGAACGAGGGATTCGCGAACGTTGAAAAATCCATGGAGATCCCTCAATTCGAATTGTCTGAAAACAAAAATAAAGCAAATCAAGAAAGGCACACAGTATCCTTCAAAAGGAAGCACAGTAAGATATGGATAACATAAGATAATAAAAGGCATAAAAAACATTGTAAACCAAATTAATCCTCATTTTCCCTCCAGGGAGGGACGGGAGGGATAATGTTAGCCTCCTTGTCTTTAATGAAATCCATATTCTCTGGTCCTGTTAATAGGAGAATCGCAATTTCATTACAAGACACGAGGCTACATTATGCATGTTGGAAGCCTTGAATAACGTCAGAAACATGTTCAATTGGTTTACAATAATGATGGGCGAAGGTAGAGGCATTAGACCAATCAGCAGCCTTGAGGATAGCATCCAACTTACCACCAGACCAGTATGACTTGCTGGCCATTGCGCTTCTCAGAGAATGAGCTTGGAATTTAGACAGGTCAATACCAGCAAAGTTCATAGCCAATTTAACCCACCTTGCGATAGAGCGGGAAGAGATGGGTTTAAAGGGTTTGACATAGGAAACAAGAAGTTGATTTGCATCAGGAGGACGAAGATCAGACATCCTGGAATCATATTCCTTCATGCAATCAACCACACAGAGCTTTTTGCAGAAATCAAAACGTGGATAAATGATAGTCAGACATGGTTTTAGTTCTCCTAAAATTTCAAATTTTACACCAAACATAACATCTATCAGAGATGTCCAGAGCTTTGACATTCGAAACTCTGCGACAAGAAACTAGGCACAAAAGAGAGGCAAGCTTAATTGAAAGACATTTCCTGTTAAGGAGAGAATTGTCAGGCCAATAGCAAAAAAGGTCAAGCAGAAATTTAACATCCCACACAGATTGGTATTTAGGCCTGGGAGGTCTTTTTAGTCTAATACTTTTAAGAACTCTACAAATGATAACATTCTTACCTACCATCTTACCGTTGACAAGAGAATGTCCTGCGGAAATGGCAGATCTAAAACAATTAATTGATCTATAGGAGAGACCATTGTCGAAGAGTTCCACGAGAAAATTGACTATATTGACGAAAGGAGCCTCCACGAGATCAAAGTTCCTCTCCAAGCACCAACCAGACCATTTCTTCCAGATGTTATTATATCTGTAGTGGGTTCCAGGTGCCCATGATTCCCCAAGGAGGGTGAGAGCAGATGACGAAAGTCCAGACAATTGGTTAGATTGCCTGACACTTTCCAGGCAAGAAGGTTCAAACTCCCTGAAAGAACCAGGTGGTGATCCTCTCCGTTTGCGTTTATAAGGAGGCCTTGGGCTGTGGGAATCCGGAAGGGAACGTCAAAAGAAAGTTCCAGAGCTGTGGGGAACCAGGCTTGAGACGGCCAGAAATGAGTTATCAGGACGAGAGAGCACTGTTCCTGTCTCACTTTCTGCAGAACCCTTTGGATCATGGCGAATGGGGGGGAATGCGTAAGGGCGGTGAGGAGCCCAAGACTGCAGAAAAGCGTTCATAGCCAGAGCACCCGTGTCTGGCATCCAGCTGAAATACTGAAGGAGTTGGAAGGTCAAACGGCTGGCGAAAAGGTCCACCTCGAAAGGACCCCAGAAATGATCCAGGGAATTGAAAATTGTCACAATAAGTTTCCAATCGCTGAAATCTTGAAGGAATCTCGAGTTCCAATCTGCTGAGATATTGGATTTCCCTGGAAGATATTCCGCTCTCAAAGAAATATTGTGTTCCAGGCAGAACATCCAGAGTTTCTTGGCCAGATCTGATAGGTCCGCAGACCTCGTACCACCGAGTCGGTTGATATAAGGACTGCAGACACGTTGGCCATCTTCAGAAGAACGGATCTGCCCTGAAGAGAGTGTCTGAAACTCATTAAGGCATAGAGACCAGCAGTCATTTCTAAAAAATGTATATGGTGGGAAGACTCTGAATGGGTCCATACTCCACCAGTGTCTTGGTCGAGGAGACGTGCTCCCCAACCGTGGAGGCTGGCATCTGACTCCAAAACAAAGTCCGGGGTCGAGCCGAAGATAGCCCTTCCATTCCAGGCGTCCAAATTGTCCAGCCACCAAGAGAGTTCCAGTTTCGCTTGTTGATCTAGAGAAACAAGGTCCCCGTACCAAAGACCGGCCCGGAGTGCATTGGCTTTCACCCTCTGAAGAGCACGGCAATTTAGTGGACCTGGGAAGATAGCTTGGATCGAAGTAGAGAGTAGATCCAGGAGTCTGGCTAATTCTCGGAGAGAGAGAGATTGCTGTCTCAGAATAAACCTGATTTCTTTCCGAATTTTGGCAATTTTCTTTTTGGGGAGTAAGAGGAGACAACTGGAGGTGTCCACAGTAAAACCTAGGAACTCTAGGGATTTTGAGGGCGTCAGAATGGATTTTTCCCTGTTTATAATGAAGCCGAGGTTCTCTGAGGCCCATGGAGACCTTGAGATCTTCCAATATTTGGGCATTAGTTTGAGACATGATGAGGATGTCGTCTAAGTAGATAATTAGCCAAATACCTCTTGCTCTCAGAATGGAAACCATCGTTCTCATGACCTTGGTGGAACACCAAGGGGCGGATGAGAGACCGAAAGGGAGTGCCTGAAATTGAAAGAGGTGTCCGTCCAAAAAAACTGGAGAAAGGGTTGATGTTCCTTGGCCATAGGGATGGTAAAATAGGCGTCTTTTGAGTCCAATTTGACCAGCCAATCTCCGTGAAGGAGAAGGTCCCTGAGAAGATGGATCCCTTCCATCTTGAAGGGACGATAAACGAGGTATTTGTTTACCTCCCGAAGGTTTATCACTGGTCGCCAACCTTTGTCCTTCTTCTCGACTAAGAAGAGAGTACTTACAAATTTTCTTTGCGACCAAGGTACCTCGATAAAGGCACCCTTCTTGAGCATAGAGGAAACCTCCTCCTTGACGCTTGCTAGATGTTCTAAAGGAAGGTCTAGAGGTCTGGTGTAATGGTCTGGCAAGGAGTGTCTACAAAGTCTATCCTGAAGCCCCAGACTGTCTCTAGAACCCACGGGTCCTGTGTAAATTTCTTCCAAACGTGAAAAAAGAGTTTGAGTCTCCCCCCGACCCTAGGAGGGGAAAGAGAAGTAAAGGCACTTACTTTGAGAGTTGTTGTTTGATGCTCCATGGGAGGAGAAGCCTCTGCCACGCGAACCTCGTCCTCTCTGTGGGTAAAATTGTTTGTTGGAGGGGTAGAAGCCTCCACCAGTGGCACCTCTTCCTCTACCGGATGAGAAGGGCCGAAAGTTTCCACGGCCGGACAAACGCTCCTTCTTCCGGCCTGGCCAAAAATATTTGTTGGGAAGACTCTTCTCATGTTGTTCTGGGCCTTATCTAGAGCGGTGAAGGTGGCAACATATTTACCGATTGTTTTGATCATGTCTTCTCCAAAGAGGAGACCTTTAGGCTTATTGGAGGGCTCTTTCTCTGCGAGGTCACCAAGTTTGAGGTTGATCCTGTTGAGGATAGTTTTTCTTCTTTCAATATTAAGCCCAGAATTATCATTGCCTAGGAGTACAATCGCCTTCTGGCTCCATCCTCTTATTAGATCAATGTCAAGGGGAGTATTTGAAATATGTGATTCCTCTGTTAGGTCGAGGATTCTGGTAAGTGGGCCGAGGATATCCATAAGGCGATCTTGACATACCTTAAGGGCCCTTTCGAGACCTTTCCTGGGATCTTTTCCCAGTTTAAATAAGAACTTAATGAGGTCTGGAACTAGATTAGGGGTCTGGCAGACCTTATCAATACATGGTCTAGGGCATTCGGACCGCATGGTATTGCGTGTATCTCTCTCAAGAGACTTCCTTAGCCACTTGGTAACAAACTTAGCGACATGGTCGTGAGGGAACCTTCTAGAGCTGTTAGGGCGGGAAATGTTGTTAGGGGAGAACATCTCGCCGCCTAGAGGATCAAGAATTGCGTCTTTTGAGGAAGGGGAAGAGTCAGCCTCAGAAAGTGCATTTAGGTCCATGTCGTCTAAGTCGTTATCGTTAAGGTCAAATACGAACTCGTCGTAAGGTTCATCATAGACGACTTCTACGTCAGAGTAAGAGTCTGAGTCAACACATGCACTATCACCAATTGTGCCGCTGTGGGCACCCGCCAAAACTGTGCCGTCAGAGACACCCATCCTGATTGTGCCGCGAGCGGCACCATCACCTTTTGAGGCGCTACGGCCTCCCAAACTGCGTGAGGTGCTAGGACCTCCCATGTCAACTGGGTTAGTAATACCACCAGTAGTGCTTACATTGTGCTTGACTTTCTTGTGAGCTTTGGAGAAAGAGGGTTCATGAAGGGTGTCGCCATCATTAATCAGCCCTCTTTTGTGGGACATGACCTCTTTGAGAGTATCTATCATGCATGACCTCATCTTTTTTTTAGAAAATTTTTAAAAGTCAGCAGTGTGGCTAGGGGAGTTAGCGACTGCGTTGTCGGACTCCATTTCAGACATAATGTCAATATATATCTTTTAAATATAGGGAGGAATTAATAATTGATTTTATTAATGTTGAAAGGGTATAACTGATTTTTTGTTATAATGTCTCAAATAGTTATTAAATGTATTCTAAAATGATATTCATCAAATATATCATCTCATGCTAATATATCATCTCGTGCAAATTATAATTCTATAATTAAATTTTGTCTCTTTTAAAAAAAAATATTTTTATATTTTTTTATCTAAATAAGAATTCTAAGGTTTGAAAAATCAATTACACCAGTTATGCCTCGGTTTTGCCCTTATGTGCTGTTTTTGCCAAGGCGATCTAGGGAGTCGAAAGAAACAGCTGATTATCGTGTCATAAATGCTCTCCTGAGCAACCGACGCGCTCGAGCCACAGAAAACCTTGCGGGAAAGAGGAATGACCCTTAGAAGGCCGGGCGCGCTGCGCCACTGCTGCCGAGGGTCATTCCTCTAAATGCGTGCGATAGTTATGCGCTTGTGGTTGAGAGCGAGTGCTTCAAGCACGAGTAAGTGAGAAAACATAAAAATACAGTCAATCCTAAAGGAAAATGCGTGATACTGGCATATACATGGAACGCGCATTTACATGGAAAGCGGGAGGTGAAAAACCGCGATTTAAGGGTTGTTAGAAATCAGTGCTCAGTGCATGTATATGTAGTGACCCTAAAGGAACATTATCAACACTGCTTCCTCTAAATATCTAGAGCAATAACTTGAATAATTCCTGTGAGGAGTTGGCAGTTTCACAATATTTTAGGTCGAGCCGATAGCAACAGCGCATATGCGCTGTCCGCGTTTCGAGGTATGGAGTGGAAGCTTCGCCAACTCTCCACCCATGTTTTAAATTGGTTTGGGACATTGTCTTTTGTAAATGCTCCCGTCTGATTATGAGACTTGTTAGTCCCTCCTTATGCCCATGTCGTCATTTGTACCATCCCATGGCTACTGACCCTTTACTACGAGTGTTACACAGTACGGTATGTGTTATTTAGACTGAGCACTACTTTGTCCGTGCGTTCTCGCCCCTGTCTGTCTGTACTCACCCCTTCCCCCCCCGTTTTCCATGATACAATGCAATAGGTCTCGCGTAAACGGGAGTCCTATTGCATTGTAAATGATTGTTAGGAATGGAACTGCGTTCACCTGAGCGGTGAGAGGTGGTACTTAATGATCTACAAAACTAAAGCACTTTTGTGCTTTAGAGCTAGCTAGCAGGAAACAAATATGCATTAACAGCCGGTGTAATGTTTAAAACACCCAGAGCATTTTGTTTAGTCCCCATAAACAGTTTTTAAAAGGTAATTTACAAGTTCCACATGTCTGTTTAAAAAAACATAGTCACTTTCAGCAATTTCCCACTTCAGTTATACTTTTTATATGTGGGAAAACTACGCGATTTATAAAAAATAAAACCAAAAATGCTCTTTTAGTATTTCTTTGGTGATTGTGTTATTTCGATGTTTCTGTAAGCTAGACCATTGACCTAATAACTAAGGGTCTTTATAACCGCTTGACCCCACTTCTTGTGATGTCACTTCCTGTGTCGTCATTTGCGAATTGCATATGATAATTAGTCCCCCTCTGTTTCCTTAGGATTTGTGCCCTTGATGATAAGAGGTATGAGAGGGACTATGGCTCTGGGTGCTTGTGTTTCAGTTCTTTGTAGGGAGTACCAAAAGACAGAAAAGGTGGGGCTGAGAAGCATGATTTAATTTGCACAAGACGTAGAAAGGCCTGTTATGTTCTTTAGATTCATAGTGACAAACCAGTAGTGCTTATTAATGTGTACAGGAGGCTTCCGATGTGTACCTGTGGTGTGTGCATGTGCTTGTTTAGGTCTAGGCTGGGCAGCGGATGCCCTGCTCTGCGAGGCATGCTGTATTTGAGTGTAGAATTGAAGCCCTGCCCACTCTGCGCCCATATTTGTCATTGGCTTCTGTCAATGTCCTTCATAAATGCTGGCTTTCGATTTATTAATAGGCTTGTTAGTCCCTCCTTAGTACCGCCTTGTCTTCATTATAAACCTCCCATGGTGACTGGCCCCTTTACTTCTGTTGTTACATAGTATGTCTTAAGTCTGTAAGCAATTTTTTTAATGCGTTTCTTCTACGGCAGGTCCGACATGCTTTCCTGCAACAATCAGCACGTCATGCACGCTTTCACTTTCCAAGCAGCCCATGACAATGACAGGTGCTTCTTTGAAAATAAATAGGTCTTGCATTTGCAAGAGTTTGAGCTATTGGCATTGTAAATGGCAATGCCTTTTATTTATTTATGCGTTAATTATCAAAACAGATAAATAAAAGGCATTATTTACAATGCCAATAGCTTAATCTCTTGCAAATGCGAGACCTATTGCATTGCAAATGCTTGTTTTTGTTGCTGTTGTTTAAAAAAAAAAAATAAGATCTGATTTAGCGAATGGGTAGAAGACTAGGAATGATAGTCTGAGCTTGCTTGGTTTCTGCTTTCAGTGTTTTCATGAAAGATTTGAATCTCTTGTCATTATTCCAGATGTACACTGCTTCAGCTTTATGGTCCGCCATATCTTCTGCTTATCTAATCACAAAATGTGTTTTAAAAGCAATATAAAGAGCAAAGGCTGCGACTTTTTGTTGAATTTCTTCGTTAGATCATCTTGATTGGGCAATAATTGTGTTGGTCCTATTGCTATTAACCAATTAAAATTTAACACATAGTTTGCGTCAAATACAGTAATAAAGAGTTTTATATTGTAAACCCTTTGACAAATGCATTAGGAAGGGTTTGAAAGAGGGTTTCCTTTGTGAACTGAGAACAAACACCCTATGAAGGTGCTTTGCATTGTTTAACACTGATGGACCTTTTTATTCAGATTTCTAAGCTACATAGGTGGGAGTAAGGTGTAGTTCTCCAGCATTTGATCTTCCTTCGATTCACATTCTTGAATCATTCCAGTTGTGGAGCTGGGAGTCCAACGGTAACATTACCATAGCCGAGAGGCTGTAAACATCAGATAAGTCTATTTGGGATCCATAATATCCTTTTCCAACTCTTTCTGGCAGACAAATACTTGGGAGACTTGCTTCAGGCTGGGTTTGAGCAATTTCTTAATCTTCTAAAAAGTTTTTTTTAGACCTTGCATTTCTTGTGGAATAAAAGAGGATCTTATCCGATGATCTTCACAAGGAATGCATATAGTGCTTATATCAGGCTCATACAACCAAAGACTACAAGATTTTCTTCAAATGTTAAACAAATACTGATAAAGACGGGAAAATAAGGTTACAACTGTGGCTCCAGAAGTGCAAAGCAAAGGACAGAATTACCTTCAGTGAAGCCTCTGACATATCTTCTAAACTATCTAAAATAAAGCGCTCATTCTGAACATAATACAGTCTTTAAAATGGTTTTTGAGGAGGAAGAACATTAAACACCCTAGGAGCAACCTTGTAAACAGTTCAAGAAAACAGAGAAGAAAACTGCTAACTGTGCAGTCCTTTTCCTGAGAGATTTCATGGGGCAAAAAAGACACAACATCTGTCAATGCCTTCTATGCCAAAAATATCAGACTCTCTCTCATTCCCATATTCTGAGAAACTGGAGTTGCACTTATCTCTATCGATCTTCCTGTCAGTCAACAAGAATAGCATTGTTGATGCAGGCCTTGTTGTTGAAGACCCCAACAATATTAGCTCCTTAAACTACTTTATCGTCAACCACCATACCATCAATGGATGTACCCTCCCAGATGAAACCAATGAAGCCACCAGCTTTGGCATCTTTAATTTTAATTTCAGAGATGAGAACCCTGATTCTTGAGCATATATCATCAAGGAAATATACCACCGGCGGCTCCATCTGTTTTGGTCCAGCCTACATTCCTATTCAGCTAGAGGTTAAATGGCAGGATTATGATGAGGTAGAAGACTCAGTCTCTCTCTCAGCAGAAACAGATCACCAATATGACCTAGTGGGACATGGACAACCAGCAAACCTACTGCACTAAGTCTGTTACTACCACATGTGCCACCACCTGTGTCACTATAGGTTTTATCATTAGGTTTGCAGCTACTGCCAGGACTACTGAACCACCACAGTGAATTCCTAGGCCACCAGAATAATCACCTAGAGCAGGGTTCTCTAACCGTTTCAGTAATAAGAGCTAATTATGTTCAATGAAAAGCACCCGGAGCTACTAATATTATTGTTATAATACTGAGCATGTCAGACAAGATGACATTAGTGGCCACAATTCGCAAAATTACCAGCACTTATCACCTCAGTGCATCAGACACAGTTGGCAGCATTCATTTAAAAAATACTTCTTTATGCTGAATGTATCTAGAAGGGTAATATTTAACAACCATAGCTGCAATGTCCTTGGAACCAAGTTAGTAATATTAATAAGTCTTCCCAATACCCCATGATTTAACTCTCAAATATCTTTTAAAAGGTTTTGGAAATTAAACCATTTTTCTCCAATAGCATCCATTTTTCTCCAATATCATCTTGTCTTGCACCATCTAGTGAGCTAGGAATTGGAGAGCTAAGTTGCACTGCCAGCAGATTCACCTAATCTAATAGAGACGTCTAGCCACAGAATTCTTACCATAGAATATTCCCCAGGCATCAGAAAGTATCCAGAAATTTTAGAACATTACCTCTGGGTTCAAGTAGGTGGCATTGTTTAGCTTGGCCTCATTCGAGCTGGAAGTGACATGCGCTGTGCCTATATAGGCACCTACCCAGCGCCCTGATATCAGTTCTTTCCTTTCCACTTCAGCCGGTGCCGAGCCGGAGAGAGCTACCTCGAGTCATTTTTTTTGACCGACTTAAAAAAAAATTGTAAAATCTTTTTTCAAGACTTTGTCTCCCACAGTGTGTAGGTTGACCCCCCAAAAATGGTGAGGTTTTACAGTGATCTCTGTGATGGACACTCATTTGGTTTGCTTTTGCTGCCTGGACCCAGACCATGACTCCAAGACCTGTGAAGACTACTGCGCCATGAGCCCCAAGTTGTTGGGGAGAACTCCTTGAAGCTCTTGGTCGCCCCACGCCAATCGCCTCTACTATGTTCCAGGTTCTTGTTCCCAGTCGTGCCAGGTGCTCATTATCGTGCTTGCACTCATTGGGTAAGTCCCTCAAAATATCAAAGAAGTAGAAGCAGTCTTAGACTTTACAACGCAAGTCCAAATGTTCGGACGAGGTGCAGAAACGACTTACCTCTATGCCCTGCTCCCATGCAGAGCCTGCCGCTTGTTCCACTACGCGCCTCCCTGAGTTTCCTGGAGCCTGAGCGACCCCCGCCCAACTCAGTGAATGTTGTATGGTCATGCAGCTCATATTTGCGCAGGCCTACTTCTCTAGAGTACCTTCGGGCCCCACTGAATTTCTGCCGGCAGGTCCACCCTTTGTGCCAATTGGGCCCCCTGGATCCTGTTCTTGGACAGGAATGACTCTGATCGAGAGATGGACACATTCCTTGGAGCTTCTCTAGCAGCGCCGTTCCCAACATTACAGATCGCGTAATCATACCCAACTCTGATAGGCAGCCGTATCGGTGTCACCCTGCTTTTTTCAAAAGGCCTGGGAGGAGTTTGATTGGGGAGGATCTAAGGATCCTTATGGTTGCACCAACTCCCTTGATGAGTCCCAACATAACTTGTATGAGGAACTTTTGGATGACAGGGGTCTGGACACCTCCCCATACACGGCTTGGTCTCTCCTCCTACTGTGGCTATGGAGAAAAGAGCTCCTTTGCTGTGGAGGTGAGAAGGGCTGCTGAGGTCCTAGACCTTTTGCTGCCCTCTGTGGCAGTCATGACTAATGTCTTGACTGCTGTGCTTCTAGCGGGAATCCCCCATCCCCCCCCCTTCAGAACCTCTCCTCCCTTTTAATGAAACCCTCACTGATGTCCTGCTCAGGGCTTTGCCAAGCCATCTTAGGGGAGGATGTTCACAGGACATTTACCTCTCACCAGTGCCCCACTCTTAAGGACCCAGCTTTCCTCAGCCAGCACTCTACTCAGGAGAAGCCTGGGTGTCCAGGCTCCCACATTAAAGGTTTACCCTGGTCCCTTCCCTACCACACCACCAGATAGGCAATACAAGAGGTTGGACACCTTTGGCAAGAGAATGTTCTTTTCTTCCAGACTTGCAATGCGTTAGGTGAACACTGCATGCCTTAAGGGCTGACACACCCACACAGCTTGGAATTTGGTTGTGCAAGTGCTGCCTCTGGTCTCGGAGGTGGCCGGAGCCATACTGACACAGGTTATTGCTGATAGCAGAGATGCAGCAAAGTTCACCATTCACTGCGGAGATCTGGTCTCCGACGGAGTCTTTGCTTCACATTAAGCTGTTGGAGCTGAGAGGGATCAATCTGGCATAAAAAGTCTTTCTTCTTTCCATCGAGGAAAGGCTAGTTAACGTGATCACGGCGGTGTGGTACTGCAACAAGGAGGGCAGGGTGTGGTTGGGAACCCGGTGTTACATGGCATGTGTCTGTATACCTGGCTGAAATGTCAAGGCAATTCCCTGATAATTCAACATCTGGTGAGCTTTCTGAAAGCCACAGTGGACGAACTCTGCTGCTGATGCGTAGTGGATCACTAACTGCTTCTCCATCCAGTGGTAGTGCAAGGTCTCTTCAGAGATTGCCAAAGACCTCGGGGAAAACATTGATTACAGCTATTGGCCACCGCTTAGAACGAGCAATATCAGCACTTCTGCGCAAGTTTCAAAGGTGAGACACGCTCGGAGAGGCATTTAGTCTCAGGTGGAGCTCAGGCCTTTTGTATGTGTCTTCGATGATACCACCCCTCCCAGAGTTCTCACGAAGATCCAGAATGACTGGGCTCAAGTCATTATTGTGGCTACGGATTGGGCACAGTGTATGGTATCTCAAACTCCTGAGCTTGAGCATCGGTCCTTAGATCAGGCTGCCTTTCCAGAGAATCTTCTGTCACAGGAATAGGACAGCCTCCTGCGCCTGAACCTGCTCATGCTTTGCCTTCGTGCATAGAGATTGAGGTGCGGCAGTTGACATTTTTTTAACTCCCTGATGAAATCTGTAATGTCATTCTGGCAGTCTGGTGTCCTTCAACCAACACCGTATACTGCTACAGTTTGTGGCTTGGTGCATTACCAAACATGTTGACCCCTTTTCTGAACCTCTGTCAGAGGTCTTGTTATTTGTTCTTTCGTTACCCGGGCAAGGCTTTGCTTCGGGCACAGTTAAAAGGGTATCCTTCAATCAATCAAACATTTATAAGGTGCGGCAAATCACCTGTGAGGGTTTACCTTCATTGGCATCCTTGCCTTTGCCGAATCAGCCCTCACTGTTTAGGTCACCTATTTTGACTCTGTTTCTGAAAGGTCTGTAACATAGGTTTCCTCCAAAGCATATCCGCATGCCCAATGGCACTTACTTGAACTTAGTCTTGACATTCTTCATGTGCTTGTCCTTCAAGCATATGCACAATTGCCCTCTACGATATCTAACAATCAAAAATGCCTTTCTGATGGCCATTACATCGGCCAGGAGTGTTAGTGAACTGCAAGCACTTTCTGTGCACCATTGTATGAATTTTCATTCCCGTAAAAACTGTTTTTTTTAACTGAGTGGTAACACGGTTTCCCATTGGTCAGATCATCGCATTGCCTACATTTGTTGCTCTGCCTCAACCTTCTAAACAAGAGGAGAAACTGCACCGACTGGACCCAAAAAGAGCGTTATTGTTCTATATTGATCGTAGCAGAGAGTTCCGGTTGGACAAGCAACTCTTCATTGGTTATGTCGAGACAATGAAAGGGACTTGCCTGCAGAAACGTACCATATCACAGGGGATTGTGCTCTGCATTAAGATCTGCTACTCACTGTCTAAGAAGCAACCCCCAGAAGGTTTGCAAGCTCATTGCACTAGAGTCAAAGCTGATTGCTCTGCATTAGCTTGTGGAATCCCTATCCTAGACAAGTCAGGCTGCCAGTGGGCATATCTGCACATGTTTACCAAGCTCTACTGCCTGGACAGTCAGGTCTGTCATGAAGGGCAGTTAGCCCTCTCGGTCCTCCAATGGTCTAAATCTGTTCACAGACTCACTTCCGGGGATGTATTGTTTTGATATATTTTCTAAGGTAAGGAATCCGTGGCCAAAAGTCCCTATCCGATGAACAAGTTACTTACCTTTGGTAAGTGATTATTCCATATCAGGGAAACCCTTACGAGGTCCTTAAAAAAAGCACACTGGTACATCAGCAACCATAGTGGCTTCGTACTTATGGAACCGGGCGTCACATCCCACGTGGTTGACCCGGAGTTACGGCTGATGCTCGGGGAATATTTCAAGGTAAGACATCTAAGGCTGTCGTTACCAGATAAGGCGTTACAACGTTTTTTTTTGGTCTCTTGCTGATACCTTGCCTGATTACACATCAGGGTTTCATTAACTGATTGAAAGAGCTTCCAGATGCTGATTCCATCTAAAGAGATTGATTGCTTTCTGTGGGATCTTAAAGAAACGGAAGCCTAGATGCAGTAGTAGTTCCATGCTTGGACAAAAAGTACAAAGTTACAGAGGATACTCCTACATGGTAGGTGGGACATTCACAAGCTGACTCTGCTTTAATGCCAGCTGCAGGGTGGAGCAGCTAAAAACCATATTATCCCTGAAATCTTAAGGGCTAGAGAGATTGCGGAATTTGTTCTGGAATCTGAAAGGCCTGCTTAAGTCGTTGGTACCTGTTCGGGTAAAAACAACCTGTGCAGGCACATTGGGATTGACCCTGGAATTGGCTATTGCACTCAAACAAGGATAAATGACAGGGATGTTGTAGGCACAATAGCGGAGAGTCCAGTGTGTCTGCTACTCTAAAGCTCTGGGTAGTACTTGTCTGTAGTGTCTTGTCTAGTGCAGCTGCACTGTGGTGATCACACTGATGTTCTCAGTGCCTTTAGCCATCTTCCCCAAAGATCATTCATCAAGTGTGCTGTGCTTAAAATCTTGCAGCTACATTTGTTGTATCCCATGGGTCACAAGAGAAGCAGTCTCAACAATTCAGTCTTGTCTACAGCTACTCCCCGTGTCTACTAGGTCTCCAGTTGGAAGCTTGTAAAATTCTTGCCCTGTCTGCCAACTTCCCAAATATTTTTTCAGAATTCAGAGCCTATGTTTCTAATAGCAGGTTTGGCTCACATGCTTGTTTCTACGGCAACTAGCTCTGGCTCAGTGAAATTTGTGGCAGGCAGGACTACTGTACCCACAATGCACTAGACCATCTGGTTTTGGGCGAACCCTCGGAGGGCCTGATGTCCAGTGATTCTTCGGATCTGTAACGTCTTTTTAATTGCAGTTTGCAGGGGAATAGTGCTACTAGTCCATGGGAGTCTGAGGGCGCGTTAGGCTTCCACAAGGATGCCTCTACTAGGGAGTGCCGAGTTTTAGCCGAGGATGAGGCTCATTCATGCTGTTGCAAGTATTTTGCCGCAGGGACAAAGTATCCCTCTTTTGCTTTGGTGCTGTGGGAAAAGTTCTCTTGTGCCATCACAGCTCTCCTCTCGGTCCTTCCTTGATGCAAATTGTTCAGATCTCAGGTTCTGGGGTGGGGGGGATCCCTTTAAATCATAGATTTGGAGGATTCAGAGGTGTGGGAGCTAGTAGCAAATAGGCAGCTAGTCCTTGCAGCTAGACCGCCACAGAGGTGACCACATCCAGGGATGTAGGTCAACGTTTCTACTCCGAACCCTCTATTCTGCCACTTCTAAAGTTGTCAGGAATCTAATTTTAGTGTACAGACCAGGCTGCCCGCCTGGAAGTGGGGACTAGACTTCTGGAGGTGTACACTTCCTTGACTAAGTAACTCCCTGCCTGCCTGGGTGCAAATGTGCCTGGGGCAGGGGGAGGGATATTTCCTCCACTGGGAGTCAGCCCTGATGCATATCAAAGGCTGTGTAGCCTTTAAAGCTCAGTCTTGATGTGCCAATCACTTGCCTGCTTGGTAGGAGGGAGATGTGACCCCCTTCCTGCCCAAACTTTTGTTCCTGACTCCAGGGAGTGATCACACTGCCTGGCAGAATGTCAGAATTCTGTCTTTGTGGCCACAAGCGCAAGAAATGCGGGCTTGCCAGGTAGAGCACAGAGAGTTGAGGCAACCATGTGGGCAACCCCTAAGGTAGCCACCTGGGTGCATGCCACATCACCCAGGACATGAGATTCATGTTGGGGGTGAGAAGGCACGTTGTTTGATACTAAACACAACATATTTCATTGTACCATAATACCTCCAATGCCCGGGTGGCAGCCCATTTTATCCCATGGACCACTGACCCCAATAGTGGTTTCCAGTGAGGGAGCGCCACTAAGGGGACATATAGGCTAGCACTTAAATGTCCCAACCTTTAATATACAGTACCCTGCCTCCTGGGCAAGCCCTACCTTGGGGGTGACTGACTTATCTTAAAGATGGTGTATTTGACTGTGCCACACATGGTAAAGCACAGTCAGGTTTGAGCAGTTTGCTCCGCTTCTGGAATGTCAAGCCTGCTGTCGGTCGTTGACTTGGGTCAATCAGTGTGCGGCAAAACCTTGCTGCAGCCCTGGGGACCCCTTTACCACCTATGCCCTGGGTGCCCCTGGTGCCATGTACTAGGAACTTATAAGGGGGTTAATACTTTACCAATTTGGGATTGCCAAGTCGAACATAACAGTATTAGGCAACAGCTCAGGCCCTGGGTTCCAGGCAGCAGTGTCATAACCATCAGCATTTAGAGAAAAAAGTGGGAGGGTTCTCATACAAACAAGGCACTTTCCTACATAACAACCTCTCCCCCCAGGCAAGAGGTAATGAGCAACTAACCTATTCCCTAGTAGCTATCATAGTCTAAGGTGAATAACCTGGAAAGGCCATCTGCATTGGCATGGTCCATCCCTGGTCTATGTTCCACTGTAAAGTTCATACCATGTAGGCAAATGGACCCCTTCAACAATTCGTTTTTTTTCTCTCATCTTTATCAGCCGTCTGAGGGGCCTGTGATCAGTTTAAACCTTGAAGTGCGTCCCAAGCACGTACGTTCTCCATTTTCTCCAGGGACCAAACCACAGCAAAGGCTTCCCTCTCAATGGTACTCCAATGCTGCTCTCTAGGGAAGAGTTGCTTGCTCATATAGGCAACTGGTTGATACTGGCCCTCATCATTTGTTTGTGCCGACACTGTCCCAGTCC
Organism: Lissotriton vulgaris; assembly: GCF_964263255.1. Classification (NCBI taxonomy): domain Eukaryota; kingdom Metazoa; phylum Chordata; class Amphibia; order Caudata; family Salamandridae; genus Lissotriton; species Lissotriton vulgaris. Next base: position 21,772,739 of record NC_141688.1, read on the forward strand.
AATGTTCAGAAGCATCATTTTCGACAATGAACTCCTCCTTATAGTCTGGTGCCTTTAGTACAGGTGCTGAGCCCATAGCCTTTTATAGGCTGACAAAGGTATTTTAGCATCCTGTTGTTCAAATGACATTCCTAGGCTGTTTCTTAGAGGTATGTTCTTTGAGTGGGGCCTCAATGGTCCCATAACCCTTCACAAACCTCCTGTAGTACCAAGTCAAGCCAATTAAGGCCTAGACTTGAGTCTGGATTTTGGGAGCCTCCCAGTCCAGAATAGTCTGGATCTTGGGCTGAAGAGGTTGGACTTGGCCTCCACCTACAATGTGCCCCAAGTACACAACTGAGCTCTGCCCTACTTGGTATTTACTGGCCTTAATAGTTATTCCTGTCTGATGCAGGGCCAGTAATACTTCCTTAAGTTGGACTAAGCGATCCTCCCTGGTGGATCTGAAGACCGCTGTATCATCTAGATATGCGGCACTAAAGTCACCAAGGCCTGAAAGGACTCCATTCACCAACCTCTGGAAGGCAGCAAGTGCATTTTGTAATCCAAAAAAGCATCACTTGGAACTGGTAGTGGCTTTCTGGATTCTAAAAGGCTGACGTCTCCTTGGATGAGTCCAATCTGCCAGTGCCCTGATGTTAGCCAAAGGTACTCAAGAACTTGGCTGCACCCAGCATGTCATACAATTCATCTGCTCTTGATATGGAGTGAGCTCAGTTTTGATAACTGCATTTGAACCCCTATAATCCACACAAAACTGAATTTCAGGTTTCCCACCTTTGGATTGAGGCTTGGGGACCAGTAGCACTGGGCTGGCACATAGACTGTCAGAGAGTTCAATAACCCTAAGCTCTAACATCTTGCTGACCTCCGTCTTAATGCAAGCCTTAACTTTGTCTGACAGTCTGTAAATGTTATTTTTGACGAGGAGGCTGTCACTAGTGTCCACATTATGGGTACATAAAGTTATCTGACATAGGGTCAAGGAAAAGATCCCTCAAACTGACCTAGGACTTACCTGCAGTCAGAGTGCTGTTGTACAGAGATGGCATCAGGCAAGACAATTCCCTCAATGGACTCATCCTGTGGGTTGTTTGACAGTAGGTCAGGTAAGGAGTTCACTTTCCTTCTCCTGGCCTCCATCAGTGACCATGAGCACGGTTATGTCAGCTCTGTCCTAGTGGCGATTTACATAGAAAACTCTTTGAGAACTACTTGGGGTGCCTAAGTTGACCACGTGGGTGACCATCAAGAACTGAGAGGCCAGCTCCTAGCTGGGTTTACTCCTGTCACTTCCCACTGGTGACGGCGGTCTGGGAAAAGGTGGAGAGTTATGGTCTTAATCTTCTTCTCCATAGATAACACTGGAATGGAAAGAGAATTTATATAGCGCAATGGCTACCCAGGGGCGTCCGAGCGCTGCAAAGGAAGGTAGGTTGAGCCGGAAAAGCTGGATTTAGTGGAGCTGAGGGAAGAATTAGGTAGAAGTTTTATTGAAAAGCCAGGTTTTAAGAAGCTTTCGGAAGGCGAGTAGATTAGATTCTGATCTGATTAGGAGAGGGAGAGAGTTCCAACAATTTGGGCTAGGGCTTCATTCTCACCGTTTTCAGGGTCTTCCTCTGAGAAATGGTCCTACCTCTCTAGTATTTCTTTATCATAGGTGCTGAAGAGCTTTTCAAATTCCTCCTTTTTAGCTGTCGCCATGTAGCTAATGCCCTTTTCTTTGTACAACACCCTTTTATCCATGATCTTAGGGTGTGATGACTATCAGGTCGAGATTCTGACCAGCCTCCTTTGTGCCTAACTTTTACTTAGTAGTTGGGATTTTTTTTTTTAATTTAGGAAAACTTTTACCAGTTTCCTAACTCACCTAAGCCTTTTTAGGTCGAGCAGCGTCTGCTCGAGACCTATTGTTGCCCGTATTTGGGAATGTAGACACGAGAGGGGCACGAGCGCAGATTTCACCTCGTAGGCGCGCACGGCGCCGTGCCCATCTCGTGCCTCATATTCCCGTGCGCAAACACACACACACAGCCACACTCACGCTTGCGCACATACACAGCCACACGCATACACACACTGCATACACACGCACACATACACACACGCACCCCCCCGTCGCCGCCCCACCTACACACACACTAGCGCACCTACACACACACAGAGACCCCCCTCACACACACACACCAGCGCACCTACACACACACACACACACACACACACACATACAGAGACCCACCTCCCCCGCAATCGCACACATACACACACACAAGCGCACCTCCCCCCCCCCCCTACAACTAAGCCCCACTTACCGCCATTCGGGACTTCTCTAGCCGGGGCTCTCCCTCGGGCATGGGAGCCCCGCTCTCAGGCACTCCGTGGGCGCGTGAGCGGGACTTCCGAAGACGGAAGTACCGCCCAAAGGAACTGGCTTTTCTGTACGGCACTGACGCTTCGGATACGGGAATTTCACAACGAAAATACATTCATATCAGGAAAGAAATGTCTCGCCAGCCTGTCGTGCAAATGTTGTGACCCGCGGTCTGTATTCTGTAGCCACGTAGGTCTCAGTTTTTAATTCCGGACATGCTTGTTTTTAATAGGGTGCCCTTGTGCAGTAGCTACACCAATGCCGTTTTTTTTATTTCTGATACACAGAGCGCTCTCACGATCAGTGTGAACACGTTTCCCCCGCAGTTTATTTAGTACTATATTTTTATGTTTTGTGCAGCACCTGCGTTTTTTATTTTGGTGATTTTTTTCACTCTGAACTCGTATTATTTTTGTTTGACTAATTTCCGATTTATTTTGCCCGTCCTGCTCCTATTATACCTGTTTCACTACATTTCAAGTTTCGGTTCAGTAATACTACACGTTTCCTTGTCTTAAAAACAGTAATTTCTGTACGTTATTGCTACCTTAGTTCATCCGAATTACTTTCGGAGTTAATTCCAGGCTGAATAGAGCAAAACCATTGACCAACCACATTCATTCAAAGATTTATGGACTGGCAAACAATTATGGGCTTCTTTGTGTTCTACTGGAACCTTCTACAACTGGGAAGGCCACAGGGTACGTGTTATAATCTTTCATACATTTTTTGCTTTTCAATATTTGTCCTGAAAATGCACCATTTCGTCTCTTGGACTGGTCATAGAGATAGCTGCACGGTTTCTTCCGGCGTAACTCCAGAAAAATCCATACTTATATTTACGAGTGCCTCTGTCACAACCCTACAGTTGTTCATAATAATTTGCTGTGCACATTATTTTTTTTTTTTTTTTTTTTTTTTTTGAAAACCTTTATTAAGCTCTTTGCACAGTACAAATACGGGCCTACAACCATCCGGCCGGCCACCACAGTTCTGAGCTTGTTGGCAATGAATGTGTCCACTCGGTAGCACGGCAGCACAGAAAAGCATACGATCATTGTTGCAACAAATCTATGTGCTCCGAGTGGCAGGAGACGGTGAGGTTAATTTTATGAATTTATATATAAGGAGAGACAAAGGTCGATACGGATCAGTGCACAGTACAAACAATCGCATGATGAATGGGTGATGGCGAGCAGGAGAGACTACCAACACTAAGCACCTCTAAAATGGCGGCACGGTACTACAATATCAGGATAGGACTACGCCACAAGACGTGTCACCCAACCACTGCCCATCCAACACCAGCACCCACCACTGACCCTAAGAGGACAAAGAAAGAGTGATAAAAGAAAAAGAAGGCACCATAGAAATAAAAACATATCAAGGAGGACCCCCCACCCTACACGCATGCCGAGGCTATGGCCTACCCCCCCCCCTAGCTACGTGTCTGTCGCCCCAGAAGAACCCGAAATATAGAATCAGAGAAAGAGGAGAATAGGTCCAGAAAATCACAATGAATCGCATGATGAAAGGGCAACGGCGAGTAGGAGAGACTATTAGCACCAAGCACATCTAAAATGGCGACACGGTACTACAACATCAGGATAGGGTAACGCCGCAAGACGTGTCACCCAGCCACTGCCCATCCAACACCAGTACCCACCACTGACCCTAAAACACAAAAAACGAAAACAAGAAAAGAGAAAGAAGGCACCATAGAAATAAAACATATCAATAAGGACCCCCCACCCTACACGCATGCCGAGGCTATGGCCTACTCCCCCCCCAAAGCTACGTGTCTGTCGCCCCGGAAAGACCCGAAATATAGAGATAGGAAAGAGAAAGGAAAGGTATAGAAAATCACAATTGAACCCAGGGAGAAAGGAAGAGTACAATACCCTATTACTCCCAGGAAAGGGAAGGAGAGATTCGGAGGAGGGCCTAGTAAGCATTTTCAGTCCGATGAACACATGAGCCCCCGGCCACCCTTACCCCGACTCCAAAGCCAATACGATACCAACGTTTAAATCCCCGGCAGTCCTTCAGCGTCCCAGCAACAATAGAGAAACAGTCCTGACCCAGGAGGGTGCAGCCTCATCCTTGGCCCCTGCGATGCGGTAGAACGGCACAGTCCGGCTGCACAGCAAATCTCATGGAAGGCGGAAACAAACCAGGGGACCACTGCGAGGTAGAGGATCGATCTCCAAAGTCCGTGTCGGTCATCGCAGAGCGGTCCACCGTCGTGGCGGACGATCCATAGCAAGGCAGCAGTCTACCAAAGGCAGCTAGTCCATCCGGCAGCGATCGAAAGGGCCAGTCCCCAACATCCGACCAGATCAGTGCCATGGGGTCCCAAATTGTGTTGCGTGAAGCAGCGCAGTGCAGCGAGTCACCCACAACATTCCAACTAAACGGTGGCGACATGGGTTCACTACAACAGGCAGTGCCGCCAGCGGTTCCCACGGAAAGCCCAGGACATGGTCCCCAGTTGCTTGTATCAAGTCGACGTGTCAATGTAGGAGCTTCCACCTTGGCCACACGCGACTCCGGCAAAGTCGGGGCGGCCACTATGTCCAGGTCTGCCGGCTCCCCCGTGTATAGTCGTCCAGTCGGTTCAACATGACCGGGCACAGGATATGGCGAAGCGCCCCGCGGGCGGACGCAGGCTCGATCAATGGGGGGCAGGGCGAGACCACCGGTGTCCAGTCGACCTAGCAGGTCCCGAGCTGTGGAGCGGAACTCTACTCGCAAAGCAGTTAGGGCGTCGTGAAGGTCCCTTAGGCTCAGGGGCCGATCAGGAGAAAGGGACAGCTCAGTGCCAGGACCACGAAGCTCCCAATCGTGCACCAGTACTTGGGCCCCCCTGCCAGCACCGTTTCCCAGCTGCCCGGTATGTCCACGGCGTCTCGACTCACACAGCCGTAACTCGAGGGCGAAAGCTGCACTCTCCATATCAGCACCGTCCCAGCAGCAGCGTTAGGCAGAGGACTGCAATAACAGCAGGACCCTGCCGTGTCCACAACAGCCAGCTGAAGAGCACCCGGCTCAAAATGGCCCCCGGGGAAGTCGTCGAGAGATGAAGCCAGGAGCGGATACAATGTATCCCTGATCTCCGCGATTCCAGTTCCGCGCGTTGTGGGAACAGATGCTACAATGTAGCGGAAGGCTCGTTGATGCACAATTCCCGTCGAGCTGCTCCGATCCGCCGCCTACGGCCAACGCTTTACTCCGTCGGGGGCGGCCGTCCTCGGAGACAAAGGACTGGACGCCATCCATTCACGCCGGGTACAGGCTGGGACGTTTTCGCACTTCTGCTGGGTGTAGAGTGACGGGAATCACACCGTCCAGCGCAGCGCCACCTCCCGTGTCCGATGCCGCAGAGAAAGTGCACCGTGAGTTTCAGGATCTGGGGCGGCTCGGACACGAGGGAGACGGATCAGCGGAGCTGAGGGTTCAGGCGGCCATCTTAGTCGCCGGCTAGGCTCCTCCCTCTGCTGTGCACATTATTAATGTTTACGTTTAGTTTTGAATGATCTGATCATATTCGGGTTCTTTTGTTGACTGGATGTCATTCACCTTTTTTTGAAAATTGGTATAGATAACTATGTTGCATTTTTTTTTGGCTTTCTTGGAAGCAGGAGACGAGTTATCCTACTTTGGACATATTTCAGAATTTCAACACCGTTTTGTGCCTCATTATTCTGTATGAAAAAACGCCCTTCGGTAAGTTGGGCATAAAGTCCGTTCAAGGGATGGCATCATTGGTATCTCAGCCATTCTATAGTACCGGTTCTCTCATCTTTGGAACACAATAGAAACCAGTGATATAAGTCTAAAAAGGATCATTTAATTGTGGAATAATATATCAACAGTTACCTTAATTATTTACATACTCCTATGCAGCCTGGTTTTTGGATTTAAATGAACTATCTTTTTTAATAATATCTGTACATGCATTTTTATTATTCATAGTATTTTCAATTCCACAGGTACAGCTAGGTAATCTAGGATGTCACTAATCACAGTAATTACCTCATTTTTTGGGTCTCGCCTACCAGACAGGGTTTAGCTGTCTGGTTGTGAAAGGTATTTTGTGGGCTCTACTAAAAATGTAAAGTGTCACTTCCATTTTCTTGGTTCTTATTCAATGACTGTCCTCCCTCTTCTGTTCTTGTGTTGTGTTTGTCGCTCCTCTGGAGCATACCCTCATTACCATCTTTATAATTAGATGACTTGTATCCTTCCACTTCTCAGTTTTAGGGAACTACTTTTTAAATTGTTCCCTATGCATTCCTTGGGAGTGCATGTTTTTTCTAGCTCTCTGCTTCGCGTGCTTCTCTCCTGCTAAATATCCACCCTTCTGCACTCTGTGTTGCTCGATCCTTCATGTGTTGCTCTCTCTCTCATGTGCTTCTCTCCAGGCCCCTCCCTGCTCTTCGGAAAACCTTATCTCTCTAATCCTGTGTTCCCGACGGCCTGCACCCGGAAACACAGGATTAGAGAGATACGGTTTTCCGAAGAGGTCACATACTCGTGATTATCTCATCATCTGTTCGCGCTTAGACTTCGCCAGACAAAGACGTTCACCACATGACTTGCAGAACTCAACCATGAATATTTAGTAGAATAGATATAAGTTCCTATTGCAATTTCTGCATATGTGAAAAACTAATTCCTCGAAGCCAACAAACTTGTTAACATTTTCGAATTAAGAGCCCTGAAGAAGTCTTCTGTGTGCACGATATTGCACGACGAAACACATGTTGGCTGATTGTTTTCTGTTAATTACAAATCTGAGTTCAATCTTTGTTTTGAGAAAACTACCTGGCTGCATTGGAGATGAGATGCATATGAATAAATAACTGAATCTGGACTTGGATCAAGAGTTTTTTGGGGATATTTGGACAATATATTGGATGGACTGTGTGCTCTGGGGATTTTTCTCATTACATCAATGTACCCTTTCTATCTTTTTTTTTTTTACCAGAACAATAGTTGTACTGTTTTTATAAATTGCTTCTTGCAGAAATCTTATCACAAAACCCTTTAAATTATCACCTTCTACTGCTTCTGGCACTTTTTTTATTTGTGCTACACCTTGAGTGTTTCTTTTCATATCTTGCTTATTTTCCTGCATTACTATTTATAACATTTTTGTCGTGGTCGTCATGTCCTCTAATTTCATTTTCAGTGTGGAGCAAGCATTTTAGATCTATCTCCAGTTTGCTTCAGAAGTCATAAATCTATACTTAATTTGAGTTTTAAAATTTAGTAGCATATCTTACAACTTTTTATTACCAAGCACTCAGCATCACCACTCAACACCACCACAGCATCGCTCAGCGCCACCCCAGCATCACTCAGCGCCACCCCAGCATCACTCAGCGCCACCCCAGCATCACTCAGCGCCACCCCAGCATCACTCAGCGCCACCCCAGCATCACTCAGCGCCACCCCAGCATCACTCAGCGCCACCCCAGCATCACTCAGCGCCACCCCAGCATCACTCAGCGCCACCCCAGCATCACTCAGCGCCACCCCAGCATCACTCAGCGCCACCCCAGCATCACTCAGCGCCACCCCAGCATCACTCAGCGCCACAACATTATCACTCAGCACCACAACATTATCACTCCGCACCACCACAGCACCCCAGCATCACTCAGCGCCACAACATTATCACTCAGCACCACAACATTATCACTCCGCACCACCACAGCACCCCAGCATCACTCAGCACCACCCAAGCATCACTCAACACCACCACAGCATCACTCAGCACCACCACAGCATCACTCAGCACCACCACAGCATCACTCAGCACCACCACAGCATCACTCAGCACCACCACAGCATCACTCAACACCACCACAGCATCACTCAGCGCCACCACAACATCACTCAGCGCCACCACAACATCACTCAGCGCCACCACAACATCACTCAGCGCCACCACAACATCACTCAGCGCCACCACAACATCACTCAGCGCCACCACAACATCACTCAGCGCCACCACATTATCACTCAGTACCACCACAGCATCACTCAGCGCCACCCCAGCATCACTCAGCGCCACCCCAGCATCACTCAGCGCCACAACATTATCACTCAGCACCACAACATTATCACTCAGCACCACCACAGCACCACAGCATCACTCAGCGCCACCCCAGCATCACTCAGCGCCACAACATTATCACTCAGCACCACAACATTATCACTCAGCACCACAACATTATCACTCCGCACCACCACAACACCACAGCATCACTCAGCACCACCACAGCATCACTCAACACCACCACAGCATCACTCAGCACCACCACAGCATCACTCAGCACCACCACAGCATCACTCAGCGCCACCACAGCATCACTCAGCGCCACCACAACATCACTCAGCGCCACCACAACATCACTCAGCGCCACCACAACATCACTCAGCGCCACCACAACATCACTCAGCGCCACCACAACATCACTCAGCGCCACCACATTATCACTCAGCACCACCACAGCATCACTCAGCACCACCACCACAGTATCACTCAGCACCACCACCACAGTATCACTCAGCACCACCACCACAGAACCACTCAGCACCACCACCACAGAACCACTCAGCACCACCACCACAGAACCACTCAGCACCACCACCACAGAACCACTCAGCACCACCACCACAGAACCACTCAGCACCACCACCACAGCACCACTCAGCACCACCACCACAGCACCACTCAGAACCACCACCACAGCACCACTCAGCACCACCACAGCATCACTCAGCACCACCACATCATCACTCAGCGCAACCCAAGCATCACTCAACGCCACCACATCACTCAGCGCCACCACAACATCACTCAGCGCCACCACAACATCACTCAGCGCCACCACAACATCACTCAGCGCCACCACAACATCACTCAGCGCCACCACAACATCACTCAGCGCCACCACAACATCACTCAGCGCCACCACAACATCACTCAGCGCCACCACAACATCACTCAGCGCCACCACAACATCACTTAGCGCCACCACAACATCACTCAGCGCCACCACAACATCACTCAGCGCCACCACAACATCACTCAGCGCCACCCCAGCATCACTCAGCGCCACCCCAGCATCACTCAGCGCCACAACATTATCACTCAGCACCACAACATTATCACTCAGCACCACCACAGCACCACAGCATCACTCAGCGCCACAACATTATCACTCAGCACCACAACATTATCACTCAGCACCACCACAGCATCACTCAGCGCCACCCCAGCATCACTCAGCGCCACAACATTATCACTCAGCACCACAACATTATCACTCAGCACCACAACATTATCACTCCGCACCACCACAGCACCACAGCATCACTCAGCACCACCCCAGCATCACTCAGCGCCACAACATTATCACTCAGCACCACAACATTATCACTCAGCACCACCACAGCACCCCAGCATCACTCAGCGCCACAACATTATCACTCAGCACCACAACATTATCACTCAGCACCACCACAGCACCACAGCATCACTCAGCGCCACCCCAGCATCACTCAGCGCCACAACATTATCACTCAGCACCACAACATTATCACTCAGCACCACCACAGCACCACAGCATCACTCAGCACCACCCAAGCATCACTCAACACCACCACAGCATCACTCAGCACCACCACAGCATCACTCAGCACCACCACAGCATCACTCAGCACCACCACAGCATCACTCAACACCACCACAGCATCACTCAGCGCCACCACAACATCACTCAGCGCCACCACAACATCACTCAGCGCCACCACAACATCACTCAGCGCCACCACAACATCACTCAGCGCCACCACAACATCACTCAGCGCCACCACAACATCACTCAGCGCCACCACATTATCACTCAGTACCACCACAGCCATCACTCAGCACCACCACCACAGTATCACTCAGCACCACCACCACAGTATCACTCAGCACCACCACCACAGAACCACTCAGCACCACCACCACAGAACCACTCAGCACCACCACCACAGAACCACTCAGCACCACCACCACAGAACCACTCAGCACCACCACCACAGAACCACTCAGCACCACCACCACAGAACCACTCAGCACCACCACCACAGAACCACTCAGCACCACCACCACAGCACCACTCAGCACCACCACAGCATCACTCAGCACCACCACAGCATCACTCAGCACCACCACAGCATCACTCAGCGCAACCCAAGCATCACTCAACGCCACCACATCACTCAGCGCCACCACAACATCACTCAGCGCCACCACAACATCACTCAGCGCCACCACAACATCACTCAGCGCCACCACAACATCACTCAGCGCCACCACAACATCACTCAGCGCCACCACAACATCACTCAGCGCCACCACAACATCACTCAGCGCCACCACAACATCACTCAGCGCCACCACAACATCACTCAGCGCCACCACAACATCACTCAGCGCCACCACAACATCACTCAGCGCCACCACAACATCACTCAGCGCCACCACAACATCACTCAGCGCCACCACAACATCACTCAGCGCCACCACAACATCACTCAGCGCCACCACAACATCACTCAGCGCCACCACAACATCACTCAGCGCCACCACAACATCACTCAGCGCCACCACAACATCACTCAGCGCCACCACAACATCACTCAGCGCCACCACAACATCACTCAGCGCCACCACAACATCACTCAGCGCCACCACAACATCACTCAGCGCCACCACAACATCACTCAGCGCCACCACAACATCACTCAGCGCCACCACAACATCACTCAGCGCCACCACAACATCACTCAGCGCCACCACAACATCACTCAGCGCCACCACAACATCACTCAGCGCCACCCCAGCATCACTCAGCGCCACCCCAGCATCACTCAGCGCCACCCCAGCATCACTCAGCGCCACAACATTATCACTCAGCACCACAACATTATCACTCAGCACCACCACAGCACCACAGCATCACTCAGCGCCACAACATTATCACTCAGCACCACAACATTATCACTCAGCACCACCACAGCACCACAGCATCACTCAGCGCCACCCCAGCATCACTCAGCGCCACAACATTATCACTCAGCACCACAACATTATCACTCAGCACCACAACATTATCACTCAGCACCACAACATTATCACTCAGCACCACAACATTATCACTCCGCACCACCACAGCACCACAGCATCACTCAGCACCACCCCAGCATCACTCAGCGCCACAACATTATCACTCAGCACCACAACATTATCACTCAGCACCACCACAGCACCCCAGCATCACTCAGCGCCACAACATTATCACTCAGCACCACAACATTATCACTCGGCACCACCACAGCACCCCAGCATCACTCAGCGCCACAACATTATCACTCAGCGCCACAACATTATCACTCAGCACCACAACATTATCACTCAGCACCACCACAGCACCACAGCATCACTCAGCACCACCCAAGCATCACTCAACACCACCACAGCATCACTCAGCACCACCACAGCATCACTCAGCACCACCACAGCATCACTCAGCACCACCACAGCATCACTCAACACCACCACAGCATCACTCAGCGCCACCACAGCATCACTCAGCGCCACCACAGCATCACTCAGCGCCACCACAACATCACTCAGCGCCACCACAACATCACTCAGCGCCACCACAACATCACTCAGCGCCACCACAACATCACTCAGCGCCACCACAACATCACTCAGCGCCACCACAACATCACTCAGCGCCACCACAACATCACTCAGCGCCACCACAACATCACTCAGCGCCACCACAACATCACTCCGCGCCATCACAGCATCAATCTGTGCAACCATTCAACAACAACTGGTTCAAATATGTTCTCTCAATGTTTCAAGCTTTATTACAAATGTCACAAAAAGATGCTAATATTTCACTTCTGTTCTTGGATTTTTATCACAATAAAATACACTGAACGTAATCTTCACAAAAGTTATTTACAAAAGTTTAAGCTATTGCCATTATAAATTACAATCACTTTTATTTAAGTATTAATTATTTAAAAAAAATTAAAAGCCATTGTTATTTGTAATAGCAATACATCTAAGTCACGTTAATACCAAACATGTTGCATTACAAATGCTATAGGTGTCACATTTGCGAAAGCTATAACTATTGGCATTGTAAATAACACAGCTATTAATTTAGCTATTTTCAAAACCAACACTTAAATAAAAAATTTTTAATTTACAAGACCAATAGCTCAAACTTTCATAATGCGAGACCTATTGCATTGCAAATGCTTGTTAAATATACAATTTGAATTGAGTTCTATACAATGCCCTAACAATCCATTTAGAAAAATCTAAACATTTTTGACTTTTTTTATGCTAAAGCCAATTAAGTGGATTTCTTGTGGCAAAATCACTTATGACCACGTGGTACTACGAATCACAGGTTCAGGATCCCCACCGCTAAAACACCAGTGTAGGAAAGTGGCGTATTTTGCGGTTGGGGTTAGTCCGCACCATGTAATGCTATCGCTATATCCCAAAGATGGTCATTGGATTGATACTAATAAATCCTTAGGTCAGTCCTGGTAGAGTGGCAATGAGCAATCAGGTTTTCCTAAAGGAACATGTGTTAAGCATTTCAAAGTACCAACGTGGACGATAAGTAATTGCCACGACTCAAGAAATCAGACACCCGTTTATAAAAATAAAGTGTATTTTTATCTTAATTTAGACACCAATATGTATGGAATAGCATACATATAACCAGAGTTATAGATTTTAGTAGTAATAGAAATTCAATGCAAAATAATACAGTGAAAATGTTACATTGCGGTCAATGGGGAAAAACCACTAGTGACAATCTATCACCTGCAGTTTGATTTGCGGTGTACCCTTGTAGGATAAAGGTGATGCGGGTCCAGATCAAGCCATGACAAGGCAGTTCAATTTTATGTGGTCCGTGGAGCCCAGGTGCAGAATTGTCCTGGCTGTCCCTAGTGCTGAACGGTAGCTGCTGGAGAGCTGCTTTTACCACTTTAACGGAGCTGTGGGGGGAAACATGCAAAAAGACAACAGAGTGGTTGCTGATGTCTGTTGAAGGTGGTATGGAATTCTTTTCTAATTCCGCGTTGGGTTAAAGGTTTCGGTTACTGGACCTGGTGACCAACAAGCCTTGGCAGCGGTAAGTGGAGCAAAAAGTAACTTTGACGTCCGGTGGACCAGGGGAACACGGTAGCTGCCTTTCACTTTGTGAAAGGCAGGACTTCCGTTCCCACAATGCCCTAGACCATCAGGATTTTAGGTGATTCCTTGGAGGGCCTGATGGCTAGCAATTCTTCGAATCAGGAGCGTTTTTACCTGCAGTTTGCAGGAGACTAGTGCCAGTAGTCCAGCGGAGTCTGAAGGTGTTTCAGGCCTCCACAGTGGTCCCTCTGCCAGGGAGTGCGGAGTTTCATCCAAAGACGAGGCTTGTTCACGCAGTTCCAAATCTGTTGCCCCAGGGACAAAGTATCCCGCATTTGCTTTGGTGCTGTGGGCAAAGTCATGTCGCCGTCACAGGTCTCCTCTTGGTCCTTCCTTGATGCAAGTTGTTCAGATCTCAGGTTCTGATGTCAGGGGATCCCTTAAATCCTAGATTTAGGAGAATTCAGGAGTGTGAGCTAGTAGACAGTGGGCAGCTAGTCCCTGCAGCTCGTCCGCCCCTGAGGGGACGACACCCGGGGGTGTAGGTCACCTTTTCTACCTAGAACCCTCTATTCTGCCATGCCTAAAAACGGAAAACATCTAATTTTAGTGTACAGTCCAGGCTTCTCACCCTGGAGGTGTGTTTTGCCCTCTGGTGGTATACACCTCTTTGACTAATTTCCCACCTGCCAGGTTGCAAATGTATCTTGGACAGGTGAATGGCTGTTTCCTCCACTGGGTGTCAGCCCTGATGCATATCGGAGACGGTGGAGCCTTTGAAGCTCACTGCCTTGATATGCTACTTCACTAGCCTGCTTGGGAAGAGGGAGTTGTGACCTCCTTCCTTCCTGCCCAGGCCTTTGTTCAAGACTCTGGAAGTGATCATACTGCCTGACAGGAGGCCAGAATCCTTCCTTGGCGGCAGCAGCAGGTGTGGGAATTGCAGGCTTGTCAGCCAGATCACAGATAAGCTGTGGCAACCAGATGGGCATGCTCTAAGGTAGCCACCTGGGTGCATACCACATCACTCAAGGCACAATAGTCATGTGAGGGGTGAGAAGACATGTTGTTTGATACCAAACATGACATATTTCAACAGTACCATAATGGAGCTGCCTAATTCGAGAATGCCTGGGTGGAGGACCTTGTTATACTTCGGACTGCTGACACGTTTAGGTATTTCCAATGGGGGAGCACCACTATGGGGGTATATAGGCTTGCATTTATGTGTCCCCACCTTTAATATACTGTACTCTGCCTCCTGTGCTGAGGAGCTCTAACTTAAGGGTGTCTGACGTACCTTAAAGATAGTGTATTTGATTGTGCCACGCATAGTGAGAGCACAGAGTTTGAGCAGTTTGCACTGTTCCTGCAGTCTGCAATGGCAGGCCTGCTGTCGGTTGACTTTGGCCACTTGGGGTGGGACAAAAATATGCTGCAGCCATGAGGACCCCTTTACCCCCTATGCCCTGGGTATCCCTGGTTCCATATTCTAGGGACTAATAAGTGGGTAAAGTCTTTGCGAATTTGGGATTACCAAGTCGAATATAACCGTTTTGTGAGAGCACAGGCACTGGAGCCTGGGCAGCAAACTCCAGTGCACTATCAGTCTTGTGGGGGCGGGTGGGGGGCGGCGGCAACCATAGAAAAATGGCACTAGCCTACATAGGATGTGGTACAGCCTCATCCGGCAGAACTGGTACATTGCTCCCATTGTAAAGTAAGAGTGTAGCATTAGAAACTGATTCATGAGATGATGGGGATGGGATTGATTTAGAAATGACTGCAGTGACCTTTGTTAGCAATAGACTTCTGATTGTTGCCGCCCCTGTTATGTTCCTCCACCCCTCAGGAGTACTGCCTTTTGGTCGATTGTAGGTGTAGAAATGGGCTATTGCCTGCAGAGGGAATTTTCTAGGTAGGGCCTTCCCATTTGTCTCTCCCCAGAAGGTTTCTCAAATGCTGATTACCGTCTGGTCCAGAGTCTTCTCACTTCATTTTGCTTATATTTTGGGTGCTTCAGTTTACCACTGCACCACCTGCTGTGAGAGCGGTCACCTTTGGGAAAGACTGTGTTTGCTCTTAAAAAGTACTTTTTTAAGGGTACTGCTTCAAACGGGTTCCAGAACACTGATGAAAGTATTCAACATCCTATCTGGAAAATTACTATTCGTCTTTAACTAATTAAATAAATAAATAAATATTCATCTGCACACCTTGCTGTCTTCAACTTTAGACCAATGTCACTGCTTCCAGCTGTTTCTACATATGTTGGAGATGATGTTCATCTGGAAAATATTTGACTACCTCGAACTGCTTTTTAAACTACTCCATCCTTTGCAGTCAACACCTTCCTTTGGTTGACAACTTGGAAACAGCGAACTTCGCATCCACACAGTCTGAGCCAGGAATAACCCACACACCCACTTGTAACAACCGGATGACTATAAACAACATCTGACTGAGCGAGCGGCTATAAAAAAATTTGGTAAGCTAAGCAGTGCTCCCATGGAGTGAAGGCGATCATGCTGCCTTGTTGATGCACTTAATGACCCAGCAGAAAGCCTTCGTATTCTCTGCCCCATTGGAGAGTCCAATGGCGAAGAGCAACACAGATTCCTGAGGCAAATTAAATGGGGGCAGACTACCATCAATAAATTCGTTTCATGGAAATCCACAAGGACTTGCTTGCCGTCTGGGCTTAATACTCTTATACAGAAATTTGGGGTTTGCCTCAGACAGAGAACAGGATGATGCAGAGGAATAAATGTACCAAGCCAAAGCTCCTGCAGGGAAAAACAAAATTAATCTCTACATTAGGGTATTCAGTCCCTAAACAATCTTCTCTTATTTATAACTCGCATAACCACTCCAACTGGGCTTTCAAACTATTACTTTGTGTTTTAAATGCCTGATCGTTTTTTAAAGAAATACTTTATCATTTTTTAAATACATAAAGGAAACACAAATATATATACACCTATACATTCATTAATCCTTCATACCCATTCTTGCTAAATACAGTTGCTAAGTGAGATTTTTTTTAACAAAGCAATCTGAAGGAGAGGTAGTCCAATACACACTGGAGGGGAAGATCAACCCTCCACACAGTCCAAAAGAGAGTGTATCCAATTTTCTTATATGCCAAGGAAACTCTGTTGGACTTCTCTGTTCTATTTTGCCAACGCGTTTTGGCCCATTAATTCGGGCCTCATCAGGACTTGGGCAAAAGGCGCTCAAAACACCGCTTGTCAAGGGATTTAGCCTCACATGAAATTACCAGGAGCAAAAGAAGAGATCAAACAATCTCCTCTCTAGAGTCTTTGCCGTGGCGGCTGTCTCTATAGATCAGCAAAGTATATCTGCAGTATGAAGTGTAAGGCTGTTCTGTAGGCGCAAAAGACCACAGAACGTCTTGGGATATAATCAATAAAGTTTTCTGTGGTCTCGTAAAAGTCTCTACTAGTAGCCACTCTTCAATGAAAGACGAGAGACCGCACAGCTATCATACAGTCAAAAGGGCTTATAACTCGCGGCACGTAGGAA
The DNA here is from genome assembly GCF_964263255.1 of Lissotriton vulgaris. NCBI lineage: Eukaryota > Metazoa > Chordata > Amphibia > Caudata > Salamandridae > Lissotriton > Lissotriton vulgaris. The sequence continues at coordinate 21,789,895 of NC_141688.1, forward strand.
GGATTAATGAATGTATATGTGTACATATATTTGTGTATATGTTTGTGTTTCCTTTATGTATTTCAAAAATGATAAAGTATCTTTCAAAAACGATTATGTATTTCTAAAACGATAAAGTAATAGCTTGAAAGCAGAGTTGGAGTTGGTATACAAGTTACAAAAATGAGAAAAGATTGTTAAGGGACTGAGTACCCATATGTAGGGATTCATTTTGTTTTTCCCTGCAGGAGCTTTTGACTTGGTACATTTATTTCTCTGTATCATCCTGTTCTCTGTCCATCTGGGCTTAATAGGCAAATGGGTAAAACTTGCACCCAAGTTGAGCACGCTGCTCAGAGGAAGCACCAGTCACAGCAAAACAGGCATGATAACCCACACCTTAGGCTGAGCTCCAGTGATCAAGCAAAGTGCAAAGCAATTAAAAATAGAATTAAAGGCATTCAAAAAAATAGGAACAGTGGCTGCCCAAAAGCCGCTGAAATTGGCAGCAAAGACTCACATGCATCTCCTCTGGAAACTAAAATGGGAAGCTACTGAGGCGAAATGATTAAAGATCTTCGAGTTGCTGGTGGCATGCAAGACCCAACAATTTTGGCAATATTTAATCAATTTCATTACTGGGTCCTCCAGCTGAGGGAACTCTGTCTCTGCAGAGACCTGGGTAGCTCACGTGAAATCTCGATATTCCGACGTTCAGAAATCTATTTGTCCAAACGGACACACGTCACTGAGCAAGTCCGATAACATCAGAGCTGAGACTTCCGGGCCAACGGCAGAATCTACAGTTCCAAGCGAGGCAGTAGTTCGCACAGTCTTAAAAAGGATCCCGCAAAATGGAGCCCCAGGCCCCAATGGCCTGCCCGGCTCACTTTTCAGGGAGAACATACATTTCTGGTCTTCAAACCTTCCATTGCTATACGCAGAATGTTGGTTTCTGGAGGACGTTCCGGACTCCTGGAGGGGCTCACTGTTGCAACCAATTTTCAAAAAAGGGTCAAACATCGAACCAAAGAACTCTTGGAAGATCGCCCTGTCGGACATCGGGGGAAAGGCTTACGCGAGTACACTCTTGCAGGAACTAGCAGACGGGTACATACTGAAGGTCTGCTGCCATTCTACCAGACTGGGTGCAGACAGGGTGACTTAACTGTGAACAATAATACGGTTCTATCATACTTAGCCCAACAAGCAGTAGCCCGACACTCTCCCCTGATGTTCGCCTGCTTCATCGACTACTCGGTGGCTTTCGATGAGGTAGTCTGCACCATCCTTTGGCAGAAACTGGCACAGTGGAACATCTGCCCGAATTTACTACGATCCATTAGAGCTCTGTACTCTAGAACCTGGACTAGGATTAAACTCTCCAGGGAGTCCGCTCCGGAAACAATTGCCACAGACTGGCATCTAAAGCAGGGATGCGTCCTGGCACCACTTCTATTTAATTTGTACACTGCTGACTTGGGTTCAACACCGTATGGACCCTTTCTCGCTGCTCCAAAAATTGGAAACACAAAAATCCACTTGATGCAGTATTCCGACGACCTTGTTCTGGATTACTCTAAAACAGCCTCCTCGGTCACTCTCGTCGTGCTCCCTCCTTGTGGCACCTCATGCAGCGGTCATAGTCTTGTAGCTTGTAGTTGCGTCACAATGTGAGTCTATACTAAGTTTGATGTAAAAACTTAGTGTATGAGGCACAGCCTGCTGCAAGCTGTAATTTCTACAGTCTGCATGCAGCAGAAGTTCCACTGCTCATCTGTCAAGGGATATTCCAGGTCCCGTTCCCCCGTGACCCAGGCACCTGGTGGTGCATGCGGTCTTTCTGACAGCGCCGCCCGGTATATGCAAGACACAGCGTGTGAGGGGTCAGACATTTTTAATGTGGTATGCAAAACCTCCAGTGGGACTGATTCCGGCTAGATGCCCGGTGTGTTAACCCGTATTTCATGTGTAAGCCTTGTGTAAAGGAAAGTGTCTAGGGGGGTTACTCTCTCCCCTGTCAGTAGCTCCCTTTGATCCTTAAACCGTCCCTCACTATACAAATCCCCCCCCATGTGTGCAATCCCCTTTTGCACAACATGTCACGACAAAGTGCTTCCTTTGTGACTAGGGCCTATGGTAGGTGTGGCAGTGGCACAAGAGGGGAGTAAAGTACGACCTTAATCATTGCATTAGTCAAGCTTTTCCAGGCATTATTAGTGCAGGAGACGGTGTGGTGCGATACCTTCTCACCTTTCTCACCTTGGACTTGCGCCCCCAGCACGGAGGTTAAGGGTGTAGGTGCCATGTAGCCTTGCTCTATTATCAGGTGCGCCATGTAAAGTGGCAGGTGGAGCCAGTAAATTGTGTAGTGGGCCTGAGCACTGGGATAGTATAGTTCCATGTCCGGAGCCTCAAAGCCCCCTCTAGATAATGGCTATGTCAAAAGTTGCCAGCTTCGTCTGGGCTGCCTCCCACCCCAGGCTAGCTTGATGAGCAAGGAGCAAAGAGTATTAAAAACGTTGCACCCTGGGTAGTAAGGTATATTAATAAATAAGTAGAGGAGCTTGGGGAGGATATTAATCTTCATCAGGGCCACTCTAACACCTAATGAAAGCGGAAGAGTAATCCAGCTATCTATCCACGTGCCAATCATTTCAATCGAAGCCCCTTAGTTTGACCTAAGTGTCACTTCAGGGTGTCTGGTGATTGTGACCTCAGATAATTGATTTTGTCATCACATCAGCGCAGCGGATACTCGGGGGTAAACCTAAGAGTGTTAGGGGTGAGTGGAAAAATCTGTGATTTGTTCCAATTCAACTTTATCCCAGACAGATGACCAAACCTAATGAATTCCCTCAAGATAGGATTACGACTAACACTGGGCTCACGGAGGTATAAAATAATATCGTCCCCATATAACGATATTAGGATTTGACGAGAGGGGTAGATCACGGCGTATGCTCGATGATGTTGCCTAATTTTAGCTGCCAGGGGCTCAATGGCTAGGGCGAACAGTAACGGGGATAGCGGGCAACCTTGGCGGTTACCTGGCTAAATGGGGATTGGGGCAGAGTAGAGCCCGTTCATCTGGACCACCGCCTCCGGCTTAGAATAGAGCAATTGAAACCAGGTTAAAGAAGGAAGAGGAAGGCCCATTCGACCCAAAATGGCCAGCATATAGTCCCACTCCAGGGAATCTAAGGCCTTTGTGGTGTCTTAAACAAATCCCGGCGGCCAGCCGTGCTATCAGGGTCAATATCGTGGAGAAGCGCAAAGAGTGTTTGCAGGTTGTGGGAGGTTGTCCCTCCCGGGACAAAACCTTCCTGATCTGGCAAGACCAGCTCCTCCATGAGCAAGGACAAACTGTTGGCTATAATTTTAGCAAGTATGAGGGGCGTGGCTACAGCGCGAGGCCGAATGGCTGCCTCTTGAGGGAGCTCCGCATGCCAGACACGTTAATTTGGCCAATACCATGCTGTGAAGGCGCCCGTGCCATCAAATAACTGCATGTGACGGTGACTGTAACCCCTCAGCAGTATCGGGGACGTTTCTGAGCGCGCAGCTGCTGGTGAACTGCTGAAATCGGCATCAGTGGCTGCGATCCGGTCGCAGAGAAAATGGCGCCCGCCCGAGACCCTGTTGCTGGAGATCGGTGCTGCCTTGGAGAAGTGGCGCGGGTCACGTCATTGTTGTGCTGGTGCTTGTGAGGCTGCTTATCTCGCTGCACAGGATTGTGTGGTGCAGTCTGGGGTCAGCGATTAATCTGTGCCTGCAACCAGTGAGATATGAGCTGCAGCAGGAATTCGGGAAGCCACGGAGCCCTGCAGAGTGCTATCAGCGGACCCGGACCAGAGGAAGCTCGGCACATCAAGTGATCCAGAGGAGGCGCGGTAAGTGGGAGCGTGAACCACATGCTGGGCGTTGATTGGGCTGCTCGGCCTTGGTTAGATACCCCTGTCCTGGTACATGGTGGTGTCTGTGAGGACCTGGGCAGACTGATCATCCGGGGCACAGTGAGGCGATATCGCTGCCGCTTGCTTGTGGGTGGCGGTACCGGCTTGACGCTCTGTGGCTCGGAGGTGCTGGTGTGTACGCCTTGGTGCGGGACCTGGCCTGCTTTTGCGAGTTGGGACGTGCGGGGCACTGCCGGTGCGTTTGAGCTGCGGGGGGGGGGGAGGGTCTTGTCCGCACGCTGAAAGTGCTTGTGGGTTCTGGCGTGGTCAGGGAGCCTCCTAAGGGGCGTAGTCTGAGGTACTGGCTACGGCCATGGCATATGGCAAGGCGGCCACGCCCACACTGGACTACAGCGGGGAGCAGTGGCTGTGGATTCTGGTATCTACTGTTGCACTACTGGGCACAACTCCTCATTAGAATAGACTCATCTGTAGGAGCGATCCCGGAGGTCTGCCTAGCCGGTGCCTGTGTGAAGAGATGTGCAGGCGACAGCTGAGTGTGGTGTCCGCGACCATGCTTGCCCTCTGAGCTTCTCCGAGGTTTGTGCCTTATCAGGTAGCCATATTTACCAGCCTATTGTGGGGAGTAGCAGAGCTGTTGCACTGTTAGAAAGCTACCTTGAGGACACGGCGGAGAGGAGCACTGGAACTGTTACCACAAGGTGCACCACGGTGGAGACGGCACCTAGTACCCTGCTCACGCATTGCCATCATTATGGGAAAATCCGACCCCAAACAGCCTAAGCTCCAGTGTGAAAATAAACACAACACGCGCGCAACCGAGGCGCTTCAGGGATGGCGGAAGATTTGGAGGATGACATCAGTACAATCCTGTTAGAACTACGATTTCTCCAGTATTAGGGTGTCTTTCATAGATTCACATGCTTGAATATTCCCCGTCGTCGAAGTGGGAGTCCCACGGTAAATAAAATAGCAATAACATATCAATAACATATGTATATAAATACATAACACATGAAATAGTAGTAGTAAATACATAATAAAGGCTCCAAACCAATTCCTACGTAGGAATACATGATAGAGAGAAAAAACACTTGTAACATATTCCTGTCATTATGTTAGTCCAAACTACAGCCAATCAGGCGCCAGCACCCTTCCAGAACCTTCTCCAAAGAGCTCAGATCCTCAGATTTTCTTCCGCACGTCGTGTGAAGGGAGTCTCCCTGAGCTCTGCTCAGTTTTCTCTATTTCTTCAAGTTTTTCCAGACTTCTCAACATGTCAAGTAAGAAGTCTTTATTTAGACCTTGCTCTTCTTGTGGGAAACTGCGTCTTTACTCTGAGGACCCCCACAAGAAGTGCATTTATAGCCTTTATCCCGACCATGAAGTTGGTAGCTGTAAGTTTTGCAGGACTTTCTCAACTAAAACCCTTAAGACAGAGAAGGCCGTCTCCTCATTTGGCTCCAACGTCTTAAGGACAAGGATTCGGCTTTGTCAGATGCAGAAAGTTTGCAGTCTGGCCCTTCTTATGCAGCCTCCAAGCGTAGTAGTGTGCAGGATATGCCTTCACTTTTTCTAAAAAGGAAAACTTTCCATGTCTGACTCCTGCAGTGTCTTCACCACCTCCTACTACCGCTACGCCCACGAGACCTGGCTCTCCGGCGTCTTCTGCTGCCTCCCATCATGTTTCTGCTCCGAAACATGTTTCATCGTCGACGGGAGCGTCGACGATCGTCCCGACGACGAGATCAGCCGTCTCCGGATCGTCAACGGCGACAGTGACGACATCAGCCTCCGGATCGTCGGCGACGTTATCCATGTCGACTAAGGTATCACTCAGCTTCAAGACTGTCTCGTCGACGATACCTACTTCCTCATCGTCGACGAAGAAATCTGCTTCGTCGTCAGCAAAGTCATCGTCGACGAAAGCTCACAAGAAGTCTTCTGCGTCGACGGTCCCGTCGACGCTCCCGTCGACGAGGGCTCCGTCGACATCGACTCCGCCAACGTTGGGCTCATCATTGTTGACGACTTCGTCGACGTCTACGATGTTTCCGTCGACGGCTGCTCCGTTGACGACATATTTCTCTACAACGACTTTGTCGATGTCTCTACAAGCGTCGTCGTCGGCACCGTCGACGACACCGTCGACGGTGGTTCCTTCATCGTTTGCCACAATACCTTTGGTGCCATTTTCTTCCACTGGGTCTGGTTCTTCCACAGCCGACCCCTTGCACCATCGTCGTCAGCGGACAGTTGACCAACTATCTCTTCCAGATCCACAGCCTCCCTCGCCCATGTTCGCCACGGGCTCTGAGCCGGATTCTGAATCTGATAATGATGTGGGTGATTCTTTCAGAGTGGCACGCATCCCGTCAGATTTGATTATTGAGTCCCAGGATTATGGTGATGATGATGATAGCGATGACCAGTACTCTCAGGCAGAAGAACGCTCTATACAAGTCCCTACTGCGACATTGCCATTGTCGCTCATTTCAAATCTCCAACATATGTTGGATGACTACAACCGGTGTTTCCTACCTTCTCCGCAGGGTAAGTCTATGTCTCATGTGCCTGCGACTGCGGCGGCTCCTGTCCCTGTTCCGCCACCAACGCCTTCACCACAGGTCCAGACGTCAGTGAAGATCCACACTACTGTTTACCCCGTTGATGAGGATGACTTCACTCCTGAACAGGAAGATGGTTAAGTCCATGATGATGATAATGATGTGGCCACCCACATGGTGAATGGGACGACTACCAAATTCAGACGCCTTCCCCTCCCCCAGTAGAGCCCGGGGATTCGCCTTCGGTGGACATTGCGAGTTTGCATCAGCTGATGGATAGAGCGGCCCAACGTTTCAAATTACCTAGAGTCCAGAGGGAGGAGGACTGTTTCCTCTATGATTTTAAAAATCAGCCATTCAAATAAGTCCACACTATACCCATCATAGACTTTATATGGGCTGAAGGGGTGAAGCTCATGCAAACTCCTAATTCACAGCCAGCTCAGCTGCCTCGCCTTGGAAAAAAAATACAAGGCGCCGGTAAGATCTCCAGCGTGCCTTGTCGCTCATCCAAAGCCTGACTCAGTGGTCACTCAAGCTGCACAACGTCGTTCCCGTAATCCGGCATCGCCAATTTCAGCTCCTCCAGATAGAGAGGGTCGGCGCCTGGACGCTATTGGACGCAAGTTCTTCACTGTGGCATCTACTACGGTGAGGACGGCTAATGCTTTAGCCACCTTAGGACGCTACGACCGCCAAATGTGGTCGGACTTGTCTGCCCCTGTGAACCTCATCCCTGACTCTTCCAAGGCTGAAGCTTTGCAAATCCTGCAGGACGGAGAGAGGACATCGGAGGAAATCATTGATTGTGCAGTTGACATTGCATGTACTGGCTTTCGTCAGCTTGCTGGTGCAGCGGTCTTACGAAGGCAGGGCTGGTTACTGTCCACCTCTTTCTGCCTAGAAGTTCAATCCAAGATCCTGGCTATGCCGTACGACGGCGAGTCACTTTTTGGAGCACACATAGACGAGGCTTTGCAGGCCATTAAAAAGGACACTGACACTGCTCGCTCATTGGGGACTTTACAGTTTCGGAAACAGCCATTTTGGGGTGCTCGCGGACGCGGCACCTCCTCAAATTTTCGTGGAGGAAACTCAATACCGCTCCTACTATCAAGGTAACCAACGTTACTCTTCCAACCAACAGCAGTCCTCCCGACAGCAGTCGTCAAAATCCTACAGGGGAAAATCCTCGTATAGAGGATCCACTCCCAAACGTCAATGACTTGTGTATCCCCCCCAGCGTTGGAGGTCGAATCTCTCTGTTCTTTTCTCAGTGGTCCTCCATCACCTTGGACCGCTGGGTTCTGGACATTTTAAGAAAGGGCCATGCTCTAGAGTTCATCAAGATTCCTCCTCCCACTCCACCCACTCCACCGTCTGGCGGCCTCGTCCACACCTTAAGGAGATTTTCCATCAAGTTCGTCTTCCAATTCAGAAAGGTGCAGTCGAAGTGGTTCCCAAGTCTCAGAGAGTAAAGGGTTTCTATTCCCGTTTTTTCCTAATACCCAAGAAGACGGGAGATTGGTGACCTATTCTGGATTTGCGAGCGCTCAACAGGTATCTCAAGAGCCAATCCTTCCGCATGCTTACACTGGTAGAGATCCTGCGTCTTCTGTCCATGGGCGACTTCATGACCACTATCGACCTACATGATGCCTACTTCCATGTTCCAATTCTTCAAAGGCATCGGAAGTACTTGCGCTTCCAGGTGGGACGGAGAGACTTTCAGTTCAAGGCGTTGCCTTTCGGCCTCCGATTCTCCCCTCGTGTCTTCACGAAAGTATTGGCTCCGGTAGAGGCTTACCTGCGTCTCCGAGGCATCTAAATCTTTCCATATCTGGACGACTTCCTCCTCAAGTCACAGTCTCGCAAACAGCTGTTTCAACACACCCGTCTTTGTCAGGATGTGTTTCGATTTCTCGGCCTAACCATCAATGTCGACAAGTCTCAGGTCGATCCGGCTCAAAGCAGGAATTTTCTGGGAGCAACATTCGACACAGTGCTTTTAAAGGCATTCATGTCCCAAGAGCGTCAATAAAAGATCCTTCGCTTGGTGTCTCTGATTCGGGCAAGACTGTCCGTTTCTGTCCGGATCTTGAAGTCATTTCTGGGGATGGCATCGTCTTGTATTGCACTGATCCCAAATTGCAGACTTCGGACTCACCCCATTCAGGTGGAATTGGACGTACAGTGGCGTCAGGTCTCCGGTTATTTCAACGACCTCGTGAGTGTTACAGCTCGCATGAGATCAGCTCTCCAATGGTGAGAGCCACCGTCCAACCTTGCGACAGGAACTTCTTTCCTCTCCACCACTCCAGAAATCACGGTCACAACAGATGCCTCATTAGAAGGCTGGGGTGCTCACCTTCAAGGCCTTTCCATCAAAGGCAAATGGTCTCCGCTTCATCGTTACTGGCACATCAACAGGCTGGAGCTGATGGCAATTTTTCTGGCACTCAAGTCGTTCCTTCCTGTGATTCAAGGGGAATCAGTGCTTATTCAGACGGACAATACCACCAGTATGCAGTATGTCTACAAGCAGGGCGGAACCAGGTCTCCACTCTTGTCTCGGCTGGCTCAGTCCATCTGGGATTGGGCAATCCGTCATCAAGTTTCCCTGACAGCTGTGCATCTGCCGGGCGTCTCCAACATCCTAGCGGATTCCCTCAGCAGGTCCACGTCATCGACCCACGAGTGGGAGTTACATCAACCGACTCTCGACCTCGTTTTTCAACGATGGGGTCGTCCGTCTCTGGATCTCTTTGTAACACCGGAGAACCGGAAATGCCCATCTTACGGGAGTTGGCATCCCCACCACGGGTCGTGCGGGAATGCCCTTTTGATGAATTGGTGAGATCTATTCGCCTATGCTTTTCCTCCGATCCCGTTGGTGCTCGTGTGCTGTGGAAGATGCGGAGGCAGCCCTGCCACATTTTCCTGATCACCCCCAGATGGCCCCGTCAAGCATGATTCTCGGAGTTGCTCCTTCTGTCCTAGTGCGAGCCCATCCTCCTTCATCCTCGACCGGACCTCCTCACGATGGACAAGGGTCAAATCCGAACCCCTCCTCTTTACAATTGTCGGCCTGGAACCTGAGCACCTTGAATTTGCGCATTTAAATATCTCGCCGGAATGCAGAGACATTCTCGCTCAGGCCAGGGCTCTGTCTACCATTAAGGCTTACAAGCTCAAATGGAAGAGGTTCTGCCATTGGTGTGTGGCTACGAATATCCCTCCTATCCATTCCACTCCGGAGCAGCTACTTCCGTTCTTTCTGGACCTGGCTCAATCCGGGCTTTCCCATGCTACTTTGAGAGTTTACTTGGCGGCAATCTCTCGTTTCCGCCAGGATGGCTCCTCCTCTCTCTGCTCTTCCAGAGTTATTCTTCAGTTTTTTAAAGGACCGTTCCGGAAGTTCCCACCTCTTCGGCGGCGTCCTCCCACTTGTCATCTCAATGTCGTCTTAGCCCAACTAATGAAGGCGCCATTCGAGCCTATCCATAGGGCGGACTTAAAGTTTCTGACCTGGAAGGTAGCCCTTTCTTGCTCTGACATCATCTTGAAAGTGAGTGATCTTAACACTTTCACTGTTAAACCCCCTTTTCTCCAATTCAAACCTGACTGTGTGGTGCTTCGCACCAACCCAACTTTCCTGCCGAAGGTGCCTACGGATTTCCTTCTGAACTAGCCTGTTTTCTTAAAGACTTTCTTTGCAGAGCCTCAATCTCCGGCAGAGCAATGATTGCACTCTTTGGACATAAAACGATGCCTTAAATTTTACATCAGCAGGACTGCCCCTTTTTCGCAGGTCCGATCAACTGTTCATTGCCCACGGACGCATGCGTAAAGGGCGCCCTGTTACCAAGCCAACTATTGCACGTTGGATTTCTTCAGCCACTGTCTTCTGCCATCAGCAGGCTGGCAAGCCTCTACGATCTACAGTGAGGGCTCATTCCACCAGGGCGATGTCGTCCTTTACCGCCCTGTTTGCTGGTGTGTACCTTCATCAGATCTGCTGAGCAGCCATGTTGTCCAACCGGCACACGTTCACGAAGCACTACTGCTTGGATGCCATCAACGAGGCGGATACAGCAGTGGGACAGGCGGTCCTTCGTCATCTTTTTAACTTAGGTGAGCCTCTGTCTTCCCTCCTCCGCTATGGTTTTGTGATTGCTATCAGTACTTACATGACTGTATTATTACTGTCTCTTTGGTTTTCTCCATGCTGTTGCATAGCAATCGGACCTCTTCGGATGTTACTGCTCTCTACTCTATTCAAGCATGTGAATCTATGAAAGACACCCTAATACTGGAGAAGAACAATTGTTACTTACCTGTAAACAGGTGGTTCTCCAGTATTGGTGTCTTTCATAGATTCACATGCGACCCACCCTCCTCCCCTCAGAGGCTCGCTTCTTCTCATCGACTCTTTTGTCACTCTTGTGCTACGAAAATCTGAGGTTCTGAGCTCTGAGGAAAAGGTTCTGGAAGGGTGCTGGCGCCTGATTGGCTGTAGTTTGGACTAACATAATGACAGGAATATGTTACAAGTGTTTTTTAGGTCTCGCCTGTCGATGCGCATGCGCATCGAGCAAGGCGAGAGTATTGGGACTTATCCGCTCTTTATCCACACTGCAAGGAATCGTGGCGATTCCTTGCAGTGCCCGTGACTTTTAAGCTCAATGCGCATGCGCATTGAGCTTAAAAGCGCGTGCACGTCAGTCTTTGTTTACCCGCTCCGCCCCCTCCCCTTCCCGCCGTCTCGCATTTCCCCTGTCGCACTTCTCCTCCCCCCTCCCCTCTCTTCCCTCCGTGTTGTTTATTGTACCCGCTCCGCCCCCTCCCCTTCCCGCCGTGTCGCATTTCTCCTCCCCCCCTCCCCTCTCTTCCCTCCGTCTTGTTTTCATCTTTGTTGTCTTCCTTTGTGACTGTTTTTCTATCTATATCTTCCTCGGTCTTTCTTCGTTTTCTGTCTTTCTCTGTTTAGCTCTGGGTCACCATCGAGTGTGCGGGCCCACCACCACAGGCACAATTTAAACACACCTTAGCTGTTAAGAAAATGTTACTTCCAATTCCGCTAAAAGGCAAATGTATCAGTGGAATAAAAAAAGATTCCCGATTTGTTGTACATTAAAGCACAGCTGCTGTGAACTGCCATGGTTTTCTGTATAATGGAAAATATTGCCGGTAACTTGAAGTTTGGATCAAATCCGTCTCGCATTTCCCCTGTCGCACTTCTCCTCCCCCCTCCCCTCTCTTCCCTTCGTGTTGTTTATTGTACCCGCTCCGCCCCCTCCCCTTCCCGCCGTGTCGCATTTCTCCTCCCCCCTCCCCTCTCTTCCCTCCGTCTTGTTTTCATCTTTGTTGTCTTCCTTTGTGACTGTTTTTCTATCTATATCTTCCTCGGTCTTTCTTCGTTTTCTGTCTTTCTCTGTTTAGCTCTGGGTCACCATCGAGTGTGCGGGCCCACCACCACAGGCACAATTTAAACACACCTTAGCTGTTAAGAAAATGTTACTTCCAATTCCGCTAAAAGGCAAATGTATCAGTGGAATAAAAAAAGATTCCCGATTTGTTGTACATTAAAGCACAGCTGCTGTGAACTGCCATGGTTTTCTGTATAATGGAAAATATTGCCGGTAACTTGAAGTTTGGATCAAATCCGTCTCGCATTTCCCCTGTCGCACTTCTCCTCCCCCCTCCCCTCTCTTCCCTCCGTGTTGTTTATTGTACCCGCTCCGCCCCCTCCCCTTCCCGCCGTGTCGCATTTCTCCTCCCCCCTCCCCTCTCTTCCCTCCGTCTTGTTTTCATCTTTGTTGTCTTCCTTTGTGACTGTTTTTCTATCTATATCTTCCTCGGTCTTTCTTCGTTTTCTGTCTTTCTCTGTTTAGCTCTGGGTCACCATCGAGTGTGCGGGCCCACCACCACAGGCACAATTTAAACACACCTTAGCTGTTAAGAAAATGTTACTTCCAATTCCGCTAAAAGGCAAATGTATCAGTGGAATAAAAAAAGATTCCCGATTTGTTGTACATTAAAGCACAGCTGCTGTGAACTGCCATGGTTTTCTGTATAATGGAAAATATTGCCGGTAACTTGAAGTTTGGATCAAATCCGTCTCGCATTTCCCCTGTCGCACTTCTCCTCCCCCCTCCCCTCTCTTCCCTCCGTGTTGTTTATTGTACCCGCTCCGCCCCCTCCCCTTCCCGCCGTGTCGCATTTCTCCTCCCCCCTCCCCTCTCTTCCCTCCGTCTTGTTTTCATCTTTGTTGTCTTCCTTTGTGACTGTTTATCTATCTATATCTTCCTCGGTCTTTCTTCGTTTTCTGTCTTTCTCTGTTTAGCTCTGGGTCACCATCGAGTGTGCGGGCCCACCACCACAGGCACAATTTAAATACACCTTAGCTGTTAAGAAAATGTTACTTCCAATTCCGCTAAAAGGCAAATGTATCAGTGGAATAAAAAAAGATTCCCGATTTGTTGTACATTAAAGCACAGCTGCTGTGAACTGCCATGGTTTTCTGTATAATGGAAAATATTGCCGGTAACTTGAAGTTTGGATCAGATCTTTAACAAAATTATGTTACATGTCTGTATGCAGCGTGAAAAAAAATAAGTATTTTGAAATGGAAAAAAATGAAAATAAGTGGGCAATTTCCTCAGCTGCTGTATAAATCTAAAGATTTCCAGTTTATTTTTCATGGAATTTTGCACAAGCTCTATTTTTCAGTACTTAAAATTACAGCTCTTACCGTCAAACCATTAAGTCGAACCGTTTTTTAAAACATTTTTTATGCTGTTACGGTAGATAGAACACTGCCTAAAGTAGCTGACATCTTTCCGAATGTCCCTGCCTACCATATAGTTTCTAGTTTGCTACAGAGGCGTGGCAGGATCGGCATCTATAGCATGCCTACGAACCCTTACCCTCCCCCTTTTGTTTCAAGTTTGTCTTGCCACTTGCCCCATTCTGCGTGTATTTTGCTTCATTTCCCCATTCTTGGTTGTGTTAATCCTTATCGCTCGCGCATTTATATCTTAAATGACCTGACGATTTTCAAAATCTCCTTTAGCAACACTACCCCCCCCCTCCCCCCCACCACCACCATATCTCCTCCCTGACTCCCTAATATGCACCTCAAAATTTGACCTAGAGTGTTAGAGAGCTGTTATTATGTGAACCTGCGTGAGATCGAATGAGTGGGTGCCATCCCTTGCATACCACTGTGTATCACCTCGGGTGGTCTTCTAGGCGCCCTGGTCCTGCTTCAGACGTCTGTCGAGTTAGCTCGAGCGGTTTGCATTATAACAAACGCTCATGTGCCGTCCGCTTCGTAATCTTTACCTGCAGAAGAGACTTGAATCATCGAAGATAGATTGAGTTAGCCTGGCAGAATTTCCATGCCTGCTTTAAGTGCGTCACAGCATTCTGCTCTCGCCTGGTCATGCTGTTTTCCCTGGAATGACTGTTTTGCTAAGCAGATCCCTCTGTCATTGTTCCAGCATGCTGCTTCACGGGCTACATTACGGAATGCAGCACTGTCTTAATTATTTGCATTTGGCACGCGACCTTCTAAATCTGCATCCTGTCAGGCAGTTCCATTTTCGGTGCGCCTTGCACCTTTTCCTGGAGTCTCCTGCGTGCATTGAAATGTACTTTATCCGTATTCTCTGAAGTTATCCAAGTTCTGGCAAGCACCATGCAGGAGTCCTGCAACACCGCCGCTGCTGCCGTGAGCAATTCATGTATTTCCGGCTATTTGGGCGTCCACAACACTGTACGCAGAACAAGAACATCTGGGGGCGCCGCCATGCTTTCAATAATCTCCAAATTCTCCACGGACCACCCTCCGGCGTTTTTCACAAAGCTGCTCCTATTTCACACTCCCCAGTCTCACGTGGTACACCCCTCCTACCAGCCTTAGTGGTACTCAACCCATACCAACCCCAGAGATCTTCTTGCCATTCCAGCTTCGCGCGGGTTCTCTGTCCTGCCACTGTCCCAGTGCGTTTCTACCCTGGGAATGCCCCACCGTGCGCCGGTCACAATATCTCACACAGTTCGCACCTTGCTGTCTCGCTGTGGTGCTCTCTCTGCCCTGCAAATCTCTGGCCGTTTTCCCGCTCTATCAACTCCCAGTGGTATTTATGCTATAGCCCCCTCCTGTGGTATTTCTGCCCCCCATAGCTTTGCGGTCCCTCACTCACTCTCAACCCCTCACCCTCACTCACCCTCAACCCCTCACTCACCCTCAACCCCTCACTCACCCTCAACCCCTCACTCACCCTCACTCACCCTCACTCACCCTCACTCACCCTCACTCACCCTCACTCACCCTCACTCACCCTCACTCACCCTCACTCACCCTCAACCCCTCACTCACCCTCAACCCCTCACTCACCCTCACTCTCACTCACCCTCAACCCCTCACCCTCACTCACCCTCACCCTCACTCACCCTCAACCCCTCACTCACCCTCACTCACCCTCAACCCCTCACCCTCAACATCAACCCCTCACCCTCACTCACCCTCACCCTCACTCACCCTCACCCTCACTCACCCTCACCCTCACTCACCCTCACCCTCACTCACCCTCACCCTCACCCTCACCCTCCCCCTCACTCACCCTCACCCTCACTCACCCTCACCCTCACTCACCCTCACCCTCACTCACCCTCACCCTCACTCACCCTCACTCACCCTCACCCTTACTCACCCTTACTCACCCTTACTCACCCTCACTCACCCTCACCCTACTCACCCTTACTCACCCTTACTCACCCTTACTCACCCTTACTCACCCTTACTCACCCTTACTCACCCTTACTCACCCTTACTCACCCTTACTCACCCTTACTCACCCTTACTCACCCTCACCCTCACCCTCACCCTCACTCACCCTCACCCTCACTCACCCTCACCCTCACCCTCACTCACCCTCACCCTCACTCACCCTCACCCTCACTCACCCTCACCCTCACTCACCCTCACCCTCACCCTCACCCTCACCCTCACCCTCACCCTCACTCACCCTCACCCTCACTCACCCTCACCCTCACTCACCCTCACCCTCACTCACCCTCACCCTCACTCACCCTCACCCTCACTCACCCTTACTCACCCTTACTCACCCTCACCCTACTCACCCTTACTCACCCTTACTCACCCTACTCACCCTTACTCACCCTTACTCACCCTTACTCACCCTTACTCACCCTTACTCACCCTTACTCACCCTTACTCACCCTTACTCACCCTTACTCACCCTTACTCACCCTTACTCACCCTTACTCACCCTTACTCACCCTTACTCACCCTTACTCACCCTTACTCACCCTTACTCACCCTTACTCACCCTTACTCACCCTTACTCACCCTTACTCACCCTTACTCACCCTTACTCACCCTCACCCTCACTCTCACCCTCACTCTCACCCTCACTCTCACTCTCACTCTCACTCTCACTCTCACTCTCACCCTCACTCTCACCCTCACTCTCACCCTCACTCACCCTCACTCACCCTCACTCACCCTCAACCCCTCACTCACCCTCAACCCCGTGGAATAGGTCTCGGAGCATTTGAGTTAGAGCTTTTAGAAATGTTTATGTTTTTTTTTTTTTAATTCTTTAGCATTGGCTACAGGAAACAAAAATGCTAAAGATTTACAAAAAAAACCCATAAACAATTCTAAAAGCACTAACTCTAATGCTGCGAGACCTATTGCATTTCCAATGCTTGTTCTCTCTATCATGTATTCCTATGTAGGAATTGGTTTTGAGCCTTTATTATGTATTTACTACTACTAGTTCATGTGTTATGTATTTACATACATATGTTATTGGTATGTTATTGCTATTTTATTTACCGTGGGACTCCCACTCCGACGACGGGGAATATTCAAGCATGTGAATCTATGAAAGACACCAATACTGGAGAACCACCTGTTTACAGGTAAGTAACAATTGTTCTTGGGATGAAGTCAATTGATAGTAAAATAGACGCGCTGGCGACCGGCCTCGATGTGGGGAGGAAGAATGTGGACAAGCATCAACACAGACTAGATGTCCTGGAAAACAGACTATTGGATACGCAGGACTCGCAGGCTGAATCCCAGACCCAAATTCTGCAAATGGAGAGGGTGTTGGAGGTCAAAGAATGAGGATTTGGAAGCGCGCTCTAGGCACAACAACTTTTGCATTATTGGCCTGCCAGAGTCCACCACCATATCCAAAATGGAGACATTTATGGGTGGCCTGTTGCGAGAATTGTTTGGCTCGGTGTTGTCCACTGTAATTATTGTTGAGAGGGCGCACTGCTCACTGGGTCCCAGGCCTAAACCAGGGGCACCGCCTCGTCCGATAATTGCGTGTCTACTGAATTATGCTGACAGACGCGATTTTGAGGGAGGCCAGGGCCAAGTCTCCCATTAACTACAAAGGTGACAACGTATCCTTTTTTCCCCGACTACACACCGGCGGTGCAGGCGGCGCGGAGGTAGTTTGTGCCGGTGAAGAAAATGCTGCAGACTGCCTCTGTACCATATGCAATGCTGTACCCTGCTCAACATAAAATATCTCATGAGGGACAGGCGCATTTCCATCATAACAATTTTGAAGCATATTTGTAAATCCAGGCCCGACGGGGTGGGACAGAGAGCCCATCAGTTTCACCCAATTTGGAAGACTCCGATTAATGTTGGTGACATTGTTCTTATTTTTACTGGCCTTGGGTGGATTCACAGAGGAGCTGCAGTGGATTGCTGATAACATTTTGCGTGTCCTACTGGTTGCAGATGGGGACGTGTCCCATGTCTATGGGTCATAGTTAAGTTAATTTGTGCTGGGTTGGCGCATTAGATGCTGGCCACATTCATAGTTTAAAAGCGCACGGGCGCGCCACAAAGATATAATCTGGCAAGACTCACCACAGAGTGAGTTTTCGCTGCTGTTCCTCCCCCCTAGCGGGTGTTCCCCATTTGTTGAGTTGTATGGAAGACGGGATAGATGTATGGGTGGGGGGGAGGTGTTGGACTCGACCTAATTGGGAGGTTAGGGTGGGCGGGGGGAGGTGGGTGGAGAGAAGGGGGTATATGTTGTATTTTATTTTTGTTGCTGTTGCATTGCTGTCAGTTGGAGTGAGAGCTGTACGGTATGGCGAGCTGGCTGTGCGTGGCATTGTTATTGCTC
This sequence comes from Lissotriton vulgaris, assembly GCF_964263255.1. NCBI lineage: Eukaryota > Metazoa > Chordata > Amphibia > Caudata > Salamandridae > Lissotriton > Lissotriton vulgaris. The sequence continues at coordinate 21,807,550 of NC_141688.1, forward strand.
TTCTGCTGTTGCTCGCTGTAATTATTGTGTGGTCGATAGACTTTAGTTCCGCGATAGGTGAACGATATAGATTATTGTCCTGGAATGTGAGGGGCCTCAACTCTCCTAAAAAAGTAAGGCAAGTTTTAGCCTATTTGACTCGCCGTGACGTACATAAAGCTTTGTTGCAGGAAACACACTTGACCAGACACACAGAGCGAGGCATTGCTGGTAGATGGGCCGGATTTAAGCTGACGGCTTCATTTTCATCATATGCCAGAGGTACGATGATTCTGATTAAGCGGGGTGTGGCATTTACACTGGCTTGAACTTATGTTGATGAGCAGGGGAGATGTGCGATGGTGCAGGGGACCCTGGGCGGTTCGTTGGTAACAATAGTTAGCATGTATGGGCCCATTGCAGACGACCTGGGGTGTTGTTTGCGGATGTATGCTAAACCGAGGATCTGGCCGGAAGCTAATATTTTGTGGGGAGGGGACTTGAACACTTACTTAAATCCTGAGTTAGAGAAGTCCAATCCAATGTCACACCAAACACCCAAAGTAGCCCACTGTGTGAAGAGTGCCATGGTGGAATTTGGTCCGAGTGATGTATGGAGGGTGAGAATCCCCCTGATGAAAGAGTTAACACATGCGACGCCGTCACACAACAGTTGGTCGCTGCTGGACTACTGGCTGCTAGGAGGGGATGCAATAGAATGGGTACTGGACGTTGTGAACCTGCCGCTTACGCTTTCAGATCACAATCCGATACAGTTAGACATAAGGATTCCAACGGCCGTGCATCGCCCATTTACGTGGCGGCTGCGTTCAGAGGCATTACTTGATCCGGTGTATGAAGCAACAGTGCAGGAAGCTATTGAACAATACTTGGAACTCAATAAAGGGTCATTAGATGAGGCCTCCACACTGTGGGAAGCTTTTAAGACTACAATCAGGGGGGTGTGCATCGGCAGGCATCCTTAAAGATATTAGAGCACAACTTCAAAAGGATGAAATCACGCTTCAGGAATTGGAGTGTGACTACACGGTAGCTCCGTCAGCTGATACCCTGGCCCGCATACACAAGCTGATCTTAGAATATGATACTTTGGCTGAGTCTGAAATACGATACCATTCACGTAGACACACGGCGCTTCGATACGGAGAAGGAAGAAGACCTGGGCGTACGCTAGCAGGCAAGATTAGGGAACGCATGGGGCAACCTCATATAGATAAGATCATGGACCTGCATGGGGGGGGGGGGGGCATTACCACCCACTTGCCATTACTGAGCAATTTTGCATCTCTTACGCTGATCTATGTACGTTCAAAGGGGAGGCGACAACAGCCGAGTTTAAAGGGTACCTGGAAGACGTGGCGTGCGCTTGGTTATCAGATGTACATAGAGAATATTTAAGTCTACCTATTGATATAGAGGACATTAAGTCAGTTATACTATCTCTTTACAAAGGGAAGGCACCGGGGCCCGATGGCCTCACCGTTGAATTTTATAAAACCTATGCTGATTTGGTTGCTCCATATCCACAAGAGGTATATGCGGAGGCACACAAGTCCGGGACACTACCGCCATCGTTGAGGCAGGCACTGATAATACCTTTGCTCATGAAAGACAAGCCCCCAGATGAATGTGACTCTTATCGGCCCCTGTCACTGATTAATATAGATGCCAAGATCCAAGCTAAAAAATTTGCAATTAAATTGCAACCCCTGATGCCGTGCCTGGTACTGCCTGACAAGTCGGGTTTTAGACCTGACGGATCCACATCCCATAACCTTCGGACTATAGTCTCCATGTTTCAAATATTAGAGCCAAGCATGTTGGCCGCGGCAGTCCTGCTGGACGCAGCTAAGGCGTTTGATTCGGTCGAGTGGAAGTATATGTATTTTATCCTACAACGTATGGTGTTCCTGCCTATATTTACACAGTGGATAAAGGTGCTGTACGCGGATACATCAGCCAGGGTTCGAGTTGAAGGGGTTGACGTCCAACCCGTTTGATATAAAGAGGGGCACCCTTGCAGGGCTGCCCGCTGTCTCTGCTGCTTTTTGCGATTGTATTGGAACCACTAGGGTGTGTCATGAGGCAGAGACATAGGGAAACAGCACTAAACTTTAATTACCGGCCGGTTGCCATTTGGATTTATGCAGATGACCTGGTTCTTTTTGTTCGTGAACCCTCCCGTTATCTAGCGCGGTTACTGCAGGAGTATGTGAGGTTTTGTCTTTTGTCGGGCCTTTTAGTCAATTGAGAAAAATCCATTGTTATTCCTCTGACGGAATCCACTGAACAGCCGGACATGGATTTCCCGCTGGTATGGACTGTGGACCCAATAAAATATCTCGGGGTCTGGATCCACAGGGACCTGGATATAGTGATACATGCGAACTATGGCATAGCGTACACCAAACTGGAGCAGCAGGTTGGTGTGTGGATGGCTTTGCCGATTTCCCTGGCGGATCGTATAGCGCTCATTAAAATGGTAGTCTTGCTGCGGTTCCTATACCTGTTTACTAATATCCCAATTGCGCTGTCAAAGGGGTTTTTTAGCACTCTCCGAAGGGCCCCTTTACGACTGGTCTTGGGAGGCAAGAGTGCCCGAGTAAAATGGTCCGTTCTCACAAGTGACTATGACGGGGGTGGATTCGGGGCGCCGGACTTTTATGTATAATATTTGAGTGCTCAAGCTCAATATGCGTTTTATTGGATGGGGCTGCATGCTTTTACTCCACATATCACCGTGGAGGAGGGGATGCATATCCAGTACCATTACACAGCATGCTGACACACCGGGCACGAGGAACTCCGAGATCGGAGATAAATGCATTGGACGCAACCATAACCGCCGGGCAGGAGACCTTTGTGTCATTTGTCTGTGAATTATGCGATTATTCATGTTGTGTATTTTTACTTGATGTCGATATTGGGTTTATGATTTCCTTACACCCTTTTTCTAAAGAACCTGGCAGTGTAATATTTCGATCAGAATTTGGCCTCCCATTCAGCTTCCAAGGAGTATTCCACTAGGAGCTCCTTAAGCCGAGCTTGTGGTGCTGCATCAGTTGATGATGCCATTTGCGACTCAGTTCTTTTGATGTCTAACTGTAACCTGTTCAGCGTGCCCCAAATGTAGCACGAAACCCCCCGCTCTTACCTATGCATAGGCCTCGAACAGTGACCTTAAAGCTCTCCCAAACACATGCAAGTGTAGAGACGCTGTCAATATTACGAGGGAAGAACTCCACTATCTCCTGGAGTAGTTTCTCCCAAAAAGCGCTGTCTAGTAGGGCTGCAAGTAAGAGTCTCCAGGAGCGGTACAGGGTTTCCTTGCCTGGTGGATCCAGCTTCATAAGGACCGGGAAGTGATCCGAGAGGGTGCAAACTAATTGCGTTACCTCCCTGAGCCATGTATTGAGACCAGCCAACAGTAGCCAGTAATCCAGCACAGTCGAGGAAAACGTGCCCTCTTTTGTGCTGGGTGCAGAGAACGCCATGCATCAACGAGCCAATGATCCACCATTATGGCAGAGAGGTGTTTGGTAGCCTGTGGGTGGGATGTCGAGTGTGCATGTGAACGATCAAACTCCGGCACTAGTGCCCGGTTGAAATTCCCCCCCGCCCCCATATAATAAATATGGAGCCTATTTCCGATATGTGCTCCTATATCTGAGTAAAGTAGGTGCGTAGCAGCATATCAAAGTGATTGTGTGTTCTGCTAATCAACCCCACATTATGCTGAATCTACCCTGAGGGTTTTATAAAGAGCCCAGGGGACAGTAGCCCAAGCTTTCTTAACCAAAATAGCGATGCCTCTGGCATATGTGGAGAAATAGCAGAAGCAGCTATGCGCAGTCCATTTCCTGCCAAACGTCGGCAGTGCCCCTGAGACCATGTGCGGCTCTTGTAGCATTGCCACCTGGACATGATGTCTATCTAGATAGTGTAGGACCTGTCTACGCTTGGGGGGTCGCGGATGCCTCGCACATTCAAAGTCAGGCAATTCATGGTGGGTTTACTAGTCTGTGGTTCACTAGCCATATAATTGTGATTAGCTGCGAGAATTACATTTACAGGACAGCCTGTTCAAAAAGTGTATGTTCCAGGCATATTGCATGCAACTGCATAGTATATAGCTATGAATGGTGCCATGCAAGACAAAATGATGTAACATTCTGGTTAGCAACCCCCTCCCCCCCACCCCCGCCTGTGGCCCAAACCCGCAGGGAATAAATTCCCCATCCAGCCCCAAAAACCAACAGCTCAGGCATTGCAAATAACACTCTATAGGAATAGCGACCCACAGCGCGTTTCTGATCTTAAGAACAGAGTAAGGCATATAGGGGGCACCAGTTCCTAATGTCTGCACTAGCCATATCGAAAGAACAGTAATTCAAATCTCATAAAATGTGTACAACATTCATAGGGGGAATTCCCTCCGGGGGTACATGCTAGAGAGGCCGTCCGCGCACATTGCAAATGCGAGGGAGCCCGGCAGAACACTGTCATAGTATACGCCACAGGGTAGAGTCGCTTGACATTGTGGCTCAGCGGTGCAGGTAGGGCTCCATGGTTCTTATGGTGATAAAAGCCTCGCCCCAATCGTAGTTGTATCAAGAGGAACAGTCTTACCAGTTTGCAGCTGCGACATTGGTCCTCTCTGAGACATCTCTAAAGCTCCTCATGAGCAGGCGAGGAGCGGCCGGAGCCAGGCTCATCAGCCAGCAAAGCAGGCGATCGCCTTGTGCAGGTCTCAGGAAAATCCTGAATATGCTGAGGACTGCTGAAGATATGAGTCTTCCTTCTGTGCTGAACTCGCAATTTCGTCGAATAGCGCATGGCATAGGGGATGCCAGCCTGGTGAAGCAGCTTTTTTGCTGGGAAGGAATTTCTTCTGCGCCTCTTGTACTGCAGTCCAGGTAGAGCGCAACTTTCACTCCGTCATAGACCAGGTCTTGCTTCTCGCGCACGAGCCTAAGGGCAGTGTCCTGATCTTTATAGTTTAGCATATTAGCCAGGATAGGGCGTGCTGGCATGCCAGATGGCGGTCTCGCCATGAGCGACCTGTGGGCCTGATAGACAATCAGCACCTTGGAGAAGGCCTCCGCTCCGTAGAGACCCAGGAGCAGTCGCTCAACATAGTCCGCCAGTGGCCGTGGACTCCGGGACTTCCACAATGCGCAAATTGTTTCTGCGTGAGCGCGCTTCAAGGACCTCGTTTTTGGCTGCTATGACTTAAAGAAGTTTCTCCATGCATTGTAGTTTGGCAGTACTAGTGCCGATGGTGTCTTTGAGTGTGATTATGCGTTGTTCAGGCTCAGATATTTTGCCAATATGTTTTTCCAGTTTTTGCGCAAGGAAGTCCATGTGTAAGTTCATTGAGTCCATCTTGGACTCAATGGAGGTCAGGCTTTGTTGTATCATGAGGAGGATAGCCTTGAAGCCCTCATCCTGCGTTGGGGCAGAGGGAGGCGGTTCATCCGCATTGTCGCTAGGGGTTTCTTTCCGCGCCGAGAACTGTAGTTTCTCCTGCTTGCCCTTGGTATGAGCCATTATGCGCTTCTTCCTTATAGGGTGCTCCTCAAGTCGCACTCAGTGCTCCGAGAAAATCTGCAGCTGTAGCAGGGCACGGACGATGAGGATTCACAGGAAATGTTAAAATGGACCGTCTTTTCTCAAATCACCAGAGTCCTGGTGGTGTCACACTTTTTCCCCTCCACGTGCAAGAGTGAGTGTCCTCTGCGGTCTTGGAGTGCCCAGCCTACACCACCGTCCACCAGCGCCACCAATCACTTCAGTATGAGAGATAAGGGCCCAATGTATCCTGTCAACAGTATAGGCTCTCACCCCTGCCTTAAGGAAGCAATGTGGTGGAGGTAGATTCTTCCTTTCAGACAATATGGGCAACATGGGCCCTCGCCACAACTTGCAGCTGCAGACACCGGTGCGTGTTAGGCAGTGCAGACGATTCTCAGACTGCCAGTGTTCAGGGGCCACACATTTACCCTCCCCTCGCAGCACCTGTTGTAGTCCAAAAACTTCAGGAGAGGCCTGTGTCTGCTGCGGTGCCCACTTGCCCCCCGACCCTCTCAATGTTCCCCACAGGGGTCCAAAGCTGCACTCCGGCTAAAGGATTACTCACGACTCATACTATGTATTTGAAGCTGCCTAGTTTTGAAGCTGCGGCACAGCCGCGTATAATGGGTAGGGTCGCGAACCGCACCTCCGGTCACCAAGGCTCTCCGGTACATCCGGCAGTTCCTCCCGATCCTGCAGGCCGCTCTCACCTGCAGCTCCGACCAGTCATCCAGGCTGACGTCCCCCGCTCAGTGCAGCCAAATCAGTTAACTGTGCAAGGCCCCTACCTCAATCTCCATGAGCTGGTGCCGGCTCTCGGTGTCAACAGCATATCACAGCCTGGGACTCCTAATCACGGACCGCGGACAGCCAATGGCACAGTATTGTATTGTATGGCATATTTGTATAGCGCTAAACTGTCACCCATAGGGTATCCTGGCGCTTGACTTGGTCAGCCATACGCAACTTTATGCTGCCTTATAACTTTACACCAACCTGGGGAAAAGGTGTGTTTTTAGACCTTTTTTGAAGGAGGAGAGGTCCTCTTTACTTCTCGAGGACAAGGGTAGATCATTCCATAGCTTGGCTGCAGTGAACCTAAAGGAGCGCCCACCCATCCGCGTCCTTAGCATTTTAGGGATTACCACCAAGCAGGCAGAGGAGGAACGGAGAGATCTAGTAGGGACATACCAGGAAAACATCATCTGCAAAGAGGATGGTCCCTGGCTATGAAGGGCCCTGAAGACAAGACAAAGTGCCTTAAAATCAATACGCCGGGAGATAGGCATCCAGTGGAGGTCCATTAGCGCCAGAGAGGATGAATCAAGACGTCGTCTGGAGAGAGCCAGCTTAGCCGCCATGTTCTGCACTTGCTGCAATTTACCCACTAGGGCAGCAGGCGCGCCCAAAAGTAGCGCGTTGCAATAATCAAGCCTGCTTAAGATGATACTACGCACTACCTCTGGGCGGGCATGAGCCGGAAGGAAAAATAGAATCTTCGGCAATGTTCGGAGCAGCAGCATGCATGTTGCCACGGTTTTGTTGACAAACGCGTCAAGCTGTAGATTAGATTCAAACAGCACCCCCAGGTTTCGGGTGGAGACTGCTGCTGCCCCCGTGCCCTGGAAGGAAGGAGGCCAAAATTCCGGTGGCAAGGAGCAAGGAATACGATCCGAGGAGCAGTGCAATACCTCGGTTTTTGAACTATTAAATTGCAGTGAATTCAGACTCAGCCATTCTGCAGTAGCTGACATGCAGCGGTGAGAAGTCTCCTGAGACACGGCATCCCTACCCTCAAACGAGAAGATAAGTTGCGTGTCGTCCGCATAGTTGATGACCGCAATGCCAAAGGACTTAATTAAACTGACCAGGGGGCGGAGATATAGAATAGGGCTAATGGCCGACCCTTGCGGTACGCCCTGCCCCACCCGCCTGATGTCCGAGCGGTAGGGCGGCAAGGCTACCACCTGGTGTCTGTTACCAACGTAAGAGACCAACCAGTCAAGGGCCAGGCCAGATACCCCAATCTCCTCTAGTCTCCTGATCAGAATGGCATGGTTGACCGTATCAAACGCGGCCGACATGTCGAGCAGCACTAGAAAGGCTGCTCGAGCAAAGTCGACACGCGAACGAAGGTCATCCAAAGCGGTCACCAATGCAGACTCAGTGCCGTGGGCTGGTCTGAAGCCAAACTGAGCCTCGTCCAAGCAGGTGTTGGTCTCTAAGTAGCTGGACAGATGTTTTGTCGCCAGTTTTTCCAAGATCTTGATTGGCAGAGGAAGCAATAAAATAGGCCTGTAATTTGCTGAGCAGGTCGGGTCCAGTGTGTCCTTTTTCAGAAGTGGGGATACCACGGCCAACTTCCAACAATCCGGGACTTGAGCCGTACTGAAAGACTGGCAGCAGATGGCGTGAAGAGGGGGGAAAAGCTCCTCTTGAAACAGTTTCCAATATTTGCATGGCAGCGGGTCAAGAGGGGAACCTGACGAGATCCTGTTCACCACGGTGCAAAAATCCTAAAAGGACAGAAGGGGAAAGCTGTTCAGCCGAGCCTTCCTAGCACAAGCGGGGCGGGATAAATCCCTAACGATCTTGAACAGGGCCTGAGATTTATTTGCCGCTGTCAGTAGAGTTTCCTCCAAAAAAATGGCTTTGGCGCATTTAATCTGGATTTTATAGGCCAGTAGTGCCTGCTTAAAGAGAACCTTATCAGATTCAAGATACTGTCTCCTCCAGGCACGTTCCGCGCGTCTTCACTGGAGTTTCAACTGGAGAAGCTCTTTAGTAAACCAAGGCATAGCCGGTCTAACCCTATCTCTAATTTTCCGCAGCGGGATCAGTTCATCCAATGATTTGGACATTTTCTGACTGAGGATTGCATAGCTCTCCTCCGCGCTGTTTCCCAGGGAAAAGCCATCAGCTAACAGGGTTGGCAGTCCTCACCCTTCAGTGTACGAGCACTTGCGTTCCGCCTCATGGACACAGGCCAGAATAAGGACTGCAATAATGCCTCAGCGGCCGCTTCAAAGCAGCTCTTTAGCTGCTCATTGTGTTTGCGAACCGCAATCTTCGGGTCTGGGGCGTGTAGCTGCCCCGTGTGCGCAGGACTTTGCAGGATAGTGTCTCCGGGCTGACAGAGCCTCCCTAAGGTGCGGCCAACTTGTCTGCCAGCTTTCTAGCGCCCCCCCTCAATTCTGACTCTTTGATTTTAATTATCTAGATTGTTCCGGCTGTTTGCATAGCTCATAGTCGGCTTGGTTCTAAACACTAGTCGTTTTTAACTTTTACTTTTAATATGATTTGCACTTTGTGCAATATACTTTTTAATTTTGTATATTGTAATGGTTGTAAGTAATCACATAATAAATCAAGTAATTAATTCATTTATTCCCTCGCAGTCTGGATTTCTTCTGAGACCTAGCACTGAAACTGCAGTGCTTGAGGTCTCTGAACTTATCCTGCTTTAGAGGCTGGCCGAGTTGCGAGTCTGTCCTCCAGTGGCATGATACTTTTCTCCACAATAGAGGTCAGTCGGTCTGGATTGACGATTTCCAGTCCAGCAGTTTTCTGTTTCGGGGTGCTGCTGGGGTCCTTCCTTAACCAGACTGTTTTTTAGCATCTAAATAACCCCTCGGGTTTCAATCAAGTAATTTGGCATTTAAATCGTCTCATTTGCTGACATTTGGCTTCTCTTGTTCCCAGTAAAGATGGTAATACCTCATAACTAGCTTTCAAAGGGTGGCTTGTTTGTTGTGGATTAGATAAACAGAAAAAGACTTTAATGCAATGCAGAAGCAGAGAGGGGGGCTATACCGACCTGATCTGAGGATAATTGTTCCGGCACCGCACCCTCCGCAGCAGTAAACTCCTCTGGCTGGAAGCAGTGCAGACTTCAGTGCAGACGGCTCTGCAGTCACGGCGGCCTCATTGTCTGCAGGCACCTAAGAAAGATGTGCCTGCGTGGTGACAACAGGGGGAGGAATGACGCACACCAGCGTGCCCGACCTGTTCCCGGTATAAATTATGCTGATCTTATTCCCTGCATCCTTTAGCGGGGAGGTCTACGTGATGGACAGCTAATCATCTGGAGCACGTGGTACTACATGACTAATTAACAAAGCCACGGCGAGGCCACTAGGACTGCACAGCAAGGCAGAAAAGATGCTGTGCGAGATGCAGCGAAATACAAAAGTGAAACCGATACATATGACATCTAATTAACGAAGCCCTGTCGAGTCCGCCGTTAGCAAAAAAGACGCTGTGCGCGTGTACAATTTCCTGTCCGGGCAGGTGTGGCAAACAGGAGACTGGGATGGAACAAACATACCTCCCTTGCAATCAAAAGCATGGGTGGAACTTCCTCTCTGCTTCCGAAGCAAAACCGACTACAATAGATCTTGCAAGCGACAGCGCATGCGCTACAACGCTAGGCGAGACCTAAAAAAAGGAAGAGCCTAGCTTAAAAAATAGAAATCCGTTTTTCAGTCAGTTTTGCTATGGTGCCAAATAATGTAGGAAAGACAGGAGGCTGCAATAAAGGTTGTGATAAAGCCACTAGAATGTAGTTGTGGATACAAATAAAAAAATTGTCCATCTGAGGTCTACAGGCCTGAGAAAACATCAAACTGTTGTCTAAAATTACCTGTAAGTACTCCTTATGAATCTCAGTACGTTACATTTTGACTGCCACTTTGAGGATAGGTAGGAAAACAAAAGCTTATTATGAACTGGAGTGAACAACAGCATAATATGTTTGTTGCATGTATGTAGTCAAAGATGGACTCCCCCAGAGCAGGGCAAAAATAAGTTGAAATCTCCTGACCCTTTCCATTTAGTTTCTCAGTGAAGGTGATATAAGTTATTTTCGGAGTCTGTTCTTAACCCTGTAATAGACATATTACTAGCTGACCTATGAGAGGATACCTTTTTTTTGTTTTTTGAATGCATGTTGACTTGCTATTTGTAACAATACCTTATTATATGCTCAGTGTGATTGATTGTGCATTTCCTGTATTAAATTAGGAAATGTTGACCTCTTTGTCAATGGCTAGTATACATGAGGGAACTAGCAAAACTATTTAGAATGACTTGGATTAACACTCTTGCAATGTAAATGGAGTATATGCACTTACGAAATTGATAAAAAATAGTTATTTTCTAACACCAATCTGATGGTGATATGGTGCAACAAGTTTAAGCTTGATTTGGTGAAGTCTGCCAAAAAAGGAAAGTGGGTAAATTTGTACAGATTCTGTTTTTTGTTGTTTTTACAGGCTAATTAACCGCAGCTGTGTGGCCATGAAATTAGTCTTAATTATTAATTTGACATTTTGTTGTTTTGCTTTCAGCTAGAAGATGAGGAACTGGAGGACCAGTTTGAGCTTCATGTCCATGTGAAAGACCCTGAAAAAATTGGTGAGTTGAGCCCCGATTGGTCTACCACCTGTCCTAAAGCATGGGTACCTGCAAACATTTTCCCATGGACCACAAAGTTTGGTCTGTTATGTGACCGAGGTCCGCATTGATACCAGCATGATGGCTGTCGGGTTGGGGGCGTGGTTTGTGGTAAAGTAGTTTTAAGGAAAGGTGACAAGACATTACTGTGAGGTTACGAAGGCTGTTGTGGGGTTCATTTTGTAGTCCATGTCATAGTACAAAGAAGCTTTGGGCTTGTTACATAATACTCTCATATTTGACTTGGATATTGTAATAAGCCCTATTTAAAGGACGACCATATACAAATTGTCTATTTACTGGTGCTTAAATATCTCTACTTTTAATGCCGAGGGCGAAAAGCCTTTTGCTGAACTATTTTTGAAAATATCATTTTATTTAGATTAATAATTACCCAAAATTAAACATTGCTGTAATCTTCTGTAGGTGTTCAATTCCAGGAGAGAGGATACCTCATTGAAACAATCTGTGCAGATTGGCTTAATACTGCTTCTTGAATTAGACACCATAACCTTGGTAGACTTTGTGTGATCCCAATAAGCTGAATACATTTAAGACCCTCAGTCATTGCCTTTCTGATATCATCTAAGTTTTAAGTGGCTTCCATGTAGCGCAATTGATTGTAATTTATATTGGCTATTAATTGCTTCAGCGCTACCCTATTCCACAGATTGCTTGTCATAAGTTTTCCAGCAGTTACCCTTGCTGATAAAATTAAAATGAATATAAATGAATGTCATTCTACACCATAATCGTAAGGGTAGTCTCTCGAAGCATTAGTAGACCATACCTCCTGGGTGTGGTATTCCATAGCCCAGCATTATATTTTAATATTTTATTTAGTACCTCTTTTCAAAATGGTGTCATTTTGGGACAATTCCTCCCAGCACCGATCAGATTGTTTTTCATTCCCTAGTCTACCACAGCCGGAGGATGTTAAACCTGTTTTACTGTGCATCTTTGTATAGTTCCTGTACTACATGCGATAGCCCACTATAGTCTTTCCTGTTATTCATACTGAATTGATTTTATGGTTATTTAAACCCACCACATGTAATATGTTTGCTGCTTATGGAGCTGTGAAAAACAAATATGTAAGACATTATAATAGTTTAATCTTCTGAGTTTGCTAATGTTTAACAGTTCCACTTTCTCAAATTTTGAAAACTGTTTCTTTGCAAGACAATGTTAAAATCACTGTTGAAATGGATAAGGAATTCAAAGTGATGGAGAGGTTATTAGCTACAATTTGTTGGTGTCTGGTTTTAAAGGTATGTTTCATGTTTTGGTATTGTGTGCTTGTTATGAATGGGTGGTGGATAGTGAATGGTAGGCATATTGTATGTTATTGAGAGATGATGTTCTGCAGTTCACAATGGAACAGAGTGATGTGTTCACATCAGTTGATGTTGTGTGGTTGGTTGTAGTGAGAAGATGGCATTCTATTGTGGTATAAAAAAGTAAAGTACCAACTGCACACAACAATAGAGTAACACAAAATTACAGATGCCCTGGTAGACATGAATACACTTCAAGTATAGTTGTCAGAGAAACCACAATGTTTTTAAGAGAGGTATCTTCATTTAATGTCTTGTTGCAACAAAAGACATTAAATGAAGATACCTCTTTTAAAAACATTGTGGTTTTTCTGACAACTATACTTGAAGTGTATTCATGTCTACCAGGGCATCTGTAATTTTGTGTTACTCTATTGTTGTGTGCAGTTGGTACTTTACTTTTTTCTGATAAACGTACTGTTCTCTGAATAGCACGCTCTTGAGAGGTTATAGGGCTAATCCTCTCTCCAACTAGCACCACCATTCATTCTCTACACCTTAAGAACTTTTGCGTTAGATACTAGCTGAGCGCCCCTTTATTCTCCCTATTTCGAAAAACCCTGTCCTTCTAACCATTATATTGTGGTATGTTTTGCCAGGGAGTGGTGGTATGATGTGATGCATGTGGGTGGTGTAATACAGAATGAGCCTTTAGGCTATGATGCGTGGTGTAGCATGGTGTGTATTTTGGTGTATTCATATGCATTATGGTAATATGTATATACAACATGGAGGGTATGTGAAGGACTATGCAGTGTGTTGTGTATTATTCTGCACTACCTTCTAGGGCCTGTTACATTTTGTTGGGATGTATGTAATCTGATGTTTAGGCTGGAATGGGGTCTATGTGACATTTTGATAAGGGGTGTGGAATCACAGAATCCGCCTCCTGCCGTATATCTCCAACCCCAAGAGCATCATCTGCGACGTACCCCAGGGCACCTCACTGAGCCCACTCTGTTCGACGTCTACATAACTCCACTGGCACCCTTCCTTTGCAGCCATGGTGTAAACATATTTTCTTACTCATTCGACACCCAGCTCATCCACCCCCTCACTGAACACGCACATACCTCTGGAATGAACTTCCAGAATGCCATGACCGACATTGACGACTGGATGAAAGCCAACTGCCTCAAATTCAACACTGACAAAATTGAGGTTCTCCTCTTTAGAAGATCCCCCTCACCGAGGGAGGACTCCTGGTGGTCCTCCAGCCTTGGACCAGCACCCACCACCCATACTTCTAACCTCTGTATCATCCTGGACAGCGAGCTATCCATGAGGCTACAGGTCAACTCGATCACCTCCATCTGCTTCCAACACTGCTCTGTAAAGTGTTCGGATGCCTCCTAACCGACACCAGAAGAACCATCACACATGCCCTCAACACCGGTCCTCAACACCAGTCTTGACTACGGGAGCACCCTCAACGCCTAACCCACCACCCTCCTCCTCAAGTGCCTCCAAACAGAACACAGCAGCAAGAATCATCCTGGAGCAGCCCAGATGATCCCACATCACCCCCCACCTCAGTAGCCTGCATTGCCACCCCGTCAAGATGAGATGCCACTTCAAGCTGCTCACAGGCTCCAACAAAGCACTCCACAAATCAGGACCAGAAAATCTGAACAACCGTCTGACCTTCCACCAGCGCACCAGACAAATGTCGTCTACATCGCTGGCCCACCGTCCCCCACATCCATCGTACTTGACCTGAAGGATGCTCCTTCTCCCACCTCGCTGCTGAAGCCTGAAACAACCTTCTTATGCACTGCCGAACCTCTACTTCCCTTGCCTAATTCAGGAGTGGCCTCAAGAACTGGCTGTAGAGTAGCCCCACCCCATGCAGCGCCTGGATACCCCTCAGGGTGAATAGCGCACCATACAAATACTGATTGATTGATTTATATAGAGCTGTATGGTACTATCTGTTGGGAGTTATGGTATCTGGCAAAGTGTTGTTATGAAGGTGGTGGCAGCTAGTTTGTTGGTGACTTATTTCATTGGTGTAGTGTGTTAATATTTCAAACGGTTTGTGCTACAGTGGATATAGTGTGGGAAGGTATTCTAGATTGCATGTTATGTATTGTGGCTTTTTTGAAGTGAAGTATGCCGTTTGTATTGGAGGACACTGTATGAAATGTAATGGTATGCCTTTTGGAGGCTTATTTGGAAACGTGTTCCTTGATTTCGCATTGGTAAAGTTGTGGAATGCTGTGTGTTATGGTTAGTATGTTGCAGTAAGGCTTTGTAATGTTATATTTAATGTTGTATATGGGAGTTTGTAACGTTTTGGGAGTCGTGCAATATGGTCACATATGGTGGAGTGTTTGCAGTATACAGTTATATGATGTTAAGGATGTGGTCTGTTCTGATACAAAACTTCCAGGTGTTTGCCTTGTGCTTTGGGTCGTTATAGTAAGTACACTGTGGCCTGGTGCATTTGCGATCTGATATTGTTGTGGGTGTTTTTCATGGCGTGGTAGGATTATATAGTGTAGTTTAATGTTTTTGATGTGAAATTTAAGGTGTAACTTTTAATTAGTGGTGGCAATGTCTTGAGGGTGATGTATGTATGCTGTTTGTGTAAATGTTTAGTTGTCTGGTATTCTATTCAGTTTTGTACCATTCAGGTGTTTCTTTAATTAATGTTTGATTGGTTCATTTGTTATTGTTGCACACATGTTATTATTGTTGTACAATGTGGTGGTGGTAGTTTGTGGTGTGGTATTGTTTGGTGTGTATGTGCACGGGATGTAAACCTATATTGTCAGGGCTAGTATATTGAGTTTGGTTTACACTATCTGTACATTTTAATCTAGTGTGTTAAAAGCAAAGCTTTGAGGTATTTCCTAAACCACAGGTAGCCTCGAATATCTCTGATCTTATATCTCCGATTTTATACATTTTCTGCTAGGATTCGACCAGGTTTCTTGTAAAAGACAGCCTGGTTTCTCTAAAGTCTTTGGGTTTACCCTGGTGGGCCAACTAGAATGGTTAAACAGGTTAGATGCAGAATGCTGTAAGGCAGGCTTCCTGGCCTTACATGGCTTTGCAGGGAAATTCACCAATGCCCGATTTTGGGCCTTGAAAGTACTGCTTGAATGTCCTGTATACACCACAGTACTCTCAACCAGATAGCCATATCTACCTAGCCATGACTCTGAGTGAATGGAGGGGGTGAACATGCCTCAGAGCTGTACCGACACTGGAAGCAGCAGTGTTCTCATTCATCTTACCTTACTTCTCTTGCCAGGCAAGGGGCTATCTATAGCTATCGATGGCTACTTTAGAGTCAAGTGTGTTTCTTTAAAGGAGGGCCTCATGTAACTCCTAGCACAAGTTTTGCTTGGATCATTGTGCCAATGTGTCATCTTTGAAAGTTTGGAATTGGGGCCACTTTGTGAATGAACGGGCCACTTTTACTCGACCCGAGAGGGGTACACAAGCACGTGAAAGGCTTTCCTTGGCCTCAGTGTCATGTTTTATACCTGCCTCTAGAGGTACTCTTTTCTACCCTTTGTTGGGCTCCCTTTGGCGCTTATCTTTTGTTGTGCACAAAGTACTGTGAGGGAAGAGATGCAGTTCTACTGTGTTTCTATCTGTTCTTTGTGCCCCACTTCCATTGTCTAAGATTTCCCCTTGTTTGGAGCATTACTTCCCTAATGGAGATAGTTTTGCCTAGTTTCCTTTTGAACTTGTACGCACAGACAGGATAATGTCGTCAAAGTATGGGTTGTCATTTTTACACTACTCTGATGTCGATTATGTATGATACTAAAGTACTGTGCATTTGAGGCATTGAGGGAGAGGCATTTTATTCCAGAGTTGCACTGTTTGGATCTGCTGTGTCACTTTTGAATAGCATAGCTAGCAGGAGTGTCAAGTCCTGGTGAACTTTAATGCTATGACGTGTACAAGTCAAAAACTATTATGTTGCAAGTCTTCTAAACCTGTGAATGACCCAGGCTAGGTTTGTGGGGATTAGCACTAGTAACTGTAAAGTCTCGCCATGTTAAAGTGAATGAGTCGTTGCACGCATAACTCATTATACTTAAAATTTCTGGCAATGTGTAATGACTGTCATTAATTGTTGCTGCAATAAGTTCATCCTATGCATGGCCCCAAACATATCTGGTACAAGCATAAGGCTTTCAAGTGCAGTATTGAAGTAGAAAACTTGAGGAATGCTTAAGCAGTAAAATGTGTAGCACGAAGGAAAGGTTGGTATCTAAAATGACCCCCTTGTTTTTCACTAATTTGACAGTTGAGTGAACCGGATCCACATTGTCGAGCCATATATATCTCCAGATGGTTTGTAGTTCTTTTCAGTTTTGTAGCAATTGCTCTATTCTATTTGGGTAGAGCCTTAGTTCATCAATTGTAATAATTTCACAAAGTTAGCAGTAATTATTTGGGGATACATCCTTTGAGGATGGTATTTGTGTATGTTGTCATACATGTGTGTAGACTGTGGCCTGGCCGGCACCTTTTGTGCAAGTAAGTTGTGGCCTACTATGCCTTTGTGCTTGGGCGCATTTGGGACCTGCTTGTTCAGACGTGGAGATGGCTTTATTGAAGGTATTGGTCGGCCTTGGTGGAGGTTTGAAGTTGCTGCTCTTGGTAGTGGATAGTTTGAAACAATTGGTCAGGCGTAAATGGGGACCAAATAGTGTTGTGATTATCTGCCACTGCTCTTTAAAGTTCCATGCTATTTGTAATTTGAGGTCCTAGGGGGCGTGGCTTGCAGCCCGAGGAAAATGGCTACCTCCATAGCGAGCTGCGTACTGCTCAGGGATAATCCCCTGCCATCCGACTGATATCCTGAAAAATTAGCCCTGTCCCAGCGAGAGAGGGGCTATTATACCCCCCAGCAATACTTTGGAAGTTTGGGAGCGAGGCAGACTGTCCCGCCGAGAGTGTGCCCCCATGGAGGGATGCCTGAGAAAGACGGCACCTTCGGCCTTACGGTTTTGGGGCAAAGTGATCGGCTCCCCCCACAGGAAATGTGAACAAGCAAAAGAGGTTGCGGGGCAAATCGGCAGTGAGCAACAGATTGTGTGTCGGACTCAGAACTGAGTTGACAACACTTTGAAGGGAGGTGCGCGCCGGTCCTGGATGTGCGGATGCCGGAGGTCCGAGAGAGGTTCAGAGACAAGAAGCTAGCTGATGGGAGCCCGAAAGCGACTGCGGTGAAGGTCTGCAATTCCTTAAGAGAGCTCTGAATAAGCATCAGTAGCACGTCCGACACAAGGCGGGCAAACGGGCGGCGGCCCAGAACTTCAGCCTGCATGCTGAAACAGTGAGGAGTAGAAGGCCATGTGGGTGAGAGGAGATTGCAGCTGATTCACAAGTGACTCAAGATTGGGCAGGGACACGCCCGAAAATTAATTAAGGAATTTGAGGGACTCACTTTTGAAACATGGGGAATTCTCACTGGAAGGAGTTGGAGAGCCACTGGTACTGGCAGCCTGTGCATAATGACCAAGGTGGGAGAAGGTGAGGCCTTGCCTCCCGGTGAGTCTGAGAGGTGTGGGGCGGGCTAGAGCCTTGGTGTGTGTGAATGCTTGCGTCCACACGGTAAGAGTTCACAAATCAGAAGGAAAAGGATTGCAGGTGTGCCCACTGTGGTCCAGTTGATTGAGAGTACTGGGCACGGAGACATCTGTAGAGTGTAGGAGAGGATATAAGGGCTGTGGACTCTGCAATGGTGAAGGGCCGCCTCCGAGCCCCCAGCAACAAAATTACCTGGATAAGTACACTGTAAAAATGTCGGCAACTGGGACATTGACTCATGAAGGGGATTCCATGACTCCAGGGGTGGGGAGTGGGGGGATTGCAGCAGGATGGGGAACCTTCCCTTGCGCACAATAATGGCTGATATACGGGAGCTGCGTCGATCTATAGCCCCTATTGAGCCTAAACTAGTTGCTGTAACGATAGAAGTCAATCTGCTTTAGAGAAACTTGAATAAATGGTTTGCTCTCCACACCAAGTGTCTGGAAGATCAGGTACTGACCTTGACAAAACAGAGCACAATCATGTCTGCCAGGCTGACAGATCAAGAAGGACGAGCAAGATGGAACATCATCAGAGTGGTGGGGTGCCGGAGGGCCCCAGTATGGACCTGTGTCTGGAGGACTTGATTCTCAACAAGTTGAAACCGAAAAGCTTCTCGACCTTTTATTCTGTGGAGAGGGCACATAGGGCGTTGAGTCACAAGGAGACCTGCATCTGGAAAATGCAGTGATCTGCTCCTTTCCAGACTTTATCCTGCAGGTGCAGCAACAATGGAAAAGCTTTGATGAAGTTAAAAAAGCACTGCGTGCTAAAGAACTTAAGTACATGATGCTCTACCCCGCTAAGTTAAAGGTCTTCATGGAGGGCAAGAAGCATCACTTCGCCACACCAGGGGAAGTGCGGGACTAGTTGGAAGGTTGGACTCTGGTAGGGAAAGGGACTGCAGGTGATAAGAAAGATCGATCCAAGGGCCTGGCAAGAGGAGTCCACCTCACAGGACAGCCAGCGAGATCTGTATCCACCCGTTAGGGGCACGTGAGCAAACTGGATAAGACCAACTTTGGGGGTGTTAGATTCGCTGTACATTCTGGAGGCAAACAGGATCTTAATAGGGGGCGTGGGGAGAAGGAGAAAAATACGCAGGCACGGAATCGGCAGGGAGGGGAAAACTGACTTTGAGTAGGGACATGCTGGTTTTACATATGTTTGAGGGTAACCTATAGTGTAATAGCATTGTTTACCCAACAGGCCTTTGACTGGGCGGTTGCTGCTTACCCCCGTTACTAGCAGTTTGGGGCGACAGACCTCTGCGGGTTGGGAAAGTGGGTAGATCCCACATTTATCTCGAGATTGCCTGGCCCCGGTGAGACCAAAGGGGTTAAATACTTGGGAATTTGCATCACACAAGACTCATGGGAGTTCTTCTGTAAAAATGTTGACCCACAGTTGGAAAGGCTGATGGGGAATGAGGTGCACTGGGGATACCTGCCGTTGACGTTGGTGGGGAGAGCAGCTCTTTACATGATGGTGAGCCATCCAAGATTGCTCTATATAATTCAGAACACGCCTTACAAAATTCCACCGACCGTGTTCAGAGAAATTGTTCAGGAAGTCCGTAAACTGAAATGGAAAGGGGGTTGGGGGTAGTACCCAGAATAACACTAGCCAAACTACAACATGTGGTGTACAACGGGGGACTCGTGGTCCCAGACATCCAGAAGTACTACTGGGCCTTGCAGCTGCTTGTCGTGAATGACTGGGTATTTAATGATCATCAAGACCTGGCATACAGGGTAGATGGCGCAAGCATGGGTCTAGGATGATTTGAGAGACTTCTTTTGGGGGCGAATCGAGGGACCCACCTCGGCCACGTCATACAAAGGTAGTCATTGATGTATGGAGGGAGGCCACCAGGTTCCTGGACTGGAAAGGGAAACTCACTGGCTGGTACAGCACACACCTGTCGGAGGTCGGGCATTTGTGAGGATACGGAAAAAGAGAACGTACTGGAATAGAACACCTGGGGGAGATTTGGAGAAATCAGGCTACATAACATTTGCCAACCTGCAAGGGAAGTTTGATCTAGCAGAGACTGAATGCTATAGACACATGCAGTTAGGACATGCCCTGCGATGTCACCTGCAGGAAGGTGAGCAGTTGCCCAACTCTTCGCCATTAGTGGACCATATACTAACAGAGGCTTTGACGACAAAGGGAATGTCACTGATTTACAAGAAATGAATGAATAATTCCCTGGATCTGTTAGGCCCCCTGAGGACAGCATGGGAAGGGGAACATGGATATGCTCCAAGATTATATAGCATGGAAAGGGGACCTGGGGAAGCTAGAAGATGACTGGGTGGAGGCCCTTCAGGCCCCCCGGAAACTAGCTATCTGGGTGCGGTTTAGGCTGTTCCAATTTAAGGTGCTTCATAGGGTCTATTATGCGCAGACGCTCTTGTATAAAATAGGTTAAGTGGACTCCCCACTGTGCACTGTGGGAGCGAGGGGTCTTTTTTTTCATGTCCTGGGACTGCAAGCACGTGCGGGGCTAATGGGAATGGGTGGCTACAATAATGACAAGTGTTGTGGAGATGGATGCCCCCCAAGAAGCTAAATGGTTGCTCCTAGGGATAAAAGGTGAGCACGTCTGGCCCAGGTATACAGAAATATGGCTTAAACTGGCGGCTGGAGTGCCTAAGAGAAACCTAGCCCGGACATGGGGAGCCACTTCTGTGCCAGTAGTGACTGATTGGGAGGCGGCCCGGGACTGGTGCCAGAGGGTGGAATATGTGGTGTATATAGAGAGTAGCTGCCCTAAGAAATGGGAAAAGGTCGGGGGCCTGGCAGGCATACAGAGGACAAAGCTAACTGGGGAATGGGGAGGGTTAATGGCTCAAAGGCAGAAGGTTAGTGATGCAAGTGATGATGGGCCGTAAAAGCGCCAAATCTGGGTGTGAAGAAATACTGAAGGGACTGTTTGGAATGCAGACCCTGTATTTTGTTTTTGTTTCTCAATAAAAATAATTAAAAAAATAATAATAATTCAGTCCTAATCATGTGTTTTAATGTGCAGTCCTAGTATTTCAGCTTTATGTCAGAGCAACATTCAAGACTGTATTGCAATATCCATTAGTAGTGTGGCTCACTGGTTAGAGGCGGCAGACCCGAGAGCAGAGGACGGCCCGGGACCAGGGTTCGATTCCCGGCGCGGCAGGTTTCTGTACCAGGGTCAGTGGACTCGATAATTCTCTCGCCTCGGTGCCCACTCTGATCAGCGTTCACACTCGGCAACTCTGGGCATTAGCTTGCCTCATCTTCACTAACGGCCCCACCAGACCGCCGGGGATGCCTGGTCTCACCCTGGAGATACCCATTAAGGGACCATCTCTCAGGGAAGCCAGGAAGGGTTTCGCAGCGGTCGAAGCGCCTTGGGACCCTACGGGTAAGTAGTGCGCTATATAAATGCCTATACATTTACATTATGCACAAAATATTTATTTCTTATAGTGGTCATTGTATGTGGTGCCATCAACTATCTGTGACTCCTACAAGAGGTGGTACGAGCAGCTCTGATCTGAGCATAGTTAAAGGATAATGTCATGGAGGATATCAGGTGAGGCTTGTAGATGCGTTTTAAAGAATAGGTGCTAAAAGGAAGAGGTGTGGCGGCGCGGCTAGGGCGACTGACTCCGGAATCTGGGGATCACGGTTCAATCCCCGGCACCAGCGGCAGATTAGCCCAGCACCATGTGACTCTGGGCAATAGCTTGCTTAATCTTTCCGACGGCCCCCAGCGCCTAGAGACCCTAACGGGTGATTGTGCGCTTTACAAATGTGGATTATTATTATTGTTATTATTAAAAGATGACTGTGGGATGACCCACTCTGGGCAAACGTTTGATTCCCTTTTGATTACCAGAGACTGGCTTTCTTTTATAGTTGTGTGCTGGATTTTTCTTAACATAAGGGTACTTAGTATGCCTTGTTGCCTCTTTTTTTCCATGTGTACATTACTCTTAAGACTGATGCTTCCCAACATGTCCGCTCAGTATAACCACCCATCGTTAGTGGTGTGGAACTGTCTTCCCTGTTTGTGTATGGCAAAAGCATTCTCTTTGCACCAAGTGAGATTCTTGGTCCTGTGGAGCCAGAGATGACTGCATTGTCCAGCTTTTCATTCATCTACTATGGAGCACTTTGCTGTGTGAATGACAGAGTAACCATCTTTGGTGGAAAATGACCTTGCATTATTTCTGCTGGCGAGACACTGTCCCCGAAAGTGTCTTACATAAAATCATTATAAAAATGAATAGAATAGATGGAAAAAAGGAGAAATTATCACACATAACTCACTGTATGCCTTTACAACTTTTGTGTTTTTCTTTCTTTACTTTAGGGGATGGTATGAATGCTTATGTAGCCTATCAAGTTTCAACTCAGGTAAGTTACCTATGCAAGAAAAAAACAAGTTTTTTATGTGTATCTGTGTAATCTTCAGACCATCATTACAAAGCGCTCACCAGGTGCTGGGTGAAAGGCTTTCTTGAGAATTATCTTGACCTCCCAATACATTTGCAACCCCAATGACGAGCAGAAACATGTCACTGCAAGGGGCAGGGTCATGATACTTTTACTCTGCGCAACTTAAGCAAGTAAAGGCATAAAAAGAAGCATAAACTCCACACTCAAGAAACTTCAATGGAACCCTTGTAATGATGACCTGCAACAATAGCAGAGATTGAATAAAGCAACATTGAAAAAACTAAAATGGACAATAAAAATAGCTGGAGCAGAATCACTCTGAGCAAGACTTCTCCAAGATATTAAAGGTAATGATCACACACGTTTCTGGTGTAAAGTAACAGGCTGCAGCGCCCCACACGCCAAGGAATCCGCTCTTCTATAGTGTAAGAAGTTCAGGTAATGTACCTGCTTGAGTACTTTAACCTCCACATGGAGGAGCGGAATCTACCAAAGGTTCTGGAAGAAATGGCACACGATCCCCTCATTAACAAAGAGCAAAAGAAAACTGTAGTCATGGCACTTGTGCTATGCCCACTTAAAAGGCCAATCTGTGGATTCTTTCATACCACCTAGGCCACAAATTAAGCGACATATAGCCAAAGGAAGACATGAGTGGGCATCAGGCCCAAATGGGATTTCACCTGCACTATTCAAACAGGACAGCAATTATTGGTCAGAAAAATCTGAGCCAATTTTCCAACAGATATCAGCGGATGCAGTAAACCCCTCCTCTTAGAGGGGATCCATAATTTCACCAATACACAAATATGATGATAAGCAGCACAATAAGTTACAGGCTTGCGGCGCTTATTAACAACTAGGCAAAATACTTTGCTGGAACTATTTTAGAGGACCTAACATCATGGACTGCAACCAATCAGATCATTCCAGTAAACACATGGGAACTATAACGAATATCATGGCCCTTTCTTTACTAATAGATGGGTCTAAAAATGCAAAATGTCCACTGTATCTCTGCTTCCTAGACTTCCGTGATGCTTTTGATTATATTGATCATGGGATATTGGGTTTACATACCCCACTGTTCCTTTCTAAACTATTGATTCGACTATAAACAGACACGTGGGCGCAAGTTAAGCGAGGGTTGGGGACCGAACTCTCAAGACTCATCCCAACTAGCAAGGGCCTGAAGCAGGGATGCGTCTATGCCCCCACACTGTTCAGTCTCTTTTTAGCCAACGACAAAACTGGACCTTTGCAACTCTCACGCTCTGAAGCTGGGTGGTGGTAACCCTCTACAATCTACTTTACGTAGATGACCTGGTGTTAATAAACTGTGCTCTGATCAGTTTGCAACACCTTCTTGATGTCACCAAAGCATACGCTGCAGACAATGGCCTAAGGATCAATTTTGAGAAAACAAAAACAGTGGCAGTGCACAGTATGAAAAGAAAACCATTAAGCTGGCACATCGCCTGCCCACGCCTGGTCTGTATCGGGATACAAATGCTCAGGTACCATCATTGATAAAAAAAGGGCTCTTTCAAACCACAGAAAGAGGCAAACAAAATGGGAATGCTGTAGTGCTGTCCCTAAGAATTTTGAAAAAGGAAATGGCTGGACCAACTTTAACACCACTGCTCTAGGTATTACAGCCAAAATAGATCCCAAAAATAACATATGGGAGTTAGCCATTATGCAGAAGGAAAGTATCAGCAATGAATGGGGATCATGCTGGGATCCTATAGAAAGATTTTTGATCTCCTCAAATATACTTCTCCTGTGCAGTTCCAATTGGAGTTCGGATGTCAGAAACAATCCCTAGCCAGGCGAGGCTTGTTCATCAAGTGCTGGCATAAAATCAAGAATGCAGACCCAAACACACTAAATGCTCATCAAGCCATTCTTTTTAGATATAAGCTCTTACAAACCAATAGCCCTAACACAGCAAATTCAAAGATTATTGGCAGAGCATGGCATAAAATTGACCACACAACTCTGGTCAACGAGTTAGCAAAAAGTGAACAGGCGGTAGAGAAGGATGTAGAAATCTCAGCCAAAAAATATACCACCTGGCTTGAGACCAACTTTGCAAACCTAGTCTCTAGCATTTGGATTAATAAAAATAGGAAATCACCATCTGCCCCATGATTTTCTGAAGCCTTGAGAATAGATAAACAGGCTTGCAGAAGGCAAGAAAGGATTTGGCGTAAAAATTATGAACTTCTGGAAAAAATAGATATAAATCCATGCTCTTAGATTTAAAAAAAAAGTTGATTGTGGAGAAAACTCTTTATTATACAGCAAAGATAGAAAAATCTAGTGGTTCCAGTAAAGAATTATTTCGAACTGTGAAAAATCTGACCACAATCAAAAAAGATGACTGTTAATTTTAATCAAGAATTCTGTGATGCTTTAGCTCTCTCCTTTAGAACAAAGGGAGACCAATCTATGATCAGTTCACTCACTCTACATCAAAAGGTAAAAAATGTGAACAAGAAATCTGTGAAAATGTATCTCCTTTTAACTTTTCGCTGACTTCTTCTATGCAAATCACTAAACTGATCTCCATAGCCAAGTCAGGCTCTCCGAAAGATCCTTGCCCTCCTAAGATCCTACAAAATATTTGCCATTTTATTGGACCGCACCTATCTAATATATTTACCCAGATCATAGAAGAAGGATCCTTTCCCACTGTATGGAAGCAGGCTTGTATCCAGGCTCTTCTTAAAAAAACAAAAAAAAACAACTACCGACCCATTGCGAGAATCCCTCTTCCGGCCAATATAATTGATAAAACCATGAATGCGGAACTCTCCACTTTTATTGCAACTAATCAGATTTTTGATCACAACCAGTTTGGCTTTAGAGCTAACCATAGTAAAGAATCCGCTCTGATTAAAACTACAGAAGAAATCCGCTCCTTACTAGACAGCGGTGGGTCAGCAGCCTAGGTGCTGCTTGACCTATCTGCTGCATTCGATACGGTGGACCATACTCTTCTGGTTCACTGCCTACAAGAAATTGGGATAGGAGGTAAAGCCCTCTCCCTGTTAACATCGTTCTTATCAGAGAGGACGCAATCCGTTCATTTGGGAAAATTTAAGTCGGCCTCTTTCACCCTTCCTTGTGGTGGTCCACAGGGCTCATCGTTGAGCCCTACATCCTTTAATATTTATGTAGCGGAATTAGCACCATTGAAAAGTTTTAATTTGATTCCTACATCGTACGCCGACGAAACCCAGCTGGTGATCTAGACAGTGGATAAGGACATTAAGAACTTGTTAAAACTCCATGACTGTATGCTTTCCTACAGTCACTTAATGAGTACTCACTGCTTGAAATTAAATTCAAGCAAAACTGAGGTGATTATGTTCGGAAACCTCTTTCCACCTTGGTCCCCAGCTTGGTGGCCAGATAATCTTGGTCCCCTCCCTACCCCGGTAGATGAAGCAAAAAATCTTGGGGATATCATAGATGAAAACTTTGTTTTAAAGCTCAAGTCTCCAAGGTTGTGTCTTCTTCATTCTTTGATTAAGACTATAAGGAAAATGTTCCCGTTCATCCCTAAACCCTGCAGAAAGTCAGCTGTAACCTTCTTAGTCTTGTCTAAACTTGACTACTGTAATGGACTGTACATTAATGTGCAATCCATACTCCTTAGGAAGTTACAGGCCGTACATAACGCCGCCGCCAGATCAGCATTGCGTGAACACCACTGGCTGCCTGCTGGTCAGCGGATAAAGTTTAAGGCACTCTGCATGGCCCATAAGGTATTACGCAAAGAACTCTGCGTTTGGCTAATGCACATCTGATGCCGCCGGTCAGGACTAAAAAGATGAACTGGGGGGGGGGGTGGGGTGTCGGAGTTTTACTTTTAATTCCCTTCCCTTATAATTCAGACCCCCCCCCCTCCACCCCCCCCCCCTTTTTTGAATTCAGGAAACAACTGAAGACCTTGCTTTTTCAGTAGTAGTAGCACCGAGTACAGTATTTAGCACCAGAAGCGCCAAGACACCGAGGGTATTCGTGCTCTGTATACATTTTATTAACATAACATGGCTGGAACGGTCGACCAGGAAGAAGTCTCCTGCCAAGGGCTATCTTAAAGAATCAGTCACTCAGCCAGTCCTTCAGGACCTTTTAGGAAACATCGGCAACTCACACCAGCTTCAAAAAGCTAGTAATTAAAACTATCAAACTTTTTTGTCAACTGAGGACAAAATGGCAGGTGATACGGCTTCTACATGCTATACAGCTACGGCAAAGCAACACCTCAGCCCTACTTTCACACAGGATACACAAACACAATAATAAACATTTTCTGAGATACCGACTGGGCTTATTACTGTCACTCCTACACCATCCACCCTGGAAATACACCACCACTATGACCGATTGCAGGCTGTGCGTTAAAGGGAAAGAAGACAATACACACTTGATGTGTATCTGTAAGGAGCTAAAGGCTGAGCGAAGAGCTATGTTATGCCCACTCCTTAAACGCACTGATGACTGCTGAACTGCACCATAAGCTTTTATGGCCGGTATGGCTGTTTGGTTAGATAACAAAGCCTGCTAATCTCTTTTACAGGTTAACTAAATGCCCATGTCCATGACAATCTCACTCTGGTTTTGTTATTACTGCTGTTTGGTTTGGTGACAATGCTAAAAGAACACTTGATGGACAGAATGCAGAACAATGTCATACATTCTCCCCAGAAAAGAGATCTGGGTCTAAATCCATCGATTTTCGCTCCCCATGCCATTAGTTTGAACCCACCATATGCACAGCCCAAACTGCTCTCCATGCCACTGAAGTCAAGCTATCCTGGCTGATGAGGGGTGAAACCCCTAAACTGGTCCTAGGATGCTTGTTTCTGGTCCAGGGAGGACCTGGCTTGGCAGTTCGGGCTGGACTATTCCCATAAGGCACAGGGTCCAGACTGATTTGCATATGGCCAGGTCTAAACTGGGGTGGCATGGTGAGCAAAAGAATGATGGATTTAACCCAGATTTCTTGACTGGGGGTGAATGTTTTGATTTGTTTTGCACTCCGTCCCCTCACATCAATTGTGTGTCGTTTGGTTTGGTGAGGCAACTCTAAGTTGGCCGGAATATCCTTTAATTTCCACGTAAGTAGCCTAAATGTCTCTGCACTGCCTTAAACCGCACCGATGACTGCCTAAACGTATTGTTTTTAAAATCTCGAACGGTTAACCCTCCTGTACTATATCTAGCCTTAAAGGCATATTTAGATACCTCGGGTCATTATGTTTTTTTTAATTACAGTGGATACCTCCATACTTTGCACATTGCAGATTAAATGTTTAGGCATCCTTTTAGATATTTTAGATATACACCTTGTATTTTAGATCGCCTAGATTGCCCTTCAGATTATTAAGCTCTTTTACTGAAGAAGCATTATGACCATAATTTAGAGCCCTGAAATGGTTGCGATGCTTTTAGTTTAGGACTGGGTTTTGTGATGCAATCTAATGTAGGTCGGCATGTGGGAGCAATGATTCATGTTTTGGAGAATGAAGGCAGATGATCTTTAAAGAAGACAGATAATCTTTAAAGGAGAAGTTGCATGTACATTGTCTAGAGATTAAAGCAGATTTCCTTGTGTTCAGTATTGTTGAAGATGAGCAGTGTTTCAGCTGTATGTTATATAAATTGTTTGGTCAAAGTTAAGTAAGTAGGTATTCAATAAGCTTCTGCGAATTTAGCGTCAATTGAAGGTAGATCTGTTAGATTCAAGGTTGACAACATAGCTTCAAAGTTATTTTAGTTGGAGGTCAGACTCAAAAGTGCTAGCGGTGAATGAGTTTATGTAGAACTGGAGGGATATAAAAGATTATGCGTCTCTGCCTTTTTGCAATGATACAGAGGGGTTTCTTCACTGTAAGAGGCAGAGGGGCCAGAAAGTGCTAGAATTTCCTTTTTGGGTAGTTGAGCCATGGTTTCCAGGTTTTTTGTAATTGGCACTGGAGGTTCCTGCTGCACAGTTTGTTGCTATGTCCTGAAGGAGAGGGGCGTCCTGTGGTGAAACCTGGCTAATTAAATCTTCTTTCTAGCACAACCAGTGCACAATGGCTGTTCATGGATGTGTTCTTTAGGTTATTTACTTCCACTCTTAGTTTACGCCTAAAATCCTAAATAGTCTTGTCTGGAGAATGTGAGTAAAGAGAGTTTGGAGGCCTTTTGCGGGAGCGAGAGGAGCTCCTTAGTGAGTAGTTGGCCTTGGGCACAAGACTCATATATATAGGATTTTGTAAGACCTGGGTGCTTGGATGCATGGAAAGGTGGTTAGATCTTTTGGAAGCATCTGCTGTAGATGTGCCAAAACATTTGTCAAGTTTCTATTAAAAAGATTAGAGTTATAGAACTTTAATTTGTTGTAGCCCAGCAGTTTCAGCAGGTTATAAATTGGTAGAAGGTAAGTCCATTGGTAACGATACTTTGGTTTGCAGGTTGATGAAAGGTATTAGGTTGAGGAGACCTCCAAAGGCAAAATATGATTTCTTTTGGAATGAAGTATGATTCACTTTGGGATGTTAAATTGGTTTTGGATTTGGTGGCCAAGTGGTCTAGTAGTAGCTTTTGAATGTTGCAGCAATTGTTTGAAGTTGACGACTTTACGATATTTGTCATTCAGCTGAGTTTCTGATAGTTGGGCTTTGAAGGTAACTAACAAATGTTACAACCTGGGTGGAGTTGTGTGTCGGGCCACTTGGAAAACAAAGACGCCATCTGAACATGTTCTTTCGTAGATGTGATAAATGTCCAAGTGTGTGTGGTGCGTTGGATGCAAAAATATGAAGGAAGAGTGGGAGAGTTTTTAAAGGATGGAGTGAGGTAACTGTTATTGTCGTGGGTGTAAACTTGTGATGCGGTAGATACAGCTGTGATTATAAGTTGGGTTCAGACAGTGATTTGAAGAAGTTTTCACCTCATTTGGTTTGGTTGGTTATGGCTGCTGGAATTTTTTTAGCAGGTGCATTTTTTTGTAGGTTATTTTAGGGATTCCCGATTGGTACTCACTTTTTGCCAAGTTTTTGAAAACTCAGATTACGTCGTCTTTAAGTTTAAACATGCATAATGGTAGGCTTCGGGCTTAATTTAAATTGTAGAGTCTCCAAGTGCTTATGATCGGAAAATCTGGGTTTTACTAAAGAGACAGAGGCTAACATTATTGATACTGTTATCAGTGGTTAAATACAGGGATAACTCCGCTATCTTCAGTTTACTTTTTTTCATTTTAATTTTCTTTGACATATGGACAGTCCCCTGCCAGTTCCCCACTTAGCAATCCTACTAGGAGTTATATATAGGCAGAATCCTGTCTTATAGAATTGCGCCTGTAATTTAGATGACAACAGATAGTTTTGAGCAAGACTCAATGAACTACCTAAGGTGTCAGGGGTTGTGTTCAGTTTCTGCTGCCACTTCATCTATCTTTCCAAGATCGTCCGGGATTTGGTTGTATAATATTGTATAGATACAACCTATCCGGGGTGATTGCAAAGCCTGCTAATCCTCCCGACTTATGCAGTAAAAAGTCTTTAATGGCATGGTACAGGAAGGTCTAGTTGTCTTTTAGGTTATAATGGTGTTTCAGATCACTAAAAGGCCGTAAACCCTCTGGAGTCACCAAATCCCCCAGTTTTAAGATGCCAGCTCTGTGCCACTTTTGAAAGTATGTATTTCCAAAGATAAGTGGCAGATTTAAGTTGTTTTTATGGGGGTATAATGGTTCAGCCTGCCTATTCCAAATGATCTATGTACGTTGGAAAACAACCCTATATGCATTCATCAAAGTTTTGAATCGGACCCGCTTGTAGTGACCAAATGCCAACTGCCTCCAAAGACATCCCCTAGCGCTCCCCCCTAACAAAAATATGTAGGTAGATGGAAGTCCCATAGGATTCAAATCTAGATGTTCATGCAATAAGTCTGAGGAGTATTGTAAAACTGTTGCCCAATAGTATAGTTTTAAATAGGGGAGAGCCCACCCCCACCATCTCTAGGTAGGGAGAGTAGTTTAAAAGCCCTTCTCGGCTGTGAATATGCCCAGATGAATTGGGAAAAGATTTGTTCAAACAGATGAAGGATGCTATTATTAAACTCTAACGGAATGGTTCTAAAAAATAAAGTAATTTGGGAAAAAGTCATCTTTATAACATTGTATCTTCCTACTACGGTCAGATGTAAATTATCAATTTTTTTGAGAGACTTTTTGATGTCAGCTGTCAACGGGGTCAAATTCTCTTTAACTATTAGATCTAAATCAGCAACTATATTTACCCCTAGATATTTGGCTTTTTGGTCTACTCTGTAATCCACCCAGTTTATTTTATCATTTGGGATTATCTGTGTTTTTGTTTTCTTAAGGGCATACCTGGATAGTTTCCCTAATTCTTGAGCCTCTTGTTCCAGAGTCTTAATGGCAGCTTTAGGTTCTGGAGTAACTACAGTGAGGTCATCGGCATAGGTCTTAGTATCTATACCAGACCGATTTACTGCCATTATTTCGGGATTAAGTTCTATTTTGTTGATGAGCGGGTAAATAAATAGGCCATAAAGTAGTTGGGAACAAGGACACCCCTGTCTTGTCCCTCGTGAGATCTCTATTTGTTCCGTCAGATGCCCATTGATTAAGATTCTAGCTGAAGGGTTCTTATATACTACTTGAAGGGCCTCCACTATCTTGGGACCGAAGCCAATCTTCCTCATGATGTCCCAAAGGAATTTCCAGAAGACCCTATCGAAAGCTTTTTCTGCATCAAGCAGAATTAATGCGATCGGGTCCCCTGCCACCCTGGCAGCGTCAAATAGAGTGATGGTCTTGCGGATATGCTCTGTAGTTTCCTTTTTAGGGATAAACCCGTGCTGTCCTTGAGAAACAACAGGCTCAATGTTGGTGGATATTCTGGATGCAATGATTTTGGAGAATATTTTAGAATCAGTATTTATAAGGTTTATTGGCCTGTAGGAGGACATTTCCAGCTGTGACTTGTCTGTGTTTTAGGGAATATTACAATTTTAGCAGAGGAGCAGGAGGAAGGAGGAGAAGCAACATTAAAGATAGAGATAACCACTTCATAAAGATATCTTTAATTTGCTGTGAGAAATGCCTATAAAACTCGACTGGAATGCAGTCGATACCCGTGGCTTTGCCATCCGGTAGGGTTGCTAATGCAGTCGCAATTTCTTCCCATGTTGGAGGGTGTTCCATTTGGTCACGTCTCTATCCATATTGAGTTTGGCCTTCGGAATTGTCTCGAGGTATTCTGCAATTTCTATTTCTCTGATCTCTGAGGGTCTAGTATCCTCTCCAGTATAAAGTTTTTCATAAAACTCTCTGAAGGCCTCTTGTATTTTGTCCGGGTCATTCGTGACCCAATCTGAAATTGTATGAATTGAAAAAATTGCGTCAGCTGTTGACTGTTGCCTAATGGAGAGTGCACATTGGTGACCAATAAGTTCACCACACTCATATAATTTCCCTCGGACCGAAGCCCATTTTGCTGCTGCTCTCTCTGCAAATATGGTCCTAATCTCAGCTTTAGCGGCAGCTACAGCTAGGTGTGCAGCTTCAACTCATGCTTTAAATGCTAATGTTAGTTTCCTTTCTGCATTTGCCATTTTGTTTTGTTGATGAATCACCTGCGCCTTCTCCTTTCTGTTCCTCCTAATAGAATACTGGAGCGTTTCCCCCCCCTGATTTTTACCTTAAAAGCATCCCACTCAATCGTTATAGAAGCTGACCCTAATTTATGTTCAAGAACTCCTGGATCCAGCCCTGCATGTGCTCTTGATACTTGCTATCATGTAACAGAGTTTTTTCAAAGCTCCAGTTCGAGTTCGCCAATTTGTGTCCCTATCCCTTAAATTTAAAATAAGTGGGTTGTGGTCTGACAAAAATCGGGGTGTAGTGTCAATGCAACATAATTGGGCCAAAGAAGAAGATACCAAAAAATAATCCGGCCTTGCTAGAGAGCGGTGTTGAGCGGAAAAAAAGGTAAAGCCATCCTGTTTAGGTTTTAGATTGGCCCTTACATCCTTCAGTCCGTGGGTGTTTGTTGAATTTAATACAGCCTGGAAGACCCTTAGTTTTCTGCCCCTATATTTCCAATTTCTGTCAGATTTCCAGATACTGGGCAAGTTTATATTTAAAATCGCCACAGAGAATTATAGGAAGTGGCCAATGTGCTAATTCCTCATTAACCCAAATAATTATACCTGGGTCATCGAGGTTGCTTCCATATACAGAGCATATAGTAAACACAAAATTTGGAGAAAGAGAGCACCCTGCAATTTCCCATCTTTCAAAACCATCTGATTTTACTCTATTAACATTGAGGTAGTTTCTTTGTGACTAATATCCCAACTCCCCTGACCCCTTGTGAGGTTGCCCTGATTACTTTGTACCCTAGTGAGTTCAACAGGTGCTTCTGTGCTCCTTCAATATGTGTCTCCTGGAGACAAAACAAGGTCAACCCCAGTAAACGTAATCCCTGCAGTACTTTTTGCCTTTTTTAGAAGGTCATTAAAGCCGCAGATATTTACCAATACTATTCTGAGTTTATTTAACATGCTCATTTTCTGGCCTGGATTATCTGACCCTGTATAATTACCCAAGCTTTTTTAACATTAAATTTACAGCTTGGCCAAATCATGCTTCTAAATTCTAGTAAGCCCTTCCACCTTCTGTATGTATATATATATATATCTATATATATCTATATATATATATATCTCCATCGTAACAAGGTTGCCCTCAGATGAGACGCCACACGACAGGAGGTTGACACCATTTATTGGAGGGAGACACAGTTCAGCAAACCTGCATACTCCCACTCAGCAAATACAGAGCCCATACATATATCCTACCTTTTTACCAGTCTTTTTTTGTTCTACGCTTCCTGTGTCCCGGTCGAAAGACCAACTGACAAGCCACTAAAAAATCCACTAAAAAAATTAATTCCCCCCCCCCCCCCCCCCTGCAAACCTTGTGTGTGCCCTCCCCCCTCCGCCCCCCATTTGAGCAGTCAGGAAAACGCTGAATGATAGCTTGTGTGAGTTCCAATCACCAAGCTGCAGAATGTTAAACAGTCTAAACATGAGTCGGCCTGTTCCTTTTCCAGGGAATCTACCCCATAAATATACAGCAGTTTGCCACGAGAAAGAAGAAAATATACAAGCTAATTCTATTAATCAATGGAAATGGCAAGAGTCACTAATTAGTTCAATCTTTTTCTCCCAGTAATGTCTTTTAAATATTCTCCAGCCTTGATTTCCGACAGGAATACCCTCGTAGATCCATCAAATCTGACTTTAAGTCTGGCCGGGTTCATTAGGTAGACTTGAGCGCCTTGCTGTTGGAAAGGCGATATCAGTTGACGGAGTATCCACCTGAGCTCCACAGTTCCATGGCAGAAATCCGGCTTGGCGAAGAATTATATTCCGCTGGCTTCTTTCTGGGAGTTTGGTATAGCTTGATCATACACTAGTTTCCTCAAGAGAAAATTCCCAAAGAAGACTAAGAAAACCCTGGGTTTCTCATCCCTAGAGCTGTGGCCTTCTTGCCTCTGCCTGATGTTAAAAGGGATGCGATGTGCCCTATGAATCTCTTGGTCCCAGTTCCAGTTGCTTTTGCACAGGGATTGCGTCTCGAAGTAATCGGACGATAAACTCTCTAGGGTCATCGCCTTCTACACCCTCAGGAGCCCCCATTTACCGCAGCTTGTTTCTCCGTTGCTAATTTTCTTGCTCTTCCATTTTGGCTATCAGATCTGTTAGACAGGTCTCATGGGCGCCACTCTGTTCTTTCACATTAGCTACTTCAACCTCCAATGACTCTGTTCGTGCTTCCACCATTGCGACCCAGTCTCCAATGTCTACAGATTTTATTTAACTTCCTGATGCCAAATGGAAGTTTTTTGGCGGCCCTCTTAGGAGCAAGATTGTCTGAGCGGGCTTCCTCTTGAAACTGTTTTATTGAGTTCATAATTGAGGTCAGGGAAGGTTCATCAGGGTTTCAATTACAGTTTGCGGGCTCCTCTCTAATTGAAGATTGGGTGCTCCCGCAAGTGGAAATTAGCTGAGGGAGTCTGAATAATCCCATTTAATCTGGTGGCGTCTTTTGCTCCTAGATTTCTTTCTTTGTTGGACAGTTCTCGTAGTAGCCAAAGGGTCATACTACTTATCTTCCTCATTCGACATATTGCTTTCACTTGAGCTGGAGAGATCATTCTCGGTACCGATTACAGAGCCTTCAGATACCCAATAGAAATTTTCTCCAGCGGGATCAGGAGTCTGAGGCGCTGTGGGGCCAGGATTATTAGCCGGCTTGCTATTAGACACCTCGTTGTTTTTTCTAGCCCTGTTATCCTGAGATTTCTCTATCTCTGTTCCCCCACTCATAATGGCGACATCCGAGGTGCAGGTGAGAGGATCTAGGCTCATCGTTACTGGGGGCGTTCTACTGTCTGCCAGCGCTGTCTGTGATGCGGTCCGGCCAGGGCCCCCTGACTCGGTGTACAGAGAGCAATAGTGTCACTGCGTGCTGGTGTAATTGCTTTGTCGTTGTAGAGGACCCCTTAAGCACTAAGAAGTGCTTACTAATAGAGGATGAGACTCCCGCACCTCCCCCTGCACCCTCTTTCAGTGGGCCAATTCCACCAGTATTCCCTGTATGTTTTTTAATGTCCTCCAAGTCCTGTTTACCTTTAAGTGGGGAATCAACTTTTTTGCTCTTTTCAGGATTACCTTGCGGTAAGATAGGTTTTATTTTCAGTTTCTTCTGTTCCCGGGTGGTCATAGGCTCCTCGTTTAGTCTCAGCTTTTGCGGGGCTGCTCCTGTAGCTTTCCCTGGACTTGCTAGGAGTCTGAGACCTGCCTGAACCCACTCGGCAAATGCCGTGTGGCACCCTGTCGTCGAAGTACCAGCGTTGTAGCAGCAGGACAAGCTGATCTTGACGGAGGTTAGAGCGTGGAATTCTGTCGTTCTGCTACATGGAGCTCACTTTGAAGCTCCGAGCGTTTCACCCGAAGACATCTGCGGCAGCAGCGTTCCAAGTCAGCTAGTCGATCACTGACTGCCGGCTGTTGACTCTCCCAGCATGTAGCACGTGGCTTGGTGTTTGGAGTGGGTGTTCCTCACACTAGCGCCATCACTGCCTGTGTGACCTGCTTCCTTGGGCTTTGGCATTAAGGCGATCATTTTTCACTGTATTTGCATCATAGCAGATTATCACACTGGCACTGCATGCCAGAAAGGCTGCCAGCTTTGAAGTGCCTTATCTTAATTGCAATATCTAAGTGCACAATTTTGAACTCTGCCCCACAAAGGCAACCTTTTCCCTAGAGGGGTTTTTCGAAGGGCCTACAATAGTGATGCTCTCAGTCAAACGCATTCTATTGCCAATTTGGCTAATTTGAATCTGTTTAAACAACTAATAAAGAGAATTTCTCCAGTATTAGGGTGTCTTTCATGCTTGAATATTCCCTGTCGTTGAAGTGGGAGCCCCACGGTAAATAAAATAGCAATAAAATCCCAATAAAATATGTATGTAAAAACATAACACAAAAATACACAAACCAGAAATACTTGTAAGTACCAGGTTAGTGTTCTCACATATGAATACATAGAGAGAAAGAAAACTTTTGTAACATATCCCTGTCATTATGTTAGTCCAAACTACAGCCAATCAGGCGCAAGCACTCCTCTAGAACCTTCTCAGAGGCTCATCCCTCAGATTTTCTACCGCACGTCGTGTGAAGGGAGTCTCCCTGTGCTCTGCTCAGTTTTCTACTTTGTACAGGTTTTCCAGTGTTTTTCTACAATGTCTTCAGGTAAGAAGTCTTTGTTTAGACCGTGTTCTTCTTGTATGAAGTTGAGTTTATTCTGAGGACCCCCACAAGAAGTGTATATACTGCCTCTATTCTGACCATGAGGTAGGCAAATGTAAAATTTGCTGGACTTTTTCCACCAAAACCCTAAAGGATAGAGAGGGTCGTTTCCTCCTTTGGTTACAGAGACTGAAAGACAAGGATTCAGCTCTCTGACTCAGACAGCCTGGTGTCAGGTATGTCTACAGCCGCCTCAAAGCGTAGCAGTGAGCAGGATTTACCTTCCCCTTCTTGAAGAAGAAGAAACTTTTCCTCTTGAAGGCTCCTGTGGTGTCTACACCTCCTCCTGCTACGCCTATGCCCCGAGATCTGACTCTCAGGCATTTACGGCTTCTTCTAAGCATGTTTTAACCACAAAACATGCAAAATCGTCGACGGGAGCTTCCACGATCGTCCCGACGACGAGATCTGCCGTCTACGGCTCGTCAACGACAACTGTGACGACGACTTCGGCTTCTGGCTCGTCGACGATGGCTGCGTCGACGTAGTCTGTGTCGACGTTGTCTTTGTCGACGCAGGTATGCCTCAGCTTTAAGACTGTCTCGGCAACGATTCCAATCGCCTCGACGTCGAAGAATGGTCTCTCGTCGTCGTCAGGATCTTCGTCGACGAGGTTGTGAAGAGTGCCTCCACGTCGTCGGCTGCCCTGTCGACGAGTGCTCCGTCGAATGCGGTTTCATCGACGATAGCCCGGTCGGTGACGACTCCGTCGACGGTGGTTCTGTCAACGGTGGCTCCGTCAACGTCTGTACTGTCGTCTTCGCCGACTTCGACGGTATCGTCAACGTTAGTTCCATCAGCCTTTGCATCCTTGCCTCTGGTGCCTCTTCCTTCATCCGGGTCTGGTTCTCCCACCGTTGACCCCCTACACCAACTTCGCCAGGTGCCTTTGGAATAACTTGCCATTCCATGGGACACGCAGCCCCCGTCACCCCTGTTTGCGACAGGTTCTTAACAGGGCTCTGGTTCTGAGGAAGACGAAGATGATCACTTTTGGGCAGCACGAAGTCCTTCTGAACTAGTCATAAAGTGTCTGGACTATGGGGATGATCATGAGGATTTGTCTT
This sequence comes from Lissotriton vulgaris, assembly GCF_964263255.1. Taxonomy (NCBI): domain Eukaryota; kingdom Metazoa; phylum Chordata; class Amphibia; order Caudata; family Salamandridae; genus Lissotriton; species Lissotriton vulgaris. The sequence continues at coordinate 21,844,910 of NC_141688.1, forward strand.
TTCAGGAGGAGGAACCCTCCACTCAGGTTCCTACTGCAACACTTCCACTTTGAAATGAAATGAAATAGGGATTTGTAAAGCGCATGGCTGCCCTTGAGCGATCCAGCGCTAATGACAGAGGTAGTGGCAGAGGAGGAAAGAAATCAGGGAAAGAGCCAAGTCTTCAGCCCCTTGCGGAACGTGAGATGGTTGGGTTCCGCTCGGAGGGTAAGGGGGAGGGAGTTCCACAATTTAGGGGCAATAAAAGAGAAGACGGCCTCCCGAGCGAGCCTTTTTGATCTTAGGTACATATGCCAGATGGAGATGAGCGGAGCGCAGGTTTCTTTTAGTAACATGGTGTCTGATAAGATGTTTAAGAATGGGTGGGCCTTTTTTACTGAAGGATTTTATGGGTCAGACAGAGCGCCTTGAAGTTGACCCGCTCCTGCACCGGGAGCCAGTGGAGAAGCCTTAGGGCTGGTTTTGCCGAGCTCCTACTGGTAGTGCCTGTTAGCAGCCGAGCTGCAGAGTTCTGTACACTCTGAAGTTTGGCAATTACTTTCTTTGGGGCACCAAGATAAAGGGCATTGCCGTAGTCGAGTCTGGATATTAAAAGACTCTGGATGATGAGTTTCCTAGTGTCTTGAGGAAGCAAAGGTAGAATTTTGCGGGTGGTCCTGAGGATGCCGTAGCATGCTCCGGCAGTTTTCCTAGCTTGGGTTGTGAAGGAAAGATCTTGGTCTAACCATAAGCCCTGGCTCTTTTAATAGCAGGTTTAAGGGTCGGAGCTGAGCCCATACAGGAAGGCCAAAGAGCTTGGATTAAAGTAGGATGGGTTTCCCAGACCATAATCTCCGTTTTCTCGGCATTGAGCCTAAGGTGGGAGCGATCCATCCAGCGAGATATGTCACACAGGCATTAGTAGAGCTTGTCGGGGGAACGGTCAGGTTGGTTAAGGGACACTACAAGCTGCGTGTCGTCCACATACGTCACTAGCTTGAGTCCATGGGGAGACACGATTTCCTGGAGGGGAGACATGTAGGCATTAAAAAGGGTAGGGTTCAAGGAGGAGCCCTGGGGAACGCCACAAGGTAAGGGAGGGGAGTGAGATTTAGAGGATCCCTCCCAAATGTGGAAGGATCGGTTGTGGAGGAAAGATTCCAGCCAGGCTATAGTCGTCCCTGAGATACCTAGAGCCCTTAGCCTGTGGTTCAGGATGTGATGGTTCAAGGTGTCGAACGCCGCACTTAGATCCAGGAGGATCACTGCCACTGATCCTCCTGAGTCCAAGATTTTGCGTGTTTCCCTCACCTCGTTTCCAATCTCCAGTATATGCTGGAGGATTAAAACAGGCGTTTTCCGCCATCTCGCCATGGCTCTCCTTTGCCTACAGCGCCTGCACCTGCAACGGCTCCGGCCGCTGTTCCACTGCCGCAACTGGCACCGCCATCTGCCCCGGTTACGGCCTCTATTCAGGTCCACGCTACAGTATACAAAGGGGATGATGATGATAATCTTCGCCCAGACAAAGAGGATGGCAAGCTTCAAGATGACTATGACGGTGATATGCAAGATTGGGACGATTATCGGATTCAGACACCGTCCCCGCCTCCTGCAACTCCTGGGGATTCCCCTCCAGTTGACATTGCAGGCTTTCACTAACTCATGGACAGAGCGGCACTCCGCTTTCAGCTTCCTATAGTCCAAAGGGAAGAAGACTGCTTTCTTTACGACTTTTCAAACCGGTTCGGACAGTCCCTATCATCGACTTTATTTGGAATGAGGGAGTCAAGTTGATGCAAACGCCAAATTCCATCCCGGCTCAACTACCGTGTTTGGAGAAAAAGTATAAGGCGCCACAGGGTTCTCCAGCTTGCTTGGTGGCGCAGCCGAAGCCAGATTCTGTGGTCACCTAGGCCGCCCAGCGCCGTTCCAGAAACCCATCTTCCCCGATTACGGCTCCGCCTGATCGTGAGGGTCGTCTCCTCGATGCTATCGGGCGAACGTTTTCAACTATGGCTTCCACAACTGTAAGGGCCGCTAATGCTCTGGCCATACTGGGACGCTACGACCGGCAGATGTGGTCTGACATGTCTGTCCCTCATTCCTGAGTCCTCCAGGGCGGAGGCTCTTAAAATTCTTCAGGAGGGTGAAAGAGCGTCAGAATGATCATAGACTTCTTCGTGGATATAGCCTGCACTGGCTTCTGTCAGCTCGCGGGGGCAGCTGTTCTGCGCCGTCAGGGTTGGCTCCGTTCTGCCACTTTTCGCAAGGAGGTTCAGGCGAAAATTCTTGATATGCCTTATGACGGCGAGTCACTCTTTGGTCAACATGTCGATGAGGCACTGCAGACGATGAAGGATACAAACACTGCTCGTTCCTTGGGCACTTTACAGTTCCGCAAACAGCCCTTTCGTAGTGTGCGCGGACGCAGCACCACCTCTTCCTTTCGTGGCAGATCTAATCAGTACCGCTCCTACGGCCAGGGAAATCAGCGGTATTCCAACCAGCCACAACAGACCTCTCGTCAGCAGTCTTCCAAATCATATTGAGGAAAGTCTTTCTATAGAGGATCCACTACCAAAAGGCAATGACTTGCCTTCCCCGCACAAGGTTGGAGGTCGAATTTTCCGGTTCTTTTCTCAATGGTCCTCAATCACCTCGGACCGTTGGGTGCTGGACATTGTATCGAAGGGTCATGCTTTGGAGTTTAAGTTTCTTCCTCCCACTCCTCCAGCTGGTCCACCTCCAGCGCACCTAAAAGAACTTTTCCAGCAGATTTGCATCATGATTCAAAAAGGTGCCATCAAAGTGGTTCCCGAACATCAGAAAGGGTTGGGATTTTATTCCCGATTTTTTCCTCATCCTCAAAAAGACAGGTGACTGGTGGCCAATCCTCGATTTGCGGGCACTGAACAAATACCTGAAGTGCCAGTCCTTCCGCATGCTCACGCTGGTGGAGATTCTACGTCTTCTCTGCAAGGACGATTTCATGACCACAATCGAACTCCAGGAAGCTTATTTCCATGTGCCAATTCTTCCTCTACACCGGAAGTACTTGCGCTTCCGGGTGGGGCGGAGAGACTTTCAATTCAAGGTGCTGCCTTTTGGCCTGCGATCCGCCCCTCGTGTCTTCACAAAGGTCTTGGCTCCAGTGGTGGATTACCTACGTCTACATGGCGTTCACATTTTTCCATGCCTGGACGATAGTCTCATCAAGTCGCAGTCTCGCAACCAGCTGTCTCGAGACACTCAACTCTGTAAGACCTTATTTCGCTCCCTCAGTCTTTCCATCAATACCGAGAAGTCTCAGGTCTGCCCAGCTCCCTGCAGGACCTTTCTAGGCGCCGCTCTGGATACGTCACAAGCCAAAGCGTTCGTGTCTCACGAACATCAGCTGCGGATTCTACGCTTAGTGGCTCTCATTTGTCAAAGGAGTCGGTTTCCATTTGTATGTTGAAGTCGTTTCTGGGAATGGTGTCCTCATGCATTTCTCTGATCCCAAATTGCAGACTCAAGAGTCGCCCCATTCAGGAAGAATTGGACGGTAAGTGGCGTCAGATCACAGGCTCTTTCAGCGATCTGGTCTTCGTGACCGCTCGGATGAGGTCGGCTCTTCAGTGGTGGGCGCAGCCGTCCAACGTGGCTGCCGGCACTTCGTTCCTCACCATCGCTCCGGAACTCATTCTGACCACAGATGCCTCCTTGGAAGGTTGGGGCGCGCACCTTCAAGGGCTGTCCATAAAATGCAAGTGGACTGTCTCAACGCTCCTGGCACATCAAGGCTGGAGTTGATGGCAATCTTTCTGGCTCTCAAATCATTCCATCTTCTGATCCAGGGAGAATCGGTGCTCATCCAAACCGAAAATACCACCAGCATGCACTACGTGAACAAGCAGGGCGGAACCAAATCTCTTCTCCTGTCTCGATTGGTGCAGACTATCTGGGATTGGGCGCTTCGGCACCACATTACCCTGACAGCAGTTCACCTACCAGGCATCTCCAAAATCCTAGAGGATGCCCTTAGCAGGTCCGCTTCATCGACTCACGAGTGGGAGCTGCATCAGCCGACTCTGGACTTCATCTTTCGGCGTTGGGGTCATCTGCACATGGATCTCTTTGCGAGCCTGGTATACCGGAAATGCCAGTCCTTTGCAAGTTGGCTTCCCCATCCAGAACCATCTGGGAATGCGCTTTTGATGGACTGGTGCAATCTATTTGCCTAGTCTTTTCCGCTGATTCCACTGGTTCCTCAAGTGTTATGGAAGATGCGGAGACAGCCGTGCCACATTCTCCTGATTGCTCCCAGATGGCCTCGACAAGCGTGGTTCTCGGAACTGCTGCTTCTTTCACAGTGCGAACCCATTCTCCTTCATTCTCGAGCGGATCTCCTCAAGATGGACGAGGGTCAGATCTGTCATCCGGACCCCTCCTCTCTCAAATTATCGGCCTGGAACCTGAGCACCTTGAATTTGCCCATTTGAACATTCCACGAGCATGCAGGGACATTCTTGCCAATGCCAGACCTCCATCTACAATAAAAACTTACAAACTAAATGGAAAAGTTCAAGTTCAAATTTTTTTATAGCGCACTACTCACCCAGAGGGTCTCAAGGCGCTTGAGGGGGGGTATTTTACTTATCGAATATCCAAGTTTTTAGTTGCTTTCTGAAGGAGAGGTGGTTCTGTGTAAGGCGGAGGTGGGTGGGGAGAGAATTCCAAGTTTTAGCCGCTAAGAAGGAGAAGGATCTACCTCCCATGGTGGATTTATGGATGCGTGGAATTGCGGCGAGGGCTTGATTGGACGATCGCAGTTGTCGGGTGGGGGTGTAGAAGGACAGGCGCGTGTTGAGGCATTCGGGTCCTAGGTTGTAGAGGGCTTTGTGTGCGTGGGTGAGGAGACGGAACGTTATTCTCTTGTTGACGGGGAATCAGTGGAGGTCTTTCAGGTGACCGGAAATGTGATCTTAGCGGGGGATGTCTAGTATGAGTCTGGCTGAGCGTTTTGGATGCGTTGGAGTTTTTTCTGTAGTTTAGCTGTGGTTCCGGCGTAAAGGGTGACCGTTTTTCTTGTTTCCGTGGGGATCCAACGGAAGATTTTTTTGAGCATGCGTAGGATGTTGAAGCATGATGATGAGACGGCGTTGACTTGTCTGGTCATCGAGAGGGAGGAGTCCAGGATGAAGCCCAGGTTACGTGCGTGGTCTGTTGGTATGGGTGCGGTTCCCAGGGCCGGTGGCCACCATGAGTCGTCCCAAGCAGAGGGGGATGAGCCTAAGATGAGGACCTCCGTTTTGTCCGAGTTCAGTTTTAAACGGCTGTTCTTCATCCACTCGGCTACATCTTTCATTCCTTCGTGTAAGTTGGTTTTGGCGGTGTTTGGGTCTTTGGTGAGTGAGAGGATCAGCTGGGTGTCATCAGCGTAGGAGATGATGTTGAGGTTGTGTTGGCGCCCGATGGATGCGAGGGGACTCAAGTATACGTTGAAGAGTGTGGGACTGAGTGATGATCCTTGTGGTACGCCGCAGATGACTTCGGTGGCCTCTGATCTAAAAGGGGGGAGGCTGACTCTCTGGGTTCTTCCGGCGAGGAACGAGATGATCCAGTCCAGTGCTTTTCCTTGTATTCCGACGTTGCTGAGGCGTTGTATGAGGGTGCTATGACAGACTGTGTCTAAGGCTGCGGAGAGGTCAAGTAGGATGAGGGCAACTGTTTCTCCGTTGTCCAGTAGTGTTCGAATGTCGTCTGTTGCTGCAATTAGGGCAGTTTTGGTGCTATGTTTGGCTCGGAAGCCGGACTGTGAGGGGTCGAGGGATTTGTTGGATTCGAGGAAGGCGGCGAGCTGACTGTTGACGGCTTTCTCAATGACTTTGGCAGGGAATGGGAGGAGCGAGATGGGACGGTAGTTCTTAAGTTCAGTGGGGTCTGTGGAAAAAGGTAGGGCTAGGACCTTTCTCAAGATTTGCCCGGCGCTAACCGCCCTTGTACCATTCAAATTTACCAAGCAATGAGGCAGGCGCCGGAGACCAGAAGGCAGGAAAAAGAAGTTTTATTCCGACGGAGCAGAACACATCAGATCAGACAACAAGGTATCGTCTCGAGGTGCTCTAACAGCCTCTCGGAGGCCTGGCCTCTTATACACTGGTTTATGGCATGTGACCTTCCTTTAATACAATCAGATCTTTGTAAGGCAAGAAAAAGACATCCCCGTAATCCTAGTGTCAATCCCACCCCCATATACCTTCACAATAGAGGTCCTCAACCTGCTGATAAGAGGAGGAGACCATCACGCAGCTGAGTGTTCCGTCGAGTCTTAGGATGTGTGCGCCTGATCATATCACAGGGGGGTGGGGAGGCCTGGATCAATAGAGGGTCCTTTGAAGGAGAGCGACCTCATACAATAAAGGGCAGTAAATGATATCTCCCGGCTTAGGCAATGGCCTCGGACCGGTGTGGACAGTCGGACACGGGGTGAGGGGCCATCAATGGAGTGGTATTCATGCCGCGTGGACAATCCAGCGCAGGAGGGAGGTTTATCAACAGAGGGGCATTCATGGGAGGAGAGGAGGTGTTGGTCAGGCGCTGGCGTGACTCCCAAGGACAGGGTCATGCAGAAGGGTCATGCTCATAAGGAGGAGGAGGGAGGGGGAGCCAGGGTGTGCGGAGGATGCTTGCTGGGTCAGAGGGACGTGCTGGCGATCGATCGTGGACAGGGAGACCATGATATCTAAAATGGCTGCCATGCACGTAGTACATAGGTGACAAGCTGGCGCAGATAATGTTCAGATCGCAAATTAAAATTCCACAGTCCTCCCTTTTAACATGTCTCGCCAACTTGTCAGTTTGGATTTATCCCCATAAGGCCACGTATTTCTACTTCATAGAGGGGACTCATGTGCTCATTTCGGAAGTCCAAAGTCTTTGGGCACATACAGTTAGAAACAAGGCCGCACAAAGGTGGCAGACATTGGATACCTAAGCAACACCCACATAATATTACAACAGGTATCAGCACGAAGGAAAACAACTTCCAACCCCAATTCTTCAAGGTGTCCCAAAACCAGCTCCCAAGCGACCATCCTTCTTGTTCTTGGTGAACCTCTGAGGAAAGTCTGTGGAGGTGTTCAATGGCTTTGTAGACTGAAGGCGAGTTGTCAGGCACGTATGTGCAGCAGCTGGATCCGATGATGCGGCATGCTCCTCCTCGGTCGGCTAGGACCACGTCTAGGACAAGTCTATTTTGGAGGGTCACGAGGCGGACCGCCTGAAGTTCCGCAGTGTTGTTGGCGAGGATACCAGCAGTGATGTTGATCGTTGTTTCTACTGCCTGGGTCAGGTGCCGGATAGCACAGCTGTTTGCCATTGGGCCCCACAGAGGAACAAGTCCCTTTTCTGCATCTAGGAACTGTGCTCCGGTGGAGTCGGCTTGTCCAAGGTCGTCTGCACGCCTCTGCCGGTGATGGTTGGCAGGGGCTACATATGTGGGCGGGAGAACGAAGGCAATGTAACAGGTACCCTTCCAACCCTTCGGGAGCCAGGTGTAAGCCTTGGTGCCACACACAAAGTACATGTTTGGAGAAGCAACAAAGGAAGGGGGGTCAGCTGAGTCCAATGTTCTGGTGATCTGGCAGGCGCTGTGACCCACCAGCTGCGTTCCATGGCCTTCGAGACACACGAGACCTGTGACATTGATGACAGACAGAGCCACAGTCAGTGTAGCGGTGGTTTGTTTTTGCAGATGAGAGAAGGTGGTCCTGGCTGGATTGTGGAGCACCTGTACTTCGACTCGTTCTTTGGCTGGAATGTCTTTGATGAAGGTGGCGCCTGTGAGCGCAGGACACAGGGCAGCAGGAGTCTTTCCGGTTCTGTTCAGCCAGAACCCAGAGTAGAAGTGTGACACTGTCCGGCCGGAGGTGGCGTTGTCCTTGTGGCTCTCTTGCATGAGGATCAGCCAGGCGAGGCAAGAGCCGTGAACTGAGAAGGGTGAAGGGATGAAGGGAATAGAGTGTCCGGTGGCATGCGGGAGCAACCCGCAGATCCAACCGTTCGTAGCGTTCGCAGCAAGGTTGTGTTGGTGCAACAGTTGCACGAAGGAATTGTTCCAGAATTCCCTGCGCCTTTCTCGGAGCTGAGGCGACAGAGAGATTAGGTGATGCTCTTTCAGGGGGGTCGGCTGTGCAGTAGGTAGCAATGCCTCATGAGCCGGTGTGCTTTCCTCCAGAATCCAGAAGGAGGTCATGAGGAGGAGGCAGAAGAGGAAGACAATGAAGAGTGCGATTGTCTTTGATTTGTGCAAGTTGTCAGTCTTTGGATTTCTATACTGGGTATTTCCTGTTGCTTCCATCATCTTCTTATCTGGCGCTTCCATCATCTTCTTATCTGGCGCTTCCATCACCTTCAAGGGAGCTCGGTAGCGGGCAGAACCACAGACTTCGTTTAGCTTCTCTCCCGGCAACCCTTGATTGTGTTTAGGTCACCGTTCTGAGATTTAACTTAGTCCGTGGCCTACTTAGCCGAAACTCCCTCCTTTCGACGCTGGAAATACCCTTCTCTGGATGGCACAGTGGGATCGGAGAATTTTGCAAGTTCGAGTGCCTCAGTATCGGGATAACAGTCCAATATCGGTCGGTCTTTGCTCAGGAGCTCTTCTTGGGTGCTGACGTTTTCTGTCGTGGCCAGGTTTGTAGAGACCTTTCGGCAATGATGCGCGTGCAGCCAGTGCTTCTTCCCCTCCACTCGGAGTGCCGTTCGGGTGGTGATCAGCACTTGCCAGGGGCCCGCCCACCGAGGTTCCAGACTCTTGGTTCGCTGGAAATTTCGTATCAGCACGAAATCTCCCGGTTGGATGTCATGGCCGGGGCCCCTGGAAGCATCGGGGATAGCCTGCTGCACCTGTTGATGAATGACAGACAACGTTTTAGTTAACTTGCACAAATAATCAGATAGTAGGACGTCTGGGACGTCATGAATGGAGGTCGGTTTGGGGGCAGTCCAGAGATTCATCGGACGCCCAAACACGACCTCGTAGGGGGTCAAATGGTGCTTGGTGGGAGTGGAGCGCATCGATAACAAGGCCAGTGGGAGGGCATCCGGCCAGTTAAGTCCAGTGGTGGCCACTATTTTTGCCAGTTTCAGCTTCAGTGTGGCATTATGGCGTTCCACTAGACCAGCGGATTGGGGATGGAAGACCGCATGAAATCGTTGCTTCACCCCCAACCCTTTTAGGATTAATTGGATAACCTCAGCTATGAAATGGGGGCCGTTGTCGCTCCATAAAATTCGACAAAGGCCATAGCGAGGGAAGAATTCCTTCAGTAGTACTTTGGCAGTAGTCATGGCAGTGTTGTCACGGGTTGGATAGGCTTCCACCCATTTGCTGAAGGCACACACAATGACTAGTACATACTTCAGGTTTTGGCATCTCTCTAGTTGGACGAAGTCCATCTGAAGGACCTCGAAGGGGTGATTGGGGGTCCCAAACCCTCCCCGGGGCACTACAGTTCCTTTCCCGGGGTTGTGTTGCAGGCAGATAAGGCACTGCTGAACTAGGCGTCTGGCTGAGTCGGGGATTTTGTCATTGTGCCAGACTTTGGAAATGAGTTCGATCATGGGTGCAGATCCTATGTGTGCGGGGGAGTGAGCCATTGTCAGTATGGGAATCAGATATGAGTCGGGCAGCAACCATTTGTTTGCATCTTTTGTTCGCCAGCAGCCCTCTTCGTCCTTCAAACCCACCCTTGCCCACTTAGTCAGTTCGTGAGGGGTGCTGGCCGACTGTATGTCTCTGATCATTTCCCTTGTGTCACTCCATTTTTCCGCTTGTGACCTGGTCACATATATGCGTGTCACCGTCCTATTCTCAGCTGTGGTTCGTGCAGTGGTGTCGGCTAATGCATTCCCTTGTCCGACTAAGTCTGTCACTCTTTTGTGTGCCTGACATTTGATCACCGCTAATCGTTTGGGGAGGAGAACTGCCTCAATCAGAGCGGACACTAAATCTCCGTGGAGGATTGGGGTACCGTGGGACGTCAGGAATCCCCTCTCCCTCCACAGGAGCCCAAAATGGTGGACCACCCCGAAGGCATACTGGCTGTCCGTATATACGTTCGCGGTGGTCCCTGCGGCTATGATGCATGCTCGGGTGAGGGCTATCAGCTCTGCTGCCTGGGCAGATCGTTGTGTGATGCAGGCTGTTTCAACTACTGTTTGGGCTGTCGTTACTGCATAGGCAGCTGAAGTGGTGCCATCTGAGAGTTTGATGCATGAGCAGTCTACCCATAGCTCTCCATCGGGGTCAGTGAAAGCAGTGTCTCGGAGGTCAACCCTACTCCTAGTCTGTTCGTCTGTGAGGGTCACACAGTCGTGTATGGGAGGAACGTCGGGGTCGTTTTCAGGCAGGGGTAACAATGTGGCAGGATTCAAAGTCGTGCATCTCTTTAGTGTGATGTGGGGTGCAAGCAGAGTCAACTCGTACCCTGTCAGTCGTGCGCTAGTCAGGTGTTGGGTCTTTGTCTGGTTCAAAAGGGTGTCTACTGCATGGGGCACTAATACAGTGAGGGAGTTAGAAAGTACGATTCCCTCGCTCTGACGGATGGAGACAGCAGCGGCAGCTACTGCTCGAAGGCAGGCAGGTAAAGCTCTGGCTACAGGATCAAGAGTGGCGGAGAAGTAGGCACATGGGCGCTGCTTAGGGCCACTCAATTGAGTCAGGACAGACAATGCGCATCCCTCCCTTTCGTGGGTGAAGAGGGAGAAGGATTTGGAGTAATCCGGCGTTCCGAGGACAGGTGCCGAGCAGAGTGCATCCCGTAATTCCTTAAAGGAGGCTTGACACTCAGTGGTCCAAGGAAGCGGGGAGGGGACGTCTTTGGTCAGTAGGGCAAGTAATGGTTTCACAATGAGGCTATAATTAGGCAACCACTGTCTGCAAAAAGAGGTTAGGCCAACCAAAGAGCGGACCTGTTTTTGTGTTTTTGGGATGGGGGTGTCTAGGATGGTTTGGATTCGGTCAGGGGTAAGTTTTCTCCCTTCTTTGGACAGAAGATGGCCTAGGTAAGTCACCTGTGGCTGACAGAATTGTAACTTCTTTTTGGAGACTTTATGGCCATTTTCTGCAAGGAAGTGTAGGAGTTGGACGGTGGCTGTCGTTGCAAGCGGGGTGGTGTCGGCCGCCAAAAGGATATCATCGACATATTGGATCAACAGCACTCCCTCTGGTAGCTGGAAGGCATCCAGCTGTCTTTTGAGGGCCTGGCTGTAAATGCTGGGACTTTCAGTGTACCCCTGGGGAGCTCTACAAAATCGGTACGAGCGGGATTTTAAGGTGAAGCCGAAGAGATAACAAGCTGTCTGGATGGATGGGGATAGAGAAAAACGCGTTCTTAAGGTCGATAACAGTGAAGGTGGTGGCGGTGGACGGGATGAGGGTCAAAATGGTGGTGATATCAGAGACTACGGGATATTGGGGTATAACCACTTTGTTAATCTCTCGTAAGTCGATGATGAAGCGATACGCTTTCTCATCTCCTTCACCTTGCTTCTTAACAATAGGTAGGATTGGGCTGTTGCAGACGTTGCTAACCACCTCTTCAACCACTCCTGCATCTACCAGAGACTGAATGATCGCTACCAGTGCCTTCTCACCCTCTGGGGATATCCGATATTGCGGGAGTTTCGGGAGTATAGCGTCCTGTCGTACAGTTATGTGGATAGGATCAATCATCATTCGCCCCACATCAGAGTCGTTTTTGGCCCACAAGTACGGGGGCAGGGCGTCAAGCAAGGACATGTCAGCGTCAGTTATGGGGCACATATGTCGTGGGGGACGGGATCTGGTCATGTCTGGGTTGTCGTACAGGATGACTCGTATTCCATCTGGGGAACACCTAATGGTAGCTCGAAAATGCTTCAGTAAGTCAATGCCCATAATGGCGTCAGGGGAGTTGGAGGAGAGTAGGAATGTCGCGTCAGCAGTGTTGTTTTCTAGGTCAAAGGTAATAGGTACGGACAGGGGGTTAGTGGAGGGCGTCCCATCGAAACCTATCGACGTTATGTGTGAGCCAGACAAGGGTGCCCTTGGAATCAGTCGTTTTGATAACACACTACGTGTCGCCCCAGTGTCTACCAAGAATGGAGACTCTGTACCCAAGACCTTAGCGGTGACATAAGGACCTTGCTGGTCAACACAGAGCTCGACTGGATCCCTCCCTTGCCCCTGGCAGTCCTATGCAAAATCGGGGGCATTTTCACCTTCGGATAGCTGATATTGGTTCTGTCGGGGACGGTCAAATGTATTCAGTCTTCCTGATCTGTCATTGTTAGTGTCGTTGGAGTTCCCTCGTCCCTGTACTCTATTCCTTGGACCACCTGCCACATCCCTGGAATCCCTATTTCTATTCATCTCTAGCAAAACCGGACACTGGAATTTCCAATGGCCGAGCCCTTTGCAGAAGGCGCATTGGTCATTGCTAACGTCTCTCCGTCCAGTGTGGGATGTTGGGGTGTGATCCTTAGGAGGTAGATCTCTGGGGGTGTTTGATTGGTAGTTCCCCCTTTGATGTTCCCGTCCTAGCGCTATACCCTGTATCTGGGCTATCATTACCCTTTCCTTTAAATCTTTCTTCTTTTTCTCGGACGCCCTATCATTCTCATTCTTTTGGTGCTCGTAATACTGAGCCATCTGAAGGATAGCTGCGGGTTTGGAGGCCCCCCAACTACTCTCACTCGTCTGTAGTTTTTGGGAGACTTCTTGTGTTAGTCCCTTTACATAATTTTGCACAAACAGGTGCTGTCCGGTTGCGGTGGTCATGTCCTGGCCACTGTAGTCGGAGAACACTGTCTCAAATCGGGAGAAGTATTCTGACACATCTTCCTGGGGTTTCTGTCGACAGGCCGTGACTATCGACCAGTCTACTTTTCTTTCCGGGACCAGTGTTTTTAATTTCTGGACTATTTTATCTGGGAGTTCCAGTATGTCTTTCACTGGTTTACTCCCCGGCTCTCGCTGTCTATCTAGTTTACCGAGTTGGTCCCAGGTATGTCCAAACAGATCCGCGTGGTCAGCCTTCCGGATTTGCTTCCACACGTCAGCTGGCAGACATAGCCCAAAGAACAAGTCAATATCTGCTAAAGTCATTATTGTCGAACCCAAGGCTGTGCCTAATTCGGTATAAAATGCTGTCGGGTTCTTTCTTAAGTCGGGCAGGGTTTGCTTAAAGGTTAGGATATCTTGTCGGTCCCATGGTTGGTAAACCCAATTGTACACAACCCTTCCCTTTGCATTTTCATTATTAATATCATCGCTCGTTCCCTGGCCCCGTGGCGGGATCCAGTAAGGAGCAGCTTCTCTGATAGGCATCATAGTATTGGCTACTTCTGCCGAGGTTGTTTCAGGGACCGTAACCTTGGCTTCTGGTTTCTGTTCTGCGAGGTGGCGGAAGACCTCAAGCATCTGCATGAAGAGCTCCGTCGCCTCACGTTCAGTCCCATCTCCAACATCAATTTTCCTATACAGTGTTGTTAGTTTAGCGGGTCCCTTACTCTGATACCTATCTTCATACGCGTTCAGGGTGTAGTAGCTGAATCGCAAGATGAAATGCCGCCTGTGGCTGTCGGCATGTGAATTATATACGCTCATTGTATAATCTTCGCTCTCCCTTCGTTCTACTAATGTCTTTGCTATTTTGTCGATCCCATCCCGCTCATCTTTGCTCAACCTATTTAGTCTGGCTGATGATTGTTTGCTAGACTCGGGGTCGTCTGATGAGGCTGTTAATGTGGCTGGTGCAAAGGCCGTGAGGGCTGGTGCACTAGCACTGAGAACGCTTTCGCTCCCACTCGGAGCGTGAAAGCTTTGTCGGCAGGGGGCATATGGAGGGGGCATGTAGATGATTGGGGGACCTAGTAGTAACTCATCGTTCGCCCGTTGTTTGGAGGGCAATTCAGGGTAGAGCGCAGAGGGGGTCCTAACAGGACATTGGCCTGTCGACCCTGATTCTTGGTTTTGCATAGTATCTTTTCTTTCTTTTATTTCTTCTTCTAGTTGTTTTGCGGCTAGGTGGGCTGCCTTTCGTAATTCTTTCCCTATTTTTGCTTCTTCTCTTTTCTTTCGTTGTTCCGTTTCTTTGCGCCACATGCCGATACTGTCGAGCATAGTGGGCGTGGTCTTATTCTTCTGGAGCGCTATTTCTAATGTTTTTATTTTATTTTCGTCAAAGGAACCTATCAGTGGCCACTGACTTTCAGGGTTCTTTTTCGTATATTTATGCCATAGTTTAGTGTAAGCTATAGCGACTAGTCCATACTTAGTGAACATGTCCTTATTAGGGGTGCCCTCCAGTGGAGCTGGATGGTTCATCTCTAATAAGCGGTCCGGGCTAAACAGGCTACCAACCAGTGGGGAGAAGACAGGCATGACGGATTACAACGGGGACAAAAGTCTGCACTACCTATCTTATCACGGCGGACAAAGACTAGACAGAATATTTCTATTCTACGTTGTTTGGAGGCCGTGAATACCTCAAAAGAACCAATACCGAATAATCGGCCAATCAAACAATCCAGTGGGGAGAATAAGTGGGCGCGAAAAATTATCGTTACCTACTCTTTCTCTACCTGCAAAGAGAGGCCTTGTTCTTCCCTGTTTGCAGACAAAGAATCTCCAGACAATAATCCACGAACGATAGTTCGGGAAACAGTGGGGGAGGAAGATAGGCACGACGGATTACAATGGGGACAAAAGTCTGCGTTACCTATCCTTCACTGCTTGCAAAGAGAGAGCCTGTTTGTTTTTCCCCGTTTGCAGACAGTGAATCTCCAGAGGGTTTCAACAAAGCGTAATACTAGTATTATCCAAACAAAAATAATTTTCCTCAATTCGTCGTGTTTACACGACCTTACCCGGACCGCATGGACGGTTTCCTGTCCTCTGGATCCAGCGCCCGATCGTCCTCTCTCCTTCGTGTTGTTCGCGGCACTCCTGATGGTTCCCAGTCAGGACCGTAGATCACTCGAGAGAGGTCTGTTCAGAACTAGTGAAGGTCGGATGATCGGCTGTCAGACGAGGGTCTATCGGACACGAGCTCTTCCCGATCGTTGCTGTCGTTCACTCTGTCATCGGGACCTCTCCCACTGGATCCACGTGTCGCTGATGGGCCCCACGCTTTGGGACGCCAATTGTGGAAAAAGGTAGGGCTAGGACCTTTCTCAAGATTTGCCCGGCGCTAACCGCCCTTGTACCATTCAAATTTACCAAGCAATGAGGCAGGCGCCGGAGACCAGAAGGCAGGAAACAGAAGTTTTATTCCGACGGAGCAGAACACATCAGATCAGACAACAAGGTATCGTCTCGAGGTGCTCTAACAGCCTCTCGGAGGCCTGGCCTCTTATACACTGGTTTATGGCATGTGACCTTCCTTTAATACAATCAGATCTTTGTAAGGCAAGAAAAAGACATCCCCGTAATCCTAGTGTCAATCCCACCCCCATATACCTTCACAATAGAGGTCCTCAACCTGCTGATAAGAGGAGGAGACCATCACGCAGCTGAGTGTTCCGTCGAGTCTTAGGATGTGTGCGCCTGATCATATCACAGGGGGGTGGGGAGGCCTGGATCAATAGAGGGTCCTTTGAAGGAGAGCGACCTCATACAATAAAGGGCAGTAAATGATATCTCCCGGCTTAGGCAATGGCCTCGGACCTGTGTGGACAGTCGGACACGGGGTGAGGGGCCATCAATGGAGTGGTATTCATGCCGCGTGGACAATCCAGCGCAGGAGGGAGGTTTATCAACAGAGGGGCATTCATGGGAGGAGAGGAGGTGTTGGTCAGGCGCTGGCGTGACTCCCAAGGACAGGGTCATGCAGAAGGGTCATGCTCATAAGGAGGAGGAGGGAGGGGGAGCCAGGGTGTGCGGAGGATGCTTGCTGGGTCAGAGGGACGTGCTGGCGATCGATCGTGGACAGGGAGACCATGATATCTAAAATGGCTGCCATGCACGTAGTACATAGGTGACAAGCTGGCGCAGATAATGTTCAGATCGCAAATTAAAATTCCACAGGTCTGCTGTGGGTTTCTTCAGAAGGGCGCTCCGGGAAGGTGGCGGTGTTGAGGGAGCAGTTGATGACGTCTCGGAGATGGGGTGCGATGATGGAGTCTGCTTTGTTGAAGATGTGGTAGGGACATGGGTCAGTTGGCGATCCTGAGTGGATGGAGTTCATCAGGCGGATGGTGTCTTCAGTGGTGATTGGGTTCCAAGCGAAAAGGTTGTTAGAGGGGGGTTTAGGTTCGGAGGTGGGTGGAGCGGACTGGTCTCCGGGCTGGTTTTCAAAGCTGTTATGTATGTCGGCGATTTTGTTGTGGAAGAATGAGGCTAGGGAGTCGCAGAGGTCTTGGGAGGGAGTGATGTTGTTGGTGCCGGCGGTGGGGTTGGTAAATTCTTTGACGATGTTGAATAGTTCCTTGCTGTTGTGGGCGTTGTTGTCAAGTCGATCCTTGAAAGCTGATTTCTTGGTGGATCGGATCAGTTGGTGGTATTTGCGGGTGGCGTTCTTGAAGGTGGTCAGGTTGTCAGTGGTTGGGTTTTTTCTCCAGGCTTTCTCGAGGGTGCGACAGAACTTCTTGGATTTCTTAAGGTCATCGTTGAACCAGGGTCTTTTTTTGCTACCTTGCTTGAATTGATGGTTTTTCAAGGGTGCTAGTTCGTCTGCGCTGTGGGTGATCCATTGTGTGAGGTTGGTGGCAGCTTGGTTTGGGTCCGGTGATTTGGCAGGAGGGTTTTGGTGGAGCGATGTGAAGAGCTGGTCGGTGGTAATTTCGTTCCAGTTTCTTCGGGGAACTGGTTGTGGGAGGTTGTGGGTTGTGGACTTTTTGTAGTTGAAGTGAACGCAGCTTTGGTCTGTCCAATGGAGAGCTGTGGTGTGGTTGAAGGAGATGTCCTTGCTGGAGGTGAAGATTGAGTCGAGTGTGTGTGGGTGGGGGTATCAACAAGTTGTTCGAGTCCGAGGTTGTCCAGGTTGTCCAGGAGGGTGGTGGTGTTGCTGTCGTTTTTCTTTTCAAGGTGGAAGTTGAGGTCTCCCAGTAGAATGTAGTCCTTGGAGGGGGAGGGGAGGGCGTGTGGGCTGATGAAGTCAGTGATGTCTTCGCTGAATTGTGTGGGGGGTCCTGGTGGCCTGTAGATGAGGTTGCCTCTGAGTGTGGTCTTGGGGTCGGTGTGGATCTGGAAGTGAAGGTGTTCGGCGGTCGTGAGGTTATCGTCGGAGCTGGTCGTGATGCGGATGGTGTTCTTATGGACGATGGCGATGCCTCCTCCTGTTTGGTTGGTGCGGTCCTTTCAGATAAGCTTGTAGCCGTCCGGGATGGCTATGGCGATGTCTGGAGCTGAGGAGGCGTTCATCCAGGTTTCTGTAAGAAAGGCGACGTCCGGCGATGTAGTGTCGAGTAGGTTCCAAAGCTCAATGGCATGTCTGTGGACCGAACGGGTGTTGAGTAGCATGCATTTCAGGTGGTTAGTGTTGGAGCTCTGTTAGGAGTTAGTGGATTGGGTGTGGGTCCTGATGCTGTCGAACTTGCAGGAGCGGCAGGTGAATGGTCCATGGGTGTGTCCTGGGGCGGCTTGGTAGCAGTTTGGGATTTGGCCGGGGTTAAGTGCTGAGAGGGTAGCGGCGTCGTACGTAATGCGGGCGGAGTGGAATTTGCGGGGAACAGGGGGTCTGGCGCTGGGCGAGGTCCAGGCGCGGACGGGCGTAGACGGGCTTACCTTTGGCGCACCTTCGGCGCGCAAGAGGCGCGTCAGCTGCGCGTGAACGCTGCACGCAAAAGCGTCTGTCATAAGTGGATAGTGGAGGGGGGTGGGGCGAGGGAGGAGCAGCTGGGAGGCGGGAGCGGGGTGGAGGGACGGGCTGGGAGGCAAACGAACAACAAAATGGCATCGGCAACAAAAGCGGAACCAGGCGCAGCAAACACACAGGCAATGCGATATAGCGCTACGATATAGCGCTACGAGGTGGCACAATTCAAATGCAGGCAATATTACAGTCCAGCGCAGCGCTACGATGCCAATCTGGCACAATATGAATCCGGCAATGTAGCAGTTCAGCGCTACGAGATCAGGGAGCGTGGGGAGCGACCACCTCTGCAGGAGTCAGGATGGTCTGTCACTGGTGCGCAGCGGGCAACATTCATCCTGTGCATTCCACTCAAGCTCAGTTGGTACCGTTCTTTCTAGAGCTGGCACAGTCAGGATTTTCCCATTCCATTTTGAAAGTTTTCTTGGCGGCGATTTCTCGCTTCCGGCAGGATGGCTCCTCCTCTCTCTGCTTGTCCAGTGTCATTCGTCAATTCTTCAAGGGTCTGTTCAGGAAGTTCCCGCCCATTCGGCGTCCTCCTCCAACCTGGCACCTCAACATCGTTTTGGCGCAATTAATGAAAGCACCATTCAACCCCATCCACAAGGCAGATTTAAAATTTTTAACTTGGAAGGTGGCTCTTCTCCTTGCTTTGACCTCTTCACGTCGCGTAAGTGATATTCACGCCTTTACAATTAAGCCTCCTTTTCTCCAATTCAAATCGGACTGTGTTGTGCTTCGCACCAACCCGGCTTTCATGCCTAAAGTACGCACTGACTTTCACCTTAATGAACCTATTTTCTTAAAGACTTTCTTTCCCAATCCTCAATCTCCAGCGGAGCAACGTTTGCATTCTCTGGACGTTAAACAATGCCTTAAATTTTACATCGATAGGATGGCACTCTTTCGCAAATCTGATCAGTTGTTTGTAGCCTTTGGATGCATGTGCAAGAGGGCGTTCTGTTACCAAGCCAACTATTGCACGTAGGATTTCTTCAGCAATTTCTTTCTGCCATCAGAAAGCTGGCAAGCCTCTTCAATCCTCGGTGAGAGCTCATTCCACCAGGGCGATGTCATCCTCTGCTGCCCTGTTTGCTGGTGTGCCGGATCACCAAATTTGCTGAGCAGCTACGTGGTCCAGCAGGCACACTTTCACGAGACATTACTGCCTTGAAACGATCAACGAAGGTGATACGGCAGTGGGACAAGCAGTGCTTCGCAATCTTTTTAACTAAGATGAGCCTCTGCTTTCTACTCTCCACCTATATGGTTTGTGTAATGATTGTGTTAGTGTTATTATTATTATTATTATTATTATTATTATTATCATTCCTACCTGGCTATGCTATGCTATCATGCATCTTTATGCCTATGCATTGCTGTTTTTGCTCTTACAGCTGGCTGTTACTGCTCACTATTCTATTCAAGCATGTGAATCTATGAAAGACACCCTAATACTGGAGAAGAACAATTGTTACTTACCTGTAAACAGGTGGTTTCCAGTATTGGTGTCTTTCATAGATTCACATGCGACCCGACCCACCCGCCTCCCCTCAGAGGCTCGCTTCTCCTCCTAGACTCTTTTGTCACTCCTGTGCTACGAAAACCTGAGGGCCTGAGCCTCTGAGGAGAAGGTTCTAGAGCGGTGCTTGCGCCTGATTGGCTGTAGTTTGTACTAACATGGACATGTTACAAAAGTTGTCTTTCTCTCTATGTATTCCTATGTGAGAATACTAACCTGGTACTTACAAGTATTTCTGGTTTGTGTATTTTTGTGTTATGTTTTTACATACATATTTTATTGGGATTTTATTGCTATTTTATTTACCGTGGGGCTCCCACTTCGACGAAGGGGAATATTCAAGCATGTGAATCTATGAAAGACACCAATACTGGAGATCCACCTGTTTACAGGTAAGTAACAATTGTTCATCTAGATAACGTTGCCTCTTATATGCGTTTTCTTTTTTAAAATATTTTTTTTAATGGTGTTCCGGGGATCTGCCTGTGGGCGGAATCATTCTACTGTGTTTTGTATTCATAGAGAATACCCAATGTTAAGAATTAGATTTACAGGTAAGTACACATTCCTTTGCTCCTAATGTGCCTACAAACTTAAATCTTTGTGAAACAGTCGGTCTACCCTCTTTAGCAGAAATGTAGCTTCATAAGTTGAATGTAAAGAATGCTCTCCATTACAAGCCATACATAAATAATGAGATATGAAAGACTGAGTCTTTGTCTCATTTATTTAAGTCGCGGGGGCTTTGAAACATCCTAACTGGTCTTCACCAGTTGAATTCAATTTTGCATTACCTTTTGTCATCCCGATGTTCAGTGAAGTTTTTACTAGAAGAGTTCCAATGCTGTCCTCTAGAAAAACGATTGAAACTGCTCCTCTCCATGCAATGGGATTTTTAAAGAACAATTGCACATTGGTTTATTTTGTAGTTATCTTATTTTTCCTAGAGTTGTGTTTTGATGGTTTACAGCTTTCTGTGTAATGAAAATGATTTTTCAATTCATTTCTGGATTTCAGTGCTGGCCACAGTAAGTCAGTTCAGAAATGTGATCAATCTTCAAATTTCCTATATCCATACAAGCTGAGCCACCTAAGGAAAATTTGAGTAGAATAAGGATAGGTTTAGGCATCAAGGGACTTTTGATCCCGATGTTGAGAAATGAGAGAACCTGGGACTATATGACCTAGCTGAAAGCAGTAGCAGGTATTCGCGAATTGTTTTTTCTTAGAGTGCCTCGATTTAAATTCATTGTAGTGAGCAGGACTATATGGGCTTGCTTGTTCAAGCCGTTCTTGTCTGCCATAGTTTTTTTTTTGTTTTTTTGTAAGACCTTTATTCGTAGCAAAAGATTGATACACAGCCAGGAGCCTACAACCCGGGGGCCGGCTGCGTTAGCGTAAAGGTGTATTGCAAAAGTGATGTTACACAGCCTTGTGGCCGACAACAAACTGTCCGGCGGCGTATTGCATATAAATTAGGTCTTGTTTTTCATATATTTTGTTGGTGTATTAAAACACACACACAAAGTAACAGTACATAACCCCAACAATGAGACCTTCACATTTCAGCAGTCAATACCAGAAAATTCAATGCAAATACCTTGTTACATCTATACAGAACACATCACCAGTCACCCCTCCACAGCAGCTTAAGTCTCGACACTCAGATTAGAAACCCAACATCTTCAGTCCGTGTCATTCTCCAGTGTGTTCACATATGCTGTGAGGTATAACCAGAAGTCTTTCGGCCTGGAGCGTAACGGTAGACCCTCCTCATATGTTAGGAGTTTGTCCCTGCATCTGGTTGTGGTGGGTACCTGTGTGCTTTGCCAGCACTGTGATATTTGCCGTTTGGCTAATAGTAATGCAACCGCACAAAATTTACGTTTAGTCGATTTTAGTTGCAGCACAATGCCCAATAAGCAAATGCTTATCGTGCAGTCTATTGTAACCCCTATCATGGGAGAAATTTTAGTGGTGACTTCTACCCAGTACTCATGGATCTTGGGGCACCACCAGGACAAATGTACAAAGTCGGCACCCTCAGCACCGCATCTCTTACACCTGTTGTCTTCCTGCATGCCGTACCTGCACATGCGTGCTGGAGTGTAGTATGCCTGATGAAGAAATTTATAATGTATGATTTTAAGATTACCATTAGGGGTAAGAATTTGTGTTAGTGCGCATGTCTGTTGCCATTCCTTTTCTGTCAAGGAGTCCTCTAAAACCGAGTCCCATCTGGATTTGGACTTCTCTGTAGAGTGCGGTATCTCGGCTTGTGCAGTGGTGTACAATCGTGAGACCAAGTGCGATAGGTCTTGGGTAGTAATAATGAGTTGTAAAGTGTCTAGGCTTTCCGGCTCTTTAGGGAAAGTAGGGTACAGCTCCATCATGGCTCTCTTCAACCTGTAATGCGTGTAGCAAAACATCTGTGATTTTGTTTTGAATGTATTGGAGATCTGCATTGTCTATGAACCTGCCCTCACTAAATAGATCCCCCATCTGTTCAATGCCCACCTGTTGTAACAACTGACAATGCAGAGTGATCATGTAAAGGCATATTCTATGCATAAAGAGGGGTTTTATGTGCCAGCCGACCAAGGTCGTGCCATGCCCTAACGGTAGGGTCAATTGTGTTGATGTCATGATCGTGCAGTGGCGGAGGTTTGTATGAGAGGATGGCAGAGAGAGGGACAGGTTTCGCGTTGCCTTCTTCAATCGCTGTGTGAGTGAGGTATGGCACTAGGTGATACCAATAGGCTGCGTATTGAGCCTGTGCACACAGATAGTACAGTTTAAAATCTGGCACCCCGAACCCTCCTCTGGCATACGGGAGTGTCAGTGTCTGGAGTTCAATGCGCGCCTGTTTGCCCGCCCATATAAGCTGTAGTACTAACGATTTAATGCGACGGAACACTTCCCCTGGAGGGGTAATTGGGATGTTGTTAGAGGTACAAAAGTTTAGGCAGTATATTCATCTTTACTATCGCGATCCGGTCTGCTAAGGACAGCGGTAGCTGTATCCAGCGTTTAACTTTATCCTCCAGTTTGGAGATTGTGAAGCCATAATTCGTGCGGATGATATAGTACCCCCAAATACCGTACCGGGTCGGTCTGCCACTCCAATGGGTACTCTGTGTCCAGGGGAGTTGTCGTGTCTGTAAGGGGGATAATGTACGACTTTGACCAATTTATTGTTAGCCCGGAGTGACCGCCGAATTTGATGTATTCTCTCAGTAGCTGGTTTAGATGCTCGGCTGGGTCACGAACGTAGAGTACCATATCATCCGCGTACAGTGATATGTGTAATGGTCTGGAGGGAAATTGCATGACAGATGATTTATAGTTCTGGCGGATTATGCAGGCTAGGGGTTCTAGTGCTAGGGCGAAAAGGAGGGGAGAAAGTGGGCAACCTTGTCTGGTACCGCGTTCTATTGCAAAGCTGTCGGATAAGTACCCATTCACTCGGACCCTGGCACACGGATCAGTGTAGATTAGGGAAACCCATTGGACAAATCTCTTGGGGAAGCCCATACGGTGTAGGACCGCAATCAGGTAGCTCCACTCAATAGAATCAAACGCCTTGGCGGCATCCAACAGTACCGCCACAGCCTTCGTGTTGGGTTGGAGATAGTGGGATAAGGCGAACAATGTCCGGGTATTGTGGGACGTGGATCATGTTGGGACAAATCCCGCCTGGTCAGGTAGCACCAAGTTGGTCATCAATGGTGTCAGTCTCACCACCATGATTTTCGCCAGTATTTTGGAATCGACATTTATCAGCGAAAGTGGTCTATAGGAGTCGCATTTGGCCGGGTCTTTAGAGGGCTTTAAGAGAGCTATTATTACTGCTTCTCGGAGCGTGGGGGAGGAGTTCACCCTGGTCAAACGCGGCTCCGTACATTCCGCCAAATGGGGAGCCAGTATATCTACGTAGTGTTTGTAGAATTCGTTCGTGTACCCATCCGTACCTGGCGCCTTGCCATTCGGTAGTGATTTAATCACATATGTGACTTCTTCCACTGTGATGGGTGCCGCCAAGTATTCCCTTTGGCCATCCGACAGCCATGCTATCGCCACCTCCCTGAAGTAGCTGTTAATGTCATCTATAGACGCTATCGGTTGTGATTTGTACATCGCACCATAGGCTGCGCCTCTCACCAGGCCGGGTCACCCCCTTGCTCCTCCTGCCGCCTCCTGCTCCTGCCTGCCAGCCTTGCCGCCTTTTTCCGCCGCAGACGCTCCCCGTGCGGCTCAGCCTCAGCAGAGCCGCCCGCTCGCCAGTTTCCTGCCGCTGCTCGCCACAGGCCCCGCCCACCACCGGCCCATTGGCCGAGCCGCTCCCGCCGCCCAGCTGACTCGCCCTCTCGTCCCCCTTCTTATGACGCCCCCAGAGCGACCGCGTAGCGGGAGCGCCGAAGGTGCGCCAAAGGTAAGCCCGTCTGCGCCCGTCCGCGCCTGGACCGCGCCCAGCGCCAGGACCCCTGGCCCCCGCAGACCCCAGCCCTCCCGCCGGATGTACGACACCGCCACCCTCAACGCACTAAACGCCGGCCGAATCCCAGGATGCTACCGAGCCACCCCGAGACGCACCCACGGACCCTTCTGCTGCAACGCCTGCAAGTTCACCTGCATCCGGACCAGCACTACTCCAGCACCAACCAAGACCAAGACGAGCAACAGCAGCAGCCACCTGAAATGCATCCTGCTCAACACCCGCTCCGTCCACAGACACGCCATCGAGCTCTGAAACCTGCTCGACAAAACTTCACCAGACGTCGCCTTCCTCACGGAAACCTGGATGAACGCCTCTTCAGCGCCCGACATCGCCATCGCCATCCCAGACAGCTACAAGATCATCCGAAGGGACCGCATCAACCAGACCGGAGGAGGCATCGCCATCATCCACAGGAACACCATCCGCATCACAACCAACACCGACGACACCCTCGTACCCGCCGAGCACCTGCACTTCCAGGTCCACATCAACCCCAAGACCACCCTCAGAGGCACCCTCATCTACAGACCCCCGGGACCACGCACACAATTCAGCGAAGGTATCGCCGACTTCATCAGCCCGCACGCCCTCCTCTCCGCTGACTACATCCTCCTCTGGGACCTCAACTTCCACCTGGAGAACAACAACGACCGCAACACCACCACCCTGCTGGACAACCTCGCAAACCTGGGACTCAAGCAGCTGGTCACCACCCCCACCCACTACGCCGGACACACACTCGACCCCGTCTTCTCATCCAGCAAGGACATCGCCTTCAGCCACGCCACCGGACTCCACTGGACGGACCACAGCTGCGTCCACTTCAGCTTCAGAAGGACCACAATCCACCACCACCAGCAACAGGTTGCACGCAGAAGCTGGAACAAGATTAGAGCCGACCAGCTCGCGACCTCCCTGAGCATGAACCCTCCCACCAGCGCAACGAACCCAAGCCAGGCGGCCACCAACCTCGCGAAGTGGATCAGCAACTGCGCAGACGACCTCGCCCCTCTGAAGACCCCACCTAGCAGACCCGGTAGCAAGAAAGCCCCATGGTTCACCGACGAACTCAAGAGCTCCAAGAAGAACTGCTGAGCCCTCGGGAGAACATGGGGCAGAGACCCAACACCGGACAACATGACTGCCCTCAAGCTCGCCACCCGAAGACACCACCAACTCATCCACACTACCAAGAAAACCGCATTCAAGGAACGACTGGACAACAACGCACACAACAGCAAGGAACTCTTCAACATTGTTAAAGAGCTTTCCAACCCCAACGCCGGAAACAACATCACCCCTTCGCAAGACCTCTGCAACTCCCTCGCCTCCTACTTCCACAACAAGATCGCGGACATACACAACAGCTTCAGCACTCAACCGATGCACGCCATGACCGAACCACTGCCCCCCACCACCACCCTCTGAGCCTGGACCCCGATCAGCACCGAAGACACCGTCCGCACGATGAACTCCATCCACTCCGGATCGCCTACCGACCCCTGCCCTCACCACGTCTTCAACAAGGCCGCCGCTGTCATCGCACCCCACCTGCGGGACATCATCAACACCTCCTTCGACACCGCTACCTTCCCGGAGAGCTGGAAGCACGCCGAACTCAGCGCTCTACTAAAGAAGCCATCAGCCGACCCCACCGACCTCAAGAACTACCGCCCCATCTCTCTGCTCCCGTTTCCTGCCAAAGTCATCGAGAAGACCGGCGACAAGCAGCTGGCCGCCTTCCTCGAGACGAACGGATCCCTCGACCTCTCGCAGTCTGGCTTCCGGGCCAACCACAGCACCGAGACCGCCCTGATCGCAGCCACCGATGACATCCGAGCACTGCTTGACAACGGAGAAACAGCAGCCCTCATCCTCCTAGACCTCTCCGCGGCCTTCGACACTGTCTGCCACCGTACACTAGTGCAGCGACTCAGCAACGTCGGAATCCAGGAGAAGGCACTGGAGTGGATCATCTCCTTCCTCGCCGGAAGGACACAGAGAGTCGGCCTCCCCCCGTTCAGATCTGAAGTCACCGAAGGCATCTGCGGCGTTCCTCACGGCTCCTCGCTCAGTCCAACCCTCTTCAACGTCTACATGAGCCCCCTCGCAGACATCGCACGCCAGCACAACCTCAACATCATCTCCTACGCCGACGACACCCAGCTGATTCTCTCCCTCACCAACGACCCCGCCACCGCCAGAGCCAACCTTCACGAAGGGATGAAAGAGGTAGCCGAATGGATGAAGAACAGCCGCCTGAAACTGAACTCGGACAAGACGGAAGTCCTCATCCTGGGATCCTCACCCTCCGCCTGGGATGACTCCTGGCGGCCCCCCGCTCTAGGCAGCGCACCCAAACCAACAGACCACGCACGCAACCTGGGCTTCATCCTGGACTCCTCCCTCTCCATGACCAGACAAGTCAACGCCGTCTCCTCGTCGTGCTTCAACATCCTGCGCATGCTACGTAAGATCTTCCGGTGGATCCCCACCGAGACCAGGAAGACGGTCACCCAGGCCCTCGTCACCAGCCGTCTGGACTACGGCAACTCCCTCTACGCCGGAACCACCGCCAAACTCCAGAAGAGACTCCAGCGGATCCAGGACGCCTCAGCACGACTCATCCTGGACATCCCCCGTCGCAGCCACATCTCCGGACACCTGAGAGACCTGCACTGGCTCCCGGTCAACAAGAGAATCACCTTCCCACTCCTCACCCACGCACACAAAGCCCTACACAACCAAGGCCCAGGATACCTCAACAGCCGCCTCAACTTCTACGCTCCCAAACGCCAGCTTCGATCGACCGGCCACGCCCTCGCCGACGTCCCCCGCATCCGAAGAACCACCACAGGGGGACGGTCCTTCTCCTACCTCGCCGCCAAGACAAGGAACTCCCTCCCGACCCACCTCCGTCTGACCCAGGACCACCTCGCCTTCAGGAAGCAACTCAAGACCTGGCTGTTCGAGCAGTAGCGGACCTCCTCCCCCAGCGCCTTGAGACCCTCTGGGTGAGTAGTGCGCTATATAAATGCTTTGTTTGATTGATTGATTGATTGATTGATGGGAGTCTACAAAGCTTTGTAGTATGTCCGTGGCTTGTGTCTGTATTGTGCCATCCCCCGATTTAATGCCAAGGACCGCTGTATGGCTTCTACCTTCGCAAATTTTGGCAGCTAACATTCCACCCCGCCTGCCACTCTCCCCATAAGATCTAGCGGAATGTTTTTTGTCCAGATATTTTGTTTCATCATCAACCAGGTTTTGGTGTTCCGTGTGCAATGTGCGTAGTTCACCCAGAATAGTGACATCGTGTGTAACTCCGTAAGCCCTCTCCATGTCCCTCATTCGTGTTTCGCAATGTTTAATTAGTTGGCGGTTCGTTTATATGGAAGTAGTCTTTGTTCGCTGTGTGGATGGTGTCTGCGTAAAGTATGTCTGGGAGAGCACGTGAGTTGAACCTCCATTGAAAGGGAGGTGGAGCGTAATTTGGTACGGTAAGTTTGAGCAGTACTGGGTTGTGGTCTGACCGTGTTCTGGGGAGGACGTACACATCCTGTGTCCAATGTATGATATCATCTGTGCCTTACCAGTAGTCCAAACGCGACCAACTGTTATGACAAGCGGAGACGTGTGTGGCACCTGGTACCGTAGGATATTTGTGTCTCCATATGTCCGTTAAGGACAAGTCCGCTAGCATATGTAGGAGTTTGGTTCTGGCTTGTTTGTGTGGTTCAATGGACTGTGCGGAGCGGTCCTCGTTGTCCGCCAGTGTCACATTCCAGTCACCCCCGCATACGATCTGAGTATCTGTTAACTGCTGTAAGTGACCCCACAGTTCTTAAAAGAGGTCGGGGGCATCTACATTCGGGCCATATATATTAAGAAATGTTAGTCTTTGACCACGTAGGGTGCCTGATATAATAACATATCTGCCACTCGGGTCCTGTATTACCTGCTTGAAATTCAAGCCTTTACGTACCAACGTCATCACCCCCCTGGAGTAGGAGAAATACGTGGCGGAATGGACAGATTCAGCCCATTTTTGGCCTATGGATTGATGTGTATTCGGGGCAATGTGTGTCTCCTGCAAAAGCGCGATATCTATATGGCATCTGGTTAGGTATGCGAATACCCTTCGAATTTTCTTAGGCTGCATCAGGCCACGTACATTCCATGTGAGGAGGTTTATGTGTGCATTATGTGTGTGATTCATTCTCTGAGTCATCCGTAAGGCGGAGGTGTCTGCATTTGCTGCGCTGTGTAATTATGCCTGGGGCCTGCCGGTATGTGCACATATTCAACTGTGTGTAACCATGTGATCCTTTGTTCTCTGACATACAGCGGATAGACAGTTTCTGAACGATCAGGTTTCAGAACAGCAACATAACCCCCAACCCACCCTCCCCCACCCACTCCAGCAACCCAATCATGCCGAAGCCATTCTCCCTCCCCGATTAACCCCGACAACAGTTCGGGTCCTGACATCAAGAACATCTCTACAAAACTTGTGTGGGGAACACCCTTGTGGAGGTCCGCCGGGGGCACAACACTCCATCCAACTAAATGGATGTGGACGGCATCAATAGCGTTAGTTAAAGTAGGCGTGTCATGAGTTCATGCCCCAGGTCTACCCCCGCCCTTTACTAGCTTCAGCCTGGCCGTCTAGTAGGTATCATTACGCAACAATACATCCCGTTGTTACCTGCGTACAATAGCAAACATGGGCTTCCCAGCTACCAGCCATAGTTGATATGAAAGACATTCTCATGTGTCACTCCAATTGCGAGCCACGGTGCCCTGGTATACATCTCGCCCTGCATAGACTATTGTGCACCTTTTAGAATAGCCGACAATATTATGTACCAACAAAGACATAAAGGTGCATGTGCGTTGGGTGGTGAACACTTATCCTCACGCGGTGGCCCTGTAACAGTCTATGTATGGATTCACCATATGCAACTAATGAGGTCAAATAGGGTACAGTGCACCAGCCCTGGTGTACGTTGCTGCAACAGCACGGGTCTTGAGAAAGGAAATAGAACATAAAGGGGGACACTCATCGCATGTGGTTTGCAGTCCATTAAGTTAGTGCTGTAGCTACTACATTTGCGTCCATGAGACCATGCAACTAGTTCAGCATGTATATCTTGATACATGTTCGGAAGCTCCATGAGACATCAGTACATCTAGTTTTAAGAATATGTATCTGAGTATGCCAGACCCACTGGTGAGACGCCGATATCAGCCACATCATCTCGGTACTCTTCCCAACAATACCTCCCCGGCAACGCTCACATTGTGGCTCCGGTGCATCCTATGTATCTCACCGTTCAGGAGCCATTCTTGAACAGAGTGCCAATGAGCTTAAGAATCAATCATCAACAGTAAGTCTGGTGCACACAGGTGCCGAGTCTGAAAAAATGGCTAGTGCGAGTCAGCATCTCTGTTCGGTATTGTCTCAGCCAACATTTGTACAGATAAGTACCTGTAGGGCGATACAGTTGATCATACTCACATACAGCCTTGTTTAAGCACTTCTGCGGCGTGTTCAATCCGAGTCCAATTGCTGATCTCTCGTGCACCGGATTTGTTTTGTTTAATTATTTTTTTCACAAATTCCTGCGCAGCTTTAGGAGACGCTAATAGCACAGCCTTGCCCTCCCACAGCACTCGTAACCTGGCCGGGTGTAGCATTGAGTAATTAATTTGTAGGTCCCGGAGTTTGGATTTCACCGCTGTGAATTCCCTTCGAGCCTGCTGCACCGCAACTGTGTGGTCCGGGTAGAATTCGAGTTTGTTGCCCTGGTGGGTTATGGGCCCCTTCTCACGTGCAAGTCTCAAGATGGTGTCCCTGTCCCGATAGTTCAGGATCCTTGCCACAATCGGGCGCGGCGATGCACCCGGTGGTGGACGGGGCGCAAGGGACCTGTGTGCTCTCTCTACTACAAAAATTTGCGATAGCACGTCATCTCCAAATATGTCCTTGAACAATTTCTCGACGTATTGCTCCATACGACCGGTGTTGGTCGACTCCGGCAGGCCAGTAATGCGCACATTATTGCGTCTGGAGCGTGATTCCAATTCTTCCTCCTTTGCCTTTATCACCTCTAAAACCCGCTCGATGGTCGTGCATTTGGTAGTGGTGGCATGTGATTTGTCCTCTACTGCTGAGATTCGCGTCTCCGCCGTCTCCAGCCTCTCTCCATGTTTTTCCAGCTTGGCTGCCATGCCATCCATCCTGCACGTTAAATTGTCCAGTTTGCCATTGATGTCCTGCAAGTTAGCCTGGATGGCCAGCAATATTTTCTCCATATTACTCCCGGGAGATGGTTCACCCGGTGATCCGCTCACACTTCCAGGCATCGTTTCTGCGGCCTTGGGCGACTTTTTAGTTTCAAAGGAAATCTTCTGTTGTTGCTTTTCAGGCCTTACCATTGTCGAGGATGGTGGGGTGAACAGCGCTTCGTCCCGAGGTGCGGACCTTGTTCGCCTGTTGGACGCCGCCGTTTTGGCGCCCTGTACAGCACGCGGGTCTGGGAATGGGGGTCGTCACCCGGTGCAGTTCCAAGGATGTGAGTCCGATGGATCGTCTGTGACAGCCACCGTGGAACACAGGAGTACGTCCACTGGGAGCAGCCTCCGAAGCACTCCACTCGCAGCAACAGCAGCACACCGCGCGCGTTCCAACTCCGGAGGATGCGGTGTCGGGTTTGAGGTTCTGTAGCGTTATTGGGGGCAACGTGGCAGGTCTACGTGATCCCCACAGCAATATCCGTTATCAACGTGGCGTTGTGTGTTTTAGCGATGCGTTTGCGGCAGCGCGTCGCCCCGCCAGGCCAAGCATCTGAGAGCCGGACGTTGGGCGCCGCCATTTTGTCCAGCGCCAGTCACGATCAAACAAACACACAGCAATGTTTCCGTAGAGGGCACAATCATTAGTTCAAAGCACACATTGTCTTTAAAGTACCTATGATTCCCTGGGTCTGCTCTCAGCGCTGGTCAGAACAATGCAGGTGGTGCGTTCACTCCGCCGTTAGCTCCGGATATGTGAAGAGGAGCGCGGTGGTCGCCATCTTGGACGCTCCCAGCTCTCGGAGCTGTTTTTTGTCGTTTTCTCTCGCTGTTGCCGGATTCCGATCCTCAATTTTACACTGGGGACGGCGTTTGAACAGCAGTGTTGTGGGCATTAGGGCGACCTTAGGGCGGCACGTTGTTGGCGTCCGGCGGAGCTGCGATCTCACTCAGCCATTCCGCCGTGCGCCCCCTAGCGCCTCCCTTGTCTGCCATAGTTACTCCAAGGGATTTGGCATCTACAATAACCTCTATAGAATGACATTCATAAAGCCATAATTGTCTGGAACTGATTTTCATGTACACGTTATAAACTTTGATTCACTTGGATCCTCTTTAAGGATGCAGGAAAAGTAGAAAAAACTATATGCCATTAAATGAGCAATCCGATGTTTGAAAAAAAAAAAAATTTTTTTTTGCTCCCAGTAAAGTATCCTGGCACCCAATTTCTCTGTAGTGAATCCATATTTATAAATGTAAAGAATATGTTGAGGATGGGGTCCTAGTTCTACAGATAAGCAGTCTTTTCTGGCTCTTGATTCCCAGTCTGATGTAGAATAATTAAAAAGTTGGGAAATCTATGAAAATGTCAACAGTGGAAAAATATGGTTATTACAGGTAAGTAATATGTTATTACTCTACTTGCCACATTTTCAGTCTCTCTGTAATGCATCTCAACCAGCTTGTTGCTACCGTTAAAACATTGTATGTTTTTCCAAACACTTGTTTCTACCACAGACCAGTTTGCCAATGTTCAGAAATAAAAATTTCACTGTGAAGAGGAGATTTAGTGACTTCCTTGGACTTTATGAAAAACTATCAGAAAAGCACTCCGTAAATGGTCTCATAGTACCCCCTCCTCCGGAAAAGAGTATAATAGGTAAGATAACCTTTCAGCACTGTTAGGCGGTTCCCAGTTTCTATATACTTGTGCATGCCTGCTGCTTTATATATTTATTCTGATTTATACATTTTCTATCAGAAACTTGGCTTCGATTTGGGCTGTGTGAATGATCATTAAGAATGTTCCAATGTACTGTATTTTATGTATTATTCCAACAGATTGCACTTTTCCTGTGACATATAAAAACTCAAGCATCCAAAAGATGATGGTAGGAATGCTGGCAATTTGTCCTACCACTGGCAATCACTCTGGGTAGCACACTAACTCACTGTTCATTGGCACACAGTGCCCCCTCAGTGTGGACCCAGCCATATGCAAATTAGTCTTGACCCTGCTCCAATAGGAACAGTCCAGGCCGAACTGCGAGGCCAGGTCCTCCCTGAACCCAATATACACACTCAACCCTTTTTATGTGTTCCATGCAAAACATAATTTTATGGTGGCTATCGACATTTTTCTTAATTCTCTTTGTGGTATATAGTTCATGTAGACCTTCAATAGTTAGCACTCGGCTGAATCATTGGCATTCTACCTTATTGCTAGCTGATATTGTCTCAATCGTGCTTCCGGAGCCACAATCTGTATGACCAAAAAAGTTGGTGCTCTCATGTCTCAGTTGTGTATTTTTTTTTTCAATAACTATATTTTATAAAGAAAAGTTCATACAGTTATAATAAAATGCAATACATCAGAGCAAAAAGATTAAGGGATATGTGTGTGTGTGTGTGTGTGTGTGTGTGTGTGTGTGTGTGTGGCTGTGTGTGTGGCTGTGTGTGTGTGTGGCCGTGTGGCCTCCCCAAAATTGCTCCGCATTCCCAATCAAAACAGGGACACGGACTCCAGTTAGGTGCGTGTTTTCATTATTTTACAGTGAAGCAGGCACTTCGGCATGGCGGCATGACTCGTCTCGCCCAACAGGTGGGCTTGTTAACATGATGAGACTCACGTCTCCCACAGTATTTAAACACATTCTTTCAACCACTCATTGCGTCACGTGATTAAGTGAACATGAAAGAAATACTTCAAATGTAAAATCTGTTTAAATTTCATATGAAACATCAGTATACTTGCAATTATTCTGTAAAATCCCTCAATAAATAAATATTTATCAAACCAAACAAAGTGCAGTGTGCCAATACATGGTTAAAAACGAATGAAAAAACATATATATATATATATATATATATATATATATATATATATATATATATATTGGTTCAAATACCAAGACAATCCGAGAGCTTGTTGTCTCAAACAAGAAACTGAATTGCGACAATTCAAGGCATTTTACTTGGTTTCTTATTCACTAGTATAATAGTAACCATATTTCCTTTGTTAGCTATAAGTTCCTCTATAAACTGAATATAGAACTACACTTAAAGTACTTACGAAAGTGCTGTTTAAAGTGATTGAAGTGCTTAAAAATAAATAAATAATCACAAATAAATGTCTTGTGATATTGTAATCAAATACGAAAATTGGATTTACTTACTAACCCAATTTCTGAGAATAACTAGAAAGATTCAAAAGTAAATAAAGAAACAAATAAGTGGACTGCTGATAACAATTCATATCATGGATGATTCCAAGTATTCAAATCAACGTCGATGTACATACAAGGTAAAAATTAGTTCAGTGCATAAATTTAGGTCCAAGAGGTTATGCTGAGTTCTGAAAATTAATGAGAATTTGGGGGCCTTCATATGGACTAAAGGCAAGTCTCTGATTACCATGTGATGTACAGGCACGGGGGGTACATTTAGACATAAATGCTCAAGACATGATGCGGATAAAATATGAATGAAAAAATATATGTATACAAATATGTGAACCTGTTTCCTATGTAAACAAATGTTCTATGACTTGTTTGTGAACATCAATTACATCTATAGAAATAAATATCACAATATAGAATGAATTTAAAACAGATCGTAAAATATTTTCATTTCTCCTGTAATAACATATGTAAACATAGAAGTCCTGCAAGCTACTATTCCTTAACTGGTGTAAACATTTACTCTTATCTAATTAAATATATAAGTATATAAATATCATAATATCGAAAAAAATGTAAAAACTCTTCATAAAATAATGTGTAACATTATTCTTTTATATAATACTAATATTTAATGGAGAATCCGCAAGTCTAATAAAGCATTGGTATCTATAAAAAGTTGTACAGTTCCTCCCCATTAAGTCCATTGGGAGTACGAGTGTTCAGCTCTAATATGAACTTAGCCTCCAATTGTCTAAGGACTCTTTCTCTGTTCCGTCCCCGTCCCCTTCTCATTGGTGGAACCACAGCTAAGACATAGTATTTGAGATCTTCTAATCTGTTCCTGTTAACTGCCTTGAAATGTCTGGCCACGGGATAATTCATGTCAGAATTAACTATTGCTCTCAGGTGCTGTAAAATACGTACATGCACCTGGAGTTTGGTGCTGCCTACGTATTGTAAGTTACAAGTGCAACTCAACACGTAGACAGCAAATTCAGTTCGGCAGGTGTATCTGGCCTTAATATGGTTGATGAAAGCCCCATAAACGGTGGTGTACTGGGTTGTATTTATTCCAAATTTGCACGCTCTACACGTGTTACACTTTATAAAACCGTTACGGGGTGCTAACCACATAGTGCCAAGATGACTTACTGGATTGGTCAATTCAGGACTGGGCTTGACTAAGGCGTTATACATGGATTGAGATTTTCTAAATGTCAATGCTGGGAGTGTCGGGAATAGCTGGCTCAAAATCATGTCGGTTTGAATTATTGGCCAATGTTTGTTTATGTTGGTCCTAATCTTTTTATGTTGGCTACTGTATGTAGTGACTAATCTCATAGAATTAATTTCTGAATTCTCAAAAGTAGTATTTATTTTTCTCTTGAAGCCCGTATTGATGGAGCCGATTAATAAATCACTTCTAGATTTGGATCTGACTTTGGACAAAGCAGTGCTGATAACCTGATTACTGTAACCCCTGGCTAGAAATCTGACTTTACTTTCCTTGATGCATTCTTCAAAAGAATGATCGGTGCTACAGATTCTATGTAGCCTTAAGAGTTCCCCATATGGAATGCTTCTTATTAAGTGGGTGGGGTGAAAACTTGACGCATGAAGCGTCGAATTACCGGCAGTACTTTTTCTGTGCAATGACGTCTCAATGCCTTCTACTCCAAAATTTAAATGGACATCTAAGAAGTCAATAGATTTGTTGTTGACTTCTGCTGTAAACTGGAGGTTCAACTTGTTTATATTGAGCTCCTGGATAAAACCTCGGACTGATGTTTCCGTCCCCTTCTAAATGAAAAATATGTAATCTATAAAACGCATCCAAACTATAATGCGATCTTCCCATATATTTTTATGTTGTACCCTGAGGACCTGCTCCTACCAACAGCCCACGTGTAAACACGCGTAGCTGGGGGAGAAGCAGGCCCCCATGGCCACACCCCTGATCTGATGGTATACATCCTAGTTGAATAGAAATTAGTTGTTATAAAGACATAGTGTAATCATTTCTGTAATCATTTTACCATGTTGAAACAATTCAATTGGTTTACTTTCCAAAAAGTACTTGACAGCATTGATACCATCTGTATGATTTATGCTGGTGTATAGAGCACAAACATCAAGTGAAACCAGAAGATAATCTGATGACCATGTGGTCTCTTATAGTTTTTCAAGGAAGTGGGTGGTGTCCTTAATATAAGATGGCAGGGCAACTACTAATTGGAAATCCACGTACTCAGAGATTCTCTCCAGAATTCCTCCTCTCGCATTGATTATTGGTCTTCCTGGTACAGGCACAGTTTTTTTATGTATCTTAGGTAAAAAATACATTACAGGAGTTATCAGAAATTCAGTTCGTAAGTAATTAAACGTATTAGTGATCAAGTTATCTCTTTTCCATTTGAACAGTTGTTTCAAACATAAGGCACTGAATGCTGACGGTTGTTGCGCATTAGATTTGGCATAACATTGGGCGTCATTGAGGTGTTTGTTTGCTTCCAACATATAATCTGATCTCGGCCATAAGACTATGTTGCCCCCTTTGCCCGATTTGTTTTATTATCACCTCATTAGGTTTCTGTAATTTTTTCATCAAGTCCTGGTATTGTTTGAACTTTGAATTAGTGCCTGTTTTGCGCTTTTTGATGTTCAAGCGAAGTTTCTGGATTTCATCAATGATTATGTCCTGATAAATATCTATTGCATCGCGCAGCATGATGGGAACAAAGGTAGATTTGGGTTTGAAGGGGGAATCAACTCTGCCAGAGACATTGATGCCCATTTCAGCAACCAAGTCCTGCCTTGATCCAGCAGACTCCTCTTGGTCAGTGTTGATTAGAATGCCAATAGTCAAAAGGTTGGGGATATCTGATGTTAATAAGTTTGAAGTTGTACCTTTTCAAATGTTCTTTTTGGTTCTGCACTTTTTTTGATGTTTTTAATTTCAAAATATTTTTTCAATTTCATTCTGCGGATGTACTTGTATATGTCCACACGTGTTTGGACTTAATTAAAACTGCTCTCCGTGCAGAATAATAAACCCAAAGCCAATAAGTGGGTTTCAGCCTGATTTAATTGAAGGGCTGATAAGTTCACCACTGTGTTGGGATTGGACTCTATTTTTTGTTGTTGTTCCACTTCTTTTTGCGCGGCTGACTGTTTTTTGCGCTGTCGGACTTGCCTTCTGGCTTTCCGTCTTTTGTTGTTCTTTGCAGCTGATTTTGTGCAGGCTTCCGTGGTCTTAGCGTTTGTCGCCGCGCCCACTGTACAAAATTCAGTTCCTCTCCTGGTGTGAGGGCACCCATGTCCTCCCTTCCTTGTAATCTATTGATTCCACTACTGTCTGAGTCAATGTCACTAATAGTTGAATTGGACTCTGAAAGGGACTCACTTGTTAGCTCTTGGTTGTTAGTACCTTGTGCCCCACTTAAGATGGCAGAGGGAGCCCTGTTTCGTAGTCCTGTATATCCCTTGCGTATTTATACGCTTTTCTTGTTTTTATAACATC
Source organism: Lissotriton vulgaris (assembly GCF_964263255.1). Taxonomy (NCBI): domain Eukaryota; kingdom Metazoa; phylum Chordata; class Amphibia; order Caudata; family Salamandridae; genus Lissotriton; species Lissotriton vulgaris. The sequence goes on from NC_141688.1 coordinate 21,881,751, forward strand.
TTCTTGTTTTTTTTATCCGTGCATGAATCTCTAATCTTTTCCTTAATAATATATATATATATATATATATATATATATATATATATATATATATATATATATATATATATATATATATATATATATATATATATATATTATTAATATATACACAATAATACTAAATCTACCAAGAGAAGAAATTCAGAGAGGAAATGATGGCAAGGCTCGCTAAGGAGGAGGATATCATCAAGAAAAAAACATTTAAATTCCAGCGGGATAAGCTGGATTATCAAAATGGACGGATATTTACTTTTTCCCGCAAATATGATCCGCCAAAAGGAATATCCACTCCCCAAACATCAATTGTAGCCTCAAATATGGGCAATACAACTATGGCTTCAACATCACAGTCTCTAAGCTCTGTACCTGCTAGCGATTCAGAAAATGAACAACAAGCAACGGGCGAAGATTTGGGGTTTACAAAGCGGTCGTTGGCACAAGAAGTGCATTGCCTAAGGCACAACCGCAAACAAACACTAAGATCCCATATGACTAACTCAAAGCAAACCAAAGGCTTAAACTCAAGCACAAGTTGCGCAGGCAATGCAGGACAGCAAAACAACGCGGCAAATCAAGCACCGAAAAAGAGAGGCCAGAGGAGATGGAATCGCCGTTAAAAACACGAGTAAGGAACGCAATGACTGTCATTAATCTAACTGATATGCATTTAAGTCCGGGGGAAATTAAGACACTTTCATTAGGGTTAACATATTGCCCTCCAAATACCTTCAATTATGGAACGAACTAGAATGGACTTATTCAAATATGTCAGGAAATTAAAATTAAGAAAGATGTATCTCCTTAACAAGTACAAACTTTGTAAAACACCTACCAGCAGTGGTTTAGGGGGAACAAATGCATCATCAATTTTAGCTGGAGATTATGAGCTACACTGTGATTTACAAGAATTACACAGGGAGAGTGCCACAGAGGACAGTGCGTATGGTAGTTTGATGAAAAAATTACAGAGTGATAACAAAGTAATCATCAAGCAATCGGACAAAGGGGGGAATATTGCCCTCTGGCCATGGCACCTTTACATGGAAGAAGCTTTAAAGCAGCTAAATGATAGACAATGTTATTGCAAGAGGGATTGGCAGACTGCTAAAACAGCGTGGAATGATTTCAACTCCAAACTATATACCTGGAAAAGCAAAGGACTTTTGAGTGGTGATGAACTCAAGTTCTTGAAAACGAACTATCCTGTCTTTTGATGTATTTTATATTATTATTATTATTATTAAAGAGTTTTATATAGCGCCTGGTTACCATTGGGCATCCCCGCGTTCATCCAGAGAGAAACGCCACCACACTAGGCACAGGAATTAGGTAGGGAACAGATGAGTTTTTAAAAGTTTGCGGAACTGTAGAAAACTCGTTTCCGAGCACAAGTACAGGGGGAGCGAGTTCCACAGGGAGGCCACGTTTATGGAGAATCTTCTGCCACCGGTTCTTGCCGTCCTCACCCTCATAACCTGCAACAGGTGTTGATGGTCTGAACGGAGCGAGCGGGAGGTCTTGTAAGGCTGAACCATATCCCCTAGGATAGGTGGGCCTTTCCCCTGCAGAATTTTGTGGGCATACAGAGTACCTTGAATTTCACCCTCTCTCTGACAGGGAGCCAGTGTAGCGCCTTCAGCGCAGGACGAGCCGACTGACGCCTAGGAAGGTCCGTCAGGAGCCTGGCGGCCGCGTTCTACACTTGCTGCAGTTTGTTTAGGGTGGATTCTGGAGCACCCAGAAACAACGCGTTACTGAAGTCCAGCCGCGAGATGATAAGCCCCTGAATGAGTAACCTCCTAGAGGCCACTGGGAGGAGAGGTAGAATCTTCCGGGCTGATCGGAGCAGGCCGAAACACACGCCCGCGGTCTTTTTTGCGTGTGTTTTAAAGGAAAGGTCCTGCTCCAACCACACCCCTAAGCTCTTGATCTCCTGCTTGGGGGTGGGTACGGGTCCCAGGCAGCTAGGCCAACTGCTAGGTGATAAAGAGGGAGGGGAATTCCCCAGCAGCATCAGTTCCGTTTTGGAGCCGTTAAGCTTGAGAGCTGAGCTACACATCCACGTGAAGATCTTATCCAAACACGTGTGCAGCCGGTCGGGTTGGTGAGCCGACTGGGAAAGCCCTACCACCAGCTGAGTATCATCAGCATAGCTGATGATCTTGATACCCAGAGGCAGTACCACACTCTCCAGAGGGGCCATATAAATGTTGAATAAGGTAGGGCTCAACGATGAGCCCTGTGGCACACCACACTGGAGAGGTACTGAGGATGATTTCTCGTGGCCTTCCCACACCTCGAATGTCCGGCCTTCCAAAAAGGAAGCGAACCACTTGAGGGCCATCCCGGAGACCCCCACTCCGACAGCCGTTGGAGAAGCACCTGATGGTCTACGGTGTCAAATGCAGCACTGAGGTCCAGGAGGATCACTGCCACCGATCCCCCTGAATCCAAAATGCTCCTAGCATTCTCCACGACTGCCAGCAGGGCAGTATCGGTCCCCTGACCGGGGCGGAAGCCCGTTTGGGAGTCGCCCAGAAGGGAATTGGACTCCAAAAAGCCAGATAGGTGACTATTCACCAGCTTCTCCGCCACCTTACTGAGGCCGGGGAGCAGGGAAATAGGCCTAAAGTTGGCAAGGTCGGCTGGGTCCAGATTAGGCTTCTTCAAGAGAGCCTTAACAACCGCTCCTTTCCAACTGGGGGGGTACCACTCCTTGGGTGAGAGACAGATTTATAAGGTCCGTCACTGGGCCGCCGTTGGTGGGGGCTACCTGCTTCAGATACTTCATGGGTGCAGGGTCTTTCGGAGAACCACTTTTCATGGTCGTCAAGACTGTGAGAACTTCTTCCACAGTGACAGGACCGAGAGAAACTAACTCTGCAGATCGCACCCTGGGCTGAGGCCCTGGGCTACCACCCGAGGAGACGTCCTCGGTTAGCCGGGGGAGAGATGCAAGGATGTTATCAATTTTAGTTTTAAAGAAGGAGGCCAGTTCTGAGCATTTCTCACGTGGGTCCTCGTGAATGACCTGGGGTTCGGGGGTTTTCAGGAGTTCTTTAATGACCCTAAATGATTATTTCGAGGAGTTGGCCGCAGAGCCTATTCTCTCCTCAAAGAATCCAGATTTAGCTACCCGAATAGCAGATTTGTAGGTACTAAGAGCCGCCCGATATTCTCTCCGGCTCGTTTCGCTCCAATCTTTCCTCCAGGTCCGCTCCAGCCTCTTGCAGCCCTTCCTCAATGTCCTCAGCTCAGGTGTATACCAGGGCGCAGATCCCACTCTCTTACCCCTGGTGAGTTGTTTCTTTTTGGGGAAGAGAGCGTCCAGCGAGTTAGTAAGCCAGATGTTTAAATTCTCATCTGCAACTAGCGGGTTAGACCCAGGGGGAGGCCGGGACGCCTCCAGAGTACCGCCCATGTGTCCACTGGGAGCCTAGACCAGGCTCTTTCCAAGGTGTATACCCTGGGGGCCGGCGCAACTGGGATGTCAAACTGCCACTGGGCAGGCACCATAAAGTGGTCTGTCCAAGGCAGAGCCAACGCTGGAAGTGCTTTAAGGCCGTCCGAATTAGAAAATATAGGGTCCAACAAGTGGCCTTTCCCATGAGTGGCTCCCGAATTAGCCAGGTTGATCCCAAAAGGTTTGAGATCGCCTAGCAGATCTACTCCCAGGGAATTGGAGGGGTCGTCAAGGTGGATGTTAAGATCACCTAAAGCAACAAAGTAACCCGTTGAGGAGGCAAGAAGTGCGGCAGTTTCTAGGAAGGAGTTGAGAAAATTTCCCAAGGTTCCAGGTGGGCGATAAATCTGCAGTCCCGCCATGGACGCCGTAGGTGACAAGCGAAGAGAGAACTGACAGCTCTCACAATCGCTCATCCCTCCATCCTGAACCTTACAAACTAGCGAGTCCCTATAGAGGATGGCAATTCCTCCTCCCCTCCCCACAGGCCTGTCCAGATGGGATATAAGAAAACCTGGAGGGACTGCTCTAACCATATCGGGGCCCGAGCTGGAGGAAATCCAGGTCTCAGTTAGAAATAACACATCCAGCTCGTGGTCCAGAATGAGGGAGTTGATTTCAGTAGCGTGACTTGGTAGGGACCGACAGTTCAGCAACGCCATGGAGAGCACCGATTTAACTCAAGCCGTATCCTGACCCACAATACAAGTCCTGCAGGGCAGGAACGGAAGCGATCCCTCCTGGGCGAATTTGCATGTGGCGGATTTGGAAGTCCGCCAGGACATGAGTTCCTCCCTCCTATACCCGATACGAGAGCGAGGAAGCTCCGATGGATCGGGCATAAGGACCAGCCCTGTGCCCGTCTGGGTCCGGATGGGCACAGACGGGCTGAACTCTGGCGTAACTCCGGCGTCAAAACGGCGTCCCCACTGCGCGTTACCGCTGCGCGTCAGCATGGCTGCCTAGATGCTTGCAAGGCAAGTAGAAACAGGACTAGCGCGGTGAAACACACTCACCCAGTATGGCCGCCACGAGCAAGGGGCAGAGGACCCGCCAAATGCGGTGATTACACAATTAAATTGCGAGTAAGATGACAGCCGTGGGGGTGTGCGAGGCCAAGCTGGATAAAATCAGGGGGTAAGTGCCAAAAGAAATTAAAATAAATTACACCAAAAACGGGAAGTTTAAAATAGAGTACTGCCAAATGCAAGCGCTGCAGGTAAGCGCTACCGCTGGAATAGGTTAGAATAAATAGAATTATATGATCCCCAAAGTGCATAAGGACAAGAATAAACCACCAGGGAGGCCAATTATTTCGGCCAGACAGGGGACATTTGAAAATGCGTCCAGATATATAGACCATTTCCTCCAGGAACACGTAAGGACATTACCGTCTTATCTGAGAGACACTGGGGACTTTCTGGAAAAAATAAAAACCATAATGTGGCATGAGAACTATTTATTGATCACATTAGATGTAACTGCCCTTTACACCAGTATTAACCATGGGGATGGTTTACGGGCAGTAAGACATTTTTTGCGGAACAGACCAATTTGCATGCTTGACCACAATAATATGCTCAGAGAAATGATAGAGATTTGTCTCACGAGTAATTTCTTTCTATTTCAACAACAAGTATTCCAGCAGTTGAGAGGAGTTGCGATGGGGGCCTGCTTCTCCTCCAGCTACGCGTGCTTGCACATGGAGCTGTTGGAGGAGCAGGTCCTAGGAGTCGCCTATGCGGATGTAATGATTAACAACATAGTATCATGGCATAGGTTTATTGGCGACCTTTTTATATTGTGGAGGGGGTCGTTTAGTGAGGCAGAGAAATTTATTTCTGATATGAACACAAATGATTTAAAATTAAGTTTCACTAGGCAGATCAGCAGCAAATCAGTCAACTTCCTAGATGTCGAAGTGTACATCGAGGGAGGCAGGTTACAAACTAGGTTGCACTGCAAAGAGACTGCAGGCAATACAGTCCTGCATGCATCCAGTCACAACTCACTACACCTGATCTGAAGCATCCTCTATGAGGAGATGCTAAGTATCAGGAGAATTTGTAGTATAGAGGAATCCTGTGCGAAAGCGCAAAGGGAAATCAAAGAGAGGTTCCGGGAGAGAGGCTACTCCGTATCGGTGATGGATAGAGCCATGATAAGGGCAAACCAGCAGAGTAACAAACTGGTTCTAGAGGACAAATCGGGACAAAACCAAAATATGGGAAACAGTGAAATGAATCAACCCAGACTAATAACAGCTTATAGTAAACAACATAAGCAGCTACAAAAAATAATATGTAAAAGTTGGGCTATAGTGAAGGGAGACTCTGTGATTGGTAGTTCACTTTCAGACAAACCAGCAATAACATACAGCCGTGCAAGATCAATGAGTGACATGCTGGTGAAAAGCAGCCCAGTAGTAGTGGTTAATTCGTGGCTGCAGACCAGCAAAGGTTTCATAAAATGTGCAAGCTGCAAGGCTTGCAAAATGGGAAAGAACAAAACCTTCTATGTCACCCCATTTAGTGAAATCCCAATACCAATTACCAAGAAAATCACATGTAAGTCTGAATTTGTCGTGTATGTGCTGGAGTGTGCGTGTGGCCTGCAATATGTGGGCAGCACCAAGTTGCAGGTTCACAAGCGCATACTCCAGCACATGCGGGCGGTCAGCAATTGTGATGAAGCCTACCCGGTGGCGAGACACATAAACTCTTGCCACAAAGGAGATCTGGGTTGCCTTAGCTATTTCGCCATAGATATGGTTCCACCGTTACGCAGAGGTGGCAATAGGGAGGCCCGCCTGAGAGTCTTGGAGACGAAATACATCATAAAGCTCAATTCGAAAACACCGCACGGATTGAATGCCACCGAAGACCTTTATACTTGCCTGTAAAAAACGGAGTTGAAATAAGTAAACAGATGAGGCACAATCAATAAGAGGTATTAATGTTTGAAAGGGAGTCAGTGTAACATAAGATTGCCACTTGGAAATTATGAAACATATTTACATAGTGATTTGTTTTAGGTAATTTTCACAGGGTGATGGTGAGGCACAAATATTTTAGGGGGGAATTTCTTTTACCCCGATCTTTGATGTTTCATTCCTTTAAAAAGTGTAACAGCTGACCACACGACAAAGGACAGTGTAGACGCAGTTGTCTCAGCACCTCAGTCCAAAGCCCACATGGGCTCTATTATAAAAACCACCCTCAAACCCCATTCTCTTTGGTGAAAAAAACGTCAGCATTTATTAATTGCGAACTTTGCACATTAAAAGCGGATTTGCACAAACAACAAGGATATTATACTAAACCATGAATAACACATTTTAAGTGCAATGAATTGGTTTTAGCAATATTTATATGCACATAGGTATTTATTTATTTATTTGCGAATATTTGCACAGTGACGGTTTATTAGAAAAGAGAAAATCGGCATCAAAACGTTTATACTGTTTTATCCATGTCGGGGGGTGCCAAAAATGGTTGTTTTATAAAATTCATGAAATCAATGAAGATAACCGGTTTAAACTATTATGGTGATATTTATTAACAATACTGATAGTAAAGTAAGAATCAATAATGACATTGGTTTTGAGACTAGGCAGCAGTATGTTTTTTATGTCTACAGGCCCAGTGGTCAGCTGACCTGGTGTTACACTGAATAAAATGTGGTAAGAGGCTAACCATGTCATGTGATCAAGGGCTCAAGGGCCCGAAACGCGTCATGGCGGAAAGAAAAACGCACGAATAAAAAACTTGCAAATCTACCTACATGGGTCCGATTCGTTTCTTATCCTGGCTGTAATGGGCAGATGACATAACTGAGTTCTTGGAATATATATATATATATATACATATATATATCTATCTATATATCTATCTATATATCTATCTATCTATATATATATCTATCTATATATCTATATATCTATCTATATATCTATCTATATATATATCTATCTATATATCTATATATATATCTATATATATATATATATATAGATATATGGAGAGAGAGAGAGTAGATATCGATAGATAGATAGATAGATAGATAGATAGATATATTGTAGCATCCATGTCAGAAGAATAACGGAATCACAAATAATACTAAATCAAAATATACAATATGAAAAATATTTAAAATTGGAATAATAACAGCAACAAAAAATTAGCTGTATTGCACATAATCCAAAAGATATCAGAAGGAGAAGAAGAAAAGAGAAAGATAGGAAAGAAAGAAGGAAGAACAAAGCAGGAGGAGAGGGGACAAAATATAGATAAATATGATAGATAACTTATTAGATAAGGAAATAGATAAATAATTGATAAATGATGAATAATGAATGGGGGACCTGCTGCAGTGGAAAAATAAATAAATACATTAAGAAGTAGAGACAAAAGGATATTGGGCTACCAACCCTTGAGATGACCGTTTCATATACTTATCTAAAGACCTCCAAATAGTATTGGAGATAGGAGTACAATGATTCTCTTCAACAGAGGTATGCGCCCCATGAAGAAACGATACCCAGGCCCACCAAGTATGACAAGACAGGGGATTAAAGGATTTCCATTCGGTTAAAATAATTTTAACAGCAATAGATATGAGGAGATCTAACAATTGCATATCGGTATCATCCAAGGGGAGAAGAGTGCATGCAGCCCAAGGACCCAATAAAATCGTAGGTAACGAGAGCTCCACTGTAGTATCAAAGATTAGTGATAGATGTTTGTGAATCAAATCCCAAAAGGAATGTAGTAACGAGCATTCGAAAAACATATGTTGGTGAGTACCTGAGACCAAATTGCAATTCCAACAAAGATCATTGTCTCTTAGTTTCATCTTATATAAGCGAGCAGGGGTCCAATGTAGGAGGTTCATAGACAAAAAAATTTAGATTGCATAAGAGAAGGTGCAATCTTATCACTATCAAAATGATAGGACCATTTATCTTTTGTAATAGCCTGAGAGGAAGGTGGCACAGATAAAAATGTGTAAATCTTCGAGGCAGTATGACCTGAACGAGACCACATAGACAAAAGTGAAATAGTAGTTGAGTCTTTACAAAGGGCAGTTCTAGAAAGAGCAACCTTTAATTTTAAAAAGGAATACAAATCCATATTATTAAGATTATATGCACTGGCTAAAGAAGAAAAGGGCAGAGGATCATGATTGGAATCATAAAGATGTTTGACCAACGTCAGACCTTTATTAGCCCAGGAAGCTATCGTAACAGGATCAATATCAGTAACAACTTTAGGATTATACCATAATGAAAACCCTCTCGATTTATGAATGGGTTTGGAAACGTTTTTATCAATATATTTTAGAACACTAATTGTGTCTGAAATAATACGGCTAGAATGTGGTAGCACCATTTTAGAAGCTGGTAAAAAGGAAGGTGTAGAGAGAGGTGAACACAGCTCACGTTCAACATATAACCATTGAGGGGTATGGAGGGAATCCGATAAAAACCAAAGAGCACCATGAGATGTTAAAAAGGCAATTTGATACAGGTTCCAATCAGGAAAATTACAACCACCCAAAACAGCTGGTTTTCTAATGTGTTTATATGCAATTCTAGCATGCTTATCACTCCATAAAAATGTTGACGTAAGTAAATCACTGTCCCGGAAAAAGGATGAAGAAAGTTTCACAGGTTGCATGGAGGATAGAAAGTTAATAATCTGAGTTATCATCATCTTTAGAGTTTGAAGACGTCCCCACCAGGAGATGTATTTCGGAGACCAGGAGGACAAAAGATTTTTAACCTTAGCTAGTATATGAGATTCATTATAAGAAATAGTATCTAAAAGGGTATTACAAAATCAAATTTTTAAGTATTTAATTTGAGTCGACTTCCATTTAAAACAGGCCTCACCCATGTGAGAAGGGAAGCACAACACATTAAGAGGGAACAATTCCGTCTTATTTCTGTTGAGAGTATATCCTGAAACTTGTGAAAACTCTTTAATGGTATTAGAAATAGCAGGAATGGCTGTAGTGATGTCCTCAGAAAAAAGAAAAGTCGGCGGACGGGATAACGCCTCCATATCTTCAAGAAACATGCACATTCATCATTCATTGATCCTAATTAAAGTCTGCACTCTCATTATTGCTTCACCTTTCTCTCCACCACCTCTGTAAAGAGAATGAACATTTGAGGATGCACTAGATGTTCTATTTCCTCAAAAGAAGGCTTCTAGCCCTTCCTATCAACCATTTCCCACACCTCCATGACCACCTCTATCCCCTCCTCACTCTCCTCAGCTGTTATCACCTCAGCAGGCTAGAACAGGATAAGTCCCTTCTGCGATCACCACAGTCTGACACTGGTGGGTAGGGGGAACCATTTGGAGATCCTGATCCCTGAGCAATCTGACACAGATCCCGCTACAACAAATTATCTCGACCTGTACCCAGCTAGGCCTTCCCCTCCTGAGGATGCTTCCTCCTATTAGGCGGTCATTGCGAAAGCAGCAGTTTCCCACAACGTACAGCTCTATAGGGAATCCTAAGAGCAGGATTTCCTCTTTGCCACTTTAACTTCTACTCACACGGATACTTAATATAGCCTTGTAGCCCACCATAGCAGGCTACACCGGCTATTAAAGGCCCTCTCCAGCGTTAAAGGCCAGAGCCGAAGGCAAGGGGCTTTAACAAGGAAGCGTGACTTTAATAGCCAGTATAGCCCAGCTACAAAGGTCTTTAAGGCTATTAGAACATTCTGCCACTAGAGGGCAGAATGCTCTAAGAAATAAAACAAAGGCCTCTCGGAGCCCAAGAGTGTTTAAATCCCCTCAGGCTCCGATAGGCCTTTGTGAAAACAACATTAGAAAGTTGCCTTGGGGGCATTTACCGGCCTGTTGAAGCACGGAGCACTCCATTGTCTTCAATGGAGTGCTACACATTACAGTGTACTAATATCTGTTAATGTTACCTGGCATGATTAGATAAATGAAGCTCTTTAAGAACGCTGTCAGGACCAGAATTATCACCCCTATGGTAGTAACAAAGTAGAAGGCACCACCATCAGATCCTGTATTTATTTGGAGGAGAGTACCACCAGACTCCATTGTCACTCCCACTGCACGTAAAAGGGCCAATTCCCAGGGTACTTGGGATGCCCCTCCCCAAAAAAAGAAAAGTACGTGCATTGACACTGAAGCAAAGAGGGTTGCAGCGCAGTCTGCCAATCATTGGTGCATTGCCAATTCTCAAGCTCTTTAGCCCACCATGACAGAGAACATTGGGACGAAATGGAGGACCTCCTCCAGCACCTCCATGAGGACTGTAGTAAAAGAGGTCAACACATTGTTACAGACCATCACTAACACTTCGGTTCGCTGTGCCCTTGAAGCAGATTCTGCAGATCGAGGATTTAATGCTAGTAACCTTCTTCCGCGACATGCCTGATCTGATAGAGATATCTAGCCGCAGATTCCTTATCTTAGACCCCACCACGGGCGCCAGGCTTGATCCTGAATTTATTTTAGCAGTACTTCTGGCATTCCCAAATTTCAGTCCATCAAGCAAGTAATCAGGAACTACCACTGGCTAACGGTGAGAAATCGCATCAGATTCAAGACCTTGTGCCTCACCTTCAAAGCTCTTAACGGTCATGGCCCGGCGTTTCTCAAACAAACTTTTCCATTATCTACCTAAAAGATCCTTAAGATCTGAACAGAGACCTCTACTGGCAGTGCCGCGTACCAGTACGGTCACATGGGGCGATAGATGCTTCACTATCTCCGCAGCCAGACTTTGGAATACTCTCCCAAAGGAAATTAAATCTGCACCCTTGCTACTTCAGTTTAGGAAACTGCTGAAAACGTGGCTGTTTGACCAATAATTGGTCAGGGTAACACTTCCTAAGGCAGATAAATGCTCAATCAGAGATCTTTAGCAGAGTCACAGCGCCAAGACACCCACGGGTATATGCTGCGCTTTATAAATTTTTAAAATAAATAAATAAATAAATACTTCTGCATGTCGGTAGAGGGCATCTGGCGACTCCGTAGCAATGTCCTCTCCCGAATGTGACATCGATGGAGTCCCTCCCCGATGTGCTGACGTCAGTTCCTTCTCTTCTGCATTAGCAGATCCACACTGCAGTTCCTCTGGCTGTTTTTCAGCCCACTTGACTCAAGCCTTGTGAGCCCTTTGGACGACAAATATCCGTTACAGACCCTCACCTGGTTTTCTGGGTGATCACCATAACTCCAACGAATGCAACTCTTGTCGCCTGCTCCGACCGAAGGTGCGAAGACAACTAGTCAGTCATCAAGGTCTTCTAGTCATCCTCAGTACCCTACGCACTCCACGGACCGACTGCGCGTCCGCTCTAGGCGTCATTCTACTTCGCCGTCTGGTGGGAAGTCTTGGCATCGGCGGCAGGACTCTCCCGACGATGAGGCATCACCTCAGCGTCAGTCTGCTTTACTTAGTGTCTGGTGCAGCGCTGATGGAGCTTGACCGTCTTAGACTCTTTCGTCTGGTTTTTCCTTCTGAGGACCATGGTTGTCCGCTCTAGTCGTCATTCTCCTTCGCCGTCTTTTGGGAAGTCTTGGCATCGGCGGCTGGACTCTCCCGACGATGAGGCATCACCTCAGCGTCAGTCTGCTTTACTTAGTGTCTGATGCAGCGCTGATGGAGCTTGACCGTCTTAGACTCCTTCGTCTGGTTTTTCCTTCTGAGGACCATGGTTGTGGAGGTACTACAGTAGGTGTGGTGTGTCCCATTCTTATTTCAGACACGGTTCCCCTCCCTATGCAATCTAGCTGGTTACTTGACTTGGGTGACGCCAGTGGCTTAGAATGGTCTCTGGCCTCCTGTCTCCTCCTGATTTGGCTATGGAGTTCCGCTCTGGTGGACCTGCTCAATCGAGTTTCAGTTGTACTGGATTTACAATTTCCTACTGTGGAATTGTCAACAGGCACTTAACTTGGCTTTCTAAATCCTGACCAGTCTAATGTAGAGCCTGTACTTCCTTATAGTGACGGTTTTTTAGGCCAAGCCTGCGTAGGATGCGCATGCGCAGTCTCGCTGGCGAGATCTAATGATTTAGAGGAGCTGTCACTAGCGGGCTTTAAGCCTTGCCCTCTTTTCCATTGGCCCGCGTCACCGTTTATACTAAACGGTGGCCAGCCATTGGGAAAGAGGTTAGTGTGACATACACTTTTCTCTTTAAGGTTTGTTATCATTATGGGGCCAAACACATGGCCCCATAAAGATCAAAACCTTTTATGCCAAAAGGAAGTCAGACAAGCCCATCCAAGTGAGCCTTCTCAAAAAGAGAAAAGTCTGTGTCTGGCGAGCGCTTGTCTTTCTTTTTGGGACACGGAACTGTAGAATTCTGTAACATTAGTCGGTGGTCAAGACTGAGACGAAGAAGACTGACTCCGAGTAATGTATTTAACTTGACAGGATAAAACAGTGATCAGTTTCACAGCAGACAAAATGCGATCCATGTGAGGCGTTTCCTGTTTACATTTTATGTTTTACCTCTTCTAAGTTTCCTCAAGAGTATTTCATTTGCATTTTACCCCAGATATTTTCTTCTGTCGTTTTTTTTCAAGTCCAACAGGGCAGGGTGAACGCTTTCACACGTATCCTATTGTATATAGATGCGATTCGATTAAAATGTAAAGGTCCTCGGCTTCCCCAAACCTAACTAGCATTGATGTCCACTACCCCGCGAGGGTGTAACTGCGCCACAGGCTGGGCGAGGGTGACAGCAGTACCACCAGCTGACCATGTCGTGTGTACCTCTGCAACCAGTCTCCGCTTTTAAAGCTTCCATCAGTTGCATTCTGTATTTTCTCTGTTAACATTGTGACTTTAAGGTACAGTCTTGGACCTACTCACAGATTTTTAAAGTGCCCTGGCTGAAATCCGGGCTTAGTGAAGATGCTACACGTCACGCTCTGTAAACCCAATGACAGGACTCCAGTAGCTTGATACAGGCGTCAGGGCAACAGAAGCACACGTCTACGCTCCATGAGGCGCGGCACTTCCGGACGAGGCGCTAGCATTACAATGGGAGACGCAGGTAGAGAGGACGAAAAGGCCAGGAGCAAACTACAAATACAGCGAGGAGGCACTTCCGAGGGTGCGGGGAGGAGGAGCAACCTTGAGGTGGGCCGATGCCTGCCTGTTGGTGACACTACTTTGGTTGGAGTAGGAGCAGGGGGGCGGGCTCTCATCCCGGAGGAGGGGCTACCGCCTGGTGCTGCCTGCTGCTCTAGAAGAGCAGTGATGCCTGGAGGAGCCGCCCGCAGGCCTGGGAGGGGAGTGAAAGAGGTGAGTCCTGTTTTCATACAGCCAACATTTTGGAAGAGGAAAGTGAGAAATTGGAAAAAAAATAAGAACCGGGAGAATGTATTTCTCCCTTTGACTTCTATTGAAGGAGAAGCAAATTCCAGCGGGAGACATCCCACAAAAACTAATTTTGGCGTGGAAAATCGGGTGACTCCCACCCGAATCGGGTCTGTTGGCATTTATGTGTTTTACATTTACAGAGGCCACTATAGTGCACTCGTAAGCTATAGGGATACTTATAGACCGACATGCCTATGTAACTATTAATCTGAAGCCCTCCCACTATCTACCCTGACAGCATTCACTCCACACTTCCTCCGATGGTTGCTTTCATTGTTAATAATAAAATAATATTCGTAGCATTTAATGTTCAATGCAGGACAAACCACATACTACTTTATAACGAGTTTTAAGCTCTAGCGGGTATTTTTACCGAATGTATCATTCATTTTATTGATAGCGGAAGAATGAAGGACATGTAGATGCGCAACAATTAAAACTGACATTGTACACACTGGTTTTTCCAGCAGGCGCATTAACTAGTTTAGGCTGCCTTTAGAAACAGGTGTGGGTAGGAATGCGGAGGGTGAAGGGAGGATGCACTGAAATGTGGAGCAGGCAGAGGAGGGAAGGGATGTTGTACTCAGAGAGAGAGCGCAAGAGGCTGGAGAGTGAAACAGGAGAGGACACGGAGCGAGGCGCAGCAAAGGAAAACTCCCAGTGATTGATGCGCTGGGAGAGGAAATGTTGACGCCGGGTGAGACGTAATGTGTGGCCAAGGACCAATCCGAGTGAAGCATGCACACTCTACTCCTACTACACACTCTACTCCCCACTACACACTCTACTCCCCACTACACTCTACTTCCTACTACTCCCTACTACACACTCTATTCCCTACTACACACTCTACTCCCTACTACACACTCTACTCCCTACTACACACTCTACACTACCTCTCTACGCGCACACATATGCACATATCTTCTATACTACTATTATGAAGAGAGAACTCAACCCTTTGAGCCAGGTAAACTCGGGAACCACAGCGCCAATCCACACACCCGATACATCCTTGAAATTGTCAGGGTGTGTAGATGGACATAGCCTACATAAATTTAAAAAAAAACGTAAATCTAAAAATGTAACTTTAAAAACAAAATAGTTCCCTAAAAGTAGCGACGTAGCGCTGGCCGCGACTTAGCGATGGCCGCAACGTGCGTGATGACGACAGGCCGGGAGGAGCGGTGACGAGCGGCGAGGAGCGGCGGTGGAGTCCGGAGCGGGGGGAGGAGCGGCGGCTCAGGTAAGGCAAAGGCGAGGCAAAGAGAGGAGAGGAGGGGCGGGGGGTCGGGACGGGAGGGGGTCGGGCGGTTTGCCCTGCTTCCATCTGCTCAAGGTGCTATAATATAAATATGTGTCATCTCTTGATTTCATCCTGGCTTTTAAACTACAAACACCGCCTTTGCTCTCAAATTAATCTGTGTAATTTCTGCTACCACTGTTCAGCGAGGCAGGCTTTGCTTCAAGGGTTTTTCAGGGCTAATTGAAAGCATACAGCGCTTCCCCTGATTCCTGGCATAGAACTGCCTTCTCCTCTGTGTCAGTGCCAGTGTTTAAAAATGAGTAATTGGAGCAGCACAGCCGTAGCAATCTCTGGCGTGGACCAAAAGAAAGTCAAAGTGAAAAATTTAAGTGTTCTGGGCGGGCGGGGGCCAGGGCAGCCGGTTGGCCCTGAAGCCTCATTGGCCCCGGACAACGTTGGGGCGGGATATTTATATATATATATATATTCACAGCATCGGGCAACAAAGAAAAACTCCAGAATCCTCTTCAAGTGAAAAGCAGAGTGCATTTAATCCATACAAAAAATAATCATAGACATAATGCCGTCCATAACGCGTTTCGCTCTTCAAGGGAGCTTGTTCACATAACGCGCTCCAAAATGTTTTACCAATTTATAGGTATACACACAGGTGATTCAAATAGACACATGCCAAAAGAGATTTTTTTAAAACAAAATAAACAACAGACTAATGTGAGCGGCCATGTTGGGTGAGTAAGAGGCACAATTTAGAAGATGGGAGAATAAGGAAAACATATTTGGAGGAATATTTCTCCACAATGCATATTTGCACAAAATTGTGAATCGTACCTTAGTTTGGATTATTACAATAAAGATTCATGACAAGTGTCCATTTAATTAATTGATCATCATCCAAACAATAAACAATATATATACTAGCAGCTCGTCCCGACGTTGTCCGGGATGTGTTCTCCTTCCCATATAGCAGTAATTCCGCCTCAATGGGATGGTCCGTGAGTGCTGCGCACCTTGTTGTTTGGAGACCTCTCTGCCGAGTGAATGGCGCGCTTGGGAAGCCACGCTGCATGCCCACAAACGATGTATCGTGAATGGGCGCGCACAGTCAATGCTGCGCCCCATGTGACAACGCTGCACGGCCACAAACGATGGATCGTGAATGGGCGCGCACAGTCAATGCCGCGCCCCCTCTGACAAAGCTGCACGCCTGCAAATGACGGATCGTGAATGGGCGCGCACACTCAATGCCGCGCCCCATCTGACAACGCTGCACGCCCACAAACGACGGATCGTGAATGTGCGTGCACAGTGAATGCCACGCCCCCTCTGACAACGCTGCACGCCCATCGCTGACAGCACAACGCCAACGCCCACAAGGGACTACTTTACCCCTAAGGTACTTTGATCTTTCTAATGTATAATGAGAGCTGGAAGCACGCCGAACTCAGCGCTCTACTGAAGAAACCATCAGCGGACCCCACCAAACTCAAAAACTACCGCCCCATCTCGCTCCTCCTGTTCCCGACCAAAGTCATCGAGAAGAACGTCAACAAGCAGTTTGCCGCCTTCCTCGAGACGAACGGATCCCTCGACCTCTCGCAGTCCGGCTTCCGGGCCAACCACAGCACCGAGACCGCCCTCATCACAGCCACCGATGACATCCGAGCCCTGCTCGACAATGGAGAAACTGCGGCCCTCATTCTCCTGGACCTCTCCGCGGCATTCGACACCGTCTGCCACCACACCCTAGTGCAGCGCCTCAGCAACGTCGGAATCCAAGAGAAGGCACTAGATTGGATCATCTCCTTCCTCGCCGGAAGTACACAGAGAGTCCGCCTCCCTCCGTTCAGATCAGAAGCCACCGAAGTCATCTGCGGCGTTCCTCAAGGCTCCTCGCTCAGCCCCACCCTCTTCAACGTCTACATGAGCCCACTCGCGGCCATCGCACGCCAACACAACCTCAACATCATCTCTAACGCCGACGACACCCAGCTGATCCTCTCCCTCACCAGCGACACCGCCAGAGCCAACCTACACGAAGGGATGACAGACGTAGCCGAGTGGATGATGAACAGCCACCTGAAACTGAACTCAGACAAGACGGAAGTCCTCATCCTAGGCCCGTCGCCCTCCGCCTGGGACGACTCATAGTGGCCCACCGCCCTGGGCAGCGCACCCAAACCCACAGACCATGCACGCAACCTGGGCTTCATCCTGGACTCCTCCCTCTCCATGACCAGACAAGTCAACGCCGCCTCCTCGTCATGCTTCAACATCCTGCGCATGCTACGTAAGATCTTCAGGTGGATCCCCACTGAGACCAGGAAGACGGTCACCCAGGCCCTCGTCACCAGCCGACTGGACTACGGCAACTCCCTCTACGCCGGAACCACCGCCAAACTCCAGAGGAGACTCCAGCGGATCCAGAACGCCTCAGCAAGACTCATCCTCGACATCCCCCGACAAAGCCACATTTCCGGACACCTAAGAGACCTACACTGGCTCCCGTTCAACAAGAGAATCAACTTCCGTCTCCTCACCCACGCACACAAAGCTCTCCACAACCAAGGCCCAAGATACCTCAACAGCCGCCTCAACTTCTACACTCCCACACGCCAGCTTCGATCGACCAACCACGCCTTTGCCGCCGTCCCCCGCATCCGAAGAGCCACCACAGGAGGAAGGTCCTTCTCCTACCTGGCCGCCAAGACCTGGAACTCCCTCCCGACCCACCTCCGCCTGACCCAAGACCACCTCGCCTTCAGGAAGCAGCTCAAGACCTGGCTGTTCGAGCAGTAGCGGCCCCCCACACCCCCAAGCGCCTTGAGACCCTCCGGGTGAGTAGTGCGTTATACAAATGCTTGATTGATTGATTGATTGGGCAGCTGTATAGCCTATGTCCATCTGCTGCAACTCCCCTTTACAATGCTGTATTGGGTGTTGTGATTGATGCTGTACTTCTTGAGTTTACCCGCCTCAAAGGTTTCAGCTCTCTCTTTATAATAGTAGTATAGATAAATATATATACATCTGCATATCTATACAAGTACAAATATTAATGCATGCATACATATATTTATACATATATGCATACATATTCGTTATGTACATGAAAGTTTGAAAAACACTAATAAAAGCAAAGCTAAAAAGCCACCTGACTACAAACAGAATTGCTTTAACTTAAACGAGGGCGAGACCTATTGCATTTTCAATGCTAGTTTCGATATCCTGTTGGGTGCTTGGGCTAAACCTGAAACAGGGCTCCCTGTGTATCTCTCGGTTTCTCACAGGCATTACCCAGCCCTTGAGGCTCCCTCCTGTCTACTTCGGCATCCCTCTAATAAGAGGTTTGTGGTACATGCTGCCGCCCAAAATATTGTCTCTGGACATTTCTTGTGGCCTTGCCTGCTTCTCCAATGCCTTGTGGGACTCGGTGGGACGCCTCTTGCCCTCCCTTCCAGAGGAAGCCTGGAATGCTTGGAACGTGATGGGCAACAAGCTGTCTCACTTAACATCTGCTGTGGTATGGTTCTCCAGTATTAGGGGTGTCTTTCATAGATTCACATGCTTGAATATTCCCCGTCGTCGAAGTGGGAGTCCCACGGTACAGAAAATAGCAATAAATACTAAAAATATATATATATGTGAGAACATAACATAAGAAAAACTAGAAGTAAATACATAACTGAACCTCTAAAACAATTCCTCCATAGGAATGCATGATAGAGAAAGAAAACACTTGTAACATATCATTGTCATTATGTTAGTCCAAACTACAACTAACCAATCAGGCGCCAGCACCCTCTAGAACCTTCTCCTCAGAAGCTCAAGCCCTCAAATTTTCTACCGCACGTCGTGTGAATCTAGTCTCCCTGAGCTCTGCTCAGTTTTTTCCTCAACTGTTTCTTGTTTCCTGAACTTTCATCATGTCAAGTAAGAAGTCTTTATTCCGACCTTGCTCTTCTTGTGGGAAGTTGCGTCTTTCTAAAGAGGACCCCCACAAGAAATGTATTTATTGTCTCTACCCTGAGCATGAAGTAGGCAGCTGCAAGTTTTGTAGATCCTTTTCTAACAAGACTCTAAAGGACAGAGAAGGTAGTCTCCTCCTTTGGCTCCAACGTCTTAAAGACAAGGATTAAGCTTTGTCTGATGCTGAGAGTTTTCAATCTGGACCCTCCTCTACAGCCTCTAAGCGTGGTAGTGTGCAGGATATGCCTTCTCCTTTTCTAAAAAGAAGAAACTGGCCCTGCGTTTGGCCTCTGTGGTGTCCCCACCAGGTCCTACTACTGCTGCGCCCACGAGACCTGGCTCTTAGGCGTCTTCTGCTGCCTCACAGTGTGTTTCCACACCTAAACATGCTTCGTCATCGACGGGAGCGTCTACGAGCGTTCCGACGACGAGATCTGCAGTGTATACATCGTCAACGACGACGACACTGACGACGACGTCCGCTTTTAGCTCGTCGACGATGGGCTCGTCGACTGCCTCTACATCGACGAGAGTTTCATTGGCCTTTCAGACTGTCTCGTCGACGATTCCTATCACCTCGTCGACGAAGAAACCAACATAGTCGACGAAATCCATCAAAATGTCTTCGTCGTCGACGAAGAGTCCGTCGACTAAGGCTTCGTTGACGAGGGCTCCGTCTACAGGGGTGTCTACTGCATAGACCATTTCGTCGGCAGCTTTGTCATCTAAGAAACTTCCGTCGACGACGGCTCCGTCGACGACGGCTTCGTTGACGAGCCTACCGTTGATGCTGGATTCATCGAAGTCATTTTCATCGACGGCCATTTCAGCACCGTCAACGATAACGTCGACGGCACCGTCGACGGTGGCACCATCTTCTTTTGCCTCGTTGCCTCTTGTGCCTTTATCTACTTCAGTTTCTACATCCGTTGGCACCCATCCGACGCACCATTGCCGTACACTGTCATGCCACCAGTTGTCTGCTCCTGAACTGCAGCCTCCTTCACCTATGTTTGCCACTTCCTCTGAGCCTGACTCGGACTCTGGTAATGATGTGGATGACACTTTCGGGGCGGCCCTCAGTCCGTCTGATCTCATCATCAAATGTCAAGATTCCGGCAGTGATGACGAAGGCGACGACCAGGAGTCTCATGCTGAGGAACAGTTAGTCAAAGTTCCAATGGCTACTTTGCCTTTGTCTTTGATTTTAAATCTCCAGCATATGCTGGACGACTACAACCGGCGTTTTCCACCAACGCCACAAGGTACTCCTAGACCGTCACCTGCTGCGACTGCGACAGCTCCGCCACCTGTTCCACCACCTTTGCTATAGACGCCTTCACCCCAGGTTCAAACGTCGGTCAAAATTCACACTAATGTCTATCCACATGATGCGGATGATGAGGCGATTTCAGAACGGGATGACCGAGAGGTCCACGATGACACGGATAATGATGATGCCTCAACCGGCATTGCAGAGTGGGACAACTACCAAATGCAGACGCCCTCCCCTCAACCAGGAGAATCTGGAGATTCCCCTCCAGTCGATATTGCCAGTTTTCATCTGTTGATGGATCGAGCGGCTCCGCGCTGTAAATTGCCAAGGACACACAGAGATGAGGACTGTTTCCTCTACGATTTCAAAAATCAGCCTTTCAAACAAGTCCACACGATTCGATTTTATATGGAAGGAGGGAGTTAAGCTCATGCAGGCTCCGAATTAGTTACCTGCCCAAGTGCCGCTCCTTGAGAAGAAATATAAGGTCCCAACTGGTTCACCAGCATGCCTGGTCTCTCACCCTAAGCCGGATTCGGTTGTAACTCAAGAGGCACAGCGTCGGGCCCGTAATCCAGCGTCTCCAATCACCGCACCTCCAGATAGAGAAGGTCGGCGCCTAGAGGCCATTGGACGAAAATTCTCCACCATGGCTTCCACTACAGTGTGGGCGGCGAATGCCTTAGCCATCTTGGGCCACTACGACCGGCAGATGTGGTCGGACATATCTGCCCTAGTCAACCTCATCCCGGACGCTTCCAAAGCGGACGCTCTGCAACTCATCCAGGACGGACAAAGAGCATCTGAAGAGATGATTGACTGCGCAGTCGATATTGCGGGCACTGGTTTCCGCCAGCTTGCTATTGCGGCTGCCTTACGACGCCAGGGTTGGTTGAAGTCCACCTCCTCCTTCCAGCAGGAAGTTCAATCCAAGATCCTTGATATGCCTTATGATGGTGAATCGCTGTTAGGATCCCACATTGACAAAGCTTTGGAGTCCATTATGAAGGACACCGATATGGCTAAATCACTGGGCACTTTACAATTTTGAAAGCAGCCATTTCGGGGTGCACGCGGACGCGGCACTTCTTCCACTTTTCGAGGAGGACAATCTCAATATCGCTCCTACAATCAGAGCAACCAACGTTACTCTTCCAATCAACAGCAATCAAATCGACAGCAGTCTGCAGGAACCTCTATCTCTCTGTAATGGAGAGATATCATTATAACCAATTGGTCTACCTGGTAGCACAGTCAGAGTATAGACAGGCAACCACCAGGGATCGGCTTCCAATTGAACAATTTGTACGCCTAGGAAGGAGTTCTAGGGGGACCATTTCATTCATCTTTTCGCTTCTTAATGCTTCGACCACTGCTCCTAGTTAGAGATATAGAGTCTTTTGGGAAAAGGTTTTAGGCACTTCAGGTACTGTGAAAGAATGGACCATGTTATTTAAGGGCAACCCTAAGTACAACCGATCACTAGGCTTAAGGGAGGCCCACTATAAACTTCTGTATAATTGGTATCTCCACTCTGCAGAGCTCCACAAGATCTATCCAAACACCACGGACCGCTGTTGGAGGGGATGTGGACTCTTAAGGGACTTCAGGCATATTTGGTGGGACTTCCCCTCGATTAGACCATATTGGAATGAGATTCTGACCCAGATGAGATATCCTGGGTTGCCTCCTACCCCAGACGCCTGAGTTCGTCCTGTTGGGGCTACGGGACCCCGAGGTAAAACACCAAACGTTGGGAGACAGATCCATAATGTGGGGGCAGCCAAGATGGCACTTGCAGCAGTATGGTAAAAGCAAACAGCCCCCTCCATGTAGCAATGGCATGTTCGCTTCTGGCAGGGCCTAATGATGGAGCATTTGACTGATAAGCTCACAGACTCTCGGAAATTATTTGATTATATTTGGGGCCCACTGATGGAATTCTTGTCATGCGAGTCCACCACTGCTCTCCTGCCACCCTGGTACCCTTGCCCTCCATTTATTCCAGACAAGACTTCAAGGTGCTGAGCCCCTATGGTCACATAATGAGATGACAAAAGTGGCCGCAACAGTATACACCCCAACCCGTAAACCACAGCCTTGTAACTCCTTCCAATTGTTGATGCTGTGGTTATGCACACTCCACCATTGTTGTATTATGTAGTTGAGTTTCTAGTTTTCTCTGTCTTACTGATTGGTTCTGATGAACTCTGCTGGATGTAGTCTGTAGGAACCTGTATCCCATGTATTAACCATGGGATACTGTTCAATATAATAGCATGACTATGATCTATGGTTCACAAGGTGCTACTTTTCTTTGCTGTGTGTACTCTAATAAAATCAAGAAATACAGTTTGCGAAAAAAATAATCTGTGGCTTCATTCAGCCTCTTTAATACCCCGCCTTGAAGTGTATGTATTATTCAGAGTGGTGAAGCTGCTGCAGCATGCCTATTTCCAGGCTGTCACTAGCACCAGACATTGAACTTTTGCAGAGAAGCATCCTCACTTGCAGATTGATGCTTGAATGTGGGGAACGCCGACATAAAGCATAGGGGACAGAACATGTCAGTGGTTATCAGGAGAACCAGTCAGACTTTAAATCCAGTTTCCTTCAGTGAAGAAAAAAGGCATTGGAAGCAAGTGACTCCATAGAGTCCTACAGACGCAGAGAATAGGGCAGCCCTATTGGCGTGGATCAGAAGATTTTTTTTAAGAGGCTATGAGCGGAGGCTGCAACAGCACTTGCAGGTATATTTCCACTTTGGTAAGCCCCCAAAAGAAACCGCTAATTGGAAAGAAACATGTTAGTGATAGATTCCTTACCTTAGAATAACCCCAGGCAGTACCCCTGCGTGTCAGTAGGCGTCGTCGTACGGCTCCGCATATGTCGTTGTAGTCTCAGAGATGACGTTGCTGGAGCTACTTAGACGCATCCACGCGCGCTGACGTCAGTTCTTTCTTTTCCTGCACCAGCAAGCACAAATCCGGAGAGACCGGTACCCCCAGTCATTTTTTGTCTGAGTTTTTGGGGACTTTTGTCTCGTTTTTTTGAGTACTTACATTCCAGGTGCATAGGGATGCCTTGCGCGGCCTGTCCCCTCACGATTTCGGTGAAGGATCTGCACCGTGAGTGTCTCTACTGCCTGGGGCACGACCACGACTCTGAGTCGTGCCCCCAATGCCGGGCCAAGGCTCCGACAACTTTGGGGGAGCGGTCCCGAAAGTGGCTACAGGCCTGGGAGTCGGCTCGGCGCCTTTCCAGGTCCCGGTCCCATGGGAGGTCGAGGGACTGGCTGCGGAGCCATCACCACCATTCGAAGACTTCGCACTTGGAGTCCGGTAAGTTGAAGCACAAGAAGTCGAAGAAGCGCTGTCGCTCTTCGCCTTCCCCTGGCCGGGCGCGCTACGCAGCTGAAGGTGCGGTTGATGCTGCCCCTGCAGCTCCGGCGGAGCCTCCGCAGTTGCCGATGGCCTACTCGCCTTCTCCGGGTCCATTGGCGACTCCTGCCCAGTTGCAGGAGTTCCTGTCAGCCATGGCACGTGTCTTCGGACCGTCTGGCTCAGCCGATGCGCCTTCGGACCCCACGGGCCCGGCTGGAGGTCCTCATTCTTCGCTGGCTCCGGCCCGACGTCGTTGACGACTTTGGTCTCGACGCCGAGAGACCCCCATGGATCCATGCATGGATCCCCACCCATGTCGGTTGGCCCAGTACGACCTCCACCGACAAAGACGGCGCCGCCAACGGCGCCGGCCGTGACACCGGCCGACAAAGTCCCTGGTCTCCTCCCCGACTTGGAGACGGTGCCGAAGGGTGTTGACTGACACAGATTCCGACGCCGTTTGGGAATTTCTTTCCCTTTCTTCACCGACCTCCTTATGTTCCGCCTGTTCGGCAGGCTGTGGAGGACGAGGAGGACTGGGAGGGGTTTGAGGACCCTCTTGCAGCACAATGCGAGTTAGAGCTGGACTGGACTGGGATGAGGCTCTGGGGGATGCAGGTGCCCAGGATTATACTCCTGAACCTGGCTCACTGTCTCCTTCTAACGTGGCTATGGAGGAGGGTGGTTCATACTCTATGGTTTTGAGTAGGGTGGCTGAGGCTCTCCACCTCGAGCTTCCTACTGTGGCCGTCGGGACTATCCTCCTGATAGAGGTGCTTCAGCTGGCGTCTTCTTCTACGGAGCTGCTGCTGCTGCTCTTTAATGATGCACTCTCTGACGTTCTTATGGGCACCTGCTCCAGGCCCAACACTGGGGCTCCTGTGGGTAAGAATGTGGCCCGACGCCATCGCCGGACCGCGGGCGACCCCGTTTTCCTCTGCCAACACCCTACCCCTGAGAGCTTGGTTGTCCAAGCTTCTGCGTCCCCGAGCATGTTCTCTTCCACACCACCGGACATGGAATCCAAGAAACTGGAGCAGTTAGGGAAGAAGATTTTTTCTTCCGCACGTTTAGGACTGCGGTCTGTGAACACTGCGTGTCTCTTGGGCCATTGTTCCTATTTTTGTTTGGGATACGGTTGCGTGAGTGCTGCCTCAGTGTCCGGTGGAGGCTTGGACAGTACTCTCCTAAGCTATTGCTGAGGGGAAAGACGCAGCCAAGTTCACGATCCGTTGTGGTCTTGACACTGCTGACTCGCTGGGCAGGGGGATTTCCATGACAGTGGCGCTACGCCGACTTGCTTTTCTGGGGATGTCTAGAACACATTGTTGGACATGCCCTTTGATGGCACTCGCCTGTTCGGCGATAAGGCGGATTGCACGTTGGAGCGTTTTAAGGACTCGAGGGCTAAAGCCAAGTCCTTAGGCCTTTCGGCCGCACGCACTCCTTTCGCTTCTGCTATACGCTCCTTTCGTGATCAAGGAAAGGGCACCCAGGCACGTTCATTTCAGAGCCACAGGCCTGCGCAGCAACAGTCTTAGCGCAGCTGCGGACATGGGACCCACAGTGGCAGGTGATGGGGCCAGCGTGCGGGTCAGTCCACCCCCCCTCCTGCCACTGCCTCCAAAGTCCGGTGTTTCAGGCCCACCAGACGCCAGTAGGTGGCAGGATTCGCCACGACCTCCACCACTGGCACACCATCACATCGGACAGGTGGGTTCTGCAAATTGTCCGAAGGGGTTACTCCCTCCTCTTCGAGACAACATCCCAGCCACCACAGTATCACTGCATGTCGGGGGATCACTTTGCACTTCTCAAGCAGGAAGTTACGGCCCTCTTGGCCAAGGGGGCCATCGAGCACGTTCCGACACCAGAAGTTGGTTGTGGTTGTTAATCTCACTACTTCTTGGTTCCAAAGAAGGACAAAGGCCTGCGCCCCATCTTAGACCTTCGGAACGTCAATCGCTTCCTCCGGAAGGAGAAGTTCAAGAGCTCACACTTGCTCAGGTCTTGTGTGCCCTCGACCCGCAAGACTGGATGGTAGCTTTTGGACCTGCAGGACGCGTATTTTCATATCCCCGTCCTGCCGGCCCACTGGCGTTACCTGCGATTCGCGGTAGGGCAGGAGCATTTTCAGTTCACTGTGATCCCCTTGACCTTACCAGCGCCCCTCGGGTGTTCAAGAAAGTGATGGCGGTGTTTGCAGCTCATCTGCGCAGATCAGGGGTTTCAGTCTTCCCCATATCTTGACTGGTTGTTGAAGGCGGGCTCGCCCCAAACAGTCATCTCCCACCTCCAGACTACGGCCGACCTCCTGCATTTGCTGGCGTTCTCCATCATTGCGCTGAAGTCGCACATGATTCCCTCTCAGAAACTCCTCTTCATCGGAGCGGTCTGGACACAGCACAGTTTCGGGTTTATCCTTCCGAACAGTGAGTCCGGGAAATTCGGGCTATGATTCCGATCTTTGGGCCTCATGGCCCCTGCATCCTGCTAACCAACCATTCCAGGTGGCATATGCGGGCTCTGCAGTGGGACCTGAAGTTCCAGTGGGCGCAGCATCAGGGAAACCTGTCAAACTACGTTCAGATCTCAGAGGGCACTGCACAACAATTGCAGTGGTAGCTCACAAATCCCTCTCCCTTCCCCAACCCGAGCACAGTGTGGTGACGGATGAGTTGCTCCTGGGATGGGGTGGTCACATGGGAGAGGCAGAGATCCGTCCCGGACCCATATCAACCTTCTGGAGCTTTGGGCGATCCTTCTTGCACAGAAAGTATTCCTTCCCTCTGTCAAGGGGAGGGTGGTGCAGGTGTTCACAGACCAGACCACCGCCATGTGGTATTGCAACAAACAGGGGTAGGTAGGTTTGTGGACCCTGTGTCAAGAGGATCTGTGCCTCTGGACATGGCTGGAACGTCAAGGCATTTCCTTGACGGTTCAACACCTGGCAGGTTCTTTGAACGCCAGGGCGGACAAACTCAGCTGCAGGTGCATGATGGATCATGAATGGCGTCTTCACTCGGCACAAGGTCTCTTTCAGCAGTGGGAGAGCCTTGGTTAGATCTATTCGGCACAGAAGAGAACACACAATGTCATCACTTCTGTGTGTTGGAATTTCCAAGGCGGCACTCGTGGAGCTGCGGTCTATTGTACGCTTTTCCGCCTATACCATTTCTACCCAGAGTGCTGAAGATCAGGCACGACCGGGTCCAAGTCGTTCTTGTGGCTCCGGCTCTTGAAGAGTTTGGTATCCCGAGCTACTCAGTATGAGCATGGATGCCCCAATCCGACTGCCTCTTCCGGAGGATCTTCTGTTGCAGCAGCAGGAGATGGTCCTCCACCTACATGCGTGGATATTGAGTTGCGATAGTTGATACCTTTTGACTTGCCCCCTGAAGTCTGTGATATCATTCTGGCAGCCAGGCGTCCCTCCACTAATTCGGGATAGGCCTGCAGGTGGAACAAATTTGTGGCA
This sequence comes from Lissotriton vulgaris, assembly GCF_964263255.1. Taxonomy (NCBI): domain Eukaryota; kingdom Metazoa; phylum Chordata; class Amphibia; order Caudata; family Salamandridae; genus Lissotriton; species Lissotriton vulgaris. The sequence continues at coordinate 21,909,018 of NC_141688.1, forward strand.
TGGTGCAGAGCAAAGGCTGTGGATCCCTTTTCTGCCCCTCTTACAGAAGTCCTTTTGTTCCTTCTTTCTCTGGCCAGCAGGGCTCTGCTCTGGACACTATTAAGGACTATTTTTGTGCAATTTTGGCCTTTCTCAGGCTCCCTTATCAGCCCTCTCTTTTCAAGTCCCCTGTTGTAAATATATTTCTCAAAGGCATTACTCACCTTTTCCCTCCTGTTCCGTTTGTAATGCCACAGTGGGACTTGAATCTGGTTCTTACCTATTTAATGTGCGCTCCCTTTGAGCCGCTTCACAACTGTCCTCTTCATTTATTAACTTTGAAAACTGCTTTCCTGGTTGCCATCACCTCCGCTAGGCACATGAGTTAGCTCCAGGCTCTTTCCTGTAAGCCTCCTTTTCGGTCGGTCCATCCGGACAAGGTTGTGCTTCGCACTCGTCCGTCCTTCTTGCCAACGGTTGTTACTGCCTTCCACATCGGTCAAACTATCACCTTGCCCACTTTCTTTCCGCCTCCGCATCCTTCCAGAGAGGAAGAGAGGCTCCACTGTCTAGACCCAAAACGTGTGCTCTCCTTTTGTTCCGGGTGGATGACCACCTCTTTGTTGGCTACGTGGGCGCCAAGAAAGGCCGGGCTGTACACACGAGGACTATCTGCCACGGGGTCATCTTGTGTATCAAGGCCTGGTATTCTCTGGCTAAAAAGGAACCTCCGGTGGGGTTGCGCGCTCATTCTACCAGGGCGACAGCAACTACTACTGCATTGGGACGTGCTGTCCCCATGCAAGACATCTGTCAGGCAGCCACATGGGCCTCGCTGCACACTTTTACTAAGCATTATTGCCTTGACCGTCAAGTCTGGAAAGGCTGCTTCTTTGGCCGTTCTGTTCTCCAGGACTTTCTGGTGTGATCTTTGTTCGCAGACCCATCACCGGGGTTTGTATTGCTGGGGTATCTATTCTAAGGTAAGGAATCTATCACTAACGTGTTCCTTTCAGATGAACAGGCTACTTGAATGAATTAAAGCCAATACACCAAAGACGAGCATACTTTTCTTTTTGCTAGATAAAACAATTTAAGTCCCCCCAAAAGTGCTGGCTGGACAATTCAGTACTTAGGACTATAAATGAGGATCTCTGGAGGAAAAATGTGGTTCCTACTTGTTGAACAAGTTACTTACCTTTGGTAACGATATATCTGTAAGAAACATTAGTGATAGATTCCTTACCGCCCCACTCTTCCTCCACGTTCTGCAAACTGATTTCTAGGGTTAAGGTCATCCCTTTCAGGGCCCTAGTTTCAATGCACCAGTGGTCAGTATCTTGCATGGCTCTGCGTTCCTGGTGCGGAAAGTCGTGTACAGAACTGACATCAGCGCGCGTGGGCGCTTCTAAGTAGCCAAAAACAGAAGAGTGTGCCTTCGTAGGAGAAGAGTGAGCAAGGAGAATCAGACTTGATTCTTTAGAAAGCCCTCACTCACCAACCTAGTTGGTGACATGCTTCATCATCGGAACCCACCAGGAAAGTCGAGTACCTCCCCGGTGTGCTTCGGCGCCAGGATTACTACGGAGCAGGTACTTTTTGTCAGGGTGATAAGTGATTGTGAAGTGAGTTTAATAGTGTCTTGGTTGTGTCCAAAAATAGTTTTATTCATTCTGCCAACCAGGCACGAGTAAAAGCAAATTGAGCGATGTATGTGCTGGATAGATTGATCAGCTATGTCTCACTGTGTGTGGTAAACATGTTTCTGCCTATATGGTGCTACTGGCTAGTTATTCTTTAGGACCAAGGTGAGGACCCCGGAGGTAGGAGTGTGCTAAGGCTCACCCTAACCAGGAGGTCGTTAGTGTGAATATGCAGGAATTTTTGGGGGGGAAACCTGCTGTTGCTGCAGGAACCTTTTTAGTGATATGAACACAGCATTCATAAGTGGAGTAATCATTAATAGCAAATCAAAAGGGAGAGAGAGGACTAGGTAAGCCAGTCCGGGTCCCCAGTTTATATGTAGAAATATCAATATAGGACTAGCTAGGTTGTGTTAGTGAGACTCAGGGGGTATATCTGCTGGCAAACCCTTAGGTTTGATCACGAAGCCCTCACACACCAACCTAGTTGGTGTCATGCTTCATCATCGGGCCCACCACAGTGACACCGAATGTGTCCCGGGTGTGCTGCGACTCCAGATTACTGAGGAGCAGGTATGCTTGCTGAGTGTGCAGTGATGGTGAGAATGAAAGTGAAAAGTTAAAAGCTATACAGGTGGTCCCAGTTCCCGAGGGTGAAAGGTAAATTTAATACCTGGGCCCCTGTTAGCAAGATAAAAAGGCTGTGGACGATGTGGAGTGTATTAAGAGCTCCTACGTCCTTGTGGTCTACATGTTTCAGCCAGGCCTTTTGATTAAAACTGGCTTTCCTCAGGACCAATGAGTATGTGTGAGTGATAATAAACTATATTAAGTGACAATGTGTGGTAAAAAGTGTCGCATTCGGGACACTGGAGCAGGACGATAGGTCGCAGGAGCACGCTGATCGGAAATACCGGTCTTCTTTCTCTCCCTGCCAAGTGACCCATGAGGCTTTAACAGCAAGTAGCAAGTTAAAGTAGAGGGAATCCCCCTCTTACACGTACAGCACCTTAGCGAGTGCGACACTTTTTACCACACATTGTCACTTAATATAGTTTATTATCACTCACACATACTCATTGGTCCTGAGGAAAGCCAGTTTTAATCAAAAGGCCTGGCTGAAACATGTAGACCACAAGGACGTAGGAGCTCTTAATACACTCCACATCGTCCACAGCCTTTTTATCTTGCTAACAGGGGCCCAGGTATTAAATTTACCTTTCACCCTCGGGAACTGGGACCACCTGTATAGCTTTTAACTTTTCACTTTCATTCTCACCATCACTGCACACTCAGCAAGCATACCTGCTCCTCAGTAATCTGGAGTCGCAGCACACCCGGGACACATTCGGTGTCACTGTGGTGGGCCCGATGATGAAGCATGACACCAACTAGGTTGGTGTGTGAGGGCTTCGTGATCAAACCTAAGGGTTTGCCAGCAGATATACCCCCTGAGTCTCACTAACACAACCTAGCTAGTCCTATATTGATATTTCTACGAGTAATCATTAATGACATCATGAGTCTCGGTCGGGGGGGGGGTTGGTGGCTAGTAGGCACACCGCCACCAAAGTCAGGCACCCGCTTGGTACCTGATGCAGCCCTCAAGTTACCGGTCTCCGCGTCTAAGTAGCTCCAGCGACGTCATCACGGCGACTCCAACGACGTACGCGGAGCCGTATGCCGACGCCTACTGACGCGCAGGGGTACTGCTGACGAAAGCTTTCCGGTTTTCCAGTCTGATGCCTGTAAGGTAAGGAATCTATCACTAACTAAAGTTTCTTACAGATATATTGTTACCGAAAGTAAATAACTTGTTCAAGAAGAAGGAACCGCATTTTTCCTCCAGAGATCTTCATTTATAGTCTTAAGTATTGAATTGTCCAGCCAGCACTTTCGGGGGACTTAAATTGTCTTATCTAGCAAAAAGAACAATATGCTTGTCTTTGGTGTATTGGCTCAAATTCATTCAAATGCTTTAACAATGTCAATTACTCATGAATCATAAAGGATCACTAATCCAGATTTGTGGTAATAGGTTCTTCATAAAGAGGAAGAAGAGTTCTTTGCTGGTTTTCAGGCATGGGGGTGGGTGGCAAGAAAGACCAAATCTAGGTTAGTGATAGATCTGGCTGTGTTCATGCGGAAGCTGCAAACATTACTGGATTGTTGGACCATTGAAAAGAAAAATTCTACTCTATTAACATTTTCAGGATTATGACGGCAGTCCTAGAATTCCTTCCCTTTTCAAAAACTTTTTTAATTTATTGAATCTGTTGGCAGCGAGAAGCCTTTACCAGGTAAGTGTAAAAACTCATGAAACTCTACTCATTTTCAAGTTGTGTCGTTATTATATCTATCATTTTACTTGACATTTATCCTCCTCACCTATGTATATTTCTTTCCTTCTTTCCACCAAGGCATGACCAAAGTCAAAGTGGGTAAAGAAGATTCCTCTTCTGCAGAGTTTCTGGAGAAGAGGCGTGCTGCTTTGGAAAGGTGAGTATTCCCATGCTACTTTTATTTTCTCTAAGTAGTCTTTCACAAGTTAACACACAGTTGTCGCACCATCTCACTGCTGTCAAATATGCACTGATGGGTCTGTAAGTGTAATTTTTCTTTGTTAGGCTGTTTTCAGAGGTTAGTAAATTCCATAATTCAGCTCTCAAACCAAGCAAACTATTGGAACACTAAATGCTTTTTAGGCTTTAAGTGCAAATAATAAATATTTTATTCTCAAATTTCGGATATATCATAGCCCTATGCTTGAGTCAAACCTGCTGTCAAGCAAGGGAATCCATCTGTAATCATAGAGCAGTGCAATAATAAGCATAGTCAGACAAAGCTTTAACATGGTTAGAGTAATGGGGGCTTGGGGTATTCTCTAGGTGGCGGATTCGCTTGGCCCATGATATCCTTCTGGGCCCACGAGATTGCATCCTGCAATTGTTCCTACCGGCGTAGTGCTGTGCACTGCTAGCTTAATTGGCCTGCTGAACACGTCTTTTATCATCGGCCACAAAGCTTGTGTAGCTTTGACACCAGCTGCCTTACCTCCCTGCAGGCCCTGATGAAGGTGACCGATTTTCATGGCCTTGTGACTGTGGAGCTGTTTGCATGGGTGGTGGACACCTGCCTGCACTGCCTAAAGTCTCCTAGTTCTCTCCTTGTCCGATAGTCCCTGTCGTGCTGCATTGCTTGACCCCGGGCCTCCTTGGTGCCCACCGGAGGGGTGTGCATTATATAAATTCAGCGCAGGGCCATTGGTGATTGCCACAGCTTCACACATCTGTCTACTTCGTAACGGTTTCCTGCAGGGGTGCTGCTGTTGGCGGTATGCTGTTTGAGTGACACAGCCCCTGTTTGAATCGCCTACAGTCTCTTGCTCTCTCCTTGGTTGGTGTCCCACGTTTGCGCCCTGTTTGCGCCCTGTTTGCAGCCCATGTTTTGACTTCCTGGCCCGTTGGACGCCCAATACTCTGGTCAGCAGTTCACATAACCAGAGCAAATATACAACAGGTACCCCTGAGCAATACCTACCCAGCGGGCAGGTGTGGTGCTACTAGAGTTGGCTTGCTGGTCGGAGGGTTGTGCCTCGTAATTCCCCATGGCTCTAACACTTACACATCGTTCACTGCCTGGCTGCGCCACGATCTCACGTCCACATCCCAGTGGACTGCAGCCAGTTATTTGTTGGTGAATCGCTCCAGTTCCCCTCTTTTGGAGAGAAAACTGGCAGACTATCCAGCTACACGACGCCACACGCCCAAATTGTCGAGATGGGAAAGACCAGAACGAATAGGACGCAACCTCCGCCATTGGATGCAATTAACCCGGCTCCTGGCTTGATGAATACTGAACACACATTCCCCCTGAATCCCGTTGATCATACTAATCACTCACACTTGTTTGACGAACTGATGGCAGCAATATTGGATATTTAAACTACGTTGGTCCCTAAATTCGACACACTCTCTGTGGAAATAGGGTTTCTAAGGGAGGACCATAAAAAAACTGGAAGGTAGAGAGGAGGAATATGAATCTACTTTAGGATCTTTGCTTCCCACAGTGACCACAGCAACGGCCCAGATCCAATCCCTCTAACAGGAAGTGGAATACCTGAGGTCCCAATTGGAGGACCATGAAGGACGTTCTCGTAGAAATAATATACGCATAGTGTGACTGCTAGAACGGTCGGAAGGCCATAGCATGGTGCTCCTCTTCGGAGCCCTGGTTCTCCACCGAAATGCTCCAGGGCAAGAGCTCAAAGTTCTTCTTGGTTGAACTGGCACAAAGGGGGGAGGGGGGGGGGGGCACCCATGCCTAGGCAATCCCTCCAGGCCTGTGGTAGCGAGACTATTCAACTACTGTGACTGGGATCACATCCTGAAGGTAACTAGAAACCGCAGCCCATGGCAGGTAGAGAACACAATGGTGCATATCAACCCAGACTACACTCTATCAGTACAGCGCAGCAGATCCTCGTACTTGGAGGCCAAGAAATGCCTGCAGGACCATGAAATACAATATTCGCTGCAATATCCAGCCAAGTTGTGCATTTGCGACAAGACAGCACCGTCTTTTGCTCCACTCCTGAGGAGGCCTGGGCCTAGATAGACCAACATGGACTTGCATACGCCCCACCTACCGCATTGTCAGACCCCCGCCAGTCATGGAAACTAATGGGCGCACTTGGGGGTCGCAGCAGGCGTAGAGTGAAGCGCCCAACCAGGGCCAAGCTGGCTAAAGGACACGCACAAGCTATAAAATCGGCGGAACACATCGGTGGCACCACATCTCCTCAAAGATCGGAATCCGACTCTGACACAGCAATGGATCAAGCTCTACTACTAACTGGCTCGCGACACGCAGCACTATCTGGGGCAGCCGGTCCTCACCCCATAGACCACAGAGGAACTTGGTTGATCTCTTAGGGGGCTATCTGCGAGCCTAGTGCAGAACATTTTATGCCCACCACAGACGCAGGGGATGGCATACCTCTTAATGTATCGGCCACATATTGCAAACAAGAACTCTACCGGCTTGAACTACGTAAGGCGGCCATCTGGCAGTGACCTACGGAACAGCCAAACCTCCTGAGAGTAATAAGTAGTTGATACTGAACCTTTATATTTCTTTGTCCCTCTTCCCCGCCCCTTTTTTCTTCCTCTCTCTCTCTCCTCTTTGTCCCTCCACTCATTTATGCTCTACTCCTTGAGTAAGATACTTCTGAACGCTCCTTTGCATCTCTTTCTTAATGTTACTTCTTGTTCGGATCAGTTGCTTTAAAGTGCAGATGGCCAATTGCCCATTGGCAAGTCGGCCTGCGGTGGGGCGTTGGCTAGTTTTATAATTTGTTTCGATCTGTCTTTCTCCTTATGTCATGCATGGAGTACAGGCAGACTGGTATCTTCGCTGCTGCTGTGGTCAGGGGATGGGGCGGCGGGAGACGAATCACTGGTGGGGGTGGTGCTTTGCCACAATTTTGTATTTGCTTTCTTATTTACTGTTAAATAGATGTCTAATGTTGACTATACTTTACTGACCTCGAATGTACGTGGATTAACGGGCTGTACTAAACTCTACAAGTTCTACCTATATTCACGCAGCCACAAGATCTCGTTTGCATTCCTACAAGAAACACACCTGACTTCACAAACTTTCACGTCCCTCCGTAAATGCTGGAGGGGCACAGTCGTTGGTACCACATACTCAGGATATGCTAGGGGCACCCTTATATGGGTGTCACCCGGCATTCCTTTAAAGATACTACACACCCGGACCGACACTCAAAGTCGTAATGCAATCCTAGAGGGTCTTTTGGACAGTTTCCCATTAACATTGGTATCCCTCTACGCTCCCAACTTAGGTCAAGCTTCATTCTTACAGTCAATCACACCTTCTTTACTTACCAACCCTACGGCACCAACATTCTAGGGGCGGAGACTAAAACAGCGTACATTACCTTACCCTGGATCGTTCGCGCCCTCCACTCACGGAGGCACAATCAGTCAAACTAACGCAATAAGAGAGATTGGACTGTTAATATGCAATTTCACAATGCATTGCGTAGTAAACACCCCACGCTATCCACTTTCCCGCATTACTCTTCAATTCACTACCTCTACACAAGGATTGACACCATATACTGTTAGGACAATGCCCTGCCTAGAGTGTTGCATGCAGACTACTTGGCACGCACGATCTCAGATCACAGCCCATTTGAGCTGTAACTCACGTGTAGAACGCAGAGAAACAGGATGCCGACTTGGCGTCTTCCCCTTGCCGCACTCACCGATGTGGCGTTCCGCACCCCCTATGACGCTCTATTGATTCATACTTTCAGACTAATGCAGGCACTGCATCAAGCGCGGGGGTGAAATGGGATGCGTTTAAGGCTGTCCTGGGAAGACATGCCATTAAAACTGCCTAGGTGCCCTTATATCACTCACAAACAAGCTCCAGAAACATGAGCTGGAGATACAGAGATGCGAGCGACTCGCCCCCAATGGTCCCCTCTTTGGCCCAGGCCCGTCATATAAATAGACACCAGACAATCTTTGCATGCTCTATTATAAATTATATCTTGCCCATCGGCACTCTGAAGGTGACAAACCTGGTAAAATGCTGGCATGGTTACTAAAAACTGACACTTCACAACCTCTCATCACAGCGATATTCATGCCCACAGGGAGAATAGCGGACACCCAGGAAGCGATTGACAACTCTTTTCATGATTTCCATACCTGTCCTTATAAGGCCACTGACACCGGTGACCCTGCTTTTACCTAGCGGATTTTGATGCATGTCCAGCTTCCGCAGGTAATGCCGCCACAGTATGACTTAATCGAAGATCCTATCACTGTATACTGAAGCTATTAAGCAATTGGCAACCGCTAAAACCCCGGGGACAGATGGTTGGCCATCGGAATTTTACTTAGTTTACTCCGAAGAACTTATGCTCCGGCTAACTAATGTGTACGAAGAAGTGTTTGAGATGGGTGAGCTCCCGCCTTCCTTGTGAGAAGGGACATTGGTTGCGTTACCTAAACCGGGCAAAGACCCACTCCAAATGGCCTCGTACCGTCCTTTGTCGTTGCTGAACGCAGATTATAAAATCCCCGGTAAAACCGCATAGAACCTGATACATCCTGGATAGCATCCCTAGATATTGAAAAGGCATTTGATACCTTGATCTGGCATGAATTACTGACTGTTATCTGGTTTTGGCATAGGCCCTAACTTTCTGAGGTGGGTATGTATACTATACACGAAACCACATGCTAGAGTGAAGACTGGCTATACTATACACAAAACCACATGCTAAAGTGAAGACTGGCTGCACTTTTTTCTCACTGTGTGCCGTAGAGCGTGGCACAAGGCAGGGCTGCCCTTTTTTGCCCTATTTATTTGCATTGGCCATATAGCCTTTGCATGCAAGCTGCGTCAACGCGTATTTGACTGGGGCATATACGCAGATCCACGGTGGCACATAGCGTCTCTATACACAAATGATGCATTAATTTGCTTATGTGGCCAGACCGCTCTCTTGCGGGCGTTGATAACCCTGTTGAACGATCACGCCCAGGTAGCGCTTACTTTGTAAAATATGATGTGCAGGTGCTCGTTAGAGGCCACACCCACTCCCCTTGGCTCCACCCACCTTCTACCAGTGGCTCCACCCACCTTCTACCAGTGGCTCCACCCACATATTATAGTTACTCCGCCCACATCCTCAACTGGCGCTGCTGAATCTCGTACCAGAAAACTAGCTCATGGTGGCAAAGGTTCATTTAGTGCACCCTGGATGGATCCAATATGGGAGCTTCCATGCAAGACGGTGGCTGAAGTGAAGCAGCATGACATTAACAAGTATTGAGTGTTCTACAGTCCCTACCTCAAAGGAATGTAAGAATGCCAATGTTGAAAAGGAGATGCCTTTTTACTTTATTCCCGTATACTGATGAGGCCTACTTCCACGGCAAGCGCAGGGAGCGAAGTGCATATCGGCCTAGACGCTGTTGAGCCATCAGCGGGCGACTGCGGTGAATAGCCGAAGCCCGGTTGAGCAGAGGATCCCCCGACTAGCAAGCAAGTACAAAAGTGAGGAGCACGGCAGCTCCTACTTGCATGTCCCTGCCTGGTGCGCTACCATGTCTCCTGCCCCGTGCACACCGGGGATCGAATTGGCCCGGGGGCCAGATCGGGCCTAGGCAAGGTACCAGACCCACTAACTGAACCCAATAAACTCATGACACTGTACAAGGACCCTTGAGCTGCTGTGGCTGGGTGCTATTTTCCAGCAGTGCTGTGAAACCGAGACGGGTGCTGCGCGTCCGGGGATGCGGTGCAGAGGACCGCGACTGGTGCCCATACACTGCTGCAACACGGGGACTGGTGAGGCCTACCCCCTCGGCAAATGCTGGGACCGGAGTGCATCGCGTCCAGTCGCAGTAGAACCATCAGATGTGGTCTGGTGCGAGTGGCCAGAGTCTGGTTGAACAGAGGATCCCCGACTAACAGGCAGATGCAAAGGTGAGGAGTTGGCGGGTCCTGCTCATGTGTCTCTGCCTGGTGCACTACCCTGCGCACTGGGGATAGACTTGGTCCAGGGGCCGGATTGTGCCCGAACTAGGTAACAGACCCACTAATTGAGCCTGATAAACTTAAGATGTTGTACAGGGGCCAGGGCTGAATACTTGGGGGGGTGGGGGTGGGGGGGGGGGCAGAAGCCCCGCCAAAAATGTGCAATCTATTCCCCCCACCTCCCGTCACGGCGGCATGCATTGGACCTACGGGGCAGCATGGGAATCTGGTTGGGGTCAGGCTGTCTCCTGTACCAGCACATGCCAGGCATAATGTCGCAAGAAGGGAACACTGTAGTAAACTTGCATACTTTTCAGAGATTAGTTGTAGCAGAGCGGTTCACTGAACATGCCAGAGGGTCGGCTCTGGCCTAGGCAGTGTTTCCACCAGCCATAGGAGGCGGCCTAGGAGTCTGGTCCGGCTGAGGCAGCCAATTGGCTTTGTATTTACCAGAAACAATGTTGTAGGTAGCGGGGGAATATTGCAGTGGAGCTGCACACCCTCTGGGACCTTGTTGGAGCAGCGTGGGCCGTCGTATACACCCGGGGTCGGTCCGGCCCAGGCCAGCTATAGAGACTTGCAGTGGTTGCCTTTGGGACTAACTAGGACTTGGTAGTCGTAGCAGATGGCCTACAGAGTGCCTAAGCATGCGGGTGCCACTGCATATTGAAGGAGGACCTTTGATATTATTAAAGGGAAACACCACTGTGAAGGTGCCACTTAATTCTCAAAGGTGCGTAGAATAAGTGGTGCGCATATCCCTGGTGGAGCATTGTTCCGGTTACTGTATCCCAGGCGACCATCATACTTCTTATATATAGGCCGGTCTGGTCTATGCTTTTGAAATGGACTGCAGAGGAGGCGTACATGCTGCCCCTGCAGACGTTTCTCAAGATATAGGAAGGTCGTCCCCTCATTGGTGGCTGACATCCGGGCTGTGGTGAGGCGTGATTCTTTGCTTTTGGCAGTGGGACCGGGCTGTGGTAACAGTTGCTCACTTCAGACCAGCAAAAACTAGCAGATAAGCAGCACACTACCCCAATGCAGCTAGAGGGACTACAGCTAATAGTCCATCAAAACACCACCATGATACAAGCTCTTTTGGAATGCATAGCAACGTTTGAGGACAGAGTGGAAGATGCGGAAGTCAGACCATGCTGCAATAATGTCCATGTCATAGGACTTCCAGATGGAACTGAGGGTCAAGATGCTGGAAAATTCACAGAAAGTTGGCTTTGTTAGTGGATGCCGCAGGCAGCTTTATCTGCACAATTTGTGGTGGAAAGGGTGCACCACGTGCCGGCGAGGAAGCCACCGTAGGGAGAGATCACCAAGCTGTTCTTGTTCTGCTTGCTCAATTACAGGGACCGCAATAGTGTGCTGCAGGAAGCACGCCGCAAGCAAGACCTCAAGATAATTAATGCTACTGTTATTCCTTTTTGGCACCCAAACTCAAGCTCTAAGAACTTGACATTCGTTATTTTTTGCTCTTCCCGGCGTGCTTGCGGGAGGCAGACAATAGAAGCTCAAGATTATTTGATAACCCGGCAAATGCATGGGAATGGCTGGAGCGGGTGGGACACGCAAAGGGGGCAATGAACACTACTGAACTAATGAAAACAGCTGGGACCTCCTGCAGCAGCAACCGAGGCGGACGGAGGTGAGCTGTTAGGGCGGAACAGCTGATCGCAGTCCCCAACCTAGAACAAATCATGCAGAAAGATGGAATGCCATATAAATGGCGGCTGAACTCCATCCTGAGCAACAGGCCTCGGAACCAGATGGTGACAGGGAGAAAACAGCCATTAATGACAATACTGTGGTGGAACAGACTTCGGAGTCTGACACGCCAACTCCGCCCGATGTGATGCCACACTCAGCAGCTCACATAATACAACTTTGAGGGTACAGGCCTCATCGGGGGGGGGAGATTCCACGGTTGATCACAGTACACACACACTGTCACATGTTAAGGGTCTTCTCCCCAGAATAACTAATATCCGATCGGAGCTGCAGGCAAAAACAAAACATGTAAAGGGAAGGTAGGTAACTTCTGGACATATAGTAGTACATTGTAGATACGGGGCTACAGTCAGTCAGTCATCCAGACAAACAATATAACCCTGCACTGAGTCACACTAAGCATAAGGGCGGAAGGGGGTGAGGGCGCCTTAGTTTCTACCTTCACAATCGTGCGTGATGCGAATCTCCTCCAACACACATGGGGTGGCGGGTTCTTGCCACAAATTGGTGCACTCGTTTGGGCGGATCCCTGTTGTAGACCTTCTCTAACAAGGTTGTACAAGTTATATTTCACTAGTTGTTTGGTTTAAAGCTTAGGTACTGAGCAACATTACTTTAAAAATGTTGACCTCTCCTCCGTTGCATGATAATGTGCATGGTGTTACCCTTTGGCCCCGATAAGTGAGTTACTCCACAGAACATACTGTTGCAGTAGAAATGGCAGCAATGAAAATAATAACATGGAAAGTAAGAGGTATGCAAACTCCTGCTCGGCGATACTCTGTCTATCCCTACCTCAAGCGTAGAGAGGCAAAGTTATCGATCCTGCAGGAGACTTATGTAGCTGGGTTGGAAATAGAGCTCCTTCGACGTCTATGGCGGGACCAAATATATGCCACTGATTATTTCTCATATGTGAGAGGTACATTGATTTTTTTTTTCCATATAAGCAATACAATATACTGCATTCATAGAAGTCTATAATGATATCAGTGGTATGCGGAGCGGATCTGTAGGCTTCATGCAACAGTATTATTCAAAACTGGGGCGTAAACTGGGGAGAGGAGCATGTAAGTGCAGAGTGCGGGTATGGGGGGTTATGATGCGGATCCGGGTGACGTGCGTCTCGCTGGGTTGCGTAGTAGTATACTAGTGCCATGTGAGAAGAGGCTACGTTGGGCCATTGGCGGGGTTCAATCGTCCAACATGGCAGGGTGTGGGGTACATCTGTCTGCATCACTAGTGCGCCGCCAGGGGTGGTTTAAAGTCCGCAGCCGTGCCTGCGTTGGTGGGTGGGGGGTAGTGGGGTTGGATGGACTGGCGTCTGGCTCCTCACTACGTGTTGATTGTTTGAAACGGTGTAATAGTATGGCCCACTCCATGGAGATGGGGTGTTTTTGGATTCCCTTGACCTCTTCTTCGCATAGCGCGTCCTCCTCTGCCACTGCCCACTTACATACCGCTCCCACCCATGCCGCTAGAGAGGGGCCCGTGGGAGATCGCCAGTGCATGGCTATACTCCTTTTTGTTAATAATAATGCTAGTGAGATGAAACGCTTGTGTGCTTTAAGATGCTTCTGTATCCTGAATATGCCCAGCGCACTAGCTTCCCATGTGTCCAGGGTTGTCAGTCTCGTGAGGTCTCTGAGTATCATGGACAGTTTGCCACAAGGATCGAAGAGTGGGACAGCTCCAGAACATGTGGTGAAAGTCAGCCTCTGGGGAGTGGCATCTGGGACAGAGGAACTGAGTGTCAGGGTAGAATTTTTGGAAGCGCGTCGGTGTCAGATACGCCCTGAGGAGGATATAAAATTGTATATTTTTAAATCGGGCATTCCTAGACACTTTTTTTTAGATTCAAGGGCTCTGGCCCATTCCGTCTCATGCAGTGGGCGTCCGATTTCGTCCTCCCATGTGGCACGTAAGGTTGTTAGGGGTGTGTTTGCGAGTTCACGGAGTGCCTTGTATAGCCATGTGATTAAATGTCACCCCACCCCTCTGTGCAAGATTGTGTGTTTGACCGGGTGTGTGTTCGGTTTCCCGGCCTGGAGGTTGTGATGGGGCCGGAAGCATTCGAGAAGTTGGTGATACCGTAGGAACTGACCCGGGAGGAGACCGTACTCGTCCAGAAGGCGTTGGAATGGTTTAATCTGCCCATCTTCGAATAGGGACTCCATGTCTGTGATCCCACACACTGTCCATGCCGTTAGCATGTTGGCCGGATAGTATGTTTCGAGCCTAGGCCAACCAACCAGTGGGAGTAATGGAGAGTATGGGGGCGATCCGAGCGATATGCGGTGAACTCGTAACCTGCATCGGCGCGCAATCGTTACCTGTAAGGGGTATGTACGCCACGGTTTGGTGCAAGGTAGGAGGAGACAGGTGAGTTCCGGAGTGGGAACTCTACCCGTCTGTGTGTGCGTCTCATTCGTGTGTCGACCCGCAGTCCAGTAAGATAGCCATTGAAGTTGTGCTGCTAAAAATTAAGACTCAAAGGAGGGGGCTCCTAGGCCTCCCTGAGTGGTAGACAATTGTAGTGTCTTCAGTGCTATTCTGTGTCTGCCCGATCCCCAAATGAGCGTGCCAAGGAGGAAGTTGAGGTCGCAAAAGAAGGTTTCGGTGGGATCACCGGTAGGTTCGTAAAGTGATATAAGGGCCGGGGGAGCATTATCATCTTAACTAATGCCACTCGGCCAATTGAGGCTAGCGGGGGTCTGTTCCAGAATCCGACCGCTGACCTAATGCTAGCAAGTGCTCTGCAATGGTTGCCCTCAAAAATATCGGCAGAGGAATGGTAAAGACGGATCCCGAGGTACCGGGGAGCCTCTGTGCTCCAGGACACTCTGAGTCCCCATCCATATGTCGCGAGGGGGTAAGTCCGGATGGAATGGGTAGACCGTGGATATGTCCCAGTTTACTTTGAGTCCGGAGGCGTCCGCGAATTCCGTGAGCGTCGTCCATATAGGAGTCAGGTCGTCTGTGATGTCCCGCACATATATTAAGAGGTAGTCGGCGTACATGGAGACGCTATGAGTGACGTCCGTGAGTGGAATGCCCCTTTGTATGCCTTCCTGACGTAATCTTACAGCCAGTGGTTCGACCGCGAGGGCGAAGAGGCGGGGTGAGATGGGGCAGTCTTGCCTCGTGCCCTTCTGGACCTCGAAGGCCGTAGAAATGTGTCTCCCTAACCCGACCCTTCTGGTAAGCCTGTATATAATAGACATGTGTATGCTAGAAGAACGGGCCGATGTTGAGTCGTTGTAAGACAGAGAATAGATATTGCCATGTGAGGGTGTCGAAAGCCTTCTCGAGGTCTAGGAGGAGACAGGCTGAACGTGGGTGCGTGTCTTTCACCTGATCCTGCACATGAAAGATGTGGCGGATGTTCTGGGATGTGTTTCTGCCTGGGACGAACCTGCATTGATCTGAACCAGGGAGCATATTATTTGTATATATCTATCGGCCAATATTTACCCTATAATTTTACAGTCGGTGGATAGAAGTGTAAAGGGTCGATACGATGCCATGAGTTGTGGGTCCCGATGCGGTTTCAGAAAGGTTACAATTACAGATTCCCTAAGGGATTTGGGTAGGATCCCTTGTTCAAGGGCCGTCGCAAACATTAGTGTTATCTGTGGGATTAGTAGGGGAGAAAAGGCTGTATAATACTCCAGTGGGAGTCCGTCCAGGCCTGGCGCCTGGTTACGAGATAGGGCATGTAGCGATTGGGTGACATCTGCGGACACTATCGTCGTGTCTATTGCAAGCTTGTCTGTTTTCGTGATTGTAGGCAGCGTTAAAGGATCAAGGAAGTGATCTATTAAGGACTGGGAGGGTGGGATCGGAGTGCTATAGGCCGCCTCGTAATAGTGTTGGAACGCTAAAAGGATCTCGTCCTCGGAGCGCACTAGGGTGCCACCAGGGTTGATGATTTCGGTAATTGGTTTAACGTCGGTGTCCTGCCGCGCTAACCAGGTGAGCATCGTGCCTTTTTTTATCTCTTTCTTTATGCATCCGGGTGGCATAAGTTCTGAAATTATATGTTCAAGGTATATGAGCTGCAGATCCCACACTTAACAATAGATTGCCACCTGGTGTTGGGCTCGGATGATATCAGGTTGTTGTCTTCTTGGAAGAAGTCTTTGTAGTCACAAGATAGGTGACTCCTCCCTTGGACAATACTGCGCATGGTCATAGACTCCATCCTCAGATAGTTTTTTTCCGCCACTGAGTTTGGATGAAAGTTTTCCGCTCCGGCTAGAAAAGACTTTTCTGCATTTTCAAAGCGAGAAAGTTTAAACAAACTTTTTTCGTCATCGAATAGACTTTTCGACATCAACAGCTACATTCCGGTGCGTCGACACGGGCCGTTGGGCCCATCGGCGCCGTGCGGCCAACGCCTCATGGACAGAACTTCATTCAAGAGATGCCCGGTATGTCGAGCAAAATTCCCTCATAGCGACCATCACGAGGTTTGCAACCTCTGTCTCTCGCCAGAACACGACGAGTCGACCTGCACAGCCTGTGCCTCCTTCCGATCGAAGAAGACCATCCGGGATCGGAGGGCCCGTCGACACAAGATGAGGAGATCAGCACCAGCACCGGAGGCCATCTTTGAGGAGGAGATCGTCGAAGAAGACTTCTCCGAGGACGAATATCCAATCAAAGACATCTCCGAGGACGAGGCTCCACTCGGTGCAGAGGAGGACTCGCCTGATCTCCAGATTATATCGGGGGCAGAGGATTCGGACGATTCAATTCCATCTCGACAACCCGTGAGTGCAGCTGCCCCTGCACGACAGACACTACCCAAACAAAAGGCAACGGTCAGCACTCCGCCCATGGGGCCCAGTCGAGACCGAAATTTACTCTCTAACGCCCCGCCTTCGGGCCCGGCTCAGAGGAAAGAAAATACGCCTTCCGGTTCCTCGGCACCGAAGAAACACCATGTGCTAATTACACCTCTTCCATTGGCACCGAAACATCCTTCGACACCGAAGGACTCGTCGGCACCGAAAACAAAACACCCTTCGGTGCCCAAAGACAAGGACACTTAGGCACCCGTACCATCGGTGCCAAAACCTGTACCAGACCCGAAAGCTTCGACTCCGAAACCTTCCGGTTCCAAAAACAAAGAGGGAAAGCCAGTTTCCGGCGCCACAGGCCCAGCAAAACCTGTCTCCATGCCGAAACCTCCAATATCGGTACCAAAGACCCCAGATAAGACTAAACAACCTTCGGCACCGAAAACATTGCCACGGGACTCCGTTACTCCTCCTAAGGCAAAGAACACTAGACAACCTCTATCGGCTCCGAAAAAATCGACGCCGAAGAAGATTATAGAAGAGGAAGAACTGTTTAGACCAGATCCTAAACAGGAAAAAGTCCATATTAATCCAAAAACTGGACATGTGGAAGCAATTCCTTATTAAAAAAAAGACCAGCAGACACTCCACTTACACCTGTGATTCCTGCCAAAAAGGACTGGGCAACTTCTCCAATGCACCCTTCCTCTCCTTCACCTTCTTCCTCTCCTATTACTCCATATGTTGAACCTATAACTTCTCCTATTTATTCTCCTGCATCATCACACCACACTGACGAGGAGTATGATTTAGGTGGGGGGATGATGTTCCAGAGCCACATACATACCCTTTAGATGAGGATATCAACACAGAATATCCCAAGGATGACAATACATATAATTTTGCACCAAACAATGCACCAGACATCCCTGATCCTCAGTACTGCCCAACAAAACCTTCCCCTACGGAGGATAGGATTGGGTTTAATCATTTATTAAACAGAGCTGCACTTTACCATGGGGTTCCTATGCACTCTGATGCCATTGAGGAGGACTTCTTGTTAGACACTTTTGAACAGTCACAAAGGTCTACCCAAATATTATCAATGATCAAGGGAGTTAACATGCTCCAGAGATTTTTAAAGATCCAGTACGGTGTAGGGTGCTAAATCATAGAATAGAGAAAAAGTATAGGCCAGCACCAGCTGATCCAGTATACATTAAGGGACATCTGCCATTAGACTCCTTGGTAGTGTCAAATGCATGCAAAAGGGCCAATTCTCAAACTTCTGGGGACACCCCCCCCCCCGCCTGACGGAGTCCAAGGGAAACGAATTGCTGCACAAGCAACAAACATTTGGCGCATAGCAAATACACAAGCTTTACTCTCACGCTACAACAGGGCTCATTATGATCAACTAGAAAAGTTAATGGAACACCTACCAGATCAACACAAAGATCTGGCAGCAGAGCTTTTACAGGAAGGCAAATTAATATCTAATGCCTCAATTAAATGCGCACTAGATGTAGCTGACACAGCTTCCAGAGCAGTTAACACTAGTGTTATTCTCAGGCGTCCCGCATGGTTACGCATTTCGGGTTTTAAACCAGAAGTACAAACTACCATCCTGAACCAGCCCTTCAATCAGAACCAATTATTCGGGCCGGAAGTAGATAATACATTAGAAAAGATGAAGAAAGACACAGACACCGCTAAGTCTATGGGGGCATTACAATCCACCCAAACTAGAGGTACTTTTCGCCGCTCCTCTTATAGAGGAGGCTACAAGCAGACCGGCGCAGACACAACATCATCTTTTAAAACGCACACACAAACCTCCTCTAATAAAGGCTATTTTAGAGGAGGATACAGAGGCAATAACTACAAAGGAAGAGGTAGAGGTAATAACAACAACCGCTCCTCTTCCACTCCTAAACAGTGATTTCCCTCTGCTTCCCCTACAGCATTCCACTCCTGTGGGGGCCAGACTTTCACAGTTCCTACCTGTCTGGAACTCCATCACAACAGACAGGTGGGTAAGACAAATTATCCAACATGGCTACTGCCTAGATCTCACAGCAACCCCCCCAAACATACCACCCAGGCAGCGTCCAATGTCTGCAGTACACATAACTCTGCTTCAACAGGAAGTTCTAGCACTTCTACAAAAAGATGCTATTCAAGTAGTTTCGTTAGAGGAACAAGGAACAGGAGTTTACTCCCTGTATTTCCTAATTTCAAAAAAGGACGGGACATTAAGACCAATTCTCGATCTCCGACCCCTCAACCACTACATACAATCAGATCATTTTCACATTATCACTTTACAACAGGTACTCCCATTACTACAACAGGGAGATTTTCTGTCCACACTAGACCTAAAGGACGCCTACTTTCACATTCCAATACATCCTGCGCACAGGAAGTATTTAAGGTTTGTCATACAAGGACAACACTATCAGTTCAAAGTCCTTCAATTCGGGGTCACAACAGCCCCACGAGTGTTTACAAAGTGCTTAGCAGTAGTGGCAGCACATCTCAGAAGACAACAAATACATGTCTTCCCCTACCTCGATGACTGGCTCATAAAAGCAAAATCGTTCAACCAGTGTGCACAACACACAAAACAAACAATTCAAACACTACACAACTTAGGGTTTACGATACACCAAATCGCACCTAGAGCCTTCGCACGTTCATCAATATCTAGGAGCTACTATAAACACATCTGTAGCTCTAGCGTATCCCAGTCAAGCCAGGATTCAAAGTATTCAGAACTTAGTCTCCCTTTTTCAATGCCAGCACTCTCTACAAGCCAGAGTGTTCATGAAACTAATAGGCATGATGGCGTCTTGCATCTTTATAGTTCCTCACGCAAGACTGCAAATGCGCCCACTACAAGAATGTCTAGCACAACAGTGGAATCGGGCTCAAGGTCAGCTCACAGACCTGGTGTTGGTAGACAGCCGTACATATCCCTCTCTGCAATGGTGGAACACCAAAAACTTGACAAAGCGACGGCCGTTCCTAGATCCTCACAGATAGTGCTCACAACAGATACATCCCTCACATGATGGGGAGCCCATCTCTTGCATTATACCACACATGGTCAGTGGAACAATCAACAGAAACAGTTCCACATCAACCATTTAGAGTTTCTAGCAATTTTCCTAGCACTCAAAACTTTTCAAGTACAAATCCAAAACAAAGCTGTCCTAGTCCGGACGGACAATATGACAGCCATGTATTATATACAAAAACAGGGGAGGGGAACACTCTCTGCAACTGTCCCAACTTGCATATAACATTTGGAGATGGGCCATCCCTCAAAACATACATCTGACAGTATAACACCTACCAGGGAGTCACAACCAGATAGCAGATCTGTTGAGTCGCCAGTCACAACAGATTCACGAATGGGAGTTGCACCCACAAGTTCTTCAACCATTCTTCCAAATGTTGGGGCATCCCCAATTAGACCTGTTTGCCACCCACGAGAACTCAAAATACCCAACCTTCGCCGCCAGGTTTCCACACCCACGGTCGGAGGGGAATGCAATATCCGCCTCTCCCACT
The DNA here is from genome assembly GCF_964263255.1 of Lissotriton vulgaris. Classification (NCBI taxonomy): domain Eukaryota; kingdom Metazoa; phylum Chordata; class Amphibia; order Caudata; family Salamandridae; genus Lissotriton; species Lissotriton vulgaris. The sequence goes on from NC_141688.1 coordinate 21,929,350, forward strand.
CATTCCACTAGTAGTACGCAAGCTCAGACAACAGTCTCTCAAACTAATACTAGTGGCCCACACATGGGCCCGTCAGCCGTGGTTCACAATGCTACTAGATCTCTCACTGGTTCCACATCAGAAATTACGGCTCACGCCATCCCTGTTAACACAGAACCATGGAGAAATAAGGCACCCAGAACCAAGCCAACTGAATTTAAAGATCTGGCTCCTGAAGTCCTAGAGTTCGGTTACTTAAACTTACCACCAGACTGTATGAATATAATTAAAGAAGCTAGAAGACCCACTACCAGAGCATGCTATGCTGCGAAGTGGAAACGGTTTGCAATATACTGTAACAACAATCACATTGATCCTCTGGATGTTTCCATCCTAAATATCATTTGCTACCTTCTACATTTACAAAGGTCCAATTTGGCTTATTCTTCCATACGCCTGCATCTAGCAGCAATTGCAGCATATTTACAAAATAGACAACCTCTATCTCTCTTTAGAGTACCTGCAATAAAAGCATTTATGGAAGGATTAAAGAGAATAATCCCACCTAGGTTACCACCTGCTCCAGTATGGAACCTAAATGTGGTCCTTACAAGACTCATGGGACCCCCTTTTGAGCCGTTACATAACTGTGAACTGCAATTCCTAGCATGGAAAACTGCTTTCCTTGTTGCCATCACCTCTCTCAGAAGTTAGTGAAATACAAGCATTCACAATAGAACAACCATTTTTTCAAATACATCCTAACAAAGTGGTTCTTAGACCCAATCCTAAATTCCTGCCAAAAGTGATTACTCCATTTCACCTTAACCAATCAGTAGAGTTACCAGTGTTTTTCCAAAAACCAGACTCTGTTGCAGAAAGGACTTTACACACCTTAGATGTGAGAATTGCTCTACTATACTACACAGATAGTACCGAATCCTTCAGAAAGACAAAACAACCATTTGTATCTTTCTCTCCACCACACAAAGACAATCCCATCTCTAAAGGAAGAATTGCCAGATGGATTGTAAAGTGTATTCAAATATGCTATCAAAAAGCTAAGCGTACACTAATAGTTCCTCTTAGAGCACACTCTACTCGTAAACTAGGAGCCTCTATGACTTTCTTAGGAAACATACCACTAGAGGAAATATGCAAGGCAGCAACATGGTCTAAAATACACACCTTCACTAAACACTATTGTGTTGATGTGCAAGCCAAGCAGCAAGCTGCAGTGGGCCAAGCTGTCCTTAAAACACTATTTCAGTATGCTGCAACGGATACAAGCGACCACTGCTAGGGGAGACACTGCTGCACAATCGTTGCCAAGTGTAGGATCTGCGGCTCATATGCCTCGAACTGAAAATGCTACTTACCAGTATGCATCTGTTCTTGGCATGTAGAGCTGCTGAGTCCTACATGCCCTCCCGCCTCCCCGGGACTTGTATCCGTTCCAGTACTCATCTTACTTAGATAGACACGCATGGACATCCTTTCTCTTTACTTCTACTAACTCCATCATTTCCCATCATGGCAAAAAAACAATCTGAGGATGGAGTCGATGACCATGCGCAGTATTGTCCAAGGGAGGAGTCACCTATCTCGTGACTACAAAGACTTCTTCCAAGAAGACAACAACCTGCAATCATCCGAGCCCAACACCAGGTGGCGATCTATTGCTAAGTGTAGGACTCTGCAGCTCTACATGCCAAGAACAGATGCATACTGGTAAGTAGCATTTTCCTTACGAAGGTCAGCACAGGCCGCTTGGTAGGCCGTTTTGGCTGTGGCCGTGAGTGTAGCTTGTTCCTCGGTGAAGTCATCTCGTTTAGTGGTTGTGGCGAGGTGTTGTTCTGCTTTAAAGAATGCCTGCCCTAGTGTCCGTCGAACCCCCGTAATTGGTTTAATGCATTCTCCACGGGCCATCTCTTTGAATGCGTCCCATTCCACTAATACCGATGAAGCCGTGCCTGCATTGTGGGTGAAGAAGTCTTGTATGCTTTGTGTTTGAGCATGCTTAAAGACCTGGTCAGTTAGACATTCTCGGGGCAGTCGCCAGGTGGGGGATGCAAGTTCAGCCGTAGTATATGGGCATCATGGTCCGAGACGATCCTGCCCATATAATCCGTGGATAAAATCTTGGGGAGGATTGGCGCAGAGCTATTTCCCTCTGAGGCGGAAGCCGGAGGTCTACTGTGCTCTCTTGCACCCACGCTTGAAAAACGATTGACTTGCTAATTGTTTTCCAATTATTTTAAAAACTGTACCATATTTTATTGGGAGCGTTTTTAAATATCCCTGACACCCCCTACAGCGAGACCACTTCGCTCAGGCACCCCCTTTCCACAGCGTCGCTCTAGCGAGGCGCAGGGAAGCTTCGAACACCACTTTGGCAGCCATTTTAGATTGGGCAGGCTCGCCGGAGAGCTCGGCGCCCCTCCCGCCCTCCCTGGGTATTTAACAGGATCTAAAATCGGTTTCGTGTGTTTAATGACTGCTATTTCCCTCTGAGGCGGAAGCCGGAGGTCTACTGTGCTCTCTTGCACCCACGCTTGAAAAACAATTGACTTGCTAATTGTTTTCCAATTATTTTAAAAACTGTACCATATTTTATTGGGAGCGTTTTTAAATATCCCTGACACCCCCTACAGCGAGACCACTTCGCTCAGGCACCCCCTTTCCACAGCGTCGCTCTAGCGAGGCGCAGGGAAGCTTCGAACAACACTTTGGCAGCCATTTTAGATTGGGCAGGCTCGCAGGAGAGCTCGGCGCCCCTCCCGCCCTCCCTGGGTATTTAACAGGATCTAAAATCGGTTTCGTGTGTTTAATGACTGCTATTTCCCTCTGAGGCGGAAGCCGGAGGTCTACTGTGCTCTCTTGCACCCACGCTTGAAAAACGATTGACTTGCTAATTGTTTTCCAATTATTTTAAAAACTGTACCATATTTTATTGGGAGCGTTTTAAATATCCCTGACACCCCCTACAGCGAGACCACTTCGCTCAGGCACCCCCTTTCCACAGCGTCGCTCTAGCGAGGCGCAGGGAAGCTTCGAACACCACTTTGGCAGCCATTTTAGATTGGGCAGGCTCGCCGGAGAGCTCGGCGCCCCTCCCACCCTCCTCCCGCCCCGCCCAAAGTATGTATAAAAACAACAACATTGCCCGTCCGCGCGGCGGGCGCAGCGGGCGCGCCGGCGGCGCGCCAGAGGCAAGCCCGTCTGCGCCCGTCCGCGCCGGGACCGGGCCTAGGGCCACAACCCCTGGCCCTCCTCTCTTATACAACCGGAGCACACTGCTGGAGATTGGTCCCTCCTACGCCCCTCTCTGTACCAAATACGATTTCTCCATAATGTCACCAGAGACGCAAATACAATGCCAACATTGTAATACTACACTCGCGTTCACGAACCCAACCAGCCCAGTTCAAAACCTAGGATCTGAAAAAGACACTCACGTGACCATGGCGCTAATTAACGCGCGTTCCCTGAGCAAGCACTGCCAGGATATAGCCGATCTCATCAGCGATCTCAATTTAGATGTTCTTTACATCACAGAGACCTGGTCAGATGAGGCATCTGCCCCAGACTATGTTACGGCGGCTCCCTCAGGCTTCAGTGCCTATCGGCAGGACAGGCCCAAAGGGAAAGGTGGTGGGCTAGCCATCATTGCGCGAGACCATTTGGAAGTTGGGTCCTCGCCTATACCCATTACCTCATGCGAAGCCATGCATTTTAATATAAAGCTGTCCCCGACTTACAACTTCAAGGGAGTGCTCCTCTACAGACCCCCTGGGAACAGAACTGCGTTCCTTGATAACCTTAGCAACATCACTGAGTCTATAGTGACAGAAGAGTCTACCACAATTTTGGGCGACTTTAACTTCTATCTGGAGCAAAGCAGCGATAAGGACACTATTTCCCTCATATCCGACCTAGAAATAATGGGCCTCAGTCAATTGGTCACGACCCCCACCCATCAAGCAGGTCATACGCTAGATGGAATTTTTTCTAATGTGGAAGGTCTGTGCATAGCTTCAGTTCTCCCCATGACATGGACTGATCACTCAGTCATTCTTAGCAGCCTTACTATTAAAGGCTCGCCGAGAAAAAAGGCTGCTCACATGAACAGTGGCACTTTTAAAGCATGGAAGGACATTAACTCCAATGACCTTACGATGCTGTTAAACAACACCATCCCGGATCTATCCACTGACCCCAATACTGCCACCAACCAATTTCAGAAATGGTTGGCCGAAGCCACCACTCAGTTGGCACCTACCAAATCTCTGTCAAAGAACAGAAATTTGCCTAAAGCTCAGTGGTATACAAAAGAACTGAAAATGCAAAAACTATTAACTAGGAACAGAGAACGGCACTGGCGAAAAACTTATGACAGCGAAAATAAGGAAAAATATAAACAAGCTCTTGCTTCTTATAAAGCTATGATACCACCAATATAGAGACCGCGAAAAATTCCAGCAGACAGCTATATAACATTGCTAAAACCCTTTCTGGAAATACCCCGGACCTCAACCCCCCCCCCATCACAAGCACTATGTGATGCCTTATCCAAGTTCTTTTTCACGAAGGTCAATGACATTTACCAAGCTTTTAACTCAGACCCCGCCAGCAGTCCTGCCACGTCCTCAATGATCACACCGAAAAACACCATGACCAATTTTAAACCCCTCACCACGGATCAAATTAAGGGCATAGTAAAATCGATCAAAGCTGGGTCAGCTCTGGATCCCTGCCCAACCTCGGTAATTGCAACCGTACCAGACACAGTCATTCCCATTATCACACATGTCTGTAACACTATACTGACATCTGGAATTTACCCTGCTTCATTAAAAAACACGCTGATTAAACCCCTGCTAAAAAAGCCTGGTCTAGATAAAGGTGAATTAAAAAACTATCGCCCTATCGCGAGCCTCCCTTTTCTAGCAAAAGTCACCGAAAAGGCCATGAACCAGCAACTCTCGGAATTCATTGAGAGTCACAATCTGCTGGATGATACACAGTTCGGTTTCCGCAAACACCACGGAACGGAAACCGCTCTCATCAAGGCAGCTGATGACATAAGAGTCATCCGTGATCAGGGAGGTACAGCACTGCTCGTCCTTCTTGATCTCTCAGCAGCCTTCGACACGGTCGACCATAAGATCTTGGTCGACCGTGTCGAAAGGATGGGTATTCAGCTTACTGCCAAGGATCTTCTTGCCTCTTTCCTGGCCAACAGAACCCAGGCGGTCACCATGGGTCTTTTCCAATCAGCTGATCTGTCGCTACCGTGTGGGGTCCCTCAAGGCTCATCCCTCAGTCCGACACTATTTAATATCTATGTGTCGGACCTTGCAAGTGTCATCAAAGCACACGGGGTGAGCCTCACCTCATACGCTGACGACACCCAGCTGGTCTTGGCCATAAAGGGCGATGGACAGGAGGTGGCAGAAAGATTCCAAAGGGGGATGATTGCTATCGGTGAGTGGATGGCAAGAAATTGCCTGAAGCTCAATTCCGATAAAACGGAGGTGGTCATCTTTGGCAACCTTCTGCCAGCCTGGTCGGCAGCTTGGTGGCCATCGGCTCTTGGTGTCCCTCCTACCCCTACCGCTAAGGTTAGAAACCTAGGAGTGACATTTGATGACAAGCTCTGTTTCATGGCCCATGCAAACAAGGTGGCAGCTAACGCCCATTTTAAGCTCAAAATAATAAAAAAGATTATCCCTTATTTACCAGATTCAGCAGCCAAGACGTTAGTCACCTCCTTGGTCCTGACATCTTTGGATTACTGCAACGGTCTATTGCTTAATGCACAAAGCAGAGTCACGAAAAAGCTTCAGACTGTGCAGAACGCAGCGGCACGTGTGCTATCCAAAAAACCCAAGTTTGCTCCCATCTCGGACACCCTGAAAGATTACCACTGGCTAACCATTCAAAATAGGACTAAATTCAAAGCACTATGCATAGTCTATAAGACCCTGCAGGATCAAGGACCGCGCTTCCTCAAAAAACTACTAATTCCTTATAACCCGTCCAGAACACTTCGCTCCTCCTCGCTTAACCAACTTGTGGTTCAACGAAGTAGAACAGTCTCATGGGGTGATCGCCGCTTTTCTATCGCAGCCCCTAAAATCTGGAACTCCTTACCGAACCACATTAAAACAAGTTCCACACTCCTCCAGTTCAGAAAGAAACTGAAGACGTGGTTATTCAACCAGTAAACCCAGCCACCAATCTGCTGATCAGGGATATACAGCATTGCATACCAGCGCCGAGACGCCTATGGGTAATTGCACGCGCTCTACAAATACCATTAAATAAATAAATAAATAAACCTGTCCAGGCGCATCCGTAAGTTATGGGGGATGGAGTGAAATGAATATATTCGGGTGTGTGGGTGATGGAGTCGCCATGCATCTGTGAGGGCCCAGTGAGAGGTCCAGGCCTGAAAGTTCTCCGTTTGTTTAGGAGCCGGGGAGCGCAGGGGTGGGGGGGTGTGAACGGTCCAGGGCGATGTCAAGTGTACAATTATAATCCCCTCTCAAGAGCCAGGGAACAGCGATGAATTGAGCTAGGATCCCTGTGAGATGGTCCCAAAATGTGTCCTGTTCCAGGTTGGGGGCGTAAATGCTACCTAAGAGGACTGCTTGGCCATCTAGAAGCCCCTCTAATAAAGCGTACCTGCCTTCTTTGTCCACTACCCGTCTGAGTTCCCGGAAGAGTCCCTGGCCGAACCCAGATCAGGGCGCCACGTGCATATGCTGAGTAAGTAGTGGCACAGACCGTGCCGCGCCATTTAGCCTGTAGTTTGCCCACTTCGGTGCCAGTAAGGTGGGTTTCCTGGAGGAATGCTATTCTGGTGTTTTGGCGTTTTATGTATGAGAATACAGTGTAGCACTTTCTCGGTGTGTGTAGACCCCAGACATTGAGTGTAAGAACATTAATGTCAGACTGTTGTGTTGCCATCATCCAATGTCGTCGTTACGGCATTAGAGGGGGGGGTCAATGGTTAACGAGATCCCCAATCTAATAGCCCTCCTGTTGGGGGAAGCACCCATGGGATCCTTCATAGTGCTGTCTAATGCGTTGCATGTGACCTGACTCGTACCATGCTATGAGGGAGGGTGGGACAATACCAAACTAGGGTTAGAACTGACGGAACTGGAGTCGGGAAACAGTCCCAATACATAGGACACGTCGCCGGTGGCGATATATCCAAACGAATTCCCTGCTAGGGGAAAGGTTTGACAAGAACCGGCGGGGGTGGCAGTGTGTGTGCACTCGAGACTGCGCGCGGATCGGGCCTTTGGAGGATCAGTGAATGTCGCGCTTGAGCCAGCACATCATAAAGAGAACGCTTGCGCGATGCTAAGGGAGTCCAGTGTGAACCGGGCGCCCGTGATAATGTCTGTGGGGTTCATTCACATTGAAGAGGCACCCAATTGTCCTTCCAGGATAGCATCAGCTATTTGTGGGGTGACCAGGGGGGTAGTGGTGGAGCCTCCGCCGGACAATGTGTTGACGCTGTCGTTTTCCCCCTCCGATGTGAATACGTGTGGTGGTCGATCGATGTCCTGCGTGAGGGGCGACGCTTGCAGATCAATCACCGCCTGTAGGGCCTCCCGGCGTTCTCGCACTATTTGGGTCAAATCTGGAGACTCTTGGGGAGAAGACCCAGACCTTCTGGTGGTGCCATTGTGGGGTCGCTTCGGACGGCATCTTCTGGATCGCGGTGGCTTGGGGCTTGAGTTGCGCTGGGTCTCTGTTCTGGACTGTAATGGGCAGTGCTGGTCTGCACATTCCTGTGCCTCCACGGCGGTGGCGAAGAAGATGGCGGAGCCCTTGTGTAGGACCTTGAGGCGAGCTGGGTACAGCAAGGAGTATTGGACATTGTTCGTGCTAAGTCGCCTCTTTACATCGAGGAAGGAGGACCTCTGTTGTTGAACTGCACATTCAGCGATATAGGATTCACCTCCCTGCTCGCTCAGACAACGTTACCATCAATAGACCAGGCGTAGGCATTAGAGTTAGATTAGCCATTCACCCCTATGGAGATTGGTGCAGCGAGAAGGGCAATGGCTACAGGAAGGTCTCCCCTCAGACTATTTCAAAGCCTATGTGGCTCGATAGCGCCACATCTACAGCATGTATACAACAGTGTGCTTAGTGTGGGTGCCTTTCCCTCCTCAATTCAGGAGGTGTTGCTCGTGTCTCTCCTCAAGCCGGATAAAGATCCGACTGACCCTGGTTCATACCGTCCGTTGGCATTACTAAACACAGACTACAAGATTTTGGCTAAGGTGCTTGCTGACAGACTGTCTTTGTAGTGGGATACGGTTAGCCAGCACTGAATCCCATCAGGTGCTTTAAACCACAGTAACAGCAAATTGATGGATGGAATGCTTCAATTAATCTGAACCCCTGGCAATCTCTCGGACCACGTTCTAGTCCATTTTTTTGCCCAACATGTCACTCCAGATAAAGACCTGTCTTATGCAAATTGGTATCCACCCTGCTCCTCCTAGGAGCAATCCTTCCTGAACTGCCAGTCAAGGACTGCTCAACTTAGGACTCATCAGTGAGGTATAGCTTGCGTCCTATAGTACTATGAGCAGGGGACCCACGTCAGGGCATACCCGTCACACTCTGGGCATTAACTGCAACAACAGCAAGTTGATGGGTGAATGAACAACAGCAACTGCCAATCACCATCAATCGGATTTTAGTCAATTGTTTTGTGCCCACCATGTAACTGTATACCAGGTCTCGTCTTATGCAAATCTTTATCAACCCTGCTTCTCATGGAAACAGTTTTCTCAAATTGCTAGGCAAGAAGCCCTCCACAAGGAATTGCAAACAACCCCAGACCAGTTCTGACCTACTGAGGATTGCTTGAGTCCTATGGCACGGTGAGCACAGTACCAAAGTCTGGGCTGAAGTGCTGCACATAAGGCGTCAAATGGGTCCAATCTGAGGTGGCGTTGTGGGCAAAAAAAGATGCACTAGAATGAAGCCAGAGTAATTGCCAGTGGCTGAGATTAACCCCTTCCACACTCATGACGAGCTGGGCTCGTCATGGTGTAGCCTCCTCAAACACTGATGACGAGCCCAGCTCGTCATAAAACAATGTAAAACAGCAATCTGCAGCACAGGAGGGGAATTGCCTTAGCAGCCATGGAGTTAATTCAAGCATCCCACTCACCACGTTGTTTACATCCGTGCAATATCCTAAGTAGGACTAGTATTCCCAGATGTGTGTCCTGTGCTTACTTTGTCATCCGAACCAAGTTGCATCCGACTGAAGTGCCACAACGAGGGCGATACTGGTCCTGGGTTGCTTGTGTTCTAGTACAGAGGGGACCTGGCTTGGCATTTTAGCCTGGCTTGTTCCTGTTGGAGAACGAAAAAGTGTATGGCTGTGGTCTACTTTGAGTTGGCATTGTGAGCAGAATAAAGATGGATGACGATGTGGTCCCACGTAATTACCAGTGACTGAGATTAATTCAAGCATCACACCCATCGCTTTTTTGTTTATTTCAGTTAAATCAGAATAGAGCAGTCAAAGACTGCAACCACTTTTACATCCAGCAGTGTTTCCAACACTGTTTTTAACTAAAGAACAACGTCTCAACGGTAATCATTTAGGGGGGCAAGTACTAGGAGAATACCAATCACTCAGGTAAGGGAAAGAAGGGAGACCACAGAATGTTTCATTAGGAAATAAATTATTAGTTGAACGTAGTTATATCAGCACTACGATACAGTGTATGGGAAAGTAATTCAAACATAAAATTGTGCACTGAATGTGCTGGTGATAGTGAACGGTGCAGTGACACAAAGGGATGAAAAAATAGTGTGAATGGTGCAGGGATTATATACAGAAATAGTGGTCAACTAAACTATTAAGATTATATACAATGAGGGTTTCTTCATTAAGGCTGTTTAAGTGGACCACAGGGATGCCACGTTTACGCTGAATAGTTGGAGTTTTGACCTGTTAATTCCAGGTCATCATCAGGACAGAGTTACTTTATTCAAGTAGTGCTGTACAATGGAAGTACAGAGCTATCTGCACCCGGGCCTCAGCTGGGTTAACAGGTCTACACCTGTTCTTCGACACCAATCCAACACTGTTTTGGCGCTCTGGATCAGCCTGAAGATTGGGGGGGGGGGGGGGGGACAGCAAGCTTCTCTGGATAGAAGGCTTTGGAAGAGGTGGTCAGTTACCTTGTTATCCCCTTACTCTTTGGACCCTACTCAACTGATGCCCTGACCCCTGGTGCCAGCTTAGCCCCAGATTCTGCAATGGGCCTAGACAGGGAGCAGGGTTTGGTGCTTTATCCTTAGTAATAGACATTGAGGCGGCATAGGAATACATTGAGACAGAAATTGGGTGTAAAGCTTAGTAAGTACCCATATCTGTACAGTCACTGGAGATCTCATAGCTAGTGCTTCTGACCCTTTTTTGAGTTAGCCCAACAAAATCAATAATGAAAATAGCTGCAGAGGGAATAATTCACTGGAATGAAAAGACAAGCCCACGATACGGCACCTAGGTCACTGGTAAGGTAAACAAATAAATATTGGTTAGTAACTGCAGAACAACTCAAAAGTCCACTGGATCCCAGAACCTTCATCACTAGTTTTTCAAGTGTCTCATCTCAAGATATTGTAATGATCTCGCTACGACAGGGGCTAGAAAGTCACTTTGATTTCTCTAACTCGCAATGCTCACCCCTGAGCACACCCTACAGTCTTATACTCTTCAAGGTTGATCATGCTCTTCTGGCAGGGTGCCATTTCACTTATTGCTCAAGAAAGAGTACCCCCCCCCCTCCACCTCCCCATCGAATCTGTTATTGGACCCTAGTTGTGAAACCCCAACTAGCAGCACCATGTCTGCATTACAAAAGGCGATCTGGTTCGATTACACACCATAGTCACAAAATGTTTCACAGGCGATTCAGGGTGTTTTTTTGTGAAAGTGGTATCTGTCATCTTGGGTTGCCGAAGTAGGAATAGGAGAGTATTTCTACTGTGACCTCTCCAGTGGAAAAAGACATCCAATCAGCTGAAAACCACGTTGCCCTGAAGCCCCAACATGTGCCGCTATAATGAGTAATCTTTGAAGATTTTGAAACAGATCTCCTTGACACACTGAAGCTGGTCAAGACTGAATTGCATGAGGAGATCAAATCCTATCATGCCAAAAAAACTACAGAATCTGCGATCCAACCCCAGCGAGAAAATTGCAACTCTTTGCAGCAATGTCTACTGTGCTAGGAAATGTTTTCTAGAGCCGGAAACCAAAATACAAATGTTGGTAGATACAAACACAGAGATAAAAAAATCAGCTACATGAGCTACAAACCTCGGAGTACTTGATATTAAAACCCAAGGACCTGGACATTTGCACCTGATGAGAAAATATATAAGTATAAGGGGCCTTCAGAATGGAGCTGAGGGCACTGATTAACAAAAATGTATGTTGTACCTTTTTGAGTCATTGCTTCATGGAGCACACGGTGATGTCAAAATGGTCTGGGCACGCAGGGTCTCTCAGTGGAACTTAGGGGGCCCTCGTGGGCCTAGAGATGTACATTGCAAATTCTGTGTTTTCCAACTGAAAGTGACACACAAATGCATGGTGATAAAACATAATGACTTTGAATGCATCATTTTTCAAGATGTTGCACATGTGCCTCTTGTGCGTTGACAGTAGTTTCGATCTATCCCAGATAGACTCAGGCAAGACAAAATCATATGCCGCGCTCTGTACCCATTCAGGATTGCTTTTGACTTTAAGTATAAAATGCAGCAAACCTTTAAAATCTGAGGCAATGAAAAAATGGGGGATTCAAATAGAAAACTTTTCTGAAGATTGCCCGACAGCCGGCCCTAGTGATAGGATATACGCTCTGGACTTGGAGGGATCCGGATGGAGGGTACTTCGGCTGCAACATCTGAGAAGTCAGAGGCAACATATGAGAAACAAGTAGTGAATTTTGCTGCTTTCCTTTTCTCTCGAAGGTACATTCAAAATCACATGTCCTCGTGAGGGTCCCATAGGTGAAGGGGAGAGTGATTTGGGCACATTGTTTCACTGCATAAATTGGTACGCCTACTCTAGAGTGCAGATGGATGAAGTCTGTCAAGAGCCGTCCATCACTTGAAGACCTAATCATCTAGCCAAATATCCTCAACTCTTAAAGGCGGTGGGAGGAACTATGGAGCTCCTAGGGATGTCTTCCATCGGTTGAAATTCCTCACATTAGTTGTGTGAAAAGAGACCACTTTGTGACTATAGGGGGTATCCTTTGAGAAGGGACCTGCCTAAACAGTGTTCTTTCAAGGCGCCCTTGGTATCAGTTTTCTTATGGGGTTTGTAAAAGTGTACCCCATAAAGGGTCTGTTAAAGAATTCAGGGGATTCCTACACCACTGTCATACACCTCTTGCTGCGCACACCATATATTATCCTACTAAGACCTCCCATAAACCTTTAGCTTCGTACATCATATATTTTCCTACTGACACCTCCCGTAACTGGAAGAAAAATTAACACAATCTCAGCAATTATTTTCTTGTGCAACTCTTCTGTGACTGCACATGGTTAATATTTTCATTTTAACTATTAGGTGAGGCTTAACTCCTGCAAATAAAAGGGTAAGAATTTGAAATTATGCTGTTGATGGGGGAATAGATATTCTAGCGGTGCAGGAACTAAAAAGGAAACACATTAGAAGAAACAGCTCTCTGTAACCATAAATATCCCAGTGCCTTGGTGGGACTAAGCACAATGTAGTCCCTCTCTTTAGGCACAGATCACTCCCATTCTCGGCGGAAGATTGAAAAAAAAAAGACAAGGTAGTATGATAATAGTAAACGGGTTTCTATAAGGCAAACTGCAAACTATAATAGCAGCGGTTCCTCCCTTAGTGTTGAGGAGCGTCGTAGCACCGACCCCTTTCCCCCCTCCCCCACAGTGCAGCAAGCATGAAACATAAAATAGTAATGAAGAGGTTTCATCACCATTTTTTTTTTTTTTTTTTGGGAAAACCTTTATTGATAATTCAAAGTACACCACTATTCAGCCATACATCCCGGAGGCTAGGCAGCATTATATGGCAAATTGAAAATGCGCACAAAACAGTAAGAGGAGCAATCAGGTTTAATTTTATAGTTTTGAAAGTGAACTAAATGAACAGAGTGAAACCAAAGAGAAACAAAGAAGAGAAGGAACAGGGAAAAAAAAAGAAGGGAGAAGAAAAAAGATGGCAAGGCAAGAAGCACAGAGAATCGGTAAGGCACATATCCAGGGGGCACCATTTTATTTTTAATTTCAGTCGAACCGAGTGGTAGCTCTGGGCGGGGCCATAGCTGCTGATTGACAGCAGGAAACCGTGTTGCTGGCTGTTCCGTTTAAACTGCGCTGGTCACTTTGGCCTGATGTCTTGCGACGGCCAGCTCGACATGCGCATTTTAAAGCTGTCTTAGACAGCTGGGTCGAGAGAGTGCCTTATAGAGCGTCAAGGCAGTCCACTCCAACCTATCCTGGCGCTTCTCTCCTGCTGCTAACATTATCAGAAGCATGAGAAGCGTCTAGATTCGTAGAGGAGTTGGCTGAGGCTCAGGAGACTTGCGCTGGCTGCATTTTAGCAGAAACATGGAGCAGGGGACGAGGAAAAAGTAAATTTTTTCTTTATTTTTATTATTTCAGGGGAGGAACTTTAACAAAAACTTTAAAGAGTGCTACTGTAGGTTGCCAGTGAAAACCTATTTTTTAGGCTGGAATGCGTGCTAGTGAAACTAGTGGTTGCATTTAATTATGTTTCGCAAGAGAAGGAAGGCCTTCTAAATGCATCTGTAGGGCCGCATCACTCAGTTTCCTTCATATAGACCGACCTTCGGCTGCATGGTGATTCTTATACTTTGAGCAGCTTCTTGCAGCATGATGCTCCACAAGGAAAGCTTAGATTAGTCTTTGTCACTAGCGTGAGCATGATGTCCACATGTGTGAGAGTCTAGACAAAGCTGGCAGAGATTTAAAAAAATCTGTGGAAAGACAGCACAGATCCAAAAGCAAGGTTTTTATATATTTTGTACATGCATTTACTTATGTATTTGTCTGTAGACTTGTTTTGGACTTTTGTAAAGCACGAGTGTCTTCTTAATAAGATTACTCAATAGAAATCAGTCATGTACAAAAGAACATTTCTGTGGGCAAGCGCATGACTTGCTTAGCTTTTCCTTTCAAATAACTTGCAAAGACCAAACTTTCAACTCTTTTTTTTTTTTTTTTTTTTTTTTTTTTAATTCTTTTTATTAACATCTTTTTACACATTATTTTCCCCCCCCTGTACTTGGGGTGAGGAACAGTTTACTATATCAATTCAATCATATTTCCACAAAGAGAAAGAAAAAACAATAAAAAAAGAACACCTTATACTATAGTGCACATAGAAGAACATATACATCATGAGGGGCTTAGATTTAGACGGTGTTCAATCCAACCGTGTGGGGCACTTGGGAATTACCAGAAAATCATATAACACATTATTTCTTGTAAAACACCTGTGACTCCTACCTCCTGCCCTAATACACTTTTACAAGCCTATACATCATATACAATATATACATTATACTTCTTCTATCCAGATAAACATAAATCATACATCACATTGTTCCTTGCTAAACACTTGTGGGCCCTCCCTCCTAACCCAATAATCATTACACCCTTATATACATTATATACATTATATTTCTTCCTTCCATTTTATTATCGGCTCCCATATTTTCAATCCTAGCTTCCTCCCATTCTTTCCTTTTCTAGAGTATATTGCCTTTTCCAAACTGTATATACTTAGAACCTTAGCTAACCATTGCTGAAATACTGGTGCTGACTGCTCAAGCCAAGCTGAGGCAATACATAATCTAAAAACAGCTATAGCGACGAAAATAAAGTAGCTACCCTCTCCATGCGCATTGCCCGAATCTACTCCCAATAACACAATCGTAGGAGTTAAGTTGACAGTTAATTTCAATGCCCTTTGAAAAAACTTTTGTATTTCATTCAGTATTATTGATAGACATGGACATGATGCAAAAATATGAATTATATCTGCCTGTAGACTTCCACATCTAGGACAATTTATCCCAGTAATCGCCCCCCATTGTGCGAGTTTTGCTGGAGTATAATACAACCGGTATATAGTTTTATAGTGCTGAGCCTGCAATGATGCAGAGCACAGAATATTGTGTCCTAGTTCTACTGACCTATTAAAACATTCCAATTCTATATCCAACTTGGCCGACCAGCTTTCCCCCCACTTAACCATGTCATCCGGTTTTGATTCGATTAACTCTGCATGAAACCTTTTAATAGTGCAGTCTACTCCATTATGTATCACCTGAAGTATAGGATTTTTCTCAAATCCTCTCGGGGCCCCCCCTTTTGTTTTTCAAGAAACTTCTTACTTGAAGATATTTAAAGAAATGCCTTGTTGCCAAATCATATTTCTCCTGTAATTGCACAAATTGTTTCATCCCCTGTGCGCCCATCAAGACCCCCACTTTTATTATCCCCTTCCGGTACCATTCTATATACACTAAATCAGAAAATATATCCTCAGGGAATACTGTATTATCTTTTACTCTTGTGTATCTATTGATTTTCCCCAGACCATATTTCTTGGTAAAGGCCTTCCAAATATTATAAGCTCCCAAAATGGTCTTGAATCGTGTCCTTTTAAAGTAAGCTGTGTCAAAGTGTTTCAAAAATATTTTTTTAACCTCTTCCCCTATCAATAAACCATATATTGCTAATGATCCTAAATCATCTTCCCCTTCTACTTCTGCTCCACCTATCAATCCAACCATATATTGTAAAGCTGCAGCCCAGTAGTAAGATTTCAGATCCGGTAGAGCCCATCCTCCTCTCTCTCTTGAGAGTACCATATATCTTGCTGCTCTCCTAGTTTTACCTTTAGACCAGATAAATCTATTGATCATTCCTTCGATCTTTTTAAACCAGAGGTTATCAAACCATAACGGGATTGTCCTGAAAATATATAAAAATTTCGGTAAAATTAACATCTTTATGATGTTTACTCTACCAACTATTGTGAGGTGTATATTTTGGAGTCTATCTAAATCTTTCCCCACCTTTCTTATAATAGGATCTATGTTTAATTCTATTAATTTTCCTAACTCTGCAGTGATCGTTATGCCCAAATATGTTCCTGTCTGCACCACTCGTGAATCTTGACACACTACCTTACTATTCTTTATAATCTGTGTTTTCCCAGTATTTAAAGAGTATCCTGACACTTTTCCAAATTTTTTAGCCTCAGTTCCAAATATCTGATAGCCTCTGTGGGTACTGGTGTTACAACAGCCATTTCATCGGCATAAGCAAGTATCTTACAGTCCCCCCTAGGTGTGGTAACTGGAGGTATATTCCCATTCACTTCCATTCTGCGTATTAGTGGATCCAGATATATAGCAAAAAGTAATGGGGAACACGGACATCCCTGTCTAGTACCCCTATTGATTTTCACTTGCTCAGTTGTTCCCGTATTTATTCTTATCGTAGCCACTGGATCTCTATACAAGGTCTTTATTGCCGTAAGGAAGCCATTTCCAAAACCCACCCTTTCTAAAACACTCCACAAATACACCCAAGATACACGGTCAAATGCTTTCTCGGCATCTCACAATAAGACCGAAAATGGTTCACCAATAACTTCCATTTTATCAATAAGGGTTATTAATTTCCGTGTATGGTGCGTAGTTCCTCGTCCAGGTATGAATCCATGCTGACTAATAGTAACTAGTGGTGTTATTACGCTAGCGAATCTTATTGCCAATGCTTTTGAGTAGATCTTTGTATCAGTATTCATTAGCGTGATTGGTCTGTACGATCCCGGATCTGTGGGTGGCTTTCCTTTCTTTAAGATGACAACTATTTTTGCCCCGGACCAAGAGTTTGGTACTGATAATCCCCTCTGTGCCTGTTGCATAGTGCATACCATATCCTTCCCTAACTCTTCCCAGAAAACCTTATAAAATTCTAGCGGAATCTTGTCCGGCCCAGCTGCTTTGCCAGATGGAAGATTCTTCAGAGCACTTCCTATCTCCTGTTGATCTAATGGATTATCTAGCCTCTTTCTCTCTGGTTCATCCAACTCAGACCCTTCGTAATCATTCAGATAGGCCGCTATCTCTTCAGGATCTTTTACATCATTTTCTTGGTATAAGTTTATATAGAATTCCCTAAAGACTTCTCTGATTTGTTGAGCACTTGTTACCACCTTTCCTGAACTGTCTTTTATTGCCTTTATCTCCCCAAGCGATACTTTTTGTCTTGCTCTAATTGCTAACATTTTACCCACTCGGTCACTCAACTCATAGCATTTTTCCCTATTAACCACATATTGTTTTGCTGCCTTTGCTGTTATATATTCTTCTGCTTCCATTCGCAATTTTGCCAGTTTCATTATGGCGGGATTTGGTACACATCCATTACTATTGAGTGAGTCTACACTCTTACTCACTTCTTCCTCTGCTGAAAGTATCTCCCTTTTTAAGGCATCACTTCTCTCTTGCTCCTGCTTCCTTCTCCTAACTCCAAAACTTAGTCTCTCCCCTCACCCCAGCCTTAAAGCTATCCCATACCATCCCTACAGTTGCTGTGTCTCTATTTATTGTCAGGAATTCTGTTATCCAACTTTTCATATGCTGGATATATGCCTCATCTTCCAGCAGTGCTCTTTCAAAGGTCCACACCGAACCCCCCCTTGCCACTACCAATCCTTTTAAGGTAACAATCAGAGGGTTATGATCCGCCAATAATCTTGGCAATCTCTCAATACATGCATCATCAAGACCCTGACTACTGACCAAAAAATAGTCTAATCTTGCACTTACTTTATGCGGTGCTGAATAATACGTATATCCATCCTCTCCTGACTTAAGAGTATCCCAAACGTCCAATAACCCATTATTCCTGGCTAGGGAGCAAACTGCTTGAAACACTCTTCCTTTGTATTTAACTGGGGGTCCAAACCCCAATCCCAGACCACCTATGCCATTGATGTTAAAATCCCCTCCTATTACTACATATGGGGCCCAAGTTGCCAACTCGATATCGACCTGCTCAAAGATTTCTCCATCGTCTCCTGTAGAACCATATATAGAACCAAGAGTTACCCATTGTTCTCCTACCAGGCATTCTATCAAAGCCCATCTCCCCCAAGCATCCTCCCATTTTTTCCTGGTAGTAATGTCTCTCTGTCTTGCCATTACTGCCACCCCCCTATTCCTAGACCCCTGTCTTGAATACGCTAATACAGTAAGTCCTAATTGTTCAAGTAGATGGATTTCAGACGCCTGAATGTGTGTTTCTTGCAATATTAGGAAGTCTAGTCTAAGACTCTTAATCAAAATAGCCACCTTCTGCCTCTTTAGTCTATCATTTAGCCCACAGACATTCCATGTCATTATTCGAGTATTCATCCTGGTTTCTTAAGTAGGTCGACATTTCTTATACCAATATGCAGCTCATTCCTTATACATGATGGACTAATAGCCATATAAAACTCATACATTTTCCTTGTTTTACTGGTCATTATCTTCTGGGTTACTTCCTTTATTCCTCTACAATAATACCAAATTTTTTGTTGTTCCTCACCCCTCCCCCGCCCCCACCCCCCCTGAGTCCCCACCCTGACTGTCCCACCCCCCCTACAGGCAAATAGGTCCATCGGACCTATGTGTGACAGCTGTGACTGTGTGGGACCACCGTGCCCCCCCCCCCACTCCCCCTTTCTTAATACCAACCTAAACAAACAAGATGATAACATCCTATATAAATACAAACTTCTTAAATTACTTTACTCTAATCATTTGTACTCTTATCCATTTTATATACTTTTATGGCTTCTTACTTCCTTTCGCAACCAAAGCTACTGCTCGTTCTCTATCAGCCTGTGTCTGGGACTGTGGACTATTCTCTTTCAGCCATGTCAGAAACTCGTATGCTTTAATTTCAGAATAAAAAATTTTAAACTGACCATCCCTTACCACTTTCAGCCTGCTAGGAAACATCAGCTACGCCTTGCATCCCATTTTTTGAAAGGGTGCAATCAACTCCCGCAGCCTCCACCTCCTTTCTACAGTTGTATGGCAGAAGTCAGGCCTAGCAAAAAACTCAACATCTCTGTATCTACACTTAGTCTGCGGTTTTGCCTTCGCCATTATCTCCTCTCTCAACAGGTAATTTCCAACATATACAAGTATTGCTCTAGGTTTATTTGAAACATCCCTCTTTCTCTGTGTGAATGGAAATCTATGTGCACGCTGTATCTCCGATTCCCAATCCCAGCCTTTTATATCGGGAAGTGCACCCTTAAGTAGCTCTATAACATAAGATCTCACATCCTGCCCCTCTCTACCCTCCGCATACCCAAAAGTCTGATATTGTTTCTGCGTTGCCTGTTCTCAAATTCTTCCAATTTCCATAACACATCTGTTGTAGTCTTCTCTTGCTCCTGCCTAAATTCCTGCCATCTCTTCATTTCGTCTTCCAACACACCAGTTCTTTCTTCTACCTCTGTAACTCTCCCTGACAAATCTGCGTATAGTTTATTTACTTTACGAAGAGATCCTTGTATCTTTTTGCTTTCCTGCCTAGCTCTGCGGCTTTCCACTCTCGCCTCAGTTTGTATCTGCTTCAACATTGAAAACATCATTTCGAACCCCTTTGGTGATGATTGCCCTTGTGATTGCCTCTGGCTCTGGTTCTGATTCTGTTTCTGACTCTGACTCTGGCTTTGACTTTGACTCTGCCTGTGTCTTTGTTCCATACTATGCTCTGATATTTCTAGAGTACCCATACTTTTGTCTCCTGTCTCCCCAGCGGTCTCTTGGTACATCTGTGACGTAGCAGAGTAATCCCAATCAAGTCTCTTTGCAATATCAGCATTTATAGGACTTACAATGTTTTTTGATTTCCTTCGTTTTTTTGTCAAATTTTGGACTTATGTTTCACAGATCTCCCTTGAACCGAACCCTCTCCAGATTCAGATGTGGCTGCTGTCTCCGTTACTAATCCCGACATTGTTTGATCACTCTCTGTCCCCACAGCACTAGAGGAGGTTTCAGAATCCTCCCCCCCCCCCCCCCCAACTCCTCTTCTCCGTCCACCTCCTCCTCCTCCTCCTCATTCTCATCCTCCTCACTCTCATTTACAGAGAAAAAACATTCATCAGAGGGAGAGCCTGGAATTATCAAAGGGTGACCGTTAGAGTGATCTCCTTTTGTTGGATAAGAACCATCAGTATCTACAATAGCCATATCGTTCACTACTACTATCTTAGAACCAAGTTTATTAAGTTCTTGATTGACCTCTTCCCTCGTAATAACTTCTGACGTTTGGACTGCAGCTTCAGTCCGGATATCAACTCTATCTTTCTCTATTAATACCTCTGCTACCTCTGTCAATGTCTCTGTTAATGCGATATCCTTGTTCATGCACGCAGACGCTGCACCCTCCTCGACCCAACTACTGCCATTACCGCCATTACCACCATTATCTACTGCCCTTTGTTCCTGCCGAGTCAGTGCTGCTTCAGTTCGAGCTGTGCTGTCCATAAGCGCTTGGTTCATAGCCTGTTTCTCCCCTTCTCGTGGGTCACTCTCTTTCCCAATCTCTTTACCGGTCTATCCTTGCACTACCCCATCCGCCTGTAGCGTTACTCCTCCTGGCGGCTCGGAATCCCTTTGCCCCGCCTCTTGCTCGTTCACTGCTCCGGTTGCCTCGCAGCTTGCCGTGATGCTTACCGATACCTGGTCTGTGTCCTCATCCTGAACCGAATGTTGTGCTGCAGGGGCGGCGGTTGACTCGGCGATTGACTCGCACACTGCAAGGCCCGCGGAAGTCGCCGTGGTTGCTAACACCCCGCGTGTGCTGACAACAGGTAGGAACGCCTCGTAGACCGTGGGCTGCCTCATGGCTGCCTGCTCTGGCGCTTTGCTGCCTGCATAGCATTTCTTGCTGGATGCCGCCTTACTTTTTTCCTTTTTAGGGCTCGCTGCCGTTAGCAGTGCGAAGCGCTGCCGCAGCGAGTATTACAGTCACCGTGCTCACAGCCAAGGGAGTACAGAGCTGTGCACGAGCGGCTACTGGCCTGTGCCCGAGCCGATTGTGCTCTGTGAACGTGCACGTCTCCGGAAGACGTGCTGTGCCCGAGCTGCCTCCAGCTTGGTTATTTTGGATCCATTTCGCGGCCGACGGAACTAAACGCTGACGTCTTGTTTTTTACAGGTACCTACTTCTTAGCTGAAACTTTGTCTGTCGCTTTATCTTCCTGTGTCTCCCATTCACCTTTCCCACAAAACTGCTTACAGGCCCCTTGCCTTCACTTAATCTCCCCGTGCATCCCCCCTCACCCCTCCCACAACACCACCCCTCCGAGGCTAAGTGTCCTGTGTTCATATAGTGTATATGTTGTGAAGGGTCGGGCTCTGCTCTTTCCCTGAATATCTTCTATGCTGTCTGTGACTTCCTCTGGCCTGGCCCTTTACCTCCAGCCAGGAGACAAATACTGCTTTTGCTATAAATTAATGGGAGGTACTCTCTAATTATAATAGGCAACATCTGTTTGATTTTAAAGAAAAAATATTGAAGATCGTTTCATTTACTGTGCTCAAATCGGGTCACCAGTTTAAAAGGATGGCTAAATTGGGTTTTGTGGCAATGTGTTGTTTTCTATAAAAACCTAGGCTTGTCAGTTTTCTTTGGCACAAGTTAAAAATCTGTAATATCACATGAAAACGATAGTATATTTTCACATGTGCACTTTTTTTACGTAAAATATGAGACTGCGTTCATGTACATTTAACTTGCATTTGCAGACATTTGTCCTCATATATAATGTCAGCTGCAGTCATTTTGATTTTCCGCAAAGTGCGTGGATGGTGCAAAATTTGGATGTTTCAGTGTATGCATCCGATGTGTTTGAAATGGCATGTGCGTTCTCTATGTCCCCGTCTCCATCCTGTGCGTGCAACCAGCGCCTCTTTGTATTGGACTCCTATATGTATGTACCCTAGGTGTTACCGTCTTACATTGAATGTGTTAGTGTTCATCCTATGTGTATTTGATGAGAACACTGTGCACTCAATGTATGTGCCACATGCGTGTGACACTTTCACTACCTTGTGTGTGGCACTGTCAGCGCCTTCTGTGTGTCATTATAATGACTATGTGTGCCACCAGTTTTCCAATCATGGATTTTCCTTTAACCATCAATTTCTTTCAGGTATGTTACCTTAATTGGGGTATTGGAGTCAAAAATAATCTCCTAGCCACAATGCACCAATCTGTTTAATTAAATCACTGTACTGAAAACCTGTTTTCCAGGTGGCATCGATTCCTCTGCTCAGCCAAATCTTGATATTATACCATGTATTTGGCAGTATGTGCATGCATACTGAGGCTCTCTACACATATTGTTTAGCCGTATATGTGTAATTGCTGTGCAATCTATGTATTTGCTATTCTTCAATCTGTGAGATGTTTTGTATATCATTATATACATTGTGTCTTACTTGTTTTATTTACCTATCCAACTTGGAGCGCTAAATAAGACAAAAGGTGCGGCATAATTTATAGGACCATGCGTGTGTGGTGCACATGCCCACAAAACAACAATGCAGTTTCATCATAGGCTATTTTGTATTCCTTTTTTTTTGCCATTCTGCACAGCATGGCCAAAACCATTCACAATCCAAGAAGTCCCAGAGTCAAGATCTAGTGGCTTGGCCGCCAATGCTTCTTTCATCTCGTTATGGAGACATAGCCATTTCACTAGCGCGGTACATTTTATCTTCATAAACCTGCTTTTGAAGGTCAATTGTCATATTTTTGTACTCTAAATTATATACTGTGTTTTTTGGAAGGAATGAAAACTGAAAAGCCTTGTCTGGTGCAGATATTTTACTTATAAAGCCAAAAAACAATTTAAGAAGATGAAGGAAACAGCTTGCAAATTAAAAATATTAATTTATAAATGCAGTCATTTCTTTTCCTTAGGAGATCAGGCAGCTGATTCTGTTAGCACTTGATATCTTCATGTTATGTATTATGTTTCCATTATTTAGTTAAATATTCTTTTCACGTTTTACATTTCAAACAATGTTCTTAAAATCCAAGGTGGTTCAAAGACCAATTACATTTTAAATCAAGCATTGGCAACGCCAATCGGTCTAGCCCTGGGAACTGGTGTGATTTTTTTTTTAACATCTTTTATTTTTATTGCAAGCATACATAACAAACAAGCATTTGCTATGCAATAGGTCTTGCATTTACGCAAGTTTAAGCTATTGGCATTGTAAATGACAATGCCTTTTATTAACGTTTTAAAAACCAAAACATAAATAAAAGGCAGTGCCATTTACAATGCCAATGGCTCAAACTCTTAACAACTGCGAGACCTATTGCATTGCAAATGCTTGTTCTTCTTTTCCGTCATGTTGTCAGTTGCATCGTTTCTGCCGCCACTCCTTTCTTGTTCGCCACGGAGCATTTTCTTCGCTCTGAGATTAGCTGCCGGAGCATCCGAATCGCTCCAGGCAGCTCTCTCTTTCTCCTCTCTCAGATTCCTTGCAGTCTTCGGAGCCATCATACCCCAAAAACTAAACGATATGTTAACTGCTCTTTGATAATGCAGTCAAGACCAGCCAGCAATCTTGGATATCAGCTGGTTAGAGCGAGTCAGCGTCCTCACCAGCGCCGATCTCACCGTCTGGGAAGTTAGTTCTTTTCAGTATAGCTTGTATTCAGCTGAAGCTGTGGATGCTAAAATAGAGTCCTGTCCAAATAAGTACACCATATCCTCATTTCTCTCGTGTATATCAGAGAAAATTGTCCACCGACTAGCGTACATACACCATCTCTCTCACAAAACAGATTCAGGGAGAGAGGGAAAACATGTCCTCCCCCCTACAGCCTGTCAGCGGCCATCTTGCCCGAGTTATAATTATCATCAAACTTTCAACTCTAATGAAACTTTACTCACTTTAAATATTTTTCAGAGTTTTTATGGGGAATTCCAGAAGTTTGCTAGAAAAAGGTTTACCGCTTTTCACATCGATTCTAAACACTCCTCCTGTCTCTCTTCCTTCCGGATATCATATCTTAAATTACCCTTCACTCGAGAATTTTCCCAGCTCTCCTCTTGAGTTCCCTTTCTTCAGGCGTGGAGCGATGATTACCAAGTGAACAAGCACAGAAGCGGCGCAGCACATCACTCTCTTGTTCCCGCCACGGCAGAATTTTAATGGTATTCACCATGCGCTTCACCCGAAAGACACATGTGAAGCAGCTCTACAATTTACAATGGGGGAAAAGAGATAAAGACAGGCTTTCAAAGCCGATGCAGCATGTCGGAACGTGTGCTCCTCTGCACTTATGACCATTCTCTCTCTAATCAAGAGTGCGAGGCACAGACTGCTTTTCAAATGGAATGCGATGATGCTTGTTTTGTTTGATTCATCGGCGCCGTGTCAGTATTTCCATTAATTCAAACACTTGTGAAGATGTTAAATACGTTTAACCTCATTTCATTGACTTTGTATGTTCTCGACAGTAAACCATTTGTTTGTGTCATTATTTTTCCCTGTTATATATGATTTTTAGTCTGTATTTCTTCCCGAGTGAAGTGATTTAGGTCTTTGGTGAACTATGGTGGACTGTGCAGGGCACTCTGTGACTCAGACTAGAATTACAGCAGGATCATCAGGAACACAGTACTGGCCAGTGAAACAATCACAGCGCATCACTCAAAATTGCAAACCTTCAGCAGCAATCCGATCATAAGATCCATGTGCAAAGTTCCTGGTGCATCCGAGATGCTCAAGGAAAGTTGCAATCATTAGGAAGTCTCAAGCTGGCGCTCCCAGCTTTCCAGCTCCACGATATTATGATTTCCTGCGAAGCCCTTGCACTGTGTGCCCTTTTGTGTATTAATGTTACTTTCCTCCTGGGTTAATCCCTGCTGTGTGGGGAGGGCTGCTTTCATCCGGACAGCAGAGAGTAATATGTGCGCTAACTCTGCATTGTTATCTCACTGTGTTAAGAAGTTCCGTGGCTAAACTGAATAAACAGCATGCCTACGTCATTATCATTGAGTCATACCTACAGTTTCACAATTGCTTAAGTAACCTTCTTTTTCTCAAATTTGCTTGAAAATGTACCATTTTCCCATTAAAAATTCTCTGGGAGAGACCCACATGAGCCCACTGTCACCAGGCACTCATTCAGAACTTTTGCCCCCCACCACTTATAAATTTCACCAGCAGCCACTGAACTATAGTTACTCGATACGGCCGTAATTTAGACTAGCATGCATCCCAGGGCTAGTTTTGCTGAAGGAGATCTTATTTTAACGGGGGACTTCAGTGCTGCAGGACTCCGGCCTAGATAGGAGAGGTTAGGCGTCAACACGTACAGGGGCAATCTCTGAGCGTTTGAAAAAAATCAGTCAAAAGTTGGGTCTCGGAGATATTTGGTGATATCACCACCCACATGATCAGGAATACCTGTTGTTTTTCCATAGGACGTTCTCCAGAATAGATTACGTTCTCATTAATAATGCACTGGTACCATTGGCAGCTGGGTCTGAGGGTCTAAGGCCAAATAGGTGTAACAGATCAAACCCCAGTCACACTTTGCATGCATTGGCAACAGAATACAACAGGAACAGGATGTTGGATTCTGCACCCTAAGCTCCTGAGATATGCGGTTCCTAAAGAAGAACTTGGGATACGTATAAAACAGTATTTTGAAGAGCATGATAATGAAGAATTCACAGAAAAAACTACATGGCACCATTTTAATGGAGTCTGGTGGTGTACTTGTATCAGTCTAATGGTGAATGTTAGGCGATTGCATAGAACTCAGTTCTAACAAGAACTTCAAGCAGCAGAAGCCACTCAAAGAACAGCTCCCTGTCCAAGACTTCTACGAACAGTTTACGGTTATCAGGGGATAACACGGGCGATAGGAATAGAGTAGAGATTGATTTCCTTCGAGTGAAAAAAGTGTATTAAACTAGAGGCAATTAGGTAGGGACCTTACTGGCCAAACAACTAAGACAGACAGGAGAGTAGCTATGTCAGGGAACTTATTAATAAATCAGAAAATCTATGTACTGGGGAAGAAAACAAATTGTCTTTTATTTTTATTTTTACTGTATCTTATATCAGTTTGCCTAGCTTACCCAATCATTGCAAAATGATTATTTAGATAAGAATCACGAAAATACTTCTTGACTCCCTGATAACTGAAGACAAAGTTAAGTTTGTGATTAAAGCCCTGAATGCCAATAAGATGCCTCACCTTGCTGATTTCATGGGATTATTATTTGCTCCTCTAGCTCTGCCATGATTTTTCTTTTTTTACAAAATGCACAATAAAATTGTTCATTAAACAAAACCTCTTCACTGCTTCCAAGAAGCAGCTCAATGGTTCTAGGGGAAAGTCCCTGAAGAAGGCCAACATTCATAGGCTTGTTAGCTTTACCTTAATGACTGTGCCCTTAGACTCTTGATTTGCTCCTTAGACATTCAGTGCTGTGTTGACATTTGCCTGTGAACATTAAAATTGTAGCATTTCTTGTTGATGGTCCCAAAGCCTCGACATCTGCCTCCATGCAGCTTCATGGAGTATGCTTCATTAACGGTTAATCCCATCAACAACTGCATTTTTTATTCCACGTTTTCAAGACTCTTGATTTTACTGTTATATATCAATGGTACATATTGAATGCTTTATCAGTAATTTTTTTATACTAGCTATGTAAGCACTGCACTGCATTTGTATCATGTATACCATTGGTTTCACTGGTGAATAACTGACTGTTATCTTGATAGTTTTATAACATTGCAATGGTTTTTAGTAACTATGCAAAATAAAAATAAATTTGAAACTTGAGATTGATAGACTGTAGATAGTCTATGGAGGTTTCAATGTAATTTGAGGGTATGTGTCCACTGCTGTTACTGTGTTTATGTTGAAATACAGGTTAGTAACTTTTTAGGTCGAGCCTAGCGTTGCAGCACATGTGCTGCTCGCTCTGCGCGGCATACTGTAGTAAGGACAGATGTGTAAGTGCTGTGGAAGCTCCACCCATATTTTTCCTTTGCTGGCATCATCGTCCATGGTAAATGCTGGCTTCCGAATGATAAAGAGGCTTCTTAGTCCTGCCTTGTTACCGCCCTGTCTCCTTTTGTGACTGCCCATCAGAACTGGATTTTTACTTGCGGTGTTAGTCTCCTTCATTAGTCGGTAAGCACTATATTTTTTTCACAATAGTGACTGCTTGTCTGGTATTTATATTTGGGGATTTAGCGCGTGGCTGTGGAGCCTGAGGACCAGGTCAGCAGAGCCGCTCTAGAGCCAGAGAACCAGGTCAGCAGAGCTGCTCTAGAGCCAGAGAATCAGGTCAGCAGAGCCATTGTAGATCCAGAGAACCAGGTCAGCAGGGCCCCTCTAAAGTCAGAGAACCAGGTCAGCAGAGCTGCTCTAGACTAGAGCCACAGAACCAGGTCAGCGGAGCTGCTCTAAAGCCAGAGAACCAGGCCAGCAGAGCTGCTCTAGAGCTGGGGGACCAGGTTATCAGAGCTGCCCTAGAGCCAGAGAACCAGGTCAGCAGAGTTGCTGTATAGCCAGGGACCCTAGTCAGCAGAGCCGCTGTAGAGCCAGAGACCCAGTTCAGCAGAGCTGCTGTAGAGCCAGAGACCCAGTTCAGCAGAGCTGCTGTAGAGCCAGAGACCCAGTTCAGCAGAGCTGCTGTAGAGCCAGAGATCCAGTTCAGCAGAGCTGCTGTAGAGCCAGAGACCCAGGTCAGCACAGCTGCTGTAGAGCCAGAGAACCAGGTCAGCAGAGCTGCTGTAGAGCTAGAGAAATAGGGCAGCAGTGCTGCTCTGGAGCCAGAGTACCAGGTCAGCAGAGCAACTGTAGAGACTGAGAACCGGGCCAGCAGAGCCGTTGTAGAGACAGAGAACAAGGTCAGCAAAGCTGCCCTAGCCCCAGAGAACCAGGTCAGTAGAGTTGTTGTAGAGCCATAGACCAGGTCAGCAGAGCTGCCCTAGAGCCGGAGAACCAGGTCAGCAGAGCTGTCCTAGAGGCGGAGAACCAGGTCAGCAGAGCTGCCCTGGAGCCGGAGAACTAGGTCAGCAGAGCTGCCCTAGAGCCGGAGAACCAGGTCAGCAGAGCTGCCCTAAAGCCGTAGAACCAGGTCAGCAGAGCTGCCCTAGAGCCAGAGAACTAGGTCAGCAGAGCTGCCCTAGAGCCAGAGAACCAGGTCAGCAGAGCTACTGTAAAGCCTGAGACCCAAGTCAACAGAGCCACTGTAGAGCTATAGAACCAGGTCAGGAGAGCTGCTCTAGAGCCAGAGAACTGGGTCAGCAGAGCCCTTTTAGAGCCGGAGAACTGGGTCCGTGGAGGCGCGCTAGAGGCAGAGAACCAGGTCAGCAGAGCCGCTCTAGAGCCAGCGAACCAGGTCAGCAAGCTGCTGTAGAGCCAGAGAACCAGGTCAGCAGAGCTGCTGTAGAGCCAGAGAACCAGGTCAGCAGAGCTGCTGTAGAGCCAGAGTACCAGGCCAGCAGAGCAGCTGCATAGACTGAGAACTGGGTCAGCAGAGCCGATGTAAAGTCAGAGAACCGGGTAAGCAGAGCTGTTATAGAGCCAGAGAAACAGGTCAATAGAGCTGTTGTAGAGCCAGAGAACCAGGTCAGCAGAGATGCTCTAGAACCAGAGAACCAGGTCAGTAGAGCTGCTGTAGAGCCAGAGAACCAGGTCAGCAGAGCAGCTGTAGAGACTGAGAACCGGGTCAGCAGAGCCGTTGTAGAGCCAGAGAACCAGGTCAGTAGAGCCGTTGTAGAGCCAGAGAACCAGGTCAGCAGAGCTGCTCCAGAGCCATAGAACCAGGTCAGCAGAGCTGCTCCAAAGCCAGGTAACCAGGTCAGCAGAGCTGCTCCAGAGCCAGATAACCAGGTCAGTAGAGCTGTTCTAGAGCCAAAGAACCAGGCCAGCAAGGCCGCTCTATAGCCAGATAACCAGGTCAGCGGAGCCGCTCAGGAGCCAGAGAGCCAGGTCAGCAGAGCCGCTGTAGAGGCAGAGAACCAAGTCTGCAGAGATGCCCTAGAACCAGAGAACCAGGTCAGCAGAGCCGCCCTAGAGCCAGACAACTGGGACAGCAGAGCTGTTTGAAGCGTGAGATCCAGGTCAGCAGAGCTGCGCTAGATCCAGAGAACCAGGTCAGCAGAGCTGCTCTAGAGCTGCAGAACCAGGTCAGCAGAGCTGCTGTAGAGCCGGGGAACCAGGTCAGCAGAGCTGCTTTAGAGCCGGAGAACCAGGTCAGCAGAGCAGCTGTAGAGACTGAGAACCGGGTCAGCAGAGCCGTTGTAGAGCCAGAGAACCGGGTCAGCAAAGCTGTTGTAGAGCCAGAGAACCAGGTCAGTAGAGCCGTTGTAGAGCCGGAGAACCAGGTCAGCAGAGCTGCTCCAGAGCCATAGAACCAGGTCAGCAGAGCTGCTCCAGAGCCAGGTAACCAGGTCAGCAGAGCTGCTCCAGAGCCAGGTAACCAGGTCAGCAGAGCTGCTCCAGAGCCAGGTAACCAGGTCAGCAGAGCTGCTCCAGAGCCAGGTAACCAGGTCAGCAGAGCTGCTCCAGAGCCAGGTAGCCAGGTCAGCAGAGCTGCTCCAGAGCCAGGTAGCCAGGTCAGCAGAGCTGCTCCAGAGCCAGGTAGCCAGGTCAGCAGAGCTGCTCCAGAGCCAGGTAACCAGGTCAGCAGAGCTGCTCCAGAGCCAGGTAACCAGGTCAGCAGAGCTGCTCCAGAGCCAGATAACCAGGTCAGTAGAGCTGTTCTAGAGCCAAAGAACCAGGTCAGCAAGGCCGCTCTATAGCCAGATTACCAGGTCAGCGGAGCCGCTCAGGAGCCAGAGAGCCAGGTCAGCAGAGCCGCTGTAGAGGCAGACAACTGGGACAGCAGAGCTGTTTAAAGCCTGAGATCCAGGTCAGCAGAGCTACGCTAGATCCAGAGAACCAGGTCAGCAGAGCTGCTCTAGAGCTGCAGAACCAGGTCAGCAGAGCTGCTGTAGAGCCGGGGAACCAGGTCAGCAGAGCTGCTTTAGAGCCGGAGAACCAGGTCAGCAGAGCTGCTTTAGAGCCGGAGAACCAGGTCAGCAGAGCTGCTCTAGAGCCGGAGAACCAGGTCAGCAGAGCTGCTCTAGAGCCGGAGAGCCCGGTCAGCAGAGCTGCTCTAGAGCCGGAGAGCCAGGTCAGCAGTACTGCTCTAGAGCCAGGGAACCAGGTCAGCAGAGCTGCAGTAGAGCCAGGGAACCAGGTCAGCAGAGCTGCCGTAGAGCTAGAGAACCAGGTCAGCAGAGCTGCCCAAGAGCCTGATAACCAGTTCAGCAGAGCTGCTGTAGAACTAGAGAACAAGGTTAGCAGAGCTGTTATAGAGCCAGAGAACCAGGTCAGCAGAGCCGCTCTAGAGCCAGAGAACCAGGTCAGCAGAGCTGCTCTAGAGCCGAAGAACCAGGTCAGCAGAGCTGCCACAGAGCCAGAGAACCAGGCCAGCAGAGCTGTTGTAGAGCCAGAGAACCAGTCCAGCTGAGCTATTCTAGAGCCAGAGAACCAGGTAAGCAGAGCCGCCCTAGAGCCAGAGAACCAGGTCAGCAGAGCCACCCTAGAGCCAGACAACTGGGACAGCGAAGCTGTTTTAAAGTCTGATATCCAGGTCAACAGAGCTGCACTAGATGCAGAGAACCAGGTCAGCAGAGCTGGTCTAGAGCCGGGGAACCAGGTCAGCAGAGCTGCTATAGAGCAGGTCAGCAGAGCTGCTCTAGAGCCGGAGAACCAGGTCAGCAGAGCTGCTCTAGAGCCGGAGAAGCAGGTCAGCAGAGCTGCCGTAGAGCCAAAGAACCAGGTCAGCATAGGTGCCGTGGAACCAGAGAACCAGGTCAGTAGAGCCGGAAAACCAGGTCAGCAGAGCTGCTCCAGAGCTGGAAAACCAGGTCAGCGGAGCTGCCGTAGATTCAGGGAACCAGGTCAGCAGAGCTTCCCAAGAGCCTGATAACCAGTTCAGCAGAGCTGCTGTAGAACTAGAGAACAAGGTTAGCAGAGCTGTTATAGAGCCAGAGAACCAGGTCAGCAGAGCCGCTCTAGAGCCAGAGAACCAGGTCAGCAGAGCTGCTCTAGAGCCGAAGAACCAGGTCAGCAGAGCTGCCACAGAGCCAGAGAACCAGGCCAGCAGAGCCGTTCTAGAGCCAGAGAACCAGGTCAGCAGAGCCGACCTAGAGTCAGACAACCGGGACAGCAGAGCTGCTGTAGAGCTAGAGAACCAGGTCAGCAGAGCTGCTCTAGTGCCGGGGAACCAGGTCAGCAGACCCGCTCTAGAGCTGGAGAACCAGGTCAGCAGACCTGCTCTAGAGTCAGAGAACCTGGTCAGCAGAGCTGCCGTAGAGCTAGAGAACCAGGTCAGCAGAGCTGCCATAGAGCTTAAGAACCTAGTCAAAAGAGCTACTCTAGAGCCAGATTACCAGATCAGTAGAGCTGTTGTAGAGCCAGAGAACCAGGTCAGCAGTGCTTCCCTAGAGCCAGAGAACCAAGTCAGCAGAGCTGCCCTAGAGCCAGAAAACCAGGTCAGCAGAGCCGCTCTAGAGCCAGAGAACTAGGTCAGCAGAGCTACTCTAAAGCCTGAAACCCAAGTCAACAGAGCCACTGTAGAGCTAGAGAACAAGGTCAGGAGAGCTGCTCTAGAGCCAGAAAACCGGGTCAGCAGAGCCTTTCTAGAGCCAGAGAACTGGGCCCGTGGAGGCGCTCTAGAGCCAGAGAACCAGGTCAGCAGAGCCGCTCTAGAGCCAGCGAACCAGGTCAGCAAGCTGCTGTAAAGCCTGAGAACCAGGTCAGCAAGCTGCTGTAAAGCCTGAGAACCAGGTCAGCAAGCTGCTGTAAAGCCTGAGAACCAGGTCAGCAGAGCCGCTGTAGAGCTAGAGAACCAGGTCAGCAGAACCGCTGTAGAGCCAAGGAACAAGGTCAGCAGAGCCGCTGTCGAGCCAGAGAACCAGGTCAGCAGACCTGCCAGAGAACCAGGTCAGCAGACCTGCTGTAGAGCCAGAGACCCAGGTCAGCAGAGCAGCCGTAGAGCCAGAGAACCAGGTCAGCAGAGCTGCCGTAGAGCCAGAGAACCAGGTCAGCAGAGCAGCTCTAGAGCTAGAGAATCAGGTCAGCAGAGCTGCCGTAGAACCAGAGAATCAGGTCAGCAGAGCTGCCGTAGAGCCAGAGAACCAGGTCAGCAGAGCAGCTCTAGAGCCAGAGAACCAGGTCAGCAGAGCTGCCATAGAGCTAAAGAACCTAGTCAAAAGAGCTACTCTAGAGACCGAGTACCAGATCAGTAGAGCTGTTGTAGAGCCAGAGAACCAGGTCAGCAGAGCTTCCCTAGAGCCAGAGAACCAAGTCAGCGGAGCTACTGTAAAGCCTGAAACCCAAGTCAACAGAGCCACTGTAGTGCTATAGAATCAGGTCAGGAGAGCCGCTCTAGAGCCAGAGAACCGGGTCAGCAGAGCCTTTCTAGAGCCAGAGAACTGGGTCCGTGGAGGCGCTCTAGAGCCAGAGAACCAGGTCAGCAGAGCCTCTCTAGAGCCAGCGAACCAGGTCGGCAAGCTGCTGTAAAGCCTGAGAACCAGGTCAGCAGAGCCGCTGTAGAGCTAGAGAACCAGGTCAGCAGAACCGCTGTAGAGCCAAGGAACCAGGTCAGCAGAGATGCTCTAGAGCCAGAGAACCGGGTCAGTAGAGCTGCTGTAGAGCCAGAAAACCAGGTCAGCAGAGCAGCTGTAGAGACTGAGAACCGGGTCAGCAGAGCCGTTGCAGAGCCAGAGAACTGGGTCAGCAAAGCTGTTGTAGAGCCAGAGAACCACGTCAGCAGAGCTGCTCCAGAGCCAGAGAACCAGGTCAGCAGAGCTGCTCCAGAGTCAGATAACCAGGTCAGCAGAGCTGCTCCAGAGTCAGATAACCAGGTCAGCAGAGCTGCTCCAGAGCCAGATAACCAGGTCAGCAGAGCTGCTCCAGAGCCAGATAACCAGGTCAGCAGAGCTGCTCCAGAGCCAGATAACTAGGTCAGTAGAGCTGTTCTAGAGCCAAAGTACCAGGTCAGCAAGGCCGCTCTATAGCCAGAGAACAAGGTCAGCGGAGCCGCTCAAGAGCCAGGTCAGCAGAGCCGCTGTAGAGGCAGTGAACCAAGTCTGCAGAGCCTGAGATTCAGGTTATCAGAGTTGCTCTAGAGCCAGAGAACCAGGTCAGCAGAACTGCTGTAGTGCCCGAGACCGAGGTCGGCAGAGCTGCTCTAGAGATAGAGAACCAGGCCAGCGGAGCCATTCTAGAGCCAGAGAACCAGGTCAGCAGAGCCGCCCTAGAGCCAGAGAACCAGGTCAGCAGAGCTGCCCTAGAGCCAGAGAACCAGGTCAGCAGAGCCGCCCTAGAGCCAGATAACTGGGACAGCAGAGCTGTTTTAAAGCCTGAGATCCAGGTCAGCAGAGCTGCGCTAGATACAGAGAATCAGGTCAGCAGAGCTGCTCTAGAGCTGGAAAACCAGGTCAGCAGAGCTGCTCTAGAGCTGGAGAACCAGGTCAGCAGGGCTGCTCTAGAGCTGGAGAACCAGGTCAGCAGAGCTGCTCTAGAGCCGGAGAGCCAGGTCCGCAGAGCTGCTCTAGAGCCGGAGAGTCAGGTCAGCAGAACTGCTCTAGAGCCAGGGAACCAGGTCAGCAGAGCTGCCGTAGAGCTAGAGAACCAGGTCAGCAGAGCTGCCCAAGAGCCTAAGAGCCAGTTCAGCAGAGCTGCTGTAAAACCAGAGAACCAGAGTAGCAGAGCTGTTGTAGAGCCAGAGAACCAGGTCAGCGGAGCTGCTATTGAGCCAGAGAACCAGGTCAGCAGAGCCGCTGTAGTGCCAGACAACTGGGACAGCAGAGCTGTTTTAAAGCCTGAGATCCAGGTCAGCAGAGCTGCGCTAGATACAGAGAACCAGGTCAACAGAGCTGCTCTAGAGCCGGGGAGCCAGGTCAGCAGAGCTGCCATAGAGCCAGAGAACCAGGTCAGCAGAGCTGCTCTAGAGCCGGAGAACCAGGTCAGCAGAGCTGCCATAGAGCCAGAGAACCAGGTCAGCAGAGCTGCCGTAGAGCCAGAGAACCAGGTCAGCAGAGCTGCCGTAGAGCCAGAGAACCAGGTCAGCAGAGCTGCCGTAGAGCCAGAGAACCAGATCAGCAGAGCTGCCGTAGAGCCAGAGAACCAGGTCAGCAGAGCTGCCCTAGAGCCAGAGAACCAGGTCAGCAGAGCCGCCCTAGAGCCAGATAACTGGGACAGCAGAGCTGTTTTAAAGCCTGAGATCCAGGTCAGCAGAGCTGCGCTAGATACAGAGAATCAGGTCAGCAGAACTGCTCTAGAGCCAGGGAACCAGGTCAGCAGAGCTGCAGTAGAGCCAGGGAACCAGGTCAGCAGAGCTGCCCAAGAGCCTAAGAGCAAGTTCAGCAGAGCTGCTGTAAAACCAGAGAACCAGAGTAGCAGAGCTGTTGTAGAGCCAGAGAACCAGGTCAGCGGAGCTGCTATTGAGCCAGAGAACCAGGTCAGCAGAGCCGCTGTAGTGCCAGACAACTGGGACAGCAGAGCTGTTTTAAAGCCTGAGATCAAGGTCAGCAGAGCTGCGCTAGATACAGAGAACCAGGTCAACAGAGCTGCTCTAGAGCCGGGGAGCCAGGTCAGCAGAGCTGCCATAGAGCCAGAGAACCAGGTCAGCGGAGCTGCTCTAGAGCCGGAGAACCAGGTCAGCAGAGCTGCTCTAGAGCCGTAGAACCAGGTCAGCAGAGCTGCTCTAGAGCCGTAGAACCAGGTCAGCAGAGCTGCCGTAGAGCCAGAGAACCAGGTCAGCAGAGCTGCCGTTGAGCCAGAGAACCAGGTCAGCAGAGCTGCCGTAGAGCCAGAGAACCAGGTCAGCAGAGCTGCCGTGAGCCAGAGAACCAGGTCAGCAGAGCTGCCGTGAGCCAGAGAACCAGGTCAGCAAAGCTGCCGTAGAGCCAGAGAACCAGGTCAGCAGAGCTGCCGTAGAGCCAGAGAACCAGGTCAGCAGAGCTGCCGTAGAGCCAGAGAACCAGGTCAGCAGAGCTGCCGTAGAGCCAGAGAACCAGGTCAGCAGAGCAGCTCTAGAGACAGAGAATCAGGTGAGCAGAGCTGCCGTAGAACCAGAGACCCAGGTCAGCAGAGCTGCCATAGGCCAAAGAACCAGGTCAGCAGTCCTGCTCTAGAGTTAGAGAACTAGGTCAGCAGAGGTGCTGTAGAACCAGAGAACCAGGTCAGTAGAACCGGAGAACCAGGTCAGCAGAGCTGCTCCAGAGCCGGAGAACCAGGTCAGAAGAGCTGCCGTAGAGTCAGGGAACCAGGTCAGCAGAGCTTCCCAAGAGCCTAATAACCAGTTCAGCAGAGCTGCTGTAGAACTAGAGAACGAGGTTAGCAGAGCTGTTGTAGAGCCAGAGAACCAGGTCAGCAGAGCTGCTCTAGAGCCGAAGAACCAGGTCAGCAGAGCTGCCATAGAGCCAGAGAACCTGGTCAGCAGAGCTGCCATAGAGCCGTAGAACCAGGTCAGCAGAGGTGCTCTACAGCCGGAGATCCAGGTCAGCCGAGCTGCCGTAGAGCCAGAGAACCAGGTCAGGAGAGCTGCCGTGGAGTCTGAGAACCAGGTCAGCAGAACTGCCCGAGAACCAGGTCAGCAGAGCTGCTCTAGAGCCAGAGAACCAGGTCAGCAGAGCTGTTCTAGAGCCAGAGAACCAGGTCAGAGCTGCTCTATAGCCAGAGATCCAGGACAGCAGAGCTGCCCTAGAGCCAGAGAACAAGGTCAGCAGAGCTTCCCTAGAGCCAGAGAACCAAGTCAGCAGAGCTGCCCTAGAGCCAGAAAACCAGGTCAGCAGAGCCGCTCTAGATCCAAAGAACCAGGTCAGTAGAGCTGATGTAAGCCAGAGAACCAGGTCAGCAGAGCTGCTGTAGAGCCAGAGAACCAGTTCAGCAGAGCTGCTGTAGAGCCAGAGAACCAGGTCAGCAGAGCTGCAGTAGAGGTAGAGAACCAGGTCAGCAGAGCTGCTGTGGAGCCTGAGAACCAGGTCAGCAGAGCTGCTGTAGAGCCTGAGAACCAGGTCAGCAGAGCTGCTGTAGAGCCAGAGAACCAGGTCAGCAGAGCTGCTGTAGCGCCAGAAAACGAGGTCCGCAGAGCCGTTCTAAAGCCTGAGACCCAAGTCAACAGAGCCACTGTAGAGCTATAGAACCAGGTCTGGAGAGCCGCTCTAGAGCCAGAGAACCGGGTCGGCAGAACCTTTCTAGAGCCAGATAACCAGACCAGCAGAGCTGCTCTAGAGCCAGCGAACCACGTCAGCAGAACTGCTGTAGAGCCAAGAAACCAGGTCAGCAGAACTGCTGTAGAGCCAAGAAACCAGGTCAGCAGAACCGCTGTAGAGCCACGAAACCAGGTCAGCAGAGCTGTTGTAGAGTCGGAGAACCAGGTCAGCAGAGCTGCTGTAGAGCCTGAGAACCAGGTCAGGAGAGCTGCTGTAGAGCCAGAGAACCAGGTCAGCAGAACTGCTGTAGAGCCTGAGAACGAGGTCAGCAGAGCTGCTCTATGGCCTGAGAGTCAGGTCAGCAGAGCCGCCCTAGAGCCAGACAACCGGGACAGCAGAGCTGCTGTAGAACCAGAGAACCAGGTCACCAGAGCCGCTCTAGAGCCAAAGAACCAGGTCAGCAGAGCCGCCCTAGAGCCGGAGAACCGGGACTGCAGAGCTGATCTAGAGCCAGGAAACCAGGTCAGCGGAGCTGCTCTAGAGCCGGAGAACCAGGCCAGCAGAGCTGCTCTAGAGCCGGAGAACCAGGCCAGCAGAGCTGCCATATAGCCAGAGAACCAGGCCAGCAGAGCTGCCATAGAGCCAGAGGACCAGGTCAGCAGAGCTCCCATAGAGCCAGAGAACCAGGTCAGCAGAGCTCCCATAGAGCCAGAGAACCAGGTCAGCAGAGCTGCTCTAGAGCCAGAGAACCAGTTCAGCAGAGCCAGAGAACCAGGTCAGCAGAGCTGCTCTAGAGCCAGAGAACCAGTTCAGCAGAGCTAGAGAACCAGGTCATCAGAGCCACTCTAGAGCCTGAGAACCAGGTTGCAGAGCCGCTGTAGGGGCGTAGAACAAGGTCAGCAGAGCTGCTGTAGAGCCGTAGTATCAGGTCAGCTGAGCTTGAAAAATATATTGCTTTATTATTTTGTCATGTATAAATGACAAAATGTATTGTCTAGAACTTTCTGTCTGTTATGTTTGTTGGTACACATTAGCTATCATAAGTCTTTGTAATCACTCCTATGTGATTTTTTTGTGTTCTTTTTTTATGTATGCAATTAAGTTTTTTAGTGGTATATGAATTGGATGTCATTTTCAGTGTAATTAATTTTATAGCATGTTTTAATCCTATTTAGTGACAATTTATAATAAAGCAATATATTTTTCAGTATACATCTGACAGTTGTGTAGGAGTATTTTTAACCTTGCATGACTTAACATATGGGTTATACGTATCTGTACTGGGATTCTTGAGACCCAGTACTTGCACATATTTCAACCAAGGGATTTTCAATTCTACTTGTTAAGAGTACCCTATTCCCCTTGTCTGGTCAAAGGGGTCCCTCTCATTTCTTTCATAGTTTTGATACGATTCAGTAAGAGAACCGAAAATATATGTGAAGGTGTTGGGTTACACAATGAAAAACCTAGAAATAGTCATAAAGCCAGTTGCATTTTTGTAAGCTAATTTTGATATGGGCAATTAATTGGTTGAGAAGGGACACATACATTCTTGTGACTATGTTTTTTCTTGGTTCGTAGGTACCTTCAGAGAATTGTTGCCCATCCTACCTTATTACAAGATCCAGATGTGAGAGAGTTTTTGGAAAAAGAGGAGGTTAGTATTGATCTTGCAGTATTTGTGTACTGATGGTCATTTACCCAGTGTGTGGATAAAGTAAACTGTAATTTTGGAAAAATATGCAGGTAGATCTTAATATCTGATAGAAACACTTTAGTGATAGATTCCTTACAGTAGAATTATCCCCAGGTGTCAGACTGGATCCGAAAAGTTTTCGTCAGCAGTACCCCTGTGCGTCGGAAGGTGGCGTCGGTCTTCTCCGCTTCCGGCGGGATGATGTCGCGGCAGGTACTTAGACACCGCCCTCGCGTGCTGCTGTCAGTTTTCCTATTCTGCGCCAGCAAGTGCAGATCCGGGAAGGCCAAATACCCCCAGTCACTTTTTGACTGAGTTTTATTGTCTCCATTTTTCTAGTCTATCGACACCTGGTGCTAAGTAGGGATGCTCGGTTTTAAGTCCTGCATAGCCTGTCGCTGCATGATGCCGGTGGCAGACCCCCATGACGTGTCTCTACTGCCTGGAGCACGACCATGATATGACCCCTGGTCGTGCTCTGACTGTCTGGCCATGGCGCCGAAGACTTTGCCGGAGCGGTCCTGAAAGTTGCTAGAAGCTCGGCAGGCTGCCTCGTTCCTAGTCCCGGTTGAGGAGGAAGTCGAGGGACCAGTCGCGGAGCCACCATCACCATTTTCCGGGTTCCAAGTCCTCGTGCTCAAGTAAGTCGAGGCACTCGAAAAAGAAGTCGAAGAAGCAACATTGTTCTCCGACTTCCCCTCGCTGGTTGCGTGACGCGGCTGAGGGTGCTGGCAGTACTGCGCTGCAGTTGACCCGGCCTACCATCCCCTTTCCGGCCGGCGCCGCAGACGACTTGTGTTGCAGGAACCATTTGGATCCAGGCCTGGATCCCGGTCAATGCCGGTTGACCTCACGACTCCTTCTCCGGCGTCGACTCCCCCGGTACTGCCTGTGACGTCATCCAGTCCCTCGGACGCAGTGGGCCCCTGTTTCAGCCCCGAACTGAACACTGCGCTGGTCTGGCTCCGTTCGACGCAGATTCCGACACTGATGGGGGATTTCTATCCCTATGTTCAGCCTTCATCTTTTCAACCTGTTCCTCAGGCCATAGAGGAAGGGGAGAACAAGGAAGGAGTCTAAGGACCCGCTCACACAGCGTTGAGTTGGATCGGGACTGGGCAGAAGAGTTGGGGGATGCTAGTGGTCTTGACCAATCGCCTGACCTTGGCTTCCTGGCTCCTCCTTCTGTGGCTTCGGTGGAGGAAGCGACCTATAGTGTGGTTTTGTGTAGGGCAGCCGAGGCCCTTGACTTCGAACTCCCTATGGTGGCCCTGAGGACTAACCTCCCCACTGAGGTGCTCCAGCCGGCAGTAAGCTCTTCAGAGCCTCTTTTGCCATTCAATGAAGCACTCACTGACGTTCTTATGGGCACTTGGTCCAGGCCCACCACAGGGGCTCCTGTGGATAGGAACGTGGCCAGACGATACCTCCCGGCTCCGGGCGACGCTGTTTTCTGTCCACCCAACCCACCCCGAGAGTCTGGTTATCCAGGTCTCTCCTTCCCAGAGCGCATTCCTCTCCGCCCCTCCTGATAGGGAATCCAAGAAGCGGGAACAGTTTCGTAATAAACTGCTTTCATCTGCCAGATTAGCGCTGCGGTAGGTGAACACTGCATGCCTCTTGGGCCGTTATTCCCACTCTGTTTGGGATATGGTTGCGTGAGTACTGCCTGAGTGTCCGGAGGAGGCCCGGACAGTGCTCTCCCAGGCTGTTGCTGAGGGGAGGGATGCAGCCAAGTACATCATACGGTGTTGATTGGACACCGCAGACTCGCTAGACAGAGCAATTTCCACGACGTTAGTGCTCATGCCTGGCTGCGATCCACTGGCTTTTCGGGGGCTGTCCAAAACACCCTTATGGACATGCCCTTGATGGCCGTCGCCTTTTTGGCAACAAAGCAGATCATGCGCTGTAGTGCTTTAAGGACTCCCGGGCTACAGCCAAGTCCTTGGGCCTTTCCACCACCCGCACGGCCACTTCGGCCTTTCCTCCCTTTCATGGCCACGGAATGGTCGCCTGACATTTTCGTTCAGCCACAAGCCGCCCCACCAACCTCGAGGCGGACGTGGGTCAGTCCACCTCCACCCCCGCAGCATCTTCCTCAACTCCTTCCTAGTCCGAGCTTGCAGGCCCATCTAACGCCAGTGGGTGGCAGGATTCGCCATCACCTTCCCCATTGGAGCACCATCACTTCGGACAGGTGTGTGCTGCAAATTGTCCAAAGGAGCTACTCCTTATCCTTTCAGACTACCCCTCCAGCCATGCCACCCCAATACCACCGAATGTCGGGGGATCATCTGCAACTTCTACAAGAAGAAGTTACGGCCCTCTTGACCAAGGGGGCCATCAAGCACATTCCTATGCCAGAAGTAGGTCGTAGTTGCTATTTCCACTACTTTCTGATACCCAAGAAGGACACGGGGTTAGCGCCCTATCTTGGACCTCAGGAACATCAGCCGCTTCCTCCGGAATGAGAAGTTCAATATTTTGACGCTGTCTCAGGTCTTACCTGCTCTCGACATTGGAGACTGGATTGTAGCGTTGGACTTCCAGGATTCATATTTCCACATCCTCGGCCCACCGGTGTTAGCTGCGGTTCACGGTAGCCCACGAGTATTTTCAGTTCACCGTGCTCCCCTTTGGTCTTACCAGTGCCCCTCGGGTGTTCACGAAAGTGATGGCGGTGGTCACAGCCCATCTGCGCAGATCAGGGGTTCCAGTCTTCCCCAATCTCGACAACTGGTTGTTGAAGGCGGGCTCACCCCAGACCGTCGACTCCCACTTCCAGACTATGGCCGACCTCCTGCATTTGCTGAAGTCGCACCTGATTCCCTCCCAGAAGCACCCTTTCTGAACTCAACGCATTTTTGGGTTTAACCTCCCAAGCAGCTAGTCTGGGATATTCAGGCTATGATTCAGATCTTTCAGCTTGTATCCTGGGTTTCCGTCAGGATGACCCTCCGGCTTCTGGGCCTGATGGCCTCCTGCATCCTTTTGGTAGATCATGCCAGATGGCATATATGGGTTCTGCAGTGGGACCTGAAGTCCCAGTGGGCATAGCATCAGGGCAACCGGTCCGATCAAGTCCAGATCTCAGAGGGCATTGCACGACAATTGCAGTGTTATGTTGTGTTATATTTACTTTTGTATAGCGCGCGGCTACTCAAAAAGAGTGTCCCGGCGCTTTAAGTAAGGAGAGCTACCGCACAATAACATAACACAGTTAAAAGAAGACAAAAGGCAGAGAGGGCAAACAGCAAAGCGGCCTACTGGGTAAACAACCAGGTTTTGAGACCGCTTCTAAAAGCAAGTAGGCTGGTGGCTCCCCGAAGTGTGAGCGGCAGAGCGTTCCACAACTGTGGCGCCAGTAGTCCAAAGGAGCGACCTCCCAGGCGAGCTCTCTTCACTCGCGGGACAACCGCCAAGAGCAGGGATTCTGACCTCAGAGAACGAGCCGGATGGTAAAAGGCAAGTCTCTTTTGGAGGTACTTTGCTCCCACCGCATGGAGAGCCCTAAAGGCCAACGTCAAAGCCTTAAAGGCGATCCGTTTGCGGATTGGAAGCCAATGCAACGTCTGCAACAAGCCCGCTGCACTGGCACGTCTGTTCAGACCAAAGATCGCCCTCGCGGCAGCATTCTGCATGACTTGAAGCCGCTGTAGCAGATACTCTGGCAGGCCCAGGTAAAGAACGTTCGCGTAATCTAACCTAGAGCCGATCAGGGCCTGCACAGTCAGCTTCCTATGCTCCTCAGACAAAAGGGGAAGAAACCTCCGCAGCATCCTAAGGAGGCCGAAGCAGGTGCCCGACACACCAAGGATCTGGAATTACAACGTTAGCCCCTTGTCCATCTTGACCCCCAAGTTCTTAGCAGTTTGGGATGAACAAGAAGGAGGGAACATATTGATGGGCCACCAAGCCTGCCAGTCTGGCTCCGTATCGCACCCAAAGAAGAGTACCTCGGACTTATCGGAATTGCACTTGAGGCTGTTCAGTTGGAACCATTGAAAAACAGCCCCAAGGCAATCCCGGATACTCTCCCCATCAAAGTCTCCTCCTCTCTTACACGAGAAGAGGAGCTGGGTGTTGTCTGCATAGGATACGATCTGGGCCCCAAACGACTCCGCCAGCGCCGCCAAAGGGGTCATGAAGATGTTAAAAAGGGTCGGGCTCAGAATAGAGCCCTCTGGGACCCCAAATCCCAGAGGCGGCATCACGGCGGAATCTGGCGAGGCCCAGACCGTTTGCCGGCGGCCAGCTAGAAAGGAGGAAAACCAGCTGATCACCGTCCCCCGCAGTCCTATCTCATAGAGTCTTGCGAGAAGGCCATCGTGTGGGACGGTGTCGAAAGCCGCCGACAAATCCAGCATCACCAGCATGGCTTTGCCCCCAGTGTCCAGAACCCCTTTAATGGTTTCTGAAACCTCTAGGAGCGCGGTCTCTGTGCTGAGATTTGGACGAAAACCCGACTGGGAGGCGTGCAGAATCTCATTTGTCTCTAGAAAATTGGAGAGCACTGACTGAACATGCTTTTCCACAATTTTCGTGAGAGCCGGCAGCAGAGAGATAGGCCTAAGGTTGACTGGGGCCTTCGGATCCAGACCTGGCTTCTTAAGCAGAGGGATGACCATTGCCTGCTTCCAGGCCTGCGGAACCACTCCCTGGCTCAACGAGAGATTCAAGAGCGGGTTCGCCAGCGGATTAATCACCTCCGCAATTTTCGCCAGAAATTTAGCCGGGCAAGGGTCCCGAGGCGAGCCCGATTTGAGATTGCCCATGAGTGCTAAAGAGGCAGGGGCAGAGATAGGTGGAAACACGTCCAACGTCACACCTGGCGAGGCCAGAGGGGACAAGTAAGCCTCAGGTGTACTCTGCCCCGCAGGTGCCACCGATGGAACAGAGTCCTGTATAAGTTTGATCTTGCTAGTGAAAAAGTTAGCAAGGTCCGAAGCCCAGGAATCAGATGGTCTTTCATCAGAGATATTGGTCCGTGGAGATATAAATTCTCTCACTATAGAGAAAATCTCCTTACAGGAGTTGGAGGCGGCTTCTATCCTCCCTGCCAGGTAGGCTTTTTTTCCCAGGCGGATGTCCCGGTGATAGGCCTTAACCGCCGTCTTATAGGTCAGCTTGGCCGCAGTATCGTATTGTGCCCGCCAGGCTCTTTCGGCCACCTTACACTGCTGCTGCGTAGCCGACAGTGCTGCGGTGAACCAAGGAGCGGAGACCCGTTTCGGAGTCAAGCGGGGGGCCAACACCGGGGCAAGATCGTTTAGCCTGTCTAAAAGCCATACTTGCAAGGACCCCAGATCCTTCTCCAGGTCGCCTGAGAGGGGGCAGGGGTGATCCAGGGCGGCCTGGGCCAGCATCGCAGGGGTCACTCGATGGTAAGCCCTATGGACTCGACCCTGCTGCTGTGGCAGAGCAACAGCCGATTTAACTGTGCCTTTGATCGAAAATTTAGCAAGCAAATGGTCTGACCATAGTACCGGGATGATCTCAATCACCTCAAGAGGGGATGACGAGAAAACCTGGTCAAGAGTGTGCCCCTTGTCATGCGTGGGCCCCTGAAGATAAGGGATCAGCCCCAGCGGGGCCATAGCCTCAGAAAGTTTGATAGCGGCTGGGTCCGACGGATCATCCATCCGGAAGTTGAAATCCCCGGCCACAAT
The DNA here is from genome assembly GCF_964263255.1 of Lissotriton vulgaris. Taxonomy (NCBI): domain Eukaryota; kingdom Metazoa; phylum Chordata; class Amphibia; order Caudata; family Salamandridae; genus Lissotriton; species Lissotriton vulgaris. The sequence continues at coordinate 21,973,083 of NC_141688.1, forward strand.
ACAATGTTCCGCTTTCAGGGCCAGTCCCGGCAAGACGGAGTCGAGATCTTCAAAAAACGTTCCAGGTGGGCCAGGTGGTCTGTAAACCAGTAATCCCTTAACAGTGGTGGCTCACAAATCGCGATTGGGTGAATGGCAGATCCCTCACCCTTCCCCAACTGGAGCATACAGTGGTGTCGGATGCGTCCCTCCTGGTATGGGGTTGCCACATGGGAGAGGCGCGATTTGAGGACTCTAGTCTCCAGCGGAGTCTGGGCTCCACATCAACCTTTTGGAGCTTCGGGCACTCTGACTTGCACTAAAGGCATTCCTTCCCTGTGTCTGGGGAAGTGTGGTGAAGGTGTTCACTGCCAACACCTCCGCAATGTGGTACTGCAACCAACAGGGTGGGTTATGGTCGTAGACTGTCAGGAGGCTCTGCCCCTCTGAACATGCCTGGAACATCAGGGCATTTCCTTGGTGGTTTGACACCTGACAGGTTCTCTGAACGCCAGGGCGGACAAACTCATCAGCCGGTGCATGATGGATCACGAATGGCGCCTGCACTCGGACGTGGCGCAAGGTCTCTTTCAGCAGTGGGGACGGCCTTGGTTAGATCTATTCGCCACCGAAGAGAATGCGTGTTGGAATTTCCAAGGCGGCACTCGCTCAGCGACGCTTTTCGTCACAAGTGGAGTTGTGGTCTGTTGTATGCCATTCCGCCTATACCACTTCTGCCCAGAGTGCTGCAGAAAATCAGGTGCGACCAGGCCCAAATCATCCTTGTTGCTCCCAAATGGGCACAAAGATACTGGTATCCCGAACAACTCAGCATGGCCATCGATCCCGCGAGCCAACTGCCTCTTCGGGAGGATCTTCTGTCGCAGCAGCAGGGGGCGGTCCTCCACCTGTCCAGCCTCCACCTCCATGAGATTGAGCGGTCACAGTTGACAGTTTTCGCCCTTTCTCCCGAAGTCTGTGATGTCTTCTTGGCAGCCAGGCGTCCCTCCACTAAAATGGTATACGCCTGCAGGTGGAACAAATTTGTGGCATGGTGCACAGCAAAGGGTGTGGATCCTCTTTCTTCCCATCTTTTAGAGCTTCTTCTGTTCCTTCTTTCCTTGGCCCAGCAGGGCTCTGCTCTGGGCACTATCAAGGGCTATCTTTCGGCCATCTCAGCCTTGTTTTTTTTTTTTTTTGAAAACCTTTATTTAACATTTGCAATCAAATATAGACACGGGCCTACAACCCCCCAGGGCTGGCCGCTAAGCATTTCAGTACGTTATTACAATCCAACTTCAGACCCAGCCTCCCTGGGGAGCATATGAACTCCATCCACAAAGCACATCGGTTGCAAAGGCAGTTCAATTCGGAAACAGGATAAGAGGTTTTCATTTTACATATAATAAGTTGAAAGGATCAGGTGTCATACAGTGTCTCGGATCACAAAAGGGGTCGAGCAAAAGAACAACGTGTCCAAAATAAGTTCGCTATCATGTAGGTCAGCGGCGTTTAGACATACGACATCAGGATAAGTAGCACATTATTATTCGTCCACACCATCATTATTGTCCGCCCCTCAGCACCAAAACCTCAGAAAAGTCAAGGTACTGATTTAGAAACAAGGATGTAAGAAAAGCCGAACCCACTACACGAACCCGGAAACGGAAAAGGAAGAAAAGGCGAGAAAGGAGAAGGAAGAAAAGAGGCCATAGAACAAAAATAAAAACGAAACACCCACCCCCACACCCCCCCACCCTGCACCCCTGCTGATGACTACGGCCACCCCCCTCACAGCGTGCCTGTCGCCCAGTAATCAGAACCCGAAATATAGTAGAAAGGGAAAGAAAGAAAAAGGCAAAGAACCCCACACAATGAGGGAAATCGGAGGAGGGTATAATTCTACGGGCTCCCGGTCTCCTTCCCCCGTCGTAGCCAGCCCCGCCCCGGACTCCGTTAGGTCAATAAAAACAATCCCGTTAACATAATGCCACAATAAGAGACTCGGAGAAGAATCTCAACCCTGGCCCTGTCAATCAAATGCACTAAAGTCATCAATTAAGGAAAGCACTTCCCACAAAATACTGCCAAAGTCTAACGAACAGGAATACACAGATGAGAAAGGAACGGCAGGTCCCGATGTAGATGGCTGGTACCAATGTTGACCCTCCTTGCCTCCGAAGCCAAGCTTTACCCCATCCGCCCTCTTGAAAGACCGGCAGGGGAGGGGAGTCGACACGGTCCGAAACAACAAAGGATAGAAAGTAGAAGGCTCCAAAATGGGGATGACATGGAAATGTTCCGGGGGATACACAATCGGGGGTTCCAACGGTTCCGTGAAGTGACCAGGCACAGTACAGTCAGGTAGAGCCACTTCAATAGGGGCAAACACTGCTTCCAGCGCCGGGTTAAAACACACCTCCGAGACATCTATTAAAAGGCGGGCCGGCCGCCGGGTCGCGGGCGTCGAGTCAGGATCCGGTCTCATGCCTATGAGTCCATCCGTCGCAGACAACAAACTGCAAGTCTGGACTGCAATAGTTCCCTTAAGTGCCATGAGTGCCTCCAGCACCGTACGCAGTGACGGGCCATTTCGAGCCTGTTCCGCTAGAGTCGTTTCGTCCTCCAACATGGTGGAACCCACGGAGAGGCGCCTTCCCCGGGGCAGAGTTAAGCGGAGCAGGAGTAAGCCATGAGGGACTGACGGTCAGCGAATAGTAGTACGCAACGAGGCACCGACCCGGGGGAACGATGATGTGAATACCGGACCCCCGGTCAGGGACCCCCGCGACACAGCACCTTGCGTCACCCGTCACCTCACCTTCTGTAGGGCACCAGGCAGTTAATGGCAACAAAACAATCAAAAAGTCCGAGTGTTCCAGAGACCGGACCCAAACACCTTCAGCAGTCCGTTGTTATTCAACTCGGACCCGGCAGAGCCAGCACTCGAGTCCCCGGCTTCTCTGCTGGGTTAGGCCTCAATGCGACCATCGACGTAGCTCCGTTTCACAACGGCGGAGAAACTCCGGGATTGCACCACTGGAGTGCGGGTCGGATCACACACACAGATCCGGTGCAGGTAATCAGGATGAGCAACAGGATGATAGAGCGAAGAACGGAGGTCAGCGGAGCCGGCAGACTATGCGGCCATCTTGGTTGGAGTCGTAGCTCCTCCCCATCTCAGCCTTGTTAAGGCTTCCTGATCAGCCTCCTCTTTTTAAGTCCCCTGTTGTAAATAGATTCTTGAAAGGCATTACACACATGTTCCCTCCTTTCCCTTCCGTGAAGCCTCAGTGGGACTTGAATCTTTTAATGTAAATGTAAATGTACATGTATTTATATAGCGCAAATCACCGACCCGGTATCTAAGCGCTTGCTTAGGGAACCCGTCCTGATATTCCCCTGTGAGATAACCCCGGCAGGGTATCCCCACGGTGAAAGCCAGGCATCCCACCGCGAGGGGCCGTTGTGGAGATTAAGCAAGCTATTGCCCAGAGTCGCAGAGTGTGAACCCATGAATCGAGTAGACACCGCAGCGAGAATTTTCGAGTCCATGGACATTTTAGGACTCAAGACCCGCCGAGCCGGGAATTGAACCCTGGTCCCGGGCTGACCTCTGCTTCCAGGTCTGCCTCCTCTAACCAGTGAGCCACACTTCTCCACTATCTGATCTATCTCATGTGTGCTCCTTTTGAGCCACTTCACAACTGTCCTCTTCGTCTTCTCACTTTAAAGACTGCTTTCCTGGTTGCCATCACTTCTGCCAGAAGAGGGAGTGAGCTTCAGGCACTTTCTTCTAAACCTCCTTTTCTTTCTGTCCATCCGGACAAAGTTGTCCTAAGAACACATCCGTCTTTTCTACCAAAGGTTGTCACTGCCTTTCACATTGGGCGGACTATCACTTTGCCCACCTTCTTTCCGCCTCAAGTTAAAGTTCAAGTTTAAAATTTGTATAGCGCACTACTCACCCAGAGGGTCTCAAGGCACTTGAGGGAGGGGGGTACTTTACTTACGAATATCCAAGTTTTTAGTTGTTTTCTGAAGGAGAGGTGGTTCTGTGGAAGGCGGAGGTAGGTGGGGAGAGAATTCCAGGTCTTGGCCGCTAAGTAGGAGAAGGATCTTCCCCCCATGGGACATCTTTGGATGCGTGGAATTGCGGCGAGGGCTTGATTGGACGATCGTAGTTGGCGGGTGAAGGTGTAAAAGGACAGGCGCTTGTTGAGGTATTCGGGTTCTAGTTCGTAGAGGGCTTTGTGTGCGTGGGTGAGGAGACGGAACGTTATTCTCTTGTTGATGGGGAGCCAGTGGAGGTCTTTCAGGTGACCGGAAATGTGATCTTGGCGGGGGATGTCTAGGATGAGTCTGGCTGAGGCGTTTTGGATGCGTTGGAGATTTTTTTGAGCATGCGTAGGATGTTGAAGCATGATGATGAGACGGCGTTGATTTGTCTGGTCATCGAGAGGGAGGAGTCCAGGATGAAGCCCAGGTTGCGTGCGTGGTCCGTTGGTATGGGTGCGTTTCCCAGGGCCGGTGGCCACCATGAGTCGTCCCAGGCGGAGGGGGATGAACCTAAGATGAGGACTTCCGTTTTGTCCGAGTTCAGTTTTAAACGGCTGTTCTTCATCCACTCGGCTACTTCTTTCATCCCTTCGTGTAGGTTGGTTTTGGCGGTGTTTGGGTCTTTGGTGAGGGAAAGAATCAGCTGGGTGTCGTCTGCGTAGGAGAGGATGTTGAGGTTGTGTTGGCGCGCGTTGGATGCAAGGGGACTCATGTATACGTTGAAGAGGGTGGGACTGAGTGATGATCCTTGTGGTACGCCGCAGATGACTTTGGTGGCCTCTGATCTAAAAGGGGGGAGGCGGACTCTCTGGGTTCTTCCGGCGAGGAACGAGATGATCCAGTCCAATGCTTTTCCTTGTATTCCGACGTTACTGAGGCGTTGTATAAGGGTGTTATGACAGACTGTGTCGAAGGCTGCGGAGAGGTCAAGTACGATGAGGGCAGCTGTTTCTCCGTTGTCCAGTAGAGTTCGAATGTCGTCTGTTGCTGCGATGAGGGCGGTCTCGGTGCTGTGTTTAGCTCGGAAGCCGGACTGTGAAGGGTTGAGGGATTTGTTGGATTCTAGGAAGACGGCGAGCTGACTGTTGACGGCTTTCTCAATGACTTTGGCAGGGAATGGGAGGAGCGAAATGGGGCGGTAGTTCTTAAGTTCAGTGGGGACTGCTGTGGGTTTCTTCAGGAGGGCGCTGAGTTCGGCATGTTTTCAGCTTTCCGGGAAGGTAGCGGAGTTGAGGGAGCAGTTGATGACGTCTCGGAGATGGGGTGCGATAATGGAGTCTGCTTTGTTGAAAATGTGGTGGGGACATGGGTCGGTTGGCGATCCTGAGTGGATGGAGTTCATCAGGCGGATGGTGTCTTCAGTGGTGATTGGGTTCCAGGCGCAAAGGTTGTTGGAGGGGGGTTTTAGATCGGAGGTGGGTGGGGTGGACTGGCCTCCAAAGCTGTTATGTATGTCGGCGATTTTGTTGTGGAAGAACGAGGCTAGAGAGTCGCAGAGGTCTTGGGAGGGAGTGATGTCGTTGGTGCCGGCGGTGGGGTTGGTAAACACTTTGACTATGTTGAACAGTTCTTTGCTGTTGTGGGCGTTGTTGTCGAGTCGATCCTTGAATGCTCATTTCTTGGTGGATCGGATCAGTTGGTGGTGTTTGCGGGTGGCGTTCTTGAAGGTGGCCAGGTTGTCAGTGGTTGGATTTTTTCGCCAGGCTTTCTCAAGGGTGCGACAGATCTTCTTGGATTTCTTAAGGTCATCATTGAACCAGGGGGCTTTTTTGCTACCTTGCTTGATTTTATGGTTTTTCAAGGGTGCTAATTCTTCAGCGCTGTGGGTGATCCATTGTGTGAGGTTGGTGGCTGCTTGGTTTGGGTCCGATGGTTCAGCAGGAGGGTTTTGGTGAAGCAATGTGAAGAGCTGGTCGGTGGTAATTTTGTTCCAGTTTCTGCGGGGAATTGGTTGTGGGTGGTTGTGGGTCGTAGTCTTTTTGTAGTTGAAGTGAACGCAGCTGTGGTCAGTCCAATGGAGAGCTGTGGTGTGATTGAAGGAGATGTGCTTGCTGGAGGTGAAGATTGGGTTGAGCGTGTGTCCGGCATAGTGGGTGGGGGTGTCAACAAGTTGTTTGAGTCTGAGATTGGCGAGGTTGTCCAGAAGGGTGGTGGTGTTGCTGTCGTTGTTCTTTTCCAGGTGGAAGTTGAGGTCTCCCAGTAGAATGTAGTCCTCGGAGGGGAGGGCGTGTGGGCTGATGAAGTCAGTGATGTCTTCGCTGAATTGTGTGCGGGGTCCTGGTGGCCTGTAGATGAGGGTGCCTCTGAGTGTGGTCTTGGGGTCTGTGTGGATCTGGAAGTGAAGGTGTTCAGCGGCTGCGAAGGTATCGTCGGAGCTGGTCGTGATGCGGATGGTGTTCTTATGGACGATGGCGATGCCTCCTCCTGTTTGGTTGATGCGGTCCTTTCGGATGATCTTGTAGCCGTCCGGGATGGCTATGGCGATGTCGGGCGTTGATGAGGCGTTCATCCAGGTTTCTGTAAGAAAGGCGACGTCCGGCGATGTGGTGTCTAGTAGGTTCCAAAGTTCAATGGCGTGTCTGTGGACCGAGCGGGTGTTGAGCAGGATGCACTTCAGGTGGTTAGTGTTGGAGCTCTGTTTGGAGTTTGTGGATTTGGTGTGGGTTCTGGTGTAGTCGAACTTGCAGGAGTGGCAGGTGAAGGGTCCATGGGTGTGTCCTGGTGCGGCTTGGTAGCAGTTGGGAATCGGCCGGGGATAAGTGCTGAGAGGGTTGCGGCGTCGTACGTTATGCGGGTGGAGTGGATTTTGCGGGGGCCAGGGGGTTTGGCGCTGGGCGCGGTCCAGGCGCGGACGGGCGTACACGGGCTTACCTTTGGCGCGCCTTCGGCGCACATGGGGCGCGTCCGCTGCGCGTGAACGCTGCGCGAAAGTGCATCTGTCATAAGTGGATATTGAAGGGGCGGAGCGAGGGAGTAGCAGCTGGGAGGCGGGAGCGGGGTGGAGAGATCAATCAATCACACTTATAGAGCGCGCTACATACCCGTAGGGTCTCAAGGCGCTGGGGGAGGGGGGGTGCCGCTACTGCTCGAACAGCCAGGTCTTCAGCTTCTTCCTGAAGGAGAGGTGGTCTTGGGTCAGGCGCAGGTCGGCCGGGAGGGAGTTCCATGTCTTGGCGGCCAGGTAGGAGAAGGACCTTCCTCCTGTAGTCGCTCTTCGGATGCGGGGGACGGCGGCGAGGGCGTGGTTGGCTGATCGGAGGTGGCGTTTGGGAGCGTAGAAGTTGATGCGGCTGTTGAGGTAGCTCGGGCCTTGGTCGTGTAGGGCTTTGTGTGCGTGGGTGAGGAGGCGGAAGGTGATTCTTTTGTTGACGGGGAGCCAGTGAAGGTCTCTCAGATGTCCGGAGATGTGGCTGGTTCGTGGGATGTCGAGGATGAGTCTGGCTGAGGCGTTCTGGATCCGCTGGAGTCTCTTCTGGAGCTTGGCAGTGGTACCGGCGTAGAGGGCGTTGCTGTAGTCCAGTCGGCTGGTGACGAGGGCCTGGGTGACGGTCTTCCTGGTCTCGGTGGGGATCCACCAGAAGATCTTCCGTAGCATGCGTAGGATGTTGAAGCACGCCGAGGAGACGTTGACTTGCCTGGTCATGGAGAGGGAGGAGTCCAGGATGAAGCCCAGGTTGCGTGCATGGTCTGTCGGTTTGGGTGCGGTGCCCAGGGCGGGAGGCCACCAGGAGTCGTCCCAGGCGGAGGGTGAAGAGCCCAGGATGAGGACCTCCGTCTTGTCAGAGTTCAGTTTCAGGCAGCTGGTCGTCATCCACTCGGCTACCTCTTTCATCCCTTCGTGTAGGTTGGCTCTGGCGGTGGCGGGGTCGTTGGTCAGGGAGAGGATCAGCTGGGTGTCGTCGGCGTAGGAGATTATGCTGAGGTTGTGTTGGCGTGCGATGGCCGCGAGGGGGCTCATGTAGACGTTGAAGAGGGTGGGGCTCAGAGAGGATCCTTGAGGGACGCCGCAGATGACTTCGGAGGCCTCTGACTTGTACGGTGGTAGGCGGACTCTCTGAGTTCTTCCGTCGAGGAAGGAGATGGGCTAGGAGGCACAAAAACAACAAAATGGCAGCAGAAAACAAAAGCGAAACAGGACGAGATTGGGGCACAATGAGGAGTATAGCTATGGGCAGTGGCACTGGCACAATCAGTCACTAATTAATTTACCAATTAATGCGAGCAATGCAATGGTAGTAATGGGCAATAGAGCGCTACGATGATAGTCAGGCACAACAATTTTTAAAGGCAATGCGAGCACAGCGCTATGATAATAGTCAAGCACAACAACTTTTAAGGCAATGCGAGCACAGCGCTATGATAATAGTCAAGCACAACAGTTTTTAAAGGTAATGCGAGCACAGCGTTACTATGATAATCAAGCACTAAGTCAAGCACAACAGCTTTTAAAGGCAATGTGAGCACAGCGCTACTATGATAATCAGGCACAAAAGCTATGAGAAGCAATGCAGCAGTGAGCAATTTATCGCTACGATACTCTAGTGGCCAGGGAGCATGTGGACCCAAAACGTTCGCTCTCATTCTATCTAAACTGCACACGACAGTTCCGGGTGTATGATCAGCTCTTTGTTGGCTATGTGGGCGCCAAGAAAGGTCGGGCCGTGCCCAAGTGGACCATCTCCCGGTGGGTTGTTCTGTGCAACAAAGCATGCTACTCTTTGGCTAGAAAGGAGCCTCCAGTGGGGCTACGCGCCCATTCTACAAGGGCGACAGCCGCCACTACTGCTTTGGGACGGGGAGTTCCCTTGCATGACATCTGTCGGGCAGCTATGTGGGCCTCGCTGCACACGGCTATCCAGTCAATAGTGCTTGGTAAACAAGTCCGGAGAGACGGCTGATCTTGGTTCGCACACCCACCACCAGAGTTGGTATTGCTGGGGTATCTATTCTACGGTTAGGAATCTATCACAAACTTGTTTCTTTCAGATGCACAAGTTATTTACCTTCGGTAACAATATATCTGTAAGAAACATTAGTTAGTGATAGATTCCTTACCGCCCCACCCATCCTCCCAGTTTCTGATTTCTAGGGTTAAGGTCATCCCTTTCAGGGCCCTAGTTTAATTATACCAGTGGTCAGTTTCTTGCAAGGCTCAGCGTTCCTGGTGCGGAAAGTCGTGTACAGAACTGACATCGGTGTGCGAGGGCGGCGTCTAAGTACCTGCTGCAACGTCATCCCGGCGACCACGACGCAGACGACGGAGGTGGAGTAGACGACACCACCTTCTGATGCGCAGGGATACTGCTGACAAACTTTCCGGATGCAAGGCACATGGATTCATATTTATCCCAATCTAAAACTGTTGTTCACTACAATGATTGTCTGTTCTCCTGGTGTTGACTTATTTGTCTGTTTTTGTAAATATTTCATGGTAAAACTTTGAGTGCTCAATTTAATTATATTTCACCTTTCGATTATGTGTAGGAGTGTACTGAAAGTATTGGTGGAAATGTGACAGTAATGTTCTTTACAAGGCCCGTCTGTACAATTCTCATTTCAGTGCCCACTGTTGTGTCAACGTGGCTCCTGGACATGGTTTCTATAAGCTGTGCTATTTTATGATCTCCCATCCTGAGTTCATCTGGGTTTGCTTCTATTGCTTCTTTCTTGCCTTATGGCTTTCAGATACACCTTGGTTTCGTCTCCCTAAATCAGTGGTTCCTAACCTGTGGTACGGGGACCCCTGGGGGGAGGTCCATGACTGCTTAGAAAATGCAATAATATTAATAGATTAGTGAAGTGAATGTAAACAAAGAAGCAAAAGGTACAATTGAAGATTATAAAACATTCTGTAAATGTGAAGGAATTTGAAATTGTAGACTAAAGATTTATTTAGCATGCTCTAATTGATTTGTGGGAGCAGTGCAAGTGCATCAAACAGGATATAGTATGGACGATGTGCCCTCTATGAATTTCGAAAAGCTTTGTGAATTAAAATAAATATTTCATTATTTGTGTATTTGTTTGATGAATACTCGTTTCTGTATTTTTTGGTATTGTTTTGTGATTCAAATCATTGAAATGCATAGGCCGGGGTCTTCAGCTTCCTGTATTGACTCTGGGGAGGGTCCCAAGGTTCCAGTAATGATTAAGTGGGAGTCCAGAGAAGTCAAATGTTTAAAAACCTCTGCCCTAAATGAACAGGTAGGCCTATGCCTTTAGTGTTTTACAAGGCCTTGCATAATGAATGATTTGACACAGGTCTTTCCGCAACCTTGTCCAGCTTCCTTTTGATCCAACTGCAGACTTTTATTCTATGCTGTTATCAATGCTCAGTTCGGCTCAGACCAGTCTGGCTGCTTCAAGTGCAAAGTTTAAGTTATGGAAGACTCGAACAGTCTCTGTGGCACCACTCCAAGTGCAGCTCCTGTCAATTTCCATGCTTCTTTAGCTATTTGCTTTGCAGTTTCAGTAGATTCAATCAGCTGTTCTCCTGACCTGCTCCTCCCAATTCAACTGCTTCTCTAGGTTTTGTCGTAGCTGCCCTGTCTTGGCTGTCACAGATGGTATGATTTCCACAGTGGATCCATCTCTTAGGCATTATCACATTATAGCTTGGTTGAGAGAGCCAGGCTCTGACGAAGACAGTGATTTGGAGACCACATTGGTTACCACATTGGCATCACCAGGCTTTGGAAGCATTGAGATTGTGCCGGAGAATGATTTTAATGTTTTCATTTGTCGCTGCAATTACTGACCCATGGTATCGGGGCCAGAAGAACCACAATATGGGATAAGTTAAAAGTATGGGGTTCAGCAGTCTCCAAATGGCAACTAAAGTTTATCATCTCTTCTTTCCATCTCTTCATCGATGTCTGCTCCACCAGGAAGGCTTCCTTTGCTCCTTTGTAAGTGCAAAACCGGTACAGAGACTAATAAAGCCAGAGGTATGGAAAAACAAAATAAATTGCCACCAGCACCTACAGTTCATTATAGGAAGAACAAACACTGGCTATTTCTAGAAAGCGTGTAGGTGAGAAACCATGTAGTGAACCACTCTTTCTTGACTCCCCCTTATTCTTCAACTGGGTGTAGAATATGGGGTTAGATATAGGGATAAATAAACAGGAAAAGGGAGAGCACAGAACCGTACACTATTAAAGTTTGTTAGTGTAATTAATAGACGTTATGCAGTGGAATTTCATACCACCAACCCTTTATTATGGGTGAAATCCTGGGTCTTGGCGTCTGGAGAGGAAAGTCTCTTCTTTTCATGACAGTGCGCCAGGCTTCCAAGGTCTCCCGGCTCTAACCTGGTTTTTGGACTCCATTCAAATTTTTGCACCTTTGTTTCTGTTAAATCCTTCTGCATTGACAGCCCTTCCTCCATATTCTGTTCCTCCATTTTCTTTTCTCCTTACTGCCTTTAACTCTTCCTGTCTCTGCCTTGTATATCTACTTCGCCTGGTGGCTGCAGCTGAATGTTTGCCTGACTTCCTGTTTGTGTCCTGCATGGCAGGGTCTGACTTCTTGATCTTCCTGCCAATTGGGGAATAAATGGAATACCGTACTGGTTAGTATTTGTGGGTATACAGCTGTCACATATATAAATGACGGCTGTGCTTTGGCGCACCCAGTTACACTTGCCTAAGCTAGCCCTGTCCTTGTAGACACATGTTACATGCAGTCTCAGGAGTGGTCCTTCTGCGAGTGCACAATCTGTCATTTGACAGTTAGTATTGGAGCCTACAGGGCAATCTGCTCTTTCTATCCAGGAATCCCCCAACATAATCTGTGTTGATGTTGGTGACTTCTCCTAAGGGTAAAATGATGCATTTCTACATAGACAAATAGAGAAATGTCTGGATACAAATGACACAAACAGTACCAGTCTGATACCATCACCGTAAGACAGGCAAGCGGAGTCATCATAGCCAGCTACTAGGTTCCCCTCTATGACATGACTTTGACCGGTTCACTATCTTTCTCACAGACTGTGGTCAGGATTGGTATTAGTTCATGGAAAGAAGCTGCAAACCAAGAGAGGCTGGTACACTGCGACGAGGACCATGAAGTCTTGTTTTTGGTGCTTGCATTGGTGGTACAGGTCTCCAGTGTTGAAGCTAGACGCTTCAATGAGAATAACATATTCAAACCCTACATGTATGAGGTTCTTCAGCAGTACAAGATGGCTATGGTCATCACAAAATCAATGAGTGCCACCGAAGTGATTCGTCTTCTTGCTAGCAAAGTAGCCGATTGATTACACAAGAAGCAGGTAGAGGTAGAGGATGTACCTCATAGGGAAGAAATAGCTTGATCCTCTGGCCTAAACAGAGACCATAATGCCCCAATGACTTATGCAGAGGTTAGCCACCTTCCCTAGCACCAACTTGGGGAGTCCCACTTCTCTTCATTTGGGGCAAGCAGCTTTTACTTACCACCACCTCTGAGCCCAGCTAATCACTGATGTTTGAGTTTACTCAAATGTGAAGAATAGCTATGCTTTACAATTTTCCCAACCACCTTCATCCAGGCCACTTCCGCCCTGTGTTTTTGGAATAGAAAGGGGACCAACAATGTTACTTCCACTACTGCTGTGGATTGAAAAAGGGTTTGGGTATTTTAATACTTCTTAGACCTAAACCAGTTTGTCCTTCTGCAGAGGTTCATGATGCTCATAATGCCTTCGCTGCTGCCAGCTGTCCAAAACAATTGGCTCTTCTCAATCTATCTTCAGGACATCTAATTTCCAAAATAGAGGTATTTCCTAATGGGACACACGAATAACTCTGTTTCACTGTTGATAACCAACTCTGCTGCAGTTTGGCCTTGATGTTGCCTGTTGGGCATTTGCTTGGATCCTGACCTTGGTGGTGGCAGTCTCCGTAGCCCAGCAGAGTAGCAGCTGCTACCTAGAGTGCATCTTAGACTGTTGTTGCATCTGGTAATTGAAGGATCAAGCAGAGTCTGGCTTAGCCCAGCACTCAAGACCAAATACCGTCTTGAGTTCTCGGTGAACTCTATCAAATTTTACTAAATATCATCCCGAAAGATTCAGTTTATAGAATCTATTCTGTGCAGTAACCAGGCAAATATCCCATTATATAGACTGCCTGACAACCATACTGTGGATTTTTTCTAGACAAACAACACTATACCTGAATTCTAGTTGAAGAGGCTTGTTGTACTGTCAATGCATTGTATAACAGCAGTACCCCAAAACAAGCTTCCCTGCAACACTGTCTGGAAGAATATAGTCATAGCCAATAAGGGTATTGAAGCCTAAATAATTCTGTACCTTTATTTACCTATCCTGCACTGTTGGAAGAAAGTATAGTCCAGATCATGAAAACCCAGACGTTAAAATACGTAGTCAAAAAATGTTCTCTTGAGAGTTCTAAGCATTGTGTAAAATAAGACAATTCTGCTTAAGTTTTATTGTTTAGGGATGGTATAAAATATTGTTTATTCTTTTTGCTTCCTCTAGTTTGTGTGCTTGGATTAAAGGTACATGGTTAAAAAGTATGTTTTAGGTCCTATCTAATTATTTTATACACTGTGAAGCTGTGTTAGCCTTTTGATTTTTGTGGACCCCTAGTAAATCACTGTTGGAAGCTGTGGACCCCTACCTAAGCACTTTTTACGATTTGAACCTCAAACAAATGCTCACAACTACAGAAAGGAGTATGTGGATACTAATGCACAAATTATAAACTATTGTCTTTAATGCACAAACACAAATATATAATTTTAAAGGGAAGGTTAGTGCATTTCAATTTGGTTTCATTTATAATACAGAATGTGATTTGCAAGACTCCAGAATAACACGGTCTTTTTTGCTCCTAACGTATGCTTCTTTTGTCAGTGCATACTGGTGCTTCAATTAAGGCCACCAGTCATGCATGTTGCTGTGTTTTTTGTACCTACAAATGAAGTTAACCAAGTTTTAGCCTCCAATGTTAAATTCCTTCACATTTTTAAAGTGTTCTAAAATGTTCAGTTTTGCTTTTTTGTGTGTATATAATTACTTTGCTAATTTAAAAAATATATATTCCTAGCATGTGTTGGCTGCGGATACACAAGCTATGCACACTCCTGCCATCTCGTGTTGGGCTCAGACCTTTCAAGTCGTTTTTCTTGAGTAAGTCTTTTTACTGCTGATGTGATGTTAAGTATCCACTTTAAAGGACTGCACATGCCCAGTGGTTAGATTGATTTTTTTCCCACCATTGGTTTCAGATGGATTATGCCGGAGCACCGCGCAGCTTCAGCATCTTCATGGTCTATGGATGCCTAACTAATCAAAAGCCACTTCGACAAGTCATTGTCTACTAGTGGATTTTTTTTGTTTTCCAGCCATCGCAGGATATATGGTAGACTTCAATACCTGAGCTCCCTTCCAGGACCCATCAAGAATGTTCGGCTCTGGGTAATGGAGGGTAAAAAGACAGTCTTTTGCGTAAATGCCCTCAGTGCGTTGCTAAATATGCATATTTTTGTAAATGGCCTCCGTGTGTGGCTAAATATGCGTATTCAGACAAACATGACGTCTGCAATTTTGCCTGTTGCTAGAACATAAATAACAAGACTGGGCAGCCTTTTAAAAAATAAAAAAACACTTCTCACCAGACTGGCCCGCCGGCTAGCCCATTATATTGAGATGGCGGTGGAAGTTGAATTCTTGCCAGAAGAACAGCATCTTTAAACCATCAGAGACCAAGAAGATGATTCACCAAGAGAACGGCGGCACCCTCTTGGCCAGTCCGCACCACATCGCCTACGACGAGTCCAGCCAGAGAAGGAGTCCACCTTGCAAGTAACTGTACCACCACACAAACCGAGAACATCCGGGTCGGCGCCCAGGAAGAAGACCATGCCAAGGACAGTGAGTACACTAACCCATCCCACAGTATTCGGGTTCTGGCCGACACTGAGAGCGTGCCCCAGAGCAGAGACAGGACAAGACTATTCTCAATCCCGATTGGGCCACAGGGACAGGCACGGAGCCGACACACAGCAGCACTCGATGCTGAAAAAACATTGACTCCTCCTCACAATACTTCATAGACCAAACAATTGGAGCTGAGTAAACACACAGTATCGACACACACCTTATTGGAGCTATGACACACAAAGACTCTTAAAAAGGTATCAGAGCACAGCCACACTTCGACTCAAAAAAGGCTTCGGCATCAACCGATACAACAGTAAAACCCTATGCCTTTACTTAAGCAAAGAAATAGCAAACAGAAAAACACATGGCACCGAAAACAGCGAAGACATTTGTGTCCTATGAGTCGGAAGGAAATGGTTTTGAAAACTATCACAGGAACTTTGGAAAAAAGTGCCACACGGGTGAGGAACGTTTACAAGTAAAGGACAATGGCGCGCCGATTCCAAAGAAGACAGTTATAGAGCATAAGGCAACAAGCCCTATATTAATTGGCTTTAATACAGCTCTACAGCCAATGTCCTCATCTTCCATACACTCAGCAGAGGTAGGGAGTCAAAGGCACTATTCACAAGATTCAGACAGGCAAAGAGACCCCACTTCTCCCCCCCCCCCCCCCCCCCCCCCAAAAAAAAAACAATTCGTGGAATGCTTACTGCATAGTGCTACCAGACAATGACATAGAACTCCCGATAACAGCAAAGGCATCCCCTCAGAATACACATTGTCTTACCACAATGTTATTCAACGTGCATCTGAACTCCGCAAGGTACAAATGCAAACCAAACCGCAGAGGAGGAGACAGACTTACTAGTAGACACTCTAAGACAGAGCGCTCAGTGCAACATCTGCCAATGATAGGGTCCATGCCCAAGGTCCCTATAGAGAACCGTACTGGAAGAGGGGGGAAGATCTATTGGCAGAGGGTAGTCCAGTATCTAATGCAACCACATATTGCTCACTAGACGGTGCTGACATTGTTGCAACAGGATTCATTTCTCTATACTACTACGCAGACGTGACTGGCTATGTATCTCAGAGTTCAAGCCAGAGGTGCAACAACATCTGATTTATGTCTCATTTGACAGGGAACTCTTATTTGGATCAGAGGTAGACTCTCAATTAGGAAAATAAAGAAAGGACTGAAACCGCAAAGTCTATGGGAGCCTTGCAGTTTACTAGACCAAGACAACAGTCCTTTCGGAGGTATCCGGGATGAGGGGCTTCCAAGACTACCGCTCCTGACACCCAAATTTTCCAGCAGCCGCAATTCCACTAGCAAACTGGCAAGCACTATTACAGGGGTGATTTTAAACTTAGAGTAAAAGTAGAGGAATGCCTGCAAGGGGGGGCATCTACCTGTAAAAATGTTGTCGTAGAAAGCCTATAACAATGTCACCAGTTGTGGCCAGAAGTAACATCAGACTGGTTGATGCTTGACATTATCCACGAGGAGTACTGCATAGAACTAAAAAGCCACCCACCAAACATTCCTTCTTGCAAATACACCCTGAGCATGTACACCTTCTCAAGTAAGAAGTGAAAGCTGTGCTGTAAAAGGAGGCTATATAGCCTGTACGACACAGACACCAAGGCTAAGGGGTGTACTCCTTATACTTTTTAATACCCCAAAAATATGGGACACTAAGATAAATACTGGATTAACGACCGCTCAGACTTCACATCCTGTCCGAACACTTCCACACTACAGGATGCAATACCGCTATTACAAAAAGGCGACTTCATGACAGCGCTAGATCTGAAGAACACATAGTTTTATATACTAATTCACCCCGCACATCGGCAATACCTCCTGTTTGTGGTAAGTGGTAGTCATTACAAGTTCAAACTACTATAATTTGGGTTAACACCCCCAAGAGTATGTACTAGATTTCTAGCAGTAGTAGTACTAGCAGCACATTTAAGGAAACAGAACATTCATGTCCTCCCACACCTTGACGATTAGCTGATCCATAGTTCCAGCAAACAGTTTCTTGCAAGACACTGCCCACTATCAATCTGTTACACAAACTGCGATTTGCAAATAATGCTACAAATTCCCACTTAGAACCTCTTCAGATACAGCCATATATAGGAGTAGCACTCAATTTGATCTCTGCCAAAGCTTACCACAATTCGCAGAGGGTTCTCAATCTCCAGAACCAACTGGCTCTTTTTCAGGCACATCGTCACTTGCCAGTCCAGGAGGTTATGCACCATCTAGGTATGCTGGGCTCTTGTATAGCGATAGTCCCACATGCCAGGATACACCAGCACCCATTACAGGAGTGTAACATTACAGTGGTCACAAGCAGGGGGCAGGTTGGAGAATCTAGTGTTGGTTTCACCCAGGGTCCAACAATCTTTGAAGTGATGGAATGCACACAACATCCTGAAGGGCAGAACTTTTCTGTACACCGCCCTGCAATCGACCATCTCCACAGATCTATCACTCATAGGATGGGTCGCACACATGGATGACATCACGGTACAGGCAAATGGACTGTTCACCAGGAAACATTCCACATCAGTGTTCTAGAACTCGTAGCCATTCAGATGGCTCTCAAAGCTTTCCTCCCCAGTATAATTGTGAAGACAATATGAAGGAAGGACACACTCAGTGCAACTGTCTCGATTAGCAGAGACCATTTGGCACTGGGCTGTTCAGCACCACATTCACCTCCTGGCGGAATATCTTCCGGGAGTGGACAGTTCAGTGACAGACCTACTAAGCAGGCTGTAGAAACAAGTCCATAAGTGGGAACTTAAACCTCAAGTCCTTCACGAGTACTACCAGTGTTGGGGAACACTAGAAATAGATTTGCCACCGAGGGAAACGCAAAATGCCAAAACCTCGCCTCCAGGTACCTACATCCACAATCCATGACTATGATCTATGGATGAACTGGTCAAAGATATTTCAATGTTTTTTACACCTCTCCCACTCATTCCATATCTGGTTGGGAGGCTCAGAAAAAATCTCACTCAAGATGATTCTCATAGCTCCAACCTGGGCACAAAAGCACTGGTTCACAACACTATTAGAGTTGTCCCTATTACATCATGAGAAGTTTCCCATCATACCAGATCTTCTCCAGTATTGGATCTTTCATAGATTCACATGCTTGAATCATCTTATGGGAGCCCCAAGATATCCTTATAAAAGCAGTAGATAATACTATCATAGGCTACAATGCAATGAACAGACACTGCAATAGCCTATATACCTTTGTTTGTAAAAAAAAAAAAGAACCAAACTTAAGTGATAACCAATCTGGGGACAGCACCCTGTAGAACACTCCAAGAGAGGCTGAGTTCTTCTGATTTTCTACCACACGTCGTGTGACAGGGAGTCTCTCTGAGCTCTGCTCAGGATTTTTTCCTTCAAAACTTCCGATATCTTCTAGAAAATCTTGGTTTCTTCAAAGACAGGTCTCTTCAGTTTCTTTGAAACATGCGATAAATAGAGGTTCCATGCTGAAGTAAAGGACTGCAAGATTTGTAGAACTTTATTTACCAAAACCCTAAAAGATAGAGAGGGTAGATTGTTGATTTGGCTGCAGAGACTTCCAAATAAATCTGATGTCATCTCCGAGGATGGGGAAATCTCTGCCTCATATACCACTCTGGAAAAACCTAAATGGAGAGAGGTCACGAGTTTCTTGGGGATAATAGAAAAGCATCTAAAAAAATCCTGTCATGAAGCAGCAGGTCATTTACCAAAAGTAAAGCGTTTATTTCCTGCTGAGGAGAAAACCCATCTGACCTCAAAGTATGAGAAACCCTCTTCAGAGCCATCTACTATAAAGATTAGTCTCTAAAAAGCTGTGGTCGTCGATGGCACCATCCTCTGGGCCCCCATCGCACATATTTCCCCTCCATCGTCGTCGACTATCTCGCTGTCCAAAAAACCATAGTCGATGTAGGTCTCACATGTGCCGTCGAGGACGATGCCTGTACTGGCAGAAAGGGTACCCTCCCCGCCGACAACTTCCTGGTTGGCAATTCCTTCTCAGTAGTATTTTCAGTGAAATTTTTTTTCCACTGTGAGAAGTTGGCCTGATATGTAGTGCTCACTATTCTAGTGATCACTGTGTATCATTCCAAACAACCCTTATTGATGATTGGTTGTAAGTCAACCTTATAGACCAGCTATCCTGGTAGCATGGACAAGAGCAGTCTTTAGGCTAAACTCTAGAGGGCGTGTTAAGCCAGCTGTTATACCATCACATATACCCCTTGAACACCAAGTGAAATGACACCACACAAGTTGTTATGAAAATAAAAGGATATTTATTTATAACAAGTCTACCCTGATCTCTTTATGAGTCAGGGAGCTAAGCACACAACAAAACTCTTAAGAAAATACTTTAAGTTGCACAATTTACACAAATGCCCGAGAGGCACGAAAAACCATATACTACAAAAGTGGAATGCGAAATACTAGCAGGTAAGTAACGAGATCCAGAGGCTTCAGGATCGCTAGGACTACACTACTGAACCTTCAGGTTAGGAGCAGGAGGCCTAGGGAGATCGGGTGCAGAGTGTGCACTCTCACGCGGGATGCGGGACAAAGTCTATGGATGCTAGATTTCGTAAAGTTAGTGTTATCGGACGAATCCGACTAGCTAGGCTGAAAACGAAAAAGGATTTGGACACTTAGATAGTGAACCTATGTTGGAGCACCGAAATACTCAAGTTACCTAGCCCAGGGGCTGCGGCTGCATAGGGTTCAAAAGACGTCGGGAATCCTCGTTACGGTCTATGGAGCCTGAAAGAAGAAGTTGCTGGCAGGCGACCAGTGATGATGTCCGGAGTGATCCACGCCTGGATCGAAGATGGTGACGACCTGAAAGCAGAGGGGACTCAGTTCTTAATCACTAGCCAGTGATTAGGTGGGCACCAGGATGGCACCGGATGAAGTCACCTCGACCAGGTGAGTGGGCGACGCTGGGCTCTGCAGTCTCTCGGACCAGGAGGCGTTGTCGGCGACAAGGATGGAGGTGCGAGCTGTCCAACGAAGGTGTCTGCTGTCGGCGAGGCTGGACCCAGGATTGGGGCAACAAACCTTGGCACAGTCAAGCCCACGCAGTGGACTCAAGATGGCGTCTGGAGTGGACCAGGAGGGTCCGGGGTGCTCCTCTCTTGGAAGGGAGCAAGGGCCAGTCTGGAGCAACCAGACCAGCGATGTGATTGTCGTGGTTCGTCGTCAGGAGGGCCACAAGCCAGCAGGCAAGTACCGGACAACGCGGTGAGCAGCAAAGATCAGAAGGGCCCCACGCAGATCTCGTGGATGCTGGGGGGCTGGACTTCGGTGCTGGAGCTGCTCAGGGTTAGGGCTTCTCAAACCCCAAAGCACTCACTCGAGGATCCCTTGGCGGTCGTGCTGGATAAGCGTCGTGCAGTTTTGAAGATGGCCAGTGCCTTCAGGTCTCCTCACACCCACGAATCTCAGCTGGGCTGATGATGTAGGTAGAGGTCAGAGGTGCCAGGGAATCCGGGTCTCGTCGAGCTGGGCAGTCTTGATCTGGAGGATGGACTTGCAGCAAACCGCATGCGCTTAGATGGTGCCCGCTGGTGCAGGGTGGTTACTCCTTAGCCACAAGGGAGAGTCTTCAGAAAGGTTCAAGAGTTCTTTCGTGGAAAGTCATCAAGATTCAGAATTATCTCATTTGGGAAGGGGGCCCGCTCCTACCTTTATACTAAAGAAAGGGGCTGGCACGCGACTAGGTCCTGCCCATGGGTGGGACCAGGAGGGGGGTGGTTACACCCCTCTCCCTTGTCCGGACTTTCCCCAGCTCAGGGGCTGGTGTGCCCCTGGAACTGGTTCAAACCGGCAGATGCATAGTGAGCACCGGGGTGCCACTTGCAGTCACCTTTCCTTCAGCCCTGCCTACCTGGGATACACAAAACCCTGTCTGGGATGGTGCTAGCACCGCCCCTGACAGGAAACCCTTTGTCCGAGCTCTCCTCGCTGGAAGGACTCCCAGCAGCAGGAGGTCAGACTTGTGTCTGTGGTGGCAGCATCCATTTTGTGATGCTGAGGCTCGAGTCAACTTTAACCGGGGTTCGCAGTTACATACATGTCGTGTCCCTCTAGAAGGGTGGAATGCTAACCCCGTCGCCAGAATTGACGAGGGGTTAGTATTCCAATTCGTATGACACCTTACTCGACATGTTTTGATAAAGCGATACCAAAGATAGCAAATAACCGCGAGGATTATAATGCACTTAAGAGTATATGGTACGCGTTATCATAGAACAGCTATTAGGACTTTGTTCCGCAAGCTGCAGACGGGCTCAGCTCATGCCAGAGCACCATCTCACATAATTCCAAGCACTCTGCCTTCAGGATTGTTAAGGCTTGCCATAGGAGTGACTGATAGGAATACATGTGTCCATTTTAGGGTTAGATATAGGAATACTATATCTAAAGCAAAGGGTGATAACACCACCTTGCCCCAGCTGTCGTGCAGCCAGTTGTGTCAGATTTAGATGGCCAGCCAGGGGAGGCATAATACATGCTGCACCCCCTGGTAGGCCCTGGGTACACCTATGCCCTGGATACCTAAGGTATACTGTACAGGGACTGATAAGGTGGCCCAGTACCAATTGGTAAATGCACCTAAGGTACATGTGAGTCAATTTAGAGAGAGAACAGCTAGGCTGTGGGTCTGATTAGCAGGCCCACAGCCAGGGAAAGTCGTAAACCAGTGAAGCAAAAAGCAAAAATCTGGGGTGATCATAGGATTGCAGACCCTACTCTCCTACATCCACATATTATCTTCTTACCAAACCTAACCATGGCGTTAATTTAAGAGTTTGTTTTGTACATGTTCGAGGCATGTGGGCTGCTGAATTCATATCTGCCGCCTAGTGTTGGGCCCGGATGATTGCACATTGTTGTCCTGGAAGAGTCTTCGAAGTATCACGAGATAGGTGGCTCCTCCCCTGGACTACAGTGCGCATGGGCATCGACTCCATCCTTAGATTGTTTTTTTCCGCCATTGGGTTTGGATGCATATTTGTTAACTCAAGTTCGGAATCGATAAACTTTACATTTGGCCAAAAGGCCTTTAGTTATCGTCGGTATTGTCTTTGCAATCGTTGCCCAGTACTTGTTCCAGCTTTATCCTCGAGCCAGACTTCAAGAAGAGTCGCGTGGCTTTGCAGCACCAAGGCCCGGTCGACGACAGAGGCCTTATCGACGATCCATCATGGAACGGAGCCCGTTCAAGAGGTGTCCCGTTTGCAACTCCAAGTATCCTCACATCGACGTCCACCCGGTGTGCAACAAGTGCCTGTCATCGGATCACGATGAAGCCAGCTGTATGGCTTGTTCTCAGTTCCGCTCCAAGAAGACGATTCGCCTGCGCCGCACCGCGCGGAAAGAGGCCCAGCAGACTGCACCTGACCCGGTGAACATCTTCGATGCTGAGGAAGATGAGGGAGTCGAGCAGGAAGTTCATGAGAACCTGTCTGATCCTGTATCGGAGATCGACTCCAGTTACGACGCAGATGTAGAAATGGTCGATAATGAAGACGTAGTCGACGAGGGGGCCTTCGGGGCCGTGGAAGATAGCTCGAGTGAAGAGCTAGGCCCAACCGTTGTTACGGGGGCCGAGACCAAAGCACTCTAAGGCTCAGGTCGAGGGATAGCCACATGGCCTTACCCAAGATCGAACGCATAGTTCCACAGCCTCGCCCCAAGGCCTGGCTACGGACATTTCCAACGAGCCATCGGTTGACCGATCGAAACCAAAAGCATCGGTGTCTACAAAACCGAAAGCACCGGAAACTAAATCGAAACCAAAAGTGCGTATTACTTTGGTCGGATCGAAGGGTTCGGACCCATCGGCACCGACGAAACAAAAGACTGTTGTTGACCCGGGGAGGTCGCTACAAGGTGTCGACCCGTAGGCCGGGGCGCCAAAGAAAGTGGCCAAGGACGTCGACTCGAAAAAGTCGGCACCAAAGGCCGTCAACACTAACAAGGGACTCGAAACACAGAACGTTCTCGATCCTAAACGTCGACTCGACAAGGCTAAAGGCAGTAAGGACCTTGAGTCCAAAACTAGCAGTGGCTCTAAAGACCCCGTCGAGTCAACACAACCATCCGCCTCCTTTTCAAAGCAGGTGTCGGACTCGCTGCAACGCATTAAAGAAAAGGCTGCTGCTGTCGGGCCAAAGGCCGCTCCACCACCGAAGCCAGTCAGTAAACCCCCGTAGTCGTCGGCACCGATTCAGTTCACACTGCCGCCGAAAGTGGTACCAAAAGCGTTCGCACCCAAGACGGGCGTCGAGCCGGCCAAGAAGGTGTCCATGGGGCCAAAGCCTACAACAACGGAAGGAGCCACCAGGCATCGACAGCCTCCGCAAGAAGATCAGTTGAGGCAATTCATCGACGCCCAGACGGGTAGACTTTCCCTTTTCAAGCGAAAAATCACCCTAGAACAGCCTATGGAGTCATATAAAATTCCATTGAAGAGAAAGAGGGATTCTGCTACGTCACCTCTTATTTTTGAGCCAATACCACCACATGGACAAGACACTGCTCCTATTTCACCCACATACTCAAATGTGGATTTAGGAGAGGGTGACAATGAGGAATACAGCTACCCTCTAGACACTGATCCAGAAGATCACAATGAACCCTGGACAGACGCTGTTCACCCAGGGGATTTACAAACTGCCCCGGACAGTCATGTCTATGCTCTTAAAATTTCACCTAGCGGGGGGGCGTGGCTTCGAGGGCGAAGATGGCGGACGCGGCTCTGTAGAGCTCCTGCCGGCCCGATCCTTATCCGCTAATTTATCCTTGCCCTAGACCCTCTTCCCTCGTCTCTTACTGTGCAGGCGCTTGCTGGTGTCCGGCGGAGCACAGTGGTGTGGTCGTTGGAGCTTCGGACATCCGCTGACGCGGCCGTTGAAGACCGTGCCTGTTGGGCCTGCTTGCCGCGTGGCGAGCCGGGACCTCGATTTCTGTCCCGCCCGCCGGATAACCCTGAACGCCGGCCGGACGTCTTCCGTCTGGACCCGCGAGGCTGGAGCGGAGTCACCGGAAGTTGTGGGACAAAGTGCCAGTCTGCTGTATCCTGCGGAGTGGGGTCTCACCGAGACGGCTGTACAGATCCGGCGATCGTCCTGCTCGAACTACGCTGACTGGCACTAGGGGCCTACCGAGCTGACTGAAGCGGACGGATTGGAGGCGCCTCTACGGCGGCCCCGCTCTGGGCCTCTGCCTGGTGGTTGCTGTACCGTGCTAGAGTGACTTTCACTGGGTTCTGGCCTGTGTCTTGGAGGGCTGGGGCGAGCTGCAACCCGGGGGCTTGGCGTGCTGTGGACGGCCCGGATCCTACTTGTTGGCCATTTTCACGAGGCGACTCCGTTGCGGGTACGTACCGCCGGACCGCCTCTGCTGCCGCCATGACTAGAGGCGGGGGAGGCAACGCCGCTGCTAAGACGGGGCCCATCGACAAGTTCACCGGCTCCGGAGGTGGCGCCGGGGCGGCCGGAGGAGGCCAGAATGCTGGACCGGACAATGCAGCGCTGCTGACGGCCATCACGCAGTCTCGGGACATGCTGAATGCGAAGATCGGTGCGGTGGGTGCCGATGTGATGCTGCTGCGCCAGGACCTTCGCAATGCAGTCGCCCGCATCACTGAAGCTGAAACCAGGGTCACAACGGTGGAGGGCGACGTCGGCGCCCTGAAAAAGAGGGTTGCCGACCTGGAGCAAACGCAGCGGGGCCTAGCGCTCCGGGTGGAGGACGCTGAAGGACGGGCGCGGCGGAACAACCTGCGTTTCGTCGGCTTTCCGGAGGACTGCGAGAAGGGGCCTATGGATGTTTTCCTGTCCCGGTGGCTGGAGAGCTGGCTACCTCCGGACACCCTGTCACGGTGCTTCATGGTGGAGCGCGCCCACCGCGCCTTGACGCAGAAGCCGCCGGCTGGGGAGCGGCCTCGCCCGATCATTGCCCGGATCCTCAACTACCATGATAGGGACGTCATTCTCCGGGAGGCACGGCTCAAAGATACTCTGCTTTATGATAACTGTAAAATTATGATCTTCCCGGACTATACCAAGCTGGTCCAGCAGCAGAGACATTCCTTCCTGGCGGCCAAGGCCAAGCTGCGAGGCCTGAAGATCCAATACTCGCTGCTCTACCCGGCTCGCCTCCGTGTGATCTTCAACTCAAAGACTCACTTTTTCGATTCCCCGGAGGCCGTCTTCACCTGGACTGACGAGGCGGTCAGGATCCGGCCACATGTCCAGCCGGGGCTGCACTCCGGATCCTCACGCAGCTCCTCTCAGGAACGGAGCAACCAGCCGAGCAAGGGGAAGCGACATCGCAAGTCTCGCTCGAGGCGGAGGTCCTTGTCCCGGGACCCCCTCTTGGGGGACACGCAGCCTGACACCGATCATTCTGGCAAGGGGCCTTGATTTCTGTCCGCTGCCTGTTTGCTCCTAGCTTTTCTTCTATGGCCGGTCACTTCAACGGCGGCCTGCCAGTCGGCGGTACAGACATGGTTTGGTGCAGTATAACTTTGCCCCTTTGGCTTATGCTTGGGACTCTTGCGAACTGATGTTCTTTATCATGCACTGCTCTTGATTGTACTCTATGCTTGGGGGGGGGGGTCTGGGGCATGTTCCAAGGGCTGCCTCCTCCTGTTGGGATTGGGGGGTAGTGTTGGGAGTGTGTTTGGTTGGTGGTAGGGGGGCTGTTTGGGATCCTTTGGCATGCCTAGCTTTCAGCGCTATGTTTGGGGCCTGAAGTACCGTATGCCGCGACAGATACTTCATTGTTTCTTGAGGTATTGGGGTGGGGGAGGGGGGTCTTGGGTTGTTGGGTTGCTGGTCAGGGGGTTTGTTTTTCGGGGGCTGTGGCTTTTGGGGTCCTGTTTTGCGGGGTGCACGTGGTCTTTGTGATTCTTGCAACTATGGTGTTGGAGGCCTGGGCCGGGAGCCGGGGATTGTGGTGTTGGGTGCATTGTGACAATGGTTGATGTCCCGCAGATAGCGTCTTCTAGCGCTTCCATGCATGTTCTTAGCTGGAATGTTCGGGGACTCCTGGACAAGATTAAGCGGGGGCAGTGCTTCGCTGGGCGAAGAGGGACCGGGCGGATGTACTCCTTCTCCAGGAAACACACATGCTGGGCACTAAGGCCTTGAGTTTGCAGCGATTTGGCTTTCATCAAGTGTTCCATGCTGGGTTTACTAGGGGCTCCAGGGGAGTGGCCATTCTTATCCATAGACGGCTGGCGTACACTCACGAGCGTCAATGGCTCGACCCTCAGGGCCGCTTTGCTTTTGTTCAAGGGAAGATTGGCGTGGAGCCTGTGGTGTTTGGCAGTGTGTATGCCCCCCCCCCCCCTCCCTCCCCCCCTGCAGTGGACCTTGGCGGAACGACTGTTTGCCCTATGGACTGAGCTCCCCCACTCCTTGGCTGTGATTGGTGGCGACTGGAACGATGTGGTAGATGTGGCTTTGGACAGACAGAGGAGGCCTGGGATGGCGGCCGTGACCTCCCCTACGCGGTTGGGGGCTATGATTGATGGTCTTGGATGGGTGGATGTGTGGCGGCACCTACATGCGGAGAGGCGAGAGTACACATATGTTTCGGCTGTTCATGGCTCCCTCTCGCGCCTTGATTGTGTGTTTGTACCGGGGGCCTTCCTTGACAGGGTGAAGGGGGCGGCGATCCGGCCTCGCGGGCTTTCTGATCACTCCCCAGTGGCGGTCCACATTGACTTGCGCAGAGCGCGCCAGCCGTTCAGATGGCGGATGTCCACGTGGCACCTGCAGCGCCCTGATTACTCCCAGCACCTCCGTGTCGCGATTGCCCACTACTGGCAGGACAACCTTGCCGGGGAGATGGACGCAGTGACTGTCTGGGAGGCCATGAAGCCCACCCTGAGGGGGCTAGATATCGCTTGGTGTGCCTCTGCTCGCCGGACTCGGCAAGGAAGTATTGTCGCTGCTGCAGAGCGGGTGGAGGAACTAGAGGCTCGTCACAGGGAGGTGGCCGATGATATTTCGCTGCGGCTGCTCCTACAGGCACAGCAGTCTTACTCCTCGGTCCTATTGGATGAGGCTCGCCAGGCGTGGTTGGCCACGCGTAGTAGAGTGTACCAGTGGGGCGACAAGTCTTGCTCTATGCTCCACAGGCTTTGCCAACAGACTTTGCAGCCTCTCACCCTACCGGGCCTTGTTGACGATGCCGGGGTGGCAATCATGGACCCCGCAACTCTTGCAACGAGCTTTGCGCGCTATTATGGGTTCCAGTATGCCGCCCGGGAGACTCTCTCCCCCGACGACATCGCGGGCTACCTCGAGGCGGTCACCCCGCTCGCTGTGTCCGATGAGGTACGCGATGCCTTGGATCTTCCCCTAACGGCTGAGGAGCTGGGTGATGCGTTGGGTCAACTGAATGTGGGCAAAGCACCGGGGCCGAGCGGATTCCCCAGTGAATTCTATAAGAAATTCTATCTGCAGCTCGGGCCGCATTACATGCGGGCCCTGGAACAGGCGCGGGAGCACGGCCGCCTTCCACCGGATTGGCGCCATGCCGAAATTGTGGTATTCCAGAAGCCGGGTAGGCCCCCTGATCGACATGAATCTTATCGCCCCATATCCCTCATTAATTTTGAAGCCAAGCTCCTGGCCAAGGCGCTCGCGAACTGCCTGCTCCCACACATTACGGCCCTCGTTCACCCGGATCAGTCGGGCTTTATGCCGCGCCAGGCAACAAGGCACAACATTCGACGGGCGCAGGCTGCGATTGACGCAATTGGGTCTTCGGAGGATCAGGCGGCGCTCTTGTTGGCTGATATCGACAGTGCCTTCGATTCGGTTAGCTGGACCTTTCTCTTTGCTCTCCTACCGCTGCTGAACCTAGGCCCGGTCTTCGTCTCCTATGTCAAGTTGCTTTATACAGATGTCACTGCCTCGGTGCGTGTCGCAGGGGCCACTTCCGCTCGGTTTCCGGTGACCAGGGGCACTCGCCAGGGGTGTCCACTCTCCCCTTACTTTTTCGCGCTGGCCATGGAGCCGTTGGCCGCCCAGGTGCGCCGTGATGTGCTTTATCGAGGCTTCGTGTGGGGGGCGGAACATTCGGACCGCATAGCTCTGTATGCCGATGATGTGCTATTCTTCATGACTGACCTGCAGCGTACGGGCCCTCGTGTCCTGGAATTGATGCAAGAGTTTGGTCGGGCGTCGGGGCTCTTCCTTAACCCGCGCAAGTCGACCCTATGGGTGTTGGGGGGTGACGCGGTGAACTGTCCTTGGGCTGCATCCCTTCGGGTGGCTGTGGATGGCGTGAAGTACCTGGGCGTTTTCCTCTCTGCCTCGCCCGCGGTGGCGTGGGATCGGAACGTCCAGCTGGTGTGGGATCGGGTCCAGATGGATATCAAGACATGGACGCGAATGCCTCTTAACATCTACGGCAGGTCGGCCATCTTTAAGATGGTGGCCCTGCCTCGTCTCCTCTACCAACTACAGAATCATCCATATAAGATTGACCCGCAGTGGTTCCGGAGTGTTGACTCTGTGCTGGGCCGATTTCTGTGGGCCGGAGGTGCATCCAGGGTGGCACTATGCACGTGCTTTCTCTCTACATACTGCGGTGGCTTGGCGACCGCAGATATTTTGTCTTACTATCAGGCCTCCCATCTCCTTGTGCTCAACGAGTGGTGGTATGGGGACCGTAGTGATCCGGCCTATGCCCTGGAGCATTCTCTAATGGGTGGCGCCTCCCTCCACACCCTGCTGTACTCGGCCAGGCGGAGGCGACTGCTCCCGCAGGTTACCCAGGTGGTCTTCGCGGTCTGGCGGCGGGTCTGCACCGTATGGGTTGGTGGGGTAAACTGACGGCCGAGACTCCACTGTGGCGCAATGGCCTACTTCCGGCGCTAGCGTCCCTGTCCGGGTTCGGTGGCTGGGACGCGATCGGTATCTCATCCCTCAGCCATGTCCTCTCTGGCACTACACTTAAGTCCTTTCAGGACCTTAGTTCTGAATTTAGCATGCCCAGGTCTCAGTTCTTCCGCTACCTCCAATTTCGCCACGCTCTTACCCCTAGCCTAGTGGGCCTGGAGCAACTCCCTGACTTTAGCCCCATCGAGGCAAAACTTTTTATGGGGGACCTGGGCGACAAGAAGGTCTCTCAGATATACCGCTCCCTGGTCACACACTGTTCCCCTTCCCTCTCGACATTGAAGACCTCCTGGGAGAATGATGTTGGTCCCCTAGATGAGGATGACTGGCGTGAGGCCCTTGAATCTCCCCGTGGTGCTGCTATAGCTATCCGCCTCCGCTTTATCCAATTCAAATACCTTCACCGGGCTTATTACACTAGGGACCGCCTGTGGCTGGCGGGTCTTATAGCAGCTCCGGAGTGTCTGAGGTGCGGTGCTGAAAGGGGGACACTTTTCCATACTGTGTGGTCCTGTGAGAGACTGTCTAGATTTGGGGCGGGGGTTTGGGACTGCCTGTCGGAGGTGTTGGGGTGGGACCTGCCTCGTACCCCTAGGCTGGGCCGCCTTCATGTTCTTGAGAATGTTGGGGGCAACATTTACAAACGTCATCTGTTGTTGCTGGGGCTTGTGGTGGCGAAGAGGGATCTGGCACAGGCCTTGAAGAGCGAGCGTGCCCCTCCGCTCGGTGCCTGGAAGGCGGGCATGGACTTCCTCATGGGTCTGGAACAGCCTGTTTTCGAAGCCCGGGGGTGTCCCCGCAAACATTACAAAATTTGGAGACGGTGGGCGGACTACAGGGGCCTGACCCTTGATCCCCCCCATGGACATTGATGATGCACTGTCCGGATGTGTATCCCGTACCCTAGGCTGCTGGCCAGCACCACCTTTGTTTTCCATCTCATATTGCTGAACTGTGATCACGTGCACTGGGTTAGGGTGGGATAAGGGGTGGGTAGCTAAGGGGGGGGGGTTGGATGGTGTTCTTGGGATTGGGTGGGTTGGGGTAGTTGGGGGTATATCATTCTAAAAGTACTGGGTTCAATGCTATGTCAATGCTGTATCTTTTCATATTGTCGTTGACAGTCTCCTCCTGAATGTGGAGGGCTGTACCAAGATTTGCTCGAACTCATAATAAAAATGGTTTTGAAAAAAAAAAAAATTTCACCTACCGAAGACACGGCTGCGTTCAATGCACTTATTGAGAGGGCAGCAAAAAACCATGATGTCCAGCTCCATGCTGACCCTATTGAAGAAGACTTTTTGTTTGACACCTTCTCAACCTCAGAGAGAACTGTCAAAACTCTACCCATGCTTAAAGGTGTCCTGAAACACGCTGGAGACCTCTTTAAGGAGACCACGAGGGCAAGGGTAATAAACCCCAGAATTGAGAAAAAATACAAGCCGGCACCTGTGGACCCTACGTATATCAAGGGACAGTTGCCGTTAGACTCTCTAGTTGTTTCCAATGCCCGCAAGAGGGCGAACTCGCAAATAACGGTTGATGCTCCCCCCCTGACAAAGAATCTAAAGTGCTAGAAGCATCCGGGAAAAAGGTGGCAGCTCAAGCGGCCAATATCTGGCGAATCTCCAACACACAGGCACTGCTAGGCAGATACGACAGGGCTCATTATAATACACTTGAGACCCTGTTGCAACACTTGCCAGATGAGTATAAGGAGGCAGCAGAGATGCTCATACAAGAAGGGAAGCTTATATCAAACGCGCCCATTAAGTGTGCGCTGGACGCAGCTGACACTGCAGCCAGGGCAATCAATACAAGTGTGATGTTACGAATACATGCCTGGCTAAGAATCTCCGGCTTCAAGCCCGAGATACAAACCACCATACTCAATCAGCCGGTTAACCCTGATCACTTATTTGGCCCAGAGGTGGATACCACCTTAGAAAAAATTAAGAAAGACACAGAGACAGCAAAGTCTATTGGGGCTCTACAGTCGCAGCAGTTCAGGGGTGGTTCTTTTTGTCGCTCCAATAATAGAGGAGCTTCCAGAGGCCAGCTGTCCCAGCAGACACAATACAGTAAAGGAGGCACGCAAACCACCTACAACAAGAACAATAGGGGTGGCTACCGTGGAAACAGCACCAAGGGCAGAGGTCGTGGAAACAGCTCCCGATCCTCCGCCACTAACAAACAGTGACGCCTTGTTACTGCCCCCCGACCATACCACACCGGTCGGGGGGAGACTACAACAGTTCCTGCCGGTCTGGAAATCCATCACTATAGACAGGTGGGAATGGCAGCTTATCCAGTACGGTTATTGTCTGGAGTTAACATCCACTCCACCCAACATACCCCCAAGACACTATCCTATGTTCGCAGAGCATTTACAATTATTGCCACAGGAGGTAGTCGGTATGCTGCAAAAGGGAGCCATAGAGCTCGTGCCTCTGGAACAAAAAGGTACAGGGGTGTACTCGCTGTACTTCTTAATCCCAAAAAAGGATGGGTCCCTCAGACCCATACTAGACCTCAGGCCCCTAAACCAGTACATTCTATCAGAACACTTTCACATGATCACACTACAGCAGGTTCTACCGTTACTCAGTCAGGGAGATTTCCTCACAACACTAGATCTCAAGGATGCTTATTTCCATATACCGCTACACCCGTCACACAGGAAATATCTCAGATTTACCATTCAGGATCAGCATTATCAGTTCAAAGTCCTCCCTTTCGGAGTGACTACAGCACCCAGGGTGTTTACCAAGTGTTTGGCGACAGTGGCTGCACACCTACGGAGACAGAACGTTCACGTCTACCCTTATCTGGACGACTGGCTTATCCAAGCGAAGTCAGCCCAGCAATGTGCCGCTCACATGTCCCACACCATTCACCTTCTTCACGATCTGGGGTTTTCACTGAATTATCCAAAGTCCCACCTCAGCCCGCCCACGTACGGCAGTACTTGGGCGCAACTATAAACACTCTGGCAGCCAAAGCACAGCCAAATTCAGTGAGAATCAACAGCATGCAAATGCTGATAGAAAAATTCAAACCGCAACACTCACTTCCAGCACGAGTGTTTATGCAGTTGATAGGCATGATGGCCTCCTGCATCTTCATAGTCCAGCACGCGAGACTACATATGCGTCCGCTTCAGGAGTGCTTAGCACGTCAGTGGAATCAGGCTCAAGGACAATTAAAAGACCTAGTGTTGGGGACCGGTCGCGCATACAACTCTCTGCATTGGTGGAATCCACAAAACCTTTGCAGGGGCCGACCGTTCCAGGAGCCTGTGCCACAGATTATACTGACGACTGACGCATCTCTCCAGGGATGGGGAGCTCATGTACTCCACTACACAGTGCAAGGACTATGGACAGCACAACAGAAAAAGATGCACATCAACCTTCTGGAACTGATGGCTATCTTCATGGCACTGAAAGCATTCAAGGTACATTTGTGCAACAAGGTTGTGTTGATCCGGACGGACAACATGACGGCCATGTACTACATACAGAAGCAGGGAGGTACACACTCTCCACAGTTGTCTCATCTGGCTCAGAGCATGTGGAAGTGGGCCATTCAGAGGAACATCTTCCTCATGGCAGAACACCTCCCAGGCAAGGACAATCAGATGGCGGAACTGCTCAGCAGGCACAGCCACCAAATGCACGAGTGGGAGATACATCCATCAGTACTCCACCCGTACTTCCAGCAGTGGGGTCATCCAGAGATAGACCTCTTCGCCACAAGGGAAAACGCAAAATGCCAAACCTTTGCCGCCAGGTTTCCACACCCACAGTCGCAGGGAAATGCGATATGGATGAACTGGTCAGGCAAATTTGCGTACGCTTTTCCCCCAGCACCACTAATACCGCTGGTGGCACGCAAGCTGAAGCAACACTCGATGACTCTCATCCTGGTTGCTCCAACTTGGGCACGCCAACCATGGTACACCACGTTTCTAGAACTCTCCTTGGTACCGCATCAAAGGCTGCACCTCACGCCCAGGCTTTTGACGCAGAGCCATGGCGACATTCAGCATCCAGATCCGCAACAACTCAACCTGGCGATCTGGCTCCTGAGGTCTTAGAATTTGGCTACCTCAACCTGCCTCCTGACTGTATGGATATCATTAGAGAGGCAAGAAAGCCCACCACTAGAGCATGTTATGCGGGAAAATGGAAGCAGTTTGTCGTTTATTGTACCAACAACAACATTAATCCGCTAGATGCATCTACTCAGAACATCATGTTATATGTTACATCTATACAAATGCAATCTGGCCTTTGCTTCCCTTCGTATACATTTATCCGCAATAGCAGCTTATCTCCAAAACAGGCAGCATCTCTCACTTTTCAAAGTGCCTGCCATCAAAGCTTTTCTGGAGGGACTCAAACGAGTTATTCCTCCCCGCAGGGCCGGCTCTAGGCTCATGGTGGCCCTGGGCAAGGAGCGTAGGTAGAGGGCCCGGAAGAGGTGGTCCGCGCGGGGCGGAGCGCGCAGGCCAGTAAAGAGGGGAGGGGGTCAGGGTGTTTAGTAGTGGAACAGAGCCGGAGGCCGCCAAATCCCTGCCAGGGGCCACCACGCAAATATGTATCCATCCTCAGAGGATTAATATATTAAGGATATATATTGGCGTGGTGGCCCCTGGGGTTCGGTGGCCCTGTGCAGGTGCACAGCTTGCACATGCCTAGAGCCGGCCATGCTCCCCGACACCCACCAGCACCTGTATGGAACCTGAATGTGGTCCTCACCAGACTAATGGGTCCACCTTTTGAGCCTCTACACTCATGCGAGATACAATTCTTGACAAGGAAAGTGGCTTACCTAATAGCAATCACATCGCTACGACGAGTTAGTGAACTTCAGGCACTAACTATCCAGGAGCCATTCATACAGATTCACTCCAACAGGGTGGTACTACGCACAAACCCAAAGTTTCTGCCTAAAGTGGTTTCACAGTTCCATATCAATCAAAGTATAGAACTGCCAGTGTTCTTCCAGAATCCTGATTCAGTGGCAGAAAGAATGCTCCACACACTAGATGTCAAAAGAGCTCTATTGTATTACATAGCTAGGACAAAAGATTTTAGGAAAACAAAACAACTGTTTGTTGCCTCTTCACCACAACACAAAGGCAACCCCATTTCCAAAGCAGGTATAGCCAGGTGGATCGTTAAGTGCATGCAGATTTGCTATCAAAAGACTAAGCGCACATTAACAGTTCCCCCAAGAGCCCACTCCACACGAAAGTTGGAGGCCTCCATGGCTTTCCTTGGAAACATTCCTTTAGACGACATCTGTAGAGCAGCCACATGGTCTACCATACACACATTCACAAAACACTACTGCGTAGATGTGCACTCCAAACAGCAGGCAGCTGTAGGGCAGGCTGTTCTAAAAACACTTTTTCAGACTGCTGCAGCTGGCACGGGCGGCCGCCGCTAATAGAGGGACTGCTATATATTCTATGCACAGATATGAATTCAGCAGCCCACATGCCTCGAACCGAATATGCTACTTACCAGTATGCATCTGTTCTTGGCATGTAGGGCTACTGACATTCATATCGCCCGCCCTCCTCCCCGGCTCCTGTAGTTGCTGCAGCACTCAGAATTACTCTTAGCATGGTCATCACTTACTGCATTACACTCCATCTCTGCCACAATGGCTAAAAACAATCTAACGATGGAGTCGATGCCCATGCGCACTGTAGTCCAGGGGAGGAGTCACCTATCTCGTGATACTTCGAAGACTCTTCCAGGACAACAATGTGCAATCATCCGGACCCAACACTAGGCGGCAATCTATGCACAGATATGAATGTCAGCAGCCCTACATGCCAAGAAAAGCTGCATACTGGTAAGTAGCATATTCGTTCTGTGGGTCTTATATTCATATTCTAAATTTAATGTATTTCTTTGGACCTGGCCTTTGTTTATGGCAAACATCTGGCCAGTGCAAAAAGAACAATTAATGGATATAATGCTGAACACTGTCATACACTCCCCTTTCGTACCGAGATCTGGACCTAAATCCATATCTTTTCTTGCTCACCACGCCACCCCAGTTTGGACCCAGCTATATGCAAATCCGTCTTGACCCTGCTACCCATCAATCAATCAATCAAGGGTTGGTAAAGCGCAACTGTTCACCCGTGAGGGTCTACAGGTGCTGGAGGGAGGTGGGGAGCAGATCTGTCTAAGTGCTGGGGTCATTTGAAGAGCCAGGTCTTGAGGTCATTCTTGAATTGGGGTAGCGTGGAAGTTAGTCTGAGGTGGAGGGGTAGTGTGTTCCAGGTCTTGGCAGCGAGGAAGGAGAAGGACTTTACTCCAGTACTGGTCTTGCGGATCCGTGGACTAGTAGCCAGGGCGAGCTAAGCAAAGGTGTCTTTTGGGTGCGTGGAAGGAGACGCAGCTTTTCAGGTATGCTGGTCCGGCATTGTTGAGGGACTTGTAAGCGTGGGGGAAAAGTTTGAAGGTTATTTTTCTGTCTGCCAAGAGCCAGTAAAGTTTGCGACGGTGTTGAGGGATGTGGCTGTGCTGGGGGAGGTCGGGACTAGTCTGGCTGCAGCATTCTGAACATTCTGGTGCTTGCGGAGATTTTTCTGGGAAATGCTGGTGTAGAGTGCGTTGCCATAGTAGAGTCTGCTGTTGATGAGCGCGTAAGTGATGGTCTTTCTGGATTCAGTGGGGATCAATCTGAGATTCTTTCGCAGCAGGCTGAGGGTATTGAAACAAGCTGAGGATACGGAGTTGATCGATCCATAGTGAGCGATGCGTCTACATTGATGCAGAGGTTTGAGGTTTTGTGCGTGGTCCATCAGAGTGGGGGGTAGTTCCTAGTGCAGAAGGCCACCAGGTATCGTGCCATTTGCAGGGGTTGGCTCCCAGAATGAGGTCTTTTGTCTTGTCTGAATTGAGCTTAAGGCAGCTGTTCTTCATCCAGGTGGCGACGTCTTTCATCCCATCTTGGAAGTTGAGCCCGCCCAGTAATGTTGGGTTAGTTGGTGAGGGAGAGGATCAGCTGTGTGTCGTCAGCGTATGAGTCAATACTGAGTCTATGGTTTCTGACGATGGTGGAGAGGGGGGATATGTAGATGTTGAAGAGGGCGGGATGAGAGAGGAACCCTTGGGCACTCCGTAGTTGGTCCATGCCGGTTCTGAGAGGTATGGCAGAAGTCTGACCCGTTGTGTTCTGCCTGTGAGAAAGGATCAGATCCAGTCAAGGACCTTGTCGCGGATGCCAGCGTCATGGAGTCTAGTGGTTAGGGTGCGGTGGGAGATGGTGTTGAATGCTGCCTAGAGGTCTAGGAGGATGAGGGCCACGGTTTTGCCCTGGTCGAGGAGAGAGCAGATGCCGGTGGTGGCGAAGAGGGTGGTTATGATGCTATAGTTGCTTCGGAAACTGGATTGGGAGATGTCCAGGTTGTCGTTTGTTTTGATGAAGTCGGCTAGTTGGTTGTTGACTGCTTTTTCAATGACTTTGGCCTGGAAGGGGAGCAGGGAGATGGGCCTGATGTTCTTAAGGTCTGTGGTGTCCGCAGATGTTTTCTTCAGGAGTGGAGTGATTTTGGCAAGTTTCCAGTCAGTCGTCTGTGAAGGAAGCGGTCTTAAGGGAGAAGTTGATTGTTTGGCGTAGCTCGGGTGCGATGGCAGGGGTGGCTCTGTGGAAGAGGCGGTACAGACCGGGGCCCAATGGTGCTCCGGAGTGGATGCTTTTCATGGTTGTTAGGGTGTTGTCCATGGTGAGTGGGGTCCAACTGAGCAGGGTCTGTTGGGGCATCAGTTGAGGAGGTTGCTGGTGCAGTGGGGCGGTCCTGGATGTTAAAGTTGTCATAGATTATCTTGATCTTGTAGCGGAAGAAGGTGCAGAGTCTGTTGCAGTGGTCTTAGGATGGGGAGTATGTCTGTGATTTCGCTGCAAATTCTTTGATGATGGTGGACTACTTTGCTGTTATGTGTGTTGGTGTTGATTCTGTCCTGGAGGGCCTTCTTCCTTGTGTTTTTGATGAGGCAGCTTCCAGGGTTTTGTGGTTCCTCCATGTGTTTTCGAGGAGTCTGCAGGAGTGTCTGAATTCTTGGAGGGAAGGCATAAACAAGCTTGCTTTCTTGATGTGTTTGCTGGTGGCTTTCTTGAGGGGGGACAGGGTTTCGGTGCAGTGATGAGATGCTGTTTTAGGCCAGCTTCTAGGGGGAAACTGTGTGCGGTGAGTTTGTTGAGGGAGAGGTGGATGTAGGAGATGCTGTTTCCTTCAGTGATGACTGGGTCGACCGTGTGCCCTGCTGTGTTCGTTGGAGCGGTGACTAGCTGTTTCAGTCCTACATTGGTGAAGTTCTGTAGGAGGTATTCGGATTATTGTGGAAGTTGAGGTCTCCGAGTAGTATGAAGTCTGTGGATGTGAGGGCCTGGGATGTGATGAGGTCGATAATGGTGTGGGTGAATGGAGCACGGGGACCTGGTGGTGTGTAGATGAGGGTTCCACGGAGAGTGGTTTTTGGGTTGGTCTGTATCTGGAAGTAAAGGTGCTCCATGTGGGTCGGAGGTTGTCTGGGCGGGTGGTCAGGCAAAGGGGGCTTGTTTAGACTATGGCGATGCCTCCTCCTGTCTGGTTGGGGCGCTCCTTTTGGATGATCTTGTAGCCTTTGGGAATGGCGCTGAAAAAGGAGGCACTGTAGGGAAGGTGACGTCTGGTGAGGCGGTGTCGAGGAAGTCCCAATTTTCTGTGGTGTTTAAGGGATCGTACGTTGAGGAGGATGCAGTTGAGCGGTTTGGGTGCAGTGAAGGTCGATTAGCTGGGTGATTGAGCTGGGGTACGGAAGATGAGTGAAGGTGCATCACCAGTGAAGGCATTAGAGGGCCGTGGGTGTTGCTCGGCGTCAAGAGCTGGCAGTTATTGCGTCAGGGGTTGAGATAGTGTAGGCTGCTGTAGTCATAGCAGAGACAGTTCAGGAGGGCAGGGTTCCTGGTGCTTGGCATGGTAAGGGCGCTGGTGGTCTCAGACGGGCTTGCCTTTTGCGCCAGTGGTC
The DNA here is from genome assembly GCF_964263255.1 of Lissotriton vulgaris. NCBI lineage: Eukaryota > Metazoa > Chordata > Amphibia > Caudata > Salamandridae > Lissotriton > Lissotriton vulgaris. The sequence continues at coordinate 22,011,051 of NC_141688.1, forward strand.
ACCATTAAGTAGGACAAGGGCAGGTCAGCTGGGAGGCGGGAAACACGGATAAGAACAGCGCAATATGAGGGGGATGGGGTAGCGGGGGCAGCAAGGAAAGACAAAAGGAGGCGCTGGGGAAAATAAAAGGGGGCACAAGGAGAGGTAAAAAAGGAAAAACAGAGAAACAGGCAAAAAACAGAAAAAAGGCAGAGAAGAAAGAAAGAGGGCAGAACAGCAGAAGAGCCAGGTCACCAGCTATAGTTTACCTGTTATGCCATTCCAGGATGGCTAACACATTTGTTCTAAACGTGGCGACCATTTATTGTGGTTGGTGAAATGCATGAATGAAAGAATAAGTCAGTGTCTGGTTGAATGAATACATGAATGCTAGGAAGGTGAGCAGAGTGCAGGTATTATTAATTAACAAATGCCTAAGCCCATCATTGATTAAGGAGGCACATCTGTTTGACAGCCAGACCTATTGCCCTGGCCAAAGCTTGTTTGAAAAACTCTTGCACCGGATTTGACCAATGCCATATGCCACCCTCCCTATGGAATTGTTTCCATGTTTATTTTTTTGAATTATATGGCTTTTTCTCTTTACAGTTGCCTCGAGCTGTTGGCACCCAGGCATTGAGTGGAGCTGGACTCATGAAAATGTTGAACAAAGCCACAGATGCGGTTACAAAAATGACTATCAAAATGGACGAGTCTGACATTGTAAGTGCACGTAGTTTTGTATCTATTGTTTTGGTATTTGGTTTAGGAAAAAGATCTTTCTTTCTCAAGTTAGTTAATATTATTTCCTCGGTAGAAGCATAAACGATAGAGGGTTGCAAGCAGTACGGTGGAAATCTTTGGTTACATATAAACCTAGTTTGTGAAGTTAGTTGATAGGAGTATTGAAAATATAATTGTGAGGTGAGATGGAAAAAGGCGCGTCTTAGAACCAGTTACTAGGCCTGAACTTGCACTCAACCAGCAAGTGCTGTTTAATGGTAGTTGGGGCGAGAATAGCTGTTGCTTACGAGCTCTAAAAAAAAAATGCATTCTCGGCTATCCAATTTTAGGTCTCGGACCGTAGGCTGCGCTTGTGCAGTCTCGCTCCAAGATTTAATGTTTTCTAGAGTGGGGCTTGAACCCGCCCCTTTTCTCCATTGGCTGGCTTCCTAAACGGAGGCCATCCATTGGAGGAGAGGGGCGTCACTCTGTTCAAGCCCCGTCTTTTTCCGATTTGGGGGTGTCTTTTTTCCGCTTCTTTCTTGTTTTCTTTCTCTCCTCTTCCCATTGGCTGGAATTTTACTTTCTAGCCAATGGAAAGAGGAGAGAAAGAAAACCACGCTCCCGAATCAGAAAATGACGCTGATTTCTCCGAGGCATTTCTGCTTCGCCTCGGAGAAACATGGTGGTGCTGCTTGTGTTTTTAAAACCACTAATCCCGCCACGACAAAGGCTTTACGATGCCAGGCACTGCTTTACAGGCTTTCAGACTCAGAGTAGAGCTGGCTGGCCCAACCTATTATATGCAATCTGGAAAAACCTGCTCTTTGGCTCTCCTGAGGAATCATTTCTATAACACTCGTCTGGCTTGTGAGGTGCATTACAGTGTGCTTGTAACTCGATTCATTCTCTCCGCGGTGGGCTTGCGTTCTCTGAAAAGAAAAACCTTTCTGAAGTAACGGCTGCTCGCTTTTTCATAATGCACCACAACGATTTCCCGCGAGTCACTTCCACCCCCGCAGACAGCCACTCCAACAAAACACACGGGCTGCTCAGAATATTTTATTCGAAAAATAAATGTTGTGCTCTGTCTCTCCACAGGAGCTGGCTGAGTCAGGTAGTTTCATCTCTGAAAAAGCTTCCACTTAAATCTCGGGTGACACCACGATAATGTAGCTGCACCTGAGTTTCAAAAAGAGAATGGAAATCCAAAGAGAGAAAATTGCTCTCTTTAAAGGATTTCCCTTCCCCAGCAACGCTCACCTGGCATGACGTCATGCCGTAACTTCTCCACTAGTGCTCCACCGCTCTTTGGCTCTCCTGAGGAATCATTTCTATACCCACTCGTCTGGCTTGTGAGGTGCATTACAGTGTGCTTGTAACTCGATTCAACCTCTCCCCGGTGGGCTCGCCTTCTCTGAAAAGAAACCCCTTTCTGAGGTAACGGCTGCTCGCTTTTTCATAAGGCACCACAACGATTTGCCGCGAGTCACTTCCACCCCCGCAGACAGCCACTCCAACAAAACACACGGGCTGCTCAGAATGTTTTATTCGAAAAATAAATGTTGTGCTCTGTCTCACCACAGGAGCTGGCCGAGTCAGGTAGTTTCATCTCGGACGCCTTTGTGATTTGGTATGGCTCTTGGGCAAGAAAGCACAACCAGACATAGGAGCAGTGCGTGAAGCCTGCGTTGCATCCGCTCTTACAAACCGCGCTACACATTGCTGTACCACCTTACAAAACTACCAGGCAAACGCAGGGCTTTAAGTGGGAAACAAAAATTCGGGGGTCTCTTAAAGGGGCGTGGTTAATGCAATTAAGGTCGTGGCTTAAAACTCTTAAACTAAAAATATGCGATTGCATAGTGTGCCGCCCGACTTGTATTTAGCTGTTTGTCATTGCATCCAGATATATGATAAAACAAGTAACATCATACCTACAACAAGTCAGGACTTTTGGCTTTGTCAATGTTTGTTAGTTGCATAAAATAAATAAGCAGCAACTATGGCTTGTATATCATTTTGAAAAAGCTTCCACTTAAATCTCTGGTGACACCATGACAATGTAGCTGCACCCGAGTTTCAAAAAGAGAACGGAAATCCAGAGAGAGAAAATTGCTCTCTTTAAAGGATTTCCCTTCCCCAGCAACGCTCACCTGGCATGACGTCATGCCGTAACTTCTCCACTAGTGAGAAGTGAGTAGTGTGAGCAGCGCACATCGATGTGCCTGCTGTCACTGCAGTGTGGAAAAAGCTGACCGCCTGTGCCAGGGCACAAAACAAAGTCTGATGGAGACCCGTTTCAAGCCCCCCTTTAAAATCCCTGTTCCCTCGTTGTGCTTGCTTTTCTGCCCCCTTTTCCCTCATTGTGCTTGCTTACCTGTTCCCTTGTTGTGCTTGCTTACCTGTTCCCTTGTTGTGCTTGCTTTCCTGCCACCTGTTCCCTTGTTGTGCTTGCTTTCCTGCCCCCTGTTCCCTCGTTGTGCTTGCTTTTCTGCCCCCTCGTTGTGCTTGCTTTCCTGCCCCCTTTTCCCTCGTTGTGCTTGCTTTTCTGTTCCCTCGTTGTGCTTGCTTTCCTGACCCCTTTTCCCTCGTTGTGCTTGCTTTTCTGCCCCCTGTTCCCTCGTTATTCTTGCTTTCCTGCCACCTGTTCCCTCGTTGTGCTTGCTTTTCTGCCCCCTGTTCCCTCGTTGTGCGTGCTTTTCTGCCCCCTCGTTGTGCTTGCTTTTCTGTTCCCTCGTGCTCGCTATCCTGCCCCCTGTTCCCTCGTTGTGCTTGCTTTCCTGCCCCATGTTCCATCGTTGTGCTTGCTTTCCTGCCCCCATGTTCCCTCGTTGTGCTTGCTTTCCTGTCCCCTGTTCCCTCGTTGTGCTTGCTTTTCTGGCCTCTGTTCCCTCATTGTGAGTGTTTTATCTGGCCTCTGTTCACTCGTTGTGAGCGTTTTTTCTGGCCTCTGTTCCCTCGTTGTGAGCGTTTTTTCTGGCCTCTGTTCCCTCGTTGTGAGCGTTTTTTATGGCCTCTGTTCCCTGTGTGTGGCTCTGTGTGTGTGTGTGTGTGTGGGTGTGTGTGGCTCTGTGTGTGGCTCTGTGTGTGTGTGGGGATGGCTTTGTGTGGGTGGCTCTGTGTGGGTGCAAATGCAATAGGTCTCGCATTTGCGAGCGATTAAGCTATTGGCATTGTAAATGACAATGCCATTTATTTATGTTTTAGAAAACCAAAACATAAATAAAAATAATGTCATGAGCAATTCCAATAGCTCTAACTTTAACAATGCCGAGACCATTGCATTGTAAATGCTTGTTCACACCTGCGAGCTGTCTGTTTAGATACATATTGGCCAGCGAATCCCGCTCAGAGAGCTGGAAAACAAGGTTTAGTTTGTCATAGTGGAATTGTATCTGAATTCATAAATGGTAGTGTTTCCTGCCATGCGTGGTTGCACGGAATACATTTTTATATATGCATGGTTTCATTTCATCCTTTATTATGCAGAATCCAGTCTACCAGATGAGTCGTTCTGGGATACATGTTAATGAAAACGCCACTTTGACAACAGGATTGTAAAAGAAAGAAGGAAACGTGGTGTGGTGTTTCAGTACTTTTTGCAAAACCAATGAACTTCGACCCTGCCACTTAAGAACTCCGCACGTTGCTCACTCCCATCATGCAGTGAAGCAGCGTATTTTCCCCCCCATTCACTTAGGAAGAACATTTAACACTTCTGCCCCTGCTTAATGATGTAGGTTTTACTAGAAATACATTTCCCATGTGATTTTTACCAGCACATAGTTTTCTAGGACCGTCTGTTAGAAGAGCTGCTTTGATGCTTTTTCTAATTATGTTCTTTGATTCAGTGGCTTGCCTTCAGGACTATTGAACTGTTAAGGAATGTGTCCATTGACAGAAGATGCCATACAGATTCATCTCAGTCATAATAGCAGTAGTCACGTGTTCCTGTATAGTCCATTTCATATGAAGCAGCTATACTGCTCATGCTCCCTCCCAGAACAAAACGAGATCAAGGCTTGCTTTGATCTCTCTCCCCCACATCAACTACTAGTGAAAGTCAGTGTTTTTGTAATTAATCATTATTAATATTATTATTATTATTGCATTTATTGCGCGCAACAGCTACCCACAAAGGGTTTCCCGGCGCGAGATTGTAGAATTATGTAAGTAAGGTGGGTAAAGATGAGTGCCTAGATGTTAAATAGCCAAGTTTTTAAAGCTTTACGGAAGTTGATGTAATTGTTCTCATTACGTACTGAAAAAGGCAGGGACTTCCACAGCAAGGGCCCTTGGTAGGAAAAAGATTTGCCACCCATACGAGAGAGCTTGATTTTGGGGATGACAAACTTTTTTAGTGTAGAAGAACGGAGAGATCGAGGTGGATGATCTGGGCGAACAAGCGAGTGAAGATATTTCGGGGTTACGCCAGAATTGATTTTGTGCATAAAACAGAGTGCTTTAAATTTAATTCGGTTTTCAAACTTCAGCCAATGAAGGTCCCGAAGATATTGGGTAGTAGAGGTGGTTCTGGGAATTTTTGCATAGCAGTCTGGCCGCTGAGTTTTGATTTACCTGTAATTTGCGAGTGGTTCCTTTATTTGAGCCCAAATAAAGCACATTCCCATAGTCCATCCTCGAGGTAATCAAGGCATTGACTACGGTTTTCTTTGTTGACTCAGGCAGCATCCAGCATATCTTTTTCAGCCATTTTAGAATGGCAAAGCACGTGGTTGAGGTTTTTTCAGCTTGCTTGTGCATCTTAAGAGAGTCATCAATGATGACACACAAGTTACGCGCCTGTGAGACTGGGGCAGGGAGTATGCCTATCTCACTAGGCCAGTGTTGGGGGCCCCACAGGCTTTTGTTTTTGCCGAGAATAATGACTTCTTTTTTTCCCTGTTTAATTTGAGAAAGTTGTCCTGCATCCAACCTGCTATTTTAGTTAGACCTTGTTTGAGTGTAGAGGGGGTATCAATGTTCTCAGATGAGAGGGAGAAAATCAACTGAGTCATCAACTTTTTGAGTATAGTGCAGGGTAGGGGGTCTTTTGGAGACCCAGATTTAATAATATTGAGCAGTTTAGTTAAAGTCTCAGTGTTTAGTCTGGGCCAGCTATCCAGAATACTTCCAGGATTCTGAAGGACATCTGTATCAGAATTGCTAATGTAATTGTGAGTAGAGGGACACAGTTGCATTGTAGCAGAGTGGGAACTACTATTCTGAGCTGCTGTAATTCCTTGATAAATTTTGTCCACCTTTTGTATGAAAAAGGAGGCTAATGCTTCACATTGTAATTTATTTAGGTCTGTTGGCGTGGCTGAAGTTTTAGATCCCGCAGGTTCTTTCACCATCTTAAATAAGGTTTTGGAGCGATTTAAAGCCTCCGAGATGGTGGAACATACGTGATCCGCTTGTGCCTTATTACAGGGATTATATTTGTTTAGTTTACCTTTGTACACTTTTTTCACCTCCGGGGAATACGTTTTCCTCCATCTGCCTTCAAAGGTTTTGCATTCAGATTTTTCTTTTTTTAATAGTTCCGTAAACCGGGGGGGGGGGGGGGGAGTCGTAGGCCCTTACGTTCTAACTTGGACAGAGGAAGGCAAGTGTGGTTTGCCGTCAAGAGCCAGTTCTGTACCGCTTTAGATAGTAAGTGTACAGATTGCCTTAAACAAGGACGGTGTGAGTCTAAGAAGGTATTTAAAGTTTCCATGTCCAATTTCTTATTAGCATGGGTTGATCCTGGGGGAATTTAGACTAGAGTAGGGCTACTTGAAGTGAAAACCTAATCAAATAGTGATCTGACCAACAAAGTGGCAGTGTGGGGAGAATATTCATTGCCTTAAGGTTGGAAAAAATTGGATCAAGTAAGTGACCCGCAGTATGTGTTAGTCCAGAATTTAAAAGGGTTAGGTTCAGGGCGGCTAAATCGGAGATAAACTCAGAAGTAGTTGTGCAAGTTAGATTATCTAAATGTTGGTGTATGTTAAAATCATGGCATCATAATAACTACATGAGCCCAATGTCTTCTTGCCATAACTATATAATCAGACTGATAAGACTGGTAATGATTCTTGCTGCCTTTATTTGGGATTTTTTTTTTATCATCCTCAGTCTTTCTTTGTAATACTTTGGATTTGATGTTACAGTTTAAATCGCTTTATTGGCATTTTCATATGAAGATTGCTACAGGTAGAGCGTTGCTGAGCTCTGCGAATGTAATATATTGCATTGTTGGCAACAACAAGTTGTACTCGTAGCCCACAACATAAAACTCACTGGTACCCTTGTAATAATTAGCACATAGAAGCAGAGCACACTCACACCCTGCAAGGGCACAAATGAAGCCATCCTTTTTTATTGGGCGTGCTACATTCACCTTCATTGGCCGCGTTTATTTTCTTTTCAAAGCAGCATCCCTCTACATTACTTTTTCATTTGGTGCCAACAAAAAAGACCTCACTGTTACCCTTGTAATAACTAGTGCACAGAAGCAGAACAGACTCACACTTTGCAAGTGTACAAATGAAGCCACCCTTTTTTATTGGGCGTGCTACATTTTATTTTCACTGCCAGTGTTTATTATATTTTGGGAATAACATCCCTCTACATTACTATTTATTAGGTGTATTATCCTGCTGTTGTCTGCCTTATCAACATGTGTTTTTTTTTTTTTTTTTTTTTTTTTTTTTTGAAGACCTTTATTGAAATAGCACAGTAACAATACACAGCTTAGTCGCCTACAACCTGAGGAGGCAGGCCGGCAGCTTCAGCAGCAAGCGATTGTCCCGTCAGCTGCTCATGCCTATAGAAACATTTGCGTAACACAGCATGTCGCCTACAACCCATCAGGGCCGGCCGCGATTTAAAGTGCCTATAGCTGTCAAAGGATACGTCATTAACCAGGAAAATAACAGATCTTTAGCATACATTGGACAATTGAGGTCTCATTTTGTCATTTTTAACGTAACTATAACTGTTCGTAGTACATTATGAAGTCCAAAGGTGGATGTTCCCCACCCACAATGAGTTCACCATACATAGTATGTGACGCAGAGGACAGTCCAGCGCAGAGCAAGTTCATAATGCGGCCCGCAAAGTGAGGCCACTCATGTCAGCAGCTAGAGTGCTCTGCAGTGTATTGATGCAGAAGCGTGTCGTGGGAGGGGGAGAAGTGCAAACTGTGCTCGTGTCTGTGCAGTAGCGGAATTGCCAAGAAGCCAGAGTGTGTGCTAGTCTCTAAAGGCAGGGTGGGTATACCGCCTGAGCCAGGAGGGCAGATGTTCTACCCCCCCGCTCACTCAAAGCGGGTGTGTCCCTCAATCATGCGCTCGCCTGACATGTGCCCGGGGTCAGGGACAATTCCCCCACATGTATCTATACTCTATGTCGTGCAGTGTAGTCAGGGATTGGGGGCAGCAGGGTGTGGATCGCCTGTGTCTGTGGGCGCAGAGGGGAGCGCAGCGCCACCCCCTCCCTCCCGGTCATCAGGGACGGAATCGTCATCTGACTGGGTCCGAAGCAAATAGGCCGTGAGCGGGCCCCATAGGTCCTTTGGGCGCGATTTATGGGGCAAAAGTTCAGCATAGCTGTGTAGCTGTTCCTGCCATGTGGCCATGGTATTTAGCCAAATCTTGAATTTGGGGGCCCTCCCCCTACCCCACCTACATGCCACGTGGCGTTTTGCTAGAAGAAATCCCAGTGCAAAAAACTTCCGGTGGTTCTTGATCGCCGGGATTGAGTGGCCGAGCAGGGCAATTATGGGACAGGGCTCGACTGCCACCTCTATCATGGCAGACATAGCTCCGAAGACCGCTATCCAGTAAGTAGCGACTGCTGGGCATGTCCATGCCAAGTGAATGAAGTCTGCCCCGGACCGTTTGCATCGTAAGCAGCGGTCATTGTCCCGCAGCCCGAAGCGCAGTAGCTTAGCAGGGGTGTAATATAAGCGGTGCAAAAATTTAAAATGGACCAATCTGAGCCGGGCATTCCCAGTAACTGAGTTCGTATGCGCGCAGCTGAACTCCCATTGCTCGTCCGAAAGTGGGGAACCCAGGTCCTCCTCCCAATCTCGTCTCGCCCTAAGCTCTGGAGGTGTGGGAGCCGAGTAAGCATGTTTGTATAGCATGGAGACCACATGTTTCGGAGCGTCATTTTGCAGAAGAGCGTGCAGGGGAGCCATGACTTCCGGCTCGTCAGGGAAGCAGGGTGTGGCGGACTTAATGTTTTGTCGCAAGCGTACGTATAGGAATGTATCCATGATAGAGGGTGCATGTTCCCCAAAGAATTGGGCTGCGCTGCGAAACTGCCCCTGAATGTATAAGTCCCCCCATGTATGCAGAGCTAGTTTGGTAAGCAGTTTGCGGCCAATTTCTTCCTGTGTGATGCTCAATCGGGGGTCATATGCCAGGGTCATGCGAGGGGAATATAAGAAGGAGACCTCCATACGTTTCGCTATTCTACGCCAGGCTATCACCGTGCAGTCCACTGTGGAGGGGTCACGGCTTGAGGCAAGGGCCTCCGAGTAAAGATAGCCCGATGGTTTCTCGGGTCTCATGTACCCGTCTTCCACGGCCAGGTGTGCCATAAAGGGAGGTGGGTGGAGCCAGTAAGCGGCAAAGTGTCCCTGTGCGCAGTCGTAATACAATCTAAAGTTCGGCACATCAAATCCCCCCTGGTGGTACGGCAACATTAGTGTTCCTAATTTCATTCTCGCCTGTTTTCCCCCCCATATGAGTCTCGATAACTGGGAATCAAGGGCGTGGAAAAAGTGAGATCCAGGGCTGTATGGAATATTAGTGAATAGGTATAACAGCTTAGGGAGGAGTACCATCTTAATCAGTGATATGCGTCCTGCCATGGACAGTGGGAGGTGGATCCACTTAGTGACGCTATCCGTTAACTTGTCCAGGACAGTACCATAGTTCGCCCTTATCAGGGCTTCCCGGTTTCTGGTTATTGTGATCCCCAGGTATTTGATCTCATCATCTTCCCATAGCAATGGGTAGTCTAGGGGGAACCGAAGCGTCGTATCCGTTAGGGGGAAGAGGGCAGATTTCGTCCAATTTATCTGTATCCCCGAGATGGCCCCAAATTTGGTTATTTCGCGCAGTAGTGGGTTCAGATTTTCCTGCGGTCTGTGAATGTACAACGTCATATCGTCAGCATATAATGAAATGAGCAGTTGTCGCTCTGGATAGATCAATGACCGATGATTATGATGTTGTCTAAGCTTGGCCGCGAGTGGTTCAATAGCTATCGCGAAGAGCACTGGGGAGAGAGGGCAGCCCTGGCGAGTGCCCCTATGTATGTCAAAGGGGGCCGACCGGGAACCATTCAAAAGGACTGAAGCGTGTGGTTTAGTGTATAATAATCTGATCCAGTCTAAGAAGTTAAAGGGAGTACCCATCTGCTCCATCAGTTTCAGTAGATAGTCCCATTCCAGGGAATCGAACGCCTTAGTGGCATCCAGGAAGACAGCAGCCGCCTCGCACCTGGGATTAATGTCTTGAAGTACCGCCTGTAGGGTGCGCAGGTTGTGTGAAGTCGCGCGATTAGGGACGAATCCGGCTTGGTCCGGGAGAACCAGCCGATCCATTAAAAGGTTCAGGCGGGTCGCCAGGACCTTCGCAAGGATTTTAACGTCAGAATTTAGCAATGACAGGGGCCTGTAGGAGTCACATTGTTCTGGTGGTTTGCCTGGTTTAAGCAAGGAGATTATCAGGGCTTCGCGCATGCTAGGTGGCAGGAGTCCTTCCTCCAGCGCCGCATAATAGACTTGCTTAAGAATGGGGGCTAGCAAGTGGATGTAAGTTTTATAGAAGTCTATCGGTAGGCCATCCGATCCCGGAGCTTTGCCGGATTTCATGGACATGATGGCGTCCTTGATCTCATCCAGCTCTAGTTCGTGGTGTAGGAATTTCTGTTGTGACGGGCCCATCCATGCTATAGCGGTATCCTCAAGATATGCATGTAGGTTTAGTGGCGACTGCCTATGGGAGGTATAGAGTGTCTTGTAATGATCAGAGAGTACCCGCAGCTGCCCTGGGAGGTTCCTCTGTGGCTCCTGTTGGTTATCAAGCAGGACGGTAACATAATTGTGTTGGCGGGGGGGCCGAACCGCCGAAGCCAGTGCTTTCCCCGGCCTATCTCCCTCGCCATATATGCGCGCTGTAAAAGGCTTCCCCAGAAATTTGCTTTCCTTATCTGCAGCTTCGGTGTATGCATTTATTTTGTCCCGGAGCTGGGCTTGCGTCGCGCGACCCTGCGCCTCGTGGGGGATATCACGCTCAAGGGTACGAATGTCTGCCTCCAGCCTACGCAGCTCGCCTCGTAGGGACTTTAGCACCCCCCCACCTTTAGAAATGCACCATCCCCTTACAGTGACTTTAAATGCTTCCCACACAGTAGTAAGGCTCGATACAGAATTAATGTTACGGTCAAAGAAGTCTGTTATGTCTTGCTCTAGGTCCGCCCTGAAGGCCGAATCTGTGAGGTGCGCAGGGTTGAGGCGCCAGTTCAGGTAAGGAGAGACAGCAAGGGGGATGCGTAAAGAAAGGAGGACAGGTGAATGGTCCGAGAATGTGCGCGCTAAGTGTATAGCTTTTAGTACCCAAGGAGCGAGGCCGGCAGTCAAGAAAAAGTAGTCGATGCGGGCCCACGTGTTGTGGACGGCCGAGAAATGTGTGCCTTGTCTAAGGAGGGGGTGTAAGTGTCTCCAGGAGTCCGTCAGGTGGTGTTCCCCCAGGATGCCCTGCAGTATGCGTTGCGTTCGTGTATAGTGTTGAGACTGTGGGTGCGACCTATCCATGGCAGGGTTTACTGCAGTGTTGAAGTCACCCCCCAGTACAACATGGGCTATGCCCAGGGTTTGAATTTTGCCCCACAAGGTGAGCAGCGCAGTCGGATCATCAATATTGGGACCATAGTAACAGGCAAAGAGCACCATGTGAGAGCACAGTTTCCCCCAGACCATACAGTATCGGCCCTCCGAGTCTGAATCAGATCCCGCCAGGGTAAATTCCACCCCTTTTTTTATTAGGATAGTGACTCCCCTGGCATAGTTCGAGTAAGATGAGAAAACTTTACATGACGCCCATCTTGAAGCAAATAGGGGGGAGCAATTCGGCGCGAGGTGTGTCTCTTGCAACATAGCTATAGTGACCCCATGCCGATCCAAATACCCCAGCACCTGTCTTTTCTTTCTAGGATTGTTCAGTCCCCGCACATTCCATGACAACAATTGGAGTTTGTGCGCAGGCATCGTGTCTGTTGCCTCACCCATCCCCACATTGTAAGGTCAAAATGGCTGGCACGTATATCAACACAAGTCCGACAGACAGCAACGGATTGAAAAACAGCAACATCTCCCAAACCCTCCCCTCCCTCCCCTCCAGTGCCCAGTACCGCAACAAAACTGATACCCAAGGAATGGCTGAAAGCATCAGTATGTAGCAAAAGATTGTGACATCCATGTTTCTATATCTCTTAGTACCACATGTAGAACCAAAACCCCAACTTCCCTCTTTGTCACCCCAACAACTATACTTCATGTCAAAATTGCCAGCAGTTCCAGTAACGTGTTGGAGCGAGACCCCTCCCACACCGGCAACCCCAATCCGCCGGGCACATAACTCCCGCCCTCCCCCAACCATTCCCACCCTTATCAAACCCAAAAACAGAGGTAGTTTCTCAAAAACCCATACTCTACTAACAGAGTGGGGGTGATGGGGCTCGCCCATTGGGGGTCAGTTCTAGGGGCGCCCAACCTGCCAACCACCTCCCTACTTACACCCACTAGGAGCTAGGAAGGTACCTAGTCTCTCTATGTGGGACGGAGGTGGGTGACCGAGCACGAAGTGTAATGGTGACCAGATCATGTAATATCATAAAATTGTACCTCACCAAACTAGTGGAGTCCTGTTGTTGACGTCTGAGAATAGAGTCAAAAGTCTTGCGCCACACGTTAGTCTTGTTGGTTCATTGGTGAGGGAGAACCGGATCGGCGTCTTTCTGCATTGTCTCTGGCTGTGTCTTTCTTATGTTGTTTAAGGAAATCTTCCACTTGCTGCGGTGTTTGAAAAAAATGTTGCTTGCCTTGATGGGAGACCTTTAGTTTCGCCGGATATAGCATGGCGTACGTCATCTCTTGATCCTGCAGCTTCTTCTTGACTCCTGCGAATTTCCGCCTGGCCTCCTGTACGGCAGGGGTGAAGTCGGGGAAGAAGGAGAGTGTAGTGTTGCAATATCCCACCGTGCCGATCTCTCTTGCACGCCTCAACACCGCGTCTCGGTCCCTGTAGTTTAGGAATCTCGCGATGATGGGTCGTGGCTGGGCTCCTGGCGGTGGGCGGGCAGCTAAGGATCGGTGGGCACGCTCTACTATGAGGTGCGGGGAGAAGGATTCTTTCCCAAAGAGTTCGATCACTAGGTTCTCAATGAAGACCTCCATTTTCCCCGTATTGGTGGATTCTGCCAGGCCCAAAACGCGAATGTTATTGCGGCGGGACCTCGCTTCCAAATCCTCGTTCTTTTCCGCAATAATTTTTAGTAGCCTGTCCATTTGAGTTACTTGTCTATTGTTAGAGGTGGCACCATCTTCCAACTCGGAGATTCTGTCTTCTGCCTCCTTGATACGAGTGTCATGGTGCTCCAATTTAGTGACAACGCTGTCCATGCGCGAATTTATGGTGTCGATTTTGGAGTCAATGTTCGACAGGCTCTGTTGCATGTTGATCAATAAGGACTTCCAGTCGTCTCCTGGGGTTTCCGTGGCAGTAGGGCTGGTCTCGGGGCCCTGCGACCCTTTGGGGTTTTTCCTTGTTTCGAATGGTATTTTGGACTGCCTGGCATCGTTGCGGCCCATGTCGCGTCTTGGCGTTCGCGAGGCCGGTGTGGCAGCAGTAGCCAGGATGTAGGCAAGATTTGGCAGGCTAAGCAGGTGGTGAACAGCTTGGGCGGTGTGATCTCATAAATCGCGTGCCCTTTGCGAAATGTGGTAGCGATGCGGCGAGAAAGTGTCTCTGGGAGAGTGGCTCAGGATGGCCGGCAAGGTATCAGCACCTCCTGGGGGGTTTCCTCTATCAGGTATCTTGGTGCAATACACTGCTGCTGCTGTAGCGCTGGTGGTCGCAGTACTGGCAGAGGTCAGGTGTGGAACTGTATTTCTGGCCTGTAGTCGGGAAGTCTGTTGTGAGCCTCAGTGGGCCAGTTATTTCCTATGAGAGTCTCTTGCAAGGGAGCCCCTCTCCACTGTGTGTAAAAAAGCGTATCTGTACTCTGTGCCGCAAGGCCCAAGGCAGTGGCTAGATGGTCGGGGGGGGGGGGGGGGGGCCTGAATCACGTTCCGGTAATCTTTGCTGTTACCAAGGCACTGGGCCGACGTGCTTGGCGCCTTTTTTTGTTTTCCCCTTCAGTGCCGGTTACATGCAAGCCTCAGTATTGCCCGTTGTCCACAGCGCTGTAGCTTTCAGTATGAGTCAGCAGTGCGATGGGGGGGGGGGGAGGGGCTGTGTTGCTGGCCACCTATTAACTCCCCAGTCTCCGCAGCGTAGGCCCGAGCAGCAGCCTCCTACTTCTTCGGTCCACCCACGGGGCACTCAGGGTCTGGTAGGTGTCGGGGAGGGAGAGGCGGCAATATCCTCTGTGCGGCAGTTTTAGAGATGCGAGGTGGGGTGCCTCCTGTGCCTACGGTCTCCCGCCCAGTATTTCCAGCGCAGTTGCACGCGAAGGAGCAGGGATAGCGGCCGGTTTACCTCTGAGGCGGCCCAGCAGCTGCGTTGCTCCCCGAGGCGGCACCGGCAAGGTTCTTCAGCTCCGGTCCTCGATGCCGCCCACACTGCGCTTCCGTCGCACAGGCCTCAAAGCCCCGAGCTCTCCCAGCGGTAGTTCCCCGCAGGACCACAGGTCACGGAGTTCACTGTCCAGGCGCCCCAGACTACGGCTCTGTTCACTCGGCCGTCCTCCAGTCTTTCCGTGAGTTCTTGACACCGATGCGTTCCGCAGGCACTCCTGAGCACTGTGGTGTAGGTTTTGGGCAGGTTATACTGGTCAGGAAGGGCAGAAGGATAGTTTATGTGCTCAGTCCGGTGGGAGCCTCACTACAGTGCGGCCATCTTGGTTTGGCGCCACCTAGCGCCCCATTATCAACATGTGTTTAATGGCATCGCTCTCCATTAAGGATCACTGATCAAGTTCAGCCTCCTTCCTGACAGTCTGTTCTGTTCACATAGCTTCGTTCTTCGTGTATACCCCCAGGCCATCATGTGCTTTAAGCACGAAGCCTAACTCTTCTTGTAATGTCTCCATGCGCCTATGCACTCTATGCACACAGCGTCGCTCTATGTTCACGTGACTGATAGACCTAGCAACTTTAAATACGGGCAGGAAAATCAAAGAGGTGTACACACTGAACACTCATAGCTATTCGTTGCAAGCCTTTTTAGGTCTTGCACCTGTGATACAGGGCGAAGCCCTGTCGCAGCGTGACGTATTGCTGCCGGCTCTGCTTACAAGGAGACAGGAGATGGGCACGTGCAGCCTCAGGAATCGGATCAGGTCGCGTGTGCGTTCACCATCTCCTGTCTCCCTTGAAAGCCTCCAACACACACAGCCACACCTCCCCCTGCTTTCGCACACGCCCACACACACACACACACAAGCGCACACACAGAGAGACACACACACACACACGAGCGCACATACACGCACGAATACACACGAGCGCACACATACAGACACACACCACCCCAACCCCCCTGCCGCACACACACACAAGCGCACAGAGGCCCCCCCCCCCCTTCCCCCGCCGCCATCCCCAGTACAACTAAGCCCCACTCACCGCATCGGCGCCACTCCGGACTTCTGCAGCCTCCGCGGGGCTCTCCCTCGGGCATGGGAGCTCCGCGTCACCACTGCTCCTCTGGCCAGCCACTCCATGGGCGCTGGCTTCCAGCAGAAAACGGAAGTCCCGCCCCACGACAGGTTTCGGCAGTGCACGCTCACGTCTTGTTTCGATTGTTTCGCTTTAAAGGCATTGCGCTTTCCCTCAAGGCTGCAATTTCCTAGTAACAGCGTGCTTCTGCCTTTTCGACCTCGAGAGTTCATCTTCGGTGCTTTGAAATAAAAATGTGCTTTCAGTAGGAAAAACAAAACATTGCTTTTTAAATGCAAACATATCATGGGATATCACGAGAAAAATGGTAAGACGCGTAGTTATAAAATATATTATTCTCACACGAGTTCCTAAAGGAAAACGTGTACTTGTAAAGGTGACCTTCAGACTCAAACTAAAATAATAATTTTAGCTACTGAAAACAGCAGTTTTTTAAATGTTTTTGTAAAACTTAAGAATAGAAAACAAACTATACATAAAGGTGGATAATGTTTTAGTAAATGTAAGGACGCAATGACCACAACGTTTGATTTTAGCGCGAGAACTTCGCTCCAAAGGCAAGAGTAAATGAAGTTAAAAGATAAACACAAAAGCCTGTAACCTCGAGGCTGTTACCGCTTTGTGCTGCACATCTGGACTCAGTGTTCCACTGACGTAGCAACAACTAAACAGATTTTGCATGTAACTGGGATCAAACTCCAATGCGAGTACAATAAAGTTGAAGGAGATATTGAGTACACCCCAGGACATTATCAATAATTGCATTTGAAAACAAACTGTAACTTGCGGGATAATAAATGGAAATACAACGAACAGGGATCTTTAAATGAAACGATCGTTCTCTCCAAATGACTTTATTCGATATCTGAGAAATAGTTTCATATTCTTTCTTGTAAAGTATTCCTTGACATAGATTACAGCACAGCGAGAAAGGAAACGTTAGAAGGACCACCCAAATCCGCTCAATCCATGATTTTGTATAGTACTGTGCACATGTTAGACTCGGAAAGTGTCGACCATGATCCCTGCTAAACGCAGCAGTCATTTTGCTTTTAAGAGAAAGCCAGGCAAAAAAATCGATGCCAAGAATTGAAGATATTGTACCAAAAGTGTGAGGGTTCGTCTTACAATAGAACACAACTCCACAACATTAGCAAACACGCATTGGCATAGCCAATAGGTCTCGCTTTTGACTCTCAATCGACTTGGTGGTCCCTCTCGAGTTTTCTCCTGTTCGACTGCTCCGTCCACGGTCACTACAGCGTATCTTAAAGATATCCTTTTGTCAAAATCAATACCACCGCTCCTTTAGCTCAAAACATGAAAACCTGTGATCAATAAATTGTATATTCCTGTTTGACCCTTGTTACACGTTATCACTGTATGGTGTGTCATCTTTGCTGCCACGGTTTAGTCAGCTTCATTGTGGGTCTTGCTCGCACTATACTTAGCACCTCTTTCAAGGTTAGGTTGCACCACAAGCCAGCTGCCATGTGATTGGAGCATGCCCCCGAACCTCACGCGTGACGCCAAACTTGCCACTCTGCAAACCTATGACTCTACTGTCCTTCTATAAGAAACTGAGTGGTTACTTGCTGGCCTCCCACAAACCAGCGTTGTACCAACAATGAATAGTAAACTGAGAAGCTACTTACTGGTCCTCCCACATACCAACAATTTATAAAAAACGTAGTAGCTAGTTACCAGTCCTCCTGCGAACCGACAATCAATAACAAGCTGAGTAGCTACTTACTGGTCTACCGCAAGCAAACATGGTACCAACAATGTATAAACAAGCATTGCCATAGCCAATAGGTCTCGCTTTTGCGAGAGTTTATGCTATTGGCATCGTAAATGACAATGCCTTTTATTTATTTTTTTAAAAACCAACACATTAATAAAAGGCATTATAATCTACAATGCCAATAGCTCAAACTCTAGTAAATGCGAGACCTATTGCATTGCAAATGCTTGTTACTAATGGGCACAACTTTACTCTTCATATTCAGCCCCCATACCTCCATCTGCTCTCTGTATACAGTCTTACTCTACCTGCCCAGCAGTTGACATTGCTATTTCCATTAAAAAAATACAAGACTGTTTCTTGTAGCCCTGACGGCTCCTACAGCATAACTACCCGATTCCACCCTCGCTGCTAGCCGTGTAAAAATGAGTGCCCAGAAGCATATTACACTCGCACCCTGGAAGCGCACAAATTAAGGCACCTTTTTTATTTTTTTTTGTTTAAGAAATTTTTATTAAGCATTAAAAAATGATACAAGAAACATGTCATGAAAAATTAGGAAAAAGTACATATGAGTATAATAATAATTGAAAGACATCAATCTACAGGAATTAATATAGAGAAAGGAAAGGTATGAAAAGATAGAAAGGAGAAAGAAGAAAGGAAAGGATTGGAAAGGAGAAAAGAAAAGGAAGAAAGCAGAAGACAGGAAAAGGAGAGAGGGGAGAGAGAAGAGAAAAAGGAAGTAAAAGTAAGGGATCATGAGGGACAAGGAGCACGCGGTAAGAAAGGAGGATTGGAGGAGAGATATGAAGTAAAGGGAAGCCATAATAAGTCAGATTTAATTTTCAAAGGGATAGAGGTAGAAGAGGCAATAGAAATTCTATGTTCGTCACATATATAATTCCACCATGTGTGGACCGAGAGTTTAGAATTATCTTTCCAGCACGATAAAATAACTTTAAATGCAAGTGCAATAAAAAGGTCTAACAACTTAGCAGAAGAAGGTGTACTAATATCAATATCATCAGCTAAAGAACCTAAAAATATGTGTATAAAAGACAATTGTGAAGAAAGAGATAACATTTTCGTACATATATTCCAAACTTCAGTCCAAAAAGATAAAACTGGGGAACAATAATAAAGTTGGTGTTGTAAAGTACCAGGGTCTTTAGAACAGGACCAACATAAAGGAGAGGAGGTTGGAGAAAATTTATGGATAGTAACCAGTGTAATAACAACTCTGTGGTAAATAAAAAGTAGGGATTGGGTAATGCGTGCAGCAACAGAAACTTTGAAGAGTCGAGACCATATACGATCCCACAATGCAGTGTCGAAGGAGACATCCAGATCAGTTTCCCAAGCAGTCTCCACTGTAGACTTAAGACGGACAGAACAATTAGATAATAAGAGTGAATATACAAGAGCAGCTTTAGGTTGTTGGGTAGAAAAAAGAGGGTAAAGTGGGGTGACAGGAGTAAAAGAAGAAAAAGAATCAGAGGAAGAGGATAACGAGGATAAATGAGATTGAATAGCAGAGATTATAATAGAATATTCAGCAAGAAAAGAGGAGGGTAAGTTAAAACTTATTTTGTAGATCAACAAAAGAAAGGAGAGTAGAATCAAGAAAAAATTGATGTACAAACATTATATTCTTTTCTTTCCAGTGTTTAAAGTAAAATGATTTACCTTTATATCTAAGAAATTTGTTGTACCAAACTACAGATGATAAAAAACATTGTAGAGGGGAAAGGGAAGAGGTAAAAACATTTTGCAAGGTAGATTGGCAAGATTTCAAAATAGGATACTTGGATATAAAGGTACAATTTGACATGAAAGGAACATGTTGAAATGAGAAATCTTTCAAAAAAGAGCGTTCCAGGAGCACCCACTTAGGAACAGGAGTATCAAGGAAATCATATGCCAAGGAGAAGGATTGTTTGATAAGAAAGGCAGAATGATAAGAGCCAAAATCAGGGAAACGAACACCACCTTCATTTTTAGGGCGAACCAATTTATGTAATCCAATGCGGGGATGTTTATTGTTCCACAAAAATTTTGTGCATATTGAATTGATACGGGAAAAATAGGATTTAGGGATTTTGAAGGGGAGCATAGAGACTGTATATAAAACATGAGGGGTAATCATCATTTTGATGGTATCTAATCTACCCCACCAAGAAAGAAATAGGGGAGACCAAATCTGCAGAAGGGATTGAATTTTCTTAATTAACGAATCAAATGTTATTTTAAGGGTATCTTTTAGCGAGGAAGAGAACCATATGCCGAGGTATTTAATTTTAGAAGGGCACCATGCAAAATCAGTATTATTAAACATATATTGAAAACACAAAGAATTAAGGGGAAGCACTTCAGTTTTGGATAAATTGAGCTTATATCCTGATATTGAGGAATATAACTGAACTTCATCTAAAAAGGGAGGGAGGGAAGATTCAGGATTGGACATGTAAATGAGGACATCATCAGCGTATGCTGAAAGTTTAGTTTCGACAGAGGGGAATTTTAAACCCGTGATGTGAGGGTTAGAACGAATACGTTGCAAAAAGGGTTCAAGGCATAGGATAAATAATAAAGGGGAAAGGGGACAGCCTTGTCTTGTACCTCTTGTTAAAGAAAAAAATCTGGAAAATTGATTGTTAACAAAAATACTGGCACGAGGAGAGGAATAAAGGAGTTTGACTAACGCTATAAACTTTGGTCCAAAGCCAAACCAAGTAAGGGTTCGAAACATGTACTGCCAATTAATACGATCAAAAGCTTTTTCAGCGTCTAGGGAAAGGGCTGCTAATGGGGTTTTGACATTTTTGCTGTGAGAAAGGACATTGGAAAAAAGACGGGCATTATCCGCAGCAAGTCTGCCCTTAACAAACCCCACCTGGTCTGTGTTGATTAGGCGAGGGATAATGGAATCAAGGCGAGAGGCAAGGATTTTAGCAAAAATTTTACAATCATAATTAATTAAGGAAATGGGGCGGAAATTCTTACATTGGGAATGATCCTTATCAGGTTTCGGGATGATGACAATGAGGGCGTCCAAAAACGACCCAGAGGCCTTAGCTTCAAAAATAAAAGAATTAAATAATTGAAGGAGTTTGGGAGCAAAAAACGAATGAAAGGAGGAGTAAAATTCAATCGGCAGGCCATCAGGACCAGGGGCTTTTGATTTCTTAAGGGAATGAATAGCTGAGGTAATCTCTTGGAGGGTAATTTCACGTTCTAGGTGTAAAAATTCAACAGGGAGGGCTGGGGGGGGTGGGAGGCCGTCAAAAAAAGTCGTTAAGTTAGCATCAGAAGGGTGAGTATCATCGGTATATAAGGCTTGATAATAGTTGTGAAAAACTTCCGCAATGTCTTCATCGGAGGTGACTAACTTGTTGAGTGAATCGTTAAAAATTGGACCGACAGCTTTGCGTTCAGATTTGATTTTCAAGTAGTTGGCCAACATTTTACCTGCTTTGTTCTGACCCCCATGATATTTAGATTTTATTTTAAGGAGAGTATGACAAGCTTCATTAGTTATAATTTTATTAAGGTCTGATTTGGCATGGATCAAGTCCTTAAGGGCAGATGGGGATTTGGAGGAAAAGTAAGTGTGTTCAAGTGTTTTAATGTGTTTAAGTTGATCTTCATATTTTTGCTTATTAAGCTTCTTTTTGGCAGAAACATAGGAAATCGTAAAAGCACGAAAAGAAGCTTTAAAAGCATCCCAAGTGTTAGGAATGGAAGTATCCACAGGATCATTTAAGGAAAAATATTCATGAAAAAACTCAGTACATTTTTTCATAAAAGTGGCATCAGATAAAAGAAAAGAGTTAAATTTCAAACGACTAAAAGTGGAGGGACTAATGGATAGATCAAGGGTAGTGTAAACCGGTGCATGGTCAGAAATAAAAATAGAGCCAATAACAGATTTTTGAAGGGAAGGAAGGAGAGACTTACTAATCATAATATAATCAATCCTTGAGCGTGTATGGTGGACATTAGAGAAAAAAGTATATTCTAGTAAATCAGGATTACACACTTTCCACGATTCATGAAGAGGACGAGAGGCAATGGCAGATTGGAAAGCCTTATGGGTTTTATCAGGTTGGAATTTACTCGAAGACAAACGATCTGAAAAAGGGTCCAACCACTGGTTAAAATCACCAGCAACGATGAAATTAGGACAGTCAATGGATGCAATAAGCAATTTAATGTCTTTCCAAAATTTGGGATCTGGGCGAACAGGGCCATAAATATTCAATAAGACCATCGTCTTGTTGTGAATAACAACCTTTGCCATTGCCCAACGACCTTCGTCATCATTTTGAGAAGAGATAATTTGTGCATTTAAAGCCTTGTGAAATAATATAGCAACCCCTCCTTTTTTGTTGACCGCAGGAGAAAAGACAACCTGACCCACCCATTGTCTTTTTAATTTAAGGGAATCAATGTCCGAGCAATGAGTTTCTTGAAGAAAGACAACCTGTGAATGAAATTTGGTTAAATGAGACAATACCTTCTGACGCTTGACAGGATGACCAAGACCACGAACATTCCAAGAGACAAAATTACACATGTCGGAAGGAGGAAGGAATGGGCGAAGAGTGGAGGCAACACACAGCAGGGAGATCACTATATAGGGGGAGACAAAAAATAACGGTTAAACATTGGAGTGGGAGAGCGCTCATTTCAAGAAGAGAATGAGAAATGAAATAGCATGGAAGGAAGAGACGGAAAAGTAAATAAAACAGCAGAGTTAGCTTGAGAAGAAGGAAGTAAGGAAAGAAAGAGAAGAGAAAGAGAGAGGAAAGATACATAAAGGAAGGAGATAGAATTAGAAAACAGGTCAAGGCACAAAGGCTTGATCTGAAAAGAGAACAGTAACCAAAATTTGTGAGACGCGGGTACACCAGAGAGAGGACATGACCCACGAGCAAACCATAGACGGACATATTAGAAAGGATAAACACAAGGATGTGAGAAGAAAGTCTAGAACAAAATAGAAGGGGGAGATATGATAAGTGAAGATATATAAATTAAATCAGTAACGTTAGAAGAGGAAAAACATTAATAGACGAAAGAGCATTAGCTGGCAGTTTCCATGGTGGACGGTGTGATACTCATCAGGTAGTCTCGCAGTTTCTGGGGATCATCATACGACTTGGTACGACCATTGTGTGTGATCTTACAGAAACAGGGATGAAGAATTCCATATTGAATGTTGAGTTGTCTCATCGTGGGACGAAGGTTCAGGAATTCCTTACGTCGAGCATTGGTAGCAGAAGAGAGATCTTGGGAAATGAAGATGTTGTGGCCAGACCACTGGAGACGACGTTTGGCCCTGGCAGCTTTTAGAACAGCCATGAGTTCTGTGAACTCCAAGAATAGCATGATGATTCCACGTGGTTTGGTTGCGTTGGAATTGATACGACCAAGACGGTGCGCTCTCTGGATGTTGAGAGGATGAGTCGATGGGGAGAGTTCCAAAAGTTCTTGAAGAAGTTTCCGAATAAAAGAGACCATGTCGGACCCCTCCAAATTTTCCGGAACACCATAAACGCGTAGGTTGTTGCGTCTATTTCTATTTTCCAAATCTTCGGTGTGCAATTTGAGTTTGTGTATTTCTTGTTCCAAAAGTGGAATCCGGGTTGAGAGGTCTTGGACATCGCTGACACGTTGCTCTAAGTTCAAAACCTTATTTTCCATGACCACCCAGCGCTCCTCGATCTGCTGAAGTTTAGCGTTGGTAGCAGTCATAAACGGTTGAAGACCACGCACCTCCTCAAGGATTGAATCCAGAACAGGATTAGTCGAAGAGTTTATGGGGGAGGGTGGGTCATTCTTTTGTCTTTTGGGTTTTGTTCCTGTTTGCGATAACTTCGGCGAAGTAGAGATATTTGCCATGATGCTGATTGAAGAAAGGAAGCTTTGTCCAGTAATGCTGTTGAATATGAAATAGAGCGTGGACACCCAAACGTGAAAGGGGCACACCTTGTGGCGAAAAAGAAGGCACTGAGACACACTATTTATCAGTGTGCGAATGAGGAAGCAGCCACACGAGGACAAACAGGAAGCGTCCACTAACTCAGAGGCTTGATATTGCGACAAACCATCATGGCATTATGAATTGTCAGATTAAATGAAGTAGAGCACCAAGACATTCACATGGAGGCATAGACAGTGCATTAAGGTATTGGAGGAGACCGATGGACATTAGAGGTCAGAAGAACAAGAAACCTGTAGGGACGCTGAGGCATTCATCACATTCCTTGAGCATTAGTAGGAGGTCAGGCATCCAGAGGCACAAAATGGCGGCCGTTCCACCTCAGAGAAAAAATTGCGCTTTTAAATTGGAAAGCGGTAGTAGCGTCAAAAGTGAAAAATAGACCACAGCAGCTCATGAGTGAATTGGGATGATATGTAGTAATAGTGCCACAGTAGCGCCAGAGCGAAGGGAGAAAGAGCAGGAACAGCGCAGAAAAAACAGCCGAATCGGCAGCATACAAAATGGCGGCCGTTCGCGTTGCGCAGCGAAGGAATATTTACCAAAACAAATTGTCCCTGGAAATAAGCTCTTTCCGGCCGGTAAAGTGCTTCATTGTGGAGTCCCCACCTTCCGATGTTGGTATCTGGCAAGAAAACCGTCCAAAGGGCGGTTTTGACGGTTTCTCACGGCATCCGCGGATTGTCCGAAGCGGAGCTCACGGAGAAGACGTCCTCGATCGCCGGCGCGCAAGCCACGCCCCCCCCGGCACCTTTTTTATTAACCATGCTACTTTTTACTTTCATTAATCATGTTTATTTTCTTGGGGGATAGCATTCCTCAATATTTCGTTTACATTAAGTGTGCTATCCTGCTGCAGTCTGCTTCAGATAATATTTGTTTTAAGCCATCACACTCCATTAGGGGATACTGCTTATGTTCAGCCTACTTCCCAATATGCTCGCTGCGTACAACCTCGGTCTGTATTCAGCTCCCATACTGCCCTGTGCACACAGCGCCACTGTTCGTGTAATATCTCCATGCACCTATACATTCTGTGCACATAGCCTTACTCCCTCTCCAGCCTTTATTTCTTCCAGGTGTTTTCTGCATGCAGTTGGCCTCTCATGCACACATCCTCACTCTTCCTGTCAGCCCCTATACCCCCATGTGCTCTGTACACACAGCCTCACTCGTTGTGTACTGCCTGCATGCCCACATGCGCTCTGGGCACACAGCCTTACTCCGCAGACCCCATATCTTTCAAGTTTCTTCACCACGCATTTTGGCTTGTGCATTTGCCTACTTGTGCACACAGACTCACTGTTCATGTTCAGCCTATATCCCCCATGTACTCTCTGCACACACACTCACTCTTCCTGCACTACCTCCATGTCATCATGTGCTCCTTGCAGACAGTCTTGCTCCATGTTCAGCCTTCATCTTTCCTATGTCTACGCAGTTTGCTTTCAACGCACAGACCACTGTTTGTTTACTGCTTACATCCCTCATGCGCTCTGTGTACACAGTCTTGCTCCATGTTCAGCTTCCATCCCTCCTAGGTGTTCTCTGCGTGCATTTTGCCTTCAACACAGCCTCACTCTTCCTCTACTGCCTCCATTTGCTCTATGTGCACAGTCTTACTTCCTATTCAGCCTCCATCACTCTTACATGTTCTCTGCACGCATTTTGCTTTCAAAACACAGCCTCACTCTTCCTCTACTGCCTCCATGCCTCCATGCCTCCATATGTAGGCACTTCAGAAATGCTCCGAAAAAGCGGATCACACACAGTGCATGTTACGGGCGCACGCTCAACGTTTGGCAGCCTGCGGCCACTGACAACAGGAAAGCGCTTTGATCTATATCACTCCCCTCTCCCACTCCCTCCTACCACTTGCTCCTGCTGAGCCTCACAAAGTGATTGCATCTCAGCCACAGACTTCCTGGCTCGCACGCATTACGTTAAAAGACCAACAGTGTATATAATGCTGGCAGCTCCCTCAGTTTCCTACCAGGGCACCCCATCACGGGGCATTAAAGCACCTCAGCCCTCAGCATTGATAACTGCGTCACAGCTCACCTCTCGTACTAAGCCTCCCGCAACAGCCATATTAGAAGCCGCTTCTCATGCTTGTGCCTCACGCCCGGCCCAACAGGCTCTCGCCCTTGTGTCACAGCATTGCCGTCCCATGCCTCACAGTCTTACAACTGTGTAATATAATCACACCACGGGACACTCCTCCATCAAGCGCTTCGCATCTGTCACCCGAGAGGCATATTTAGTGCTTTTTTAGCCGCCTGTGCATTACAGCACAAGTCAACATCTCGATAGGAATAGTAATATGTAAATAAATATATACATCCAGTTCATGCCACCCTGTTAGCCTATTGCAGTTGCGTCACATTGCATGGTGATACTGCATCTAGCGCTTCGCATCTCACCAGACACCTCTAACTGCATCAGAGGTGACGTCAACAGTATATGTGGTGCTTCCCAGCCTTGTGAGTGGCACTCAACAGGACACACACACGCAAAACCACACACGCAAAACCACACACGCAAAACCACACACGCAAAACCGCACACACAAAACCGCACACACACGCAAAACCACACACACACAAAACCGCATACACACGCAAAACCACACGCACAACCGCACACATGCACAACCGCACACACGCACAACCCCACACACACAACCCCACACACACAACCCCACACACACAACCCCCCCACACACAACCCTCCCCACACACAACCCTCCCCACACACAACCCCCCCCACACACAACCCCCCCACACACAACCCCCCCCACACACACAACCCCCCAACACACACAACCCCCCACACACACACACAACCCCCCCACACACACAACCCCCCACACACACAACCCCCCCACACACAACCCCCCCACACACAACCCCCCCACACACAACCCCCCCACACACAACCCCCCCACACACACAACCCCCCCACACAACCACACCTGCGCACTGTCCCCTCGCGCACTGTCCCCTCGCGCACTGCCCCCTCGCGCACTGCCCCCTCGCGCACTGCCCCCTCGCGCACTGCCCCCTCGCGCACTGCCCCCTCGCGCACTGCCCCCTCGCGCACTGCCCCCTCGCGCACTGCCCCCTCGCGCACTGCCCCCTCGCGCACTGCCCCCTCGCGCACTGCCCCCTCGCGCACTGCCCCCTCGCGCACTGCCCCCTCGCGCACTGCCCCCTCGCGCACTGCCCCCCTCACCCACACAACCCCCCCTCACCCACACAACCCCCCTCACCCACAACCACACAGCCACATACACACACACAACCACACGAGCAAAACATAGCATAGCAAAACATAGCATAGCAAAACAAAGCATAGCAAAACAAAGCATAGCATAACAAAGCATAGCATAACAAAGCATAGCATAACAAAGCATAGTATAGCATAACAAAGCATAAAAAACATAGCATAACAAAACACAAAAAATATAGCATAACAAAACACAATATAGCATTGCACAACCCAACATAGCATTGCACAACACAACATAGCATTACACAACACAACATAGCATAGCACGATAAATACATAGCATAGCACGATAAATACATAGCATAGCACGATAAAAACATAGCATAGCACGATAAAAGCATAGCATAGCACGATAAAAACATAGCATAGCACGACAAAACCTAGCATAGCATGAACAAAACATAGCATAGCATGACAAAACATAGCATACCATAACAAAGCAAATCATAACAAAACATAGCATAAGAAAGCATAGCATGACAAACATAGCATAGCAAAACAAAGCATAGCATAATAAAACACAACAAAACAGCAAAACAAAGCATAGCATAATAAAACACAACAAAACATAGCATAGCATACAAAATATAGCATAAAACACAACAAAACATAGCATAGCATAACAAAGCAGAACATAGCAAAACACAGCAAAGCATAGTATAACAAAGCATAACATAGCAAAACACAGCAAAACATAGCATGACATAACAAAACATAGCATAGCATAACAAAACAAAGCATAGGACAGCATAGCATAACAAAACAAAGCATAAGATAGTAAAACAAAACATAGCTTAACAAAGCAAAACCTAGCATAGCAAAATACAACAAAGCATAGCATAACAAAACACAATAAAACATAGCATAACAAAACAAAGCATAGCATAACAAAACACAAAGCATAGCATAGCATAACAAAACAAAGCATAGCATAACACTCTGCACCTTCACGCACTCTGCACCCTCACACACTCTGCACCCTCACACACACTCATTGCCACATATTTATATGCTACATAATTACACTGCGCTCAACGCAACACACACTCCAAATACCACACAGTGTCACATAATTACACGCAACATAATTACACTGCACTCAATGCAACATACACTCCAAATACCACTCAGTGCCACATAGTTACACACCACATAATTACACTGCACTCAATGCAACATACACTCCAAATACCACTAGGTGCCACATAGTTACACGCCACATAATTACACTGCACTCAATGCAATATACACTCCAAATACCACTCAGTGCCACATAATTACACACCACATAATTACACTCTACTGAATGCAACGCACACTCCACACAATACCACTCAGTCCCACATAATTATATGCTACATAATTACACTGCGCTCAACGTAACATACACTCCAAATACCACTCAGTGCCACATAATTACACTGCGCTCAATGCAACATACACTCCAAATACCACTCAGTGCCACATAATTACACTGCACTCAATTCAACATACACTCCAAATACCACTCAGTGCCACATAATTATATGCTACATAATTACACTGCACTCAATGCAACATACACTCCAAAGGCCACTCAGTGCCACATAATTATATGCTACATAATTACACTGCACTCAATGCAACATACACTCCAAAGACCAATCAGTGCCACATAATTACACGCCACATAATTACTCTACTGAATGCAGCACCCACTCCACACATAATTACACGCCACATAATTACTCTACTGAATGCAACATACACTCCACACAATACCACTCAGTGCCACATAGTTACACGCCACACAATTACACTACTGAATACAACATACACTCCACACAATACCACTCAGTGCCACATAATTATATGCTACATAATTACAATGCGCTCAACGCAACATACACTCCAAATACCACTCAGTGCCACTTCAGGAAATCTCTGAAAACCCTTCTTTTTCCCTGATCTTTCTGAACAACCTTGACTTCTGCTTCCTCTTGACTTACTAGGTCCAGCGCTGGGATACTCACAGGTTACTACGCGCTCTACAAAAACCTTAAAAATAAATAAATAAATAAAATATTTACACGCAACATAATTACACTGCACTCAATGCAACATACACTCCAAATACCACTCAGTGCCACATAGTTACACGCCACATAATTACATAGCACTCAATGCAACATACACTCCAAATACCACTCAGTGCCACATAATTACACGCCACATAATTACACTGCACTCAATGCAACATACACTCCAAACAATAACACTCGGTGCCACATAATTACGACCGTCTGGACTTCTGTGAAAGCGGTCGCTCCCCCCACGCTCCCTGGCCTCAAGAGCTGGCTGATAGTCACTGTGGTATCTTAGGCTGACATTCAACATAGCGCATTATAGCGCCGAACCTCGCATTTCGATTTGCTTTGAAGCGCAACTTTACCTTAATTGAAGCTGCTGCCGCCTTTAGCATTGTGCATTGTGTGCTGCTTTGAACTTTGATTTATTGAAGCTACCGCCCCCATTAGCATTTAACATTCGTGCTGCTTTGTATGCTTTGTTGTGAATTGCATCTTCCTCAGCCCCAGTTTCACTTTCCCAGGATCTATTTTGTCGTGTTTGTTTTGCCTTCCTTTGGGCCGCCTACCCTCCACGCTACCGCCTCCCAGCTGACCCGCCCACGCTCCGCCCCCCTCCACTCTCCATTTATGTCAGATGTCCCAACGCGCAGCGTCCACGCGCTGCGGCCGCGCCGAAGGTGCGCCAAAGGAAGCCCGTCTACGCCCATCCGCGCCTGGACCGCGCCCAGCGCCAGACCCCCTGGTTCCCTTAAGTCCCAGCCCACCCGCATTACATACGATTCCTCCTCCCTCCTTGCACTAAACTCCGGCCGACTCCCCAACTGCGCCCAAGCTGCACCTGAACACACCCATGGACCCTTCACATGCAACTCCTGCAAGTTTGACTGCACAAAAACCAATCCCTCATCCACTAACACCAAACATAGATCTGACGCCAACCACCTAAAATGCATCCTACTCAACACCCGATCGGTCCACAGCCACGCCATCAACCTTTGGAATCTACTAGACACCATCTCTCCAGACGTCGCCTTCCTAACAGAAACTTGGATGAACGCCTCTTCAGCCCCAGACATCACCATAGCCATCCCGGAAGGCTACAAGATCATCCGAAAAGATCGCATCAACCAAACAGGTGGAGGCATCGCCATCGTCCATAAGAACTCCATCCGCATCTCAACCAGCTCGGACGTCAACCTCTCTAGCGCCGAACACCTTCACTTCCAGATCCACACCGACCCCAAGACCACACTCCGAGGCACCCTCCTCTACAGGCCACTAGGACCCCGTGCAAATTCACTGAAGACATCACTGATTTCATTACCCCACGCGCCCTCCCCTCCGAGGACTACATTCTATTGGGAGACCTCAATTTTCACCTGGAAAAGAGCAACGACAACAACACCACCACTCTTCTGGACAATCTCGCCAACCTCGGACTCAAACAACTTGTTAATACCCCCACACACCACGCAGGACACACACTCGACCCTATCTTCACCTCCAGCAAACATATTTCCTTCAGTCACACCACAGTTCTCCAATGGACGGACCACAGCTGCGTTCACTTTGTTTACAATAAGACCACAACCCACAACCATCCTCAACCTACCCTACGAAGAAACTGGAACAAAATCACCATCGACCAGATCTCCTCATCGCTTCTTCGAAACCCCCCTGCCCACTCATCGAACCCCAACCAAGTAGCCATTAACCTCACTCAATGGCTAACCAACACCGCCGACAACCTAGCACCTTTGAAAAAACGTAAAATCAAACTAGGCAGCAAAAACGCCCCCTGGTTTAACGATGATCTTAAGAAATCCAAGAAACTCTGTCGCTCCCTTGAGAAGGCCTGGAAAAAAGACCCAAACACCAACACCAGGGACGCCTTCAAAAACGCCACCCGCATACACCACCAATTGATCCGGACTGCCAAGAAAACTGCATTCAAAGACCGACTAGACAAAAACGCCCACAACAGCAAGGAATTATTCAACATCGTCAAAGAGTTTACCAACCCCACTGCCAACTCCAACAACATCACCCCCTCTCAAACCCTTTGCGACTCCCTAGCTTCGTTCTTCCACGACAAAATCGCAGACATCCACAACAGCTTCGACAACCAACCCGAGACCAACCCACCCAACCCTCTGCCGTACCTTCACCCCCCTTGAACATCCTTAATGACTGGAACCCAATCTCCACTGAGGACACCATCCGCCTGATGAACTCCATCCACTCAGGATCCCCCACAGACCCATGCCCTCACCATCTTCAACAAATCAGACTCCATCATAGCACCACACCTCCGAGACGTCATCAACTGCTCCCTCAACTCCGGCACCTTCCTAGAAAGCTGGAAACACGCCGAACTCAGCGCCCTTCTGAAAAAACCCACAGCTGACCCCACCGAACTCAAAAACTACCGCCCCATCTCGCTCCTTCCATTCCCGGCCAAAATCATCGAGAAAGCTGTCAACAACCAGCTCGCCGCCTTCCTCGAAGCCAACAAATCCATCGACTCCTCACAGTCCGGCTTCCGAGCCAAACACAGTACTGAGACCGCACTCATCGCAGCAACAGACGACATCCGAACTCTACTGGACAATGGAGACACAGTCGCCCTCATCCTCCTCGACCTCTCCGCAGCCTTCGACACAGTCTGTCATAACACCCTGTTACAACGACTCAGAAACATCGGAATCCAAGGAAAAGCACTGGAATGGATCACCTCATTCCTTGCCGGAAGAACTCAGAGAGTACGCCTCCCACCATTCAAGTCAGAGGCCACTGAAGTCATCTGCGGCGTGCCACAAGGATCTTCACTCAGCCCCACCCTCTTCAACGTATACATGAGCCCCCTCGCGACCATCGCACGCCAACACAACCTCAATATCATCTCCTACGCTGATGACACTCAACTGATCCTCTCACTCACCAAAGACCCAAACATCGCCAAAACCAACCTACATGAAGGAATGAAAGAGGTAGCCGAATGGATGAAACATAGCCGTCTGAAACTGAATTCAGACAAAACAGAAGTCCTTATCTTAGGTACCTCCCCCTCCGCCTGGGATGACTCTTGGTGGCCAGAGGCCCTTGGAAAAGCACCCATCCCGACGGATCACGCACGGAACCTAGGCGTCATCCTGGATTCCTCACTCTCGATGACCAGACAAGTCAACGCCGTCTCTTCATCTTGCTTCAACATTCTTCGCATGCTCAAAAAAACATTTCGCTGGATCCCCACCGAAACCAGAAAAACGGTCACCCACGCACTGGTTACAAGCCGCCTGGACTACGGAAACACCCTTTACGCCGGTACCACCGCAAAACTTCAGAAAAAACTCCAACGCATCCAGAACGCATCAGCCAGACTAATATTAGACATCCCGCATAAAGATCACATTTCTGGTCACCTGAAAAACCTCCACTGGCTCCCCGTCAATAAGAGGATAACTTTCCGCCTCCTCACCCACGCACACAAAGCTCTTTACGAACTTGGACCCGAATGTCTCAATACACGTCTTTCCTTCTACACCCCCTCCCGCCAGCTACGCTCTTCCAACCAAGCCCTTGCTGCTGTACCTCGCATCAACAAAACCACCATGGGAGGAAGATCATTCTCCTACCTAGCGGCCAAAACCTGGAACTCACTTCCCACGCACCTCCGCCTCACTCAAAACCACCTAGCATTCAGAAAGCAACTTAAAACCTGGATATTCGAGAAGTAATTCCCCACCCCTCTTCAAGCGCCTTGAGACCCTCTGGGTATGTAGCGCGCTATATAAAATCATTGACTTGACTTGACTTGACTTGACATGCCACACAATTACGCACAATACCACTCAGTGCCACATAATTATATGCTACATAATTACGCTGCGCTCAACGCAACATACACTCCAAATACCACTCAGTGCCACATAATTACACGCCACATAATTACACTGCGCTCAATGCAACATACACTCCAAATGCAACTCAGTGCCACATAATTACACGCCACATAATTACACTGCACTCAATGCAACATACACTCCAAATGCAACTCAGTGCCACATAATTACACGCCACATAATTACACGCCACATAATTACACTGCACTCAATGTAACATACACTTCAAATACCACTCAGTGCCACATAATTACACGCCACATAATTACACTCTACTGAATACAACATACACTTCCCATATTACCACTGTGCCACATAATTACACGCCATATAATTACATGCTTCTCAATGCAACGTAAGTACACGCCACATAATACCACTCAGTGCCATATAATTACACACCTCATACTTACACTGCTCAATGCAACATAAATACACTCTATCTGTCTATCTATCGCCCTCACGCTTTATCTATCGCCATCACTCTATCTATCGATCGCCATCACTCTATCTATCGATCGCCCTCCCTCGATCTGTCTATCGCCCTCCCTCGATCTGTCTATCGCCCTCCCTCGATCTGTCAATCGCCCTCCCTCTATCGCACTTCCTCTATCTATCGCCCTTCCTCTATCGCCCTCCCTCTCTCTATCTATCGCCCTCCCTCTGTCTATCGCCCTCCCTCTGTCTATCTATCGCCCTCCCTCTGTCTATCTATCGCCCTCCCTCTGTCTATCTATCGCACTCACTCGGTCTATCTATCGCCCTCCCTCTGTCTATCTATCGCACTCACTCGGTCTATCTATCGCACTCACTCGGTCTATCTATCGCACTCACTCGGTCTATCTATCGCACTCACTCTATCTATCGCTTCACCACAGCATCACTCAGCACCACCACAGCATCACTCAGGGGAATACAACATCACTAGGCGCTACCACAGCATCACTGAATGCCACAGCATCACTCGTCGCCACCACAACATCACTCAGCGCCACCACAGCATCCATCTGTGCAACCATTCAACAACAACTGGTTCAAATATGTTCTCTCAATGTTTCAAGCTTTATTACAAATGTCACAAAAAGATGTTAATATTTCACTTCTGTGCTTGGATTTTCATCACAATAAAATGCAATTAACAAAATTTTCACAAAAATTACTTACAAAAGTTTGTTATTTCCATTATAAATTACAATAACTTTTATTTAAGTATTAATTATTAAAAAATGTAAAAGCCATTATTATTTGTAATATCAATGCATCTAAGTCACGTAAATACAACACATATTGCATTACAAATGCTATTGGTTTCACATTTGCAAAAGTTAAAACTATTGGCATTGTAAATGACAAAGCTATTAATTTCGCTATTTTCAAAACCAACACATAAATAAAAAAATGTGTCATTTACAATACCAATAGCTCAAACTTTCCTAATGCGAGAGCTATTGCATTGCAAATGCTTGTTTATCTTGGAGGGGAGCGGTGAGGCACACTAGTCTGGCTTGGTGGTTTATCTGTGATCGTGAATTTGAACTCTCTCTGCTCTGTCTGAGCCCAGCTGGGGGTCCCTGTTGTCAATCCATGCTGCTTCTGGAGATGTGCTTGTAATGGAAATATAGGAGTACGCTGTGGGCGTGGCCCGGAGGGTACGGGATGGGATCCGTCTCGGCTCCCACTCCATGTCGGAGAATTGAGTGATTAGATGCTTGCTGCACACTCCCAAATCACCCCAGATAGGAGATATTGACTCCTGAGCTGTTGGGGAAGACGTGGGGGCTCTGCGACCACTTCTCCATGATACGGTGAGACTGCTTGGACTCGCCGGGGCTGTCCATGAGATCACACAAAATGGCGGCCGCCTTAAGATATCGGATCCGCCGTGAACCCCCACAAGAGATCAACTGCTACTGGTGCCCGAGACCGCGCCCATACAAACCTGCTGCAGCCCACTACTTATGATGCGGTAAGAGAACGCCGCATAGCGCTACAGACACAGGGGGAGCTCAGCGGCCGCCGCTGGAAGAGCCTCGAAGGAGCAGTGCCATCATGGCCAAGAGCATTAAAATGGTAGCGGGGGCCATGGCGGGTAGCTGAAACTGCGGCATACCAGGAGATGTGATTCACAAGGCGCAGAGGCAAGACCTCGGCGCTCGTTGGCCCCGCGCCGGACCTTGCCTGATCATAAGATGGCGGCCCATAATTAAGTGAGCTGTTGAGGGAAAAGAGGCTCGCAAAACGAGGGGTTTCAGATCTAGCCAACATGAGTGCATGGACACATATACCTGCTGATACCCCCTGATGCGGCTCTGCGTACCTGAAGCTCTCAGCAGGGGGAATTCCCCATTTGCTTCCTGCAGCACCATGCCGCCGAACAGGGCATGAAGGACCTACAAAGCCTCAATGTCGCCAGCCTACACTGACGGTGGCCACTACGATATATATAGACATTCCTTCTCTGCATCACTGCTGCCACCACACACAGCCCAGCACGCAGGGCGCAGAGGAGCCCAAACTTATGTCGCCCAGGAAGACACCACCTCCACCCAAGATCACCAACTTCTTCCACACCTCAGGCAAACCCACCTGCTTGACGAAGGGGAGTCTATAAGTGTCATGGCCCTCACCAAAGATGACTTATTATCCTCATCGCGCGATTTTAAGGTTGAACTATGCCCTGAGCTAAATCAAGACATGAAAGCCTCCATCGACCAGCTCCCGACAGATCTGACCACACGCATGCCCACGCTCCTAGAAGACGTCGATTTGGTAGACACAAGAAAGATGGACCTGGAAACACAAGCTTCTGGAATGGCCGGTGCTAGGTTTTTACCTTCGAGATGGGGCAAACTCATGGCCACAGAGAGAAAACAGTGAATTCCCCAAACTGATGTTGTTTGTTCCCATTTAGTACTCTTTTCTTTGTCTACTTACTTTGCTCCTATCCCCTCTCCCCTGAATCCCTCCCCTTGCCTGCTTCACCGCCCAGCCCCCTATCCTTCGTGCCCTTTGACTAAGCACTCCTTCTCCCCTTGTTGGGGAAAGATCCAATATTTATACTCTGGAGTCTCTGCAATCCCGCTGAGAGAGTCCACAGTGCCAAGGGAGCCACTCACAGTTGAGCTATGGTATGGCACCCCTTGCCAAAGCACTCCCTCTTCCCTATTTGGGGAAGAATCCAGTATGTAGGCCTTGGAGTCTCCAAGACCCCTCTGGGGGAGTCCACTGCGTAAAGGGAACCTCTCGCAACAGAGATGGGAAAATGATACCACTTCCCCTGGGACCACAGGTTACTGGACTTTGCATTCAGCTTTGACTCGTATACCGGTTTGTGTCCCCGTCACCCTCCCCCTCCTCTTTCCACGCTGTTGTCTCTCACCCTCCCCTCCTGTTTCCCTCCTTCATTATCTGTCTACTTCCCCTCCTCCTACCCCCCTCCCCTGAAAATCTCCCCTTACCTGCTTTTTCCCTTATGTATATGTCCTTATTGTCTATCTCAACATTACATGTAACTATTTTGCTTTGCTCTAACAACTATGTAACCTTTATAACTATGTAACCTGCAGCCATGGTCTGCTACTCATGTAAAGCGCTCTGATACCTCCAGGTCTAGCCAGTGTTAAATAAAACCTTTAAAACCTTTAAAATAAAAAATCTAATTAGACTCTCCCTGTGTTGCAGAGGGGTTATTTCAGACGAAGTAGGCGTAGGTATTGGGGGACAGGTAAGCTACTGAAATGCCATCAAGTAGCTCTATGAACGAGAACCATAGCTCTCCATACGAGGCACTCTGGGCAGTGAGAGAGAGGATGGTTCGAGGCATGTGGGCTGCTGAATTAATATCTGTGCATAGATCGCCGCCTAGTGTTGGGTCCGGATGATTGCACATTGTTGTCCTGTACGAGTCTTCGAAGTATCACGAGATAGTTGGCTCCTCCCCTGGACTACAGTGCGCATGGGCATCCAATCCATCCTCAGATTGTTTTTTTTCTGCCATTGGGTTCGGATGTATATTTGTTAACTCAAGTTCGGAATCTATAAAAAACTTTCCCTTTGGCCAAAAGGCCTTTAGTAATCGTCGGTATTGTCTTTGCGATCGGTGCCCAGTACTTGTTCCAGCTCTGTCCCCGAGCCGGACATCGAGGAGCCGCGTGGCTTTTCGGCACTGAAGGCCCGGTCGACGCCAGAGGCCTTATCGACGATCCATCATGGAACGGAGCCCGTTCAAGAGATGTCCCGTTTGCAACTCCAAGTATCCTCACATCGATGTCCACCCGGTGTGCAACAAGTGCCTGTCTCCGGATCACGATGAAGCCAGCTGTATGGCTTGTTCTCGGTTCCGCTCCAAGAAGACGATTCGCCTTCGACGCGCTGCGTGGAAGGAGGCCCAGCAGACGGCACCTGACCCGATGAACATCTTCGATGCCGAGGAAGATGAGGGAGTCGAGCAGGAAGTTCGAGAGGACCTGTCTGAACCAGCATCGGAGATCGACTCCAGTTACGACGCAGATGTGGAAATGGTCGATAATGAACGCTTCGTCGACGAGGTAGGAGACGACGATGAGGCCTTTGGGGCCGTGGAAGATAGCTCGAGCGAGGAGCTAGGCCCAACCGTTGGTACGGGGGCCGCAACCAATACACTCGATAAGGCTCAGGTCGAGGGATAGCCACATGGCCTTACCCGAGATCGTACACTTGGTTCTACAGCCTCGCCTCAAGGCCCGGCTACGGACATTTCTAACGAACCATCGGTTGACCGATCGAAATAGAAACCGAAAGCATTGGTGTCTACACAACCGAAAGCACTGGACGCTAAATCGAAACCGAAAGTGAGTATTGCTTTGGTCGGTTCGAAGACCTCTGAACCATCGGCACTAACAAAGCAGAAGTGTTATCGACCCGGTGAGGTCGCTAAAGGGTGTCGAGCTGAAGACCGGGGCACCGAAGAAACTGGTCATGGACGTCGACCCGAAGAAGTCGGCGCCGAAAGCCGTCGACACAGACAACGGACTCGGAACTCAGAAAGTACTCGATCCTAAGCGTCGACCCAACAAGGCTAAAAGCACTACAGACCTCGAGTCCACACCTGGCAGTGGCTCGAAGGAACCCGTCGAGTCAACACAGCCATCCGCCTCCTTTTCGAAGCAGGTGTCGGACTCGCTAAAACGCATTAAAGAGAAGGCTACTACTGTCGGACAAAAGGCTACTCCACCCCCGAAGCCGGTCTGTAAACCTCCAAAATCGTCGGCACCCATCCAGTTCACACTGCCGCCGAAAGTGGTACCTAAGTCCTTCGCCCCTAGGTCGGCCGTCGAAGCGACCAAGAAGGTGTCCATGGGGCCGAAGCCTACAACTGTGGAGGTGGCCAGCAAGCATCGACAGCCTCCGCCTGAAGATCAGTCGAGGCAATTCATTGACGCCGAGACGGGTAGACTTTCTATTTACAAGCGAAAGATCGCCCCTGAACAGTCTATGGAGTCATATAAAATTCCATTAAAGAAAAGGAGGGATTCTGCTACGTCACCTCTTCTCCTTGAACCTATAACACCACATGGCCAAGACACTGCTCCTATCTCGCCCACATACTTAGATGTGGAGGCAGGGGATGGTGACAATGAGGAGTACAGTTATCCTATAGACACTGATCCTGAAGATCACACTGAACCCTGGACAGACGCTGCTGACCCAGGAGATCCACACACTGCCCCAGACAGTCATGTCTCTGCTATGAAAACCTCGCCTACTGAAGACACGGCTGCGTTTATTGCACTTATTGAAAGGGCAGCCAAAAATCATGATGTCCAGCTCCATGCTGACCCTATTGAAGAGGATTTTTTGTTTGACACCTTCCCAACCTCAGAAAGAACTGTCAAGACTCTACCAATGCTAACGGGTGTCCTAAAACATGCTGGCGACATTTTTTATCAGTTCAAGGTCCTCCCTTTCTGGTTGACCATGGCGCCCAGGGTGTTTACCAAGTGCCTAGCGACAGTGGCTGCACACCTACGGAGACAGAACGTTCACGTCTACCCTTATCTGGACGACTGGCTTATCCAGGCGAAGTCGGCCCAGCAGTGTGCCGCCCACATGTCCCACACCATTCACCTTCTTCACGATCTGGGGTTTTCACTGAATTATCCAAAGTCCCACCTTCAGCCCGCCCGCAGACGGCAGTATCTGGGCGCGACGATAGATACTCTGGCAGCCAAAGCACAGCCAAATTCAGTGAGGATCGACAGCATGCAATTGCTGATACGACAATTCAAAACCCAACACTCACTTCCAGCACGAGTGTTCATGCAGTTGATAGGCATGATGGCCTCCTGCATCTTCATAGTCCCGCACGCGAGACTACACATGCGTCCGCTTCAGGAGAGCTTGGCACGTCAGTGGAATCAGGCTCACGGACAGTTAAAAGACCTAGTGTTGGTGACCGGTCGCGCATACAACTCTCTGCATTGGTGGAATCCACAAAACCTTTGCAGGGGCCGACCGTTCCAGGAGCCTGTGCCATAGATTATTCTGACGACAGACTCATCTCTCCAGGGATGGGGAGCTCATGTACTCCACTACACAGTGCAGGGACTATGGACAGCACAGCAAAGGAAGATGCACATCAACCATCTAGAACTGATGCTATCTTCATGGCGATGAAAGCATTCAAGGTACATCTGTGCAACAAGGTTGTGTTGATCCGGACGGACAACATGACGGCCATGTACTACATACAGAAGCAGGGAGGTACACTCTCCACAGTTGTCTCATCTGGCTCAGAGCATGTGGAAGTGGGCCATTCAGAGGAACATCTTCCTCATGACGGAACACCTCCTGGGAAAGGACAATCAGATGGCGGTCCTGCTCAGCAGGTACAGCCACCAGATGCACGAGTGGGATACATCCATCAGTACTCCAGCCGTACTTCCAGCAGTGGGGTCATCCAGAGATAGACCTGTTCGCCACAAAGGAAAACGCCAAATGCTGAAGCTTTGCCGCCAGGTTCCCAAACCCACAGTCCCAGGGCAATGCGATAGGGATGAACTGGTCAGGCAGATTTGCGTACGCTTTTCCCCCAGCACCTCTAATACCGCTGGTGGCACG
This sequence comes from Lissotriton vulgaris, assembly GCF_964263255.1. Lineage (NCBI taxonomy): Eukaryota > Metazoa > Chordata > Amphibia > Caudata > Salamandridae > Lissotriton > Lissotriton vulgaris. The sequence continues at coordinate 22,050,766 of NC_141688.1, forward strand.
CAAGCTGATGCAACACTCGATGACTCTCATCCTCGTTGCTCCAACCTGGGCACGCCAACCACGGTACACCACGTTTCTAGAACTATCCGTGGTACCGCATCAAAGGCTGCAGCTCACACCCAGGCTTTTGACGCAGAGCCATGGCGGCATTCAGCATCCAGATCCGCAACAGCTCAACCTGGCGATCTGGCTCCTGAGGTCTTAGAATTTGGCTACCTCAACTTGCCTCCTGACTGTATGGATATCATAAGGGAGGCAAGAAAGCCCACCACCAGAGCATGTTATGCGGCAAAATGGAAGCGGTTTGTCTTTTATTGTGCCGACCACATTATCAACCCGCTAGATGCATCTACTCACAACATCATTTGTTATCTGTTACATCTATACAAATGCAATCTGGCTTATGCTTCCATTCGTGTACATTTGTCCGCAATAGCAGCTTATCTCCAAAACAGGCAGCATCTCTCCCTTTTCAGAGTGCCTGCCATCAAAACCTTTCTGGAGGGACTCAAACGAGTTAATCCTCCCAGACACCCACCAGCGCCTGTATGGAACCTAAACGTGGTCCTCCCCAGGCTGATGGGCCCATCTTTTGAGCCTCTACACTCAAGCGAGATTCAATTCTTGACGTGGAAAGTGGCTTTCCTAATAGCAATCACATCGCTACGACGAGTTAGTGAACTTCAGGCACTAACTATCCAGGAGCCATTCATACAGATTCCCTCCAATAGGGTGGTACTCCGCACTAACCCTAAGTTTCTGCCTAAAGTGGTTTCACAGTTCCATATCAATCAAACTACAGAACTGCCAGTGTTCTTCCAGAATCCTGAGTCGGTGGCAGAGAGAATGCTCCACACACTAGACGTCAAAAGAGCTCTAATGTACTACATAGATAGGACCAAAGATTTTAGGAAAACAAAACAACTGTTTGTTGCCTTTTCACCACAACACAAAGGCAACCCCATTTCCAAATCAGGTATAGCCAGGTGGATCGTTAAGTGCATTCAGATTTGCTATCAAAAGGCCAAGCACACATTAACGGTTCCCCCAAGAGCCCACTCCACGCGAAAGTTGGGGGCCTCCATGGCTTTCCTTGGAAATATTCTTTTAGAAGACATATGTAGAGCTACCACACACACATTTACAAAACACTACTGCGTAGATGTGCACTCCAAACAGCAGGCAGCTGTAGGTCAGGCTGTTCTAAAAACACTTTTTCAAACTGCTGCAGCTGGCACAGGCGCTAATGGAGGGACTGCTTTGTATTCTATGCACAGATATGAATTCAGCAGCCCACATGCCTCGAACCGAATATGCTACTTACCAGTATGCATCTGTTCTTGGCATGTAGGGCTGCTGACATTCATATCGCCCGCCCTCCTCCCCGGCGCCTGCAGCGGCTGCAGCACTCAGATTTACTCTTAGCATGGTCATCACTTACGGTGTTACACTCCATCTTTGCCACAATGGCGAAAAACAATCTGATGATGAAGTGGATGCCCATGCGCACTGTAGTCCCGGGGAGGAGTCCCCTATCTCGTGATACTTCGAAGACTCTTCCAGGACAACAATGTGCAATCATCCGGACCCAACACTAGGCGTCGATCTATGCACAGATATGAATTTCAGCAGCCCTACATGCCAAGAACAGATGCATACTGGTAAGTAGCATATTGGATCTTTTCCATCCCTAGTGTATGCCAGAGGCGGTGAAGCCATCACTAGTGTTATGGAGTACCGCCTGTGCCCCAATGCATTAGTATGTTACAGAGTGAAGCTACCATTGCCAACCCTATCTGTCTTCCCCTACTGAAATTTTATGGAAAGATAATTGGGTTGGGTAGTCTCAGAATCATGTAAGCAGGGTATCTCAGGATTTGTGTATCTAGGTGTGAATCTATATCATCTATGATCGTAGTCCAGTAATTTAGAGCAATCCCATAGTAAGTGTCGCAACGTTCCAGGGGATCCTCAGTCCGTGTGTACTGGTAAGTGGTACCAGTATGTGGCTATCATGGTTGCAGTTTCGATGCTATATGCGTTACGTGCCATGTGTCAAGCTTTATAGTGCACCTCCCCCCATTTATTTGGTGTCAATTGACGCCCCATTCTGTCTCCCACCTCGGGCCGCAATTGGATGTGGCAGGGCAGATTGGCGCAAGATGCTGTCAAGTTCTGTAAAAAGTCTTGTGTCTAAGGTTTTGGTCACTTGCCACTTCTCGAAATGTGTAAGGCATCTCTGGGCCCCATGTTGTTTAGGTGGGTGCATCAGCCACTGTCACACCTGCCAGTAGTGCATCCTCTCACTTTCTGGCATCCCAAAGTCAGTGCGGAGTTGAGCAAACAAGCATCCCTTCCTTGTCGAACAGATGGCCCACTGAGCGGCGCTTTACAAGCTGCCATGGTGAGAATGTCACCTGATCCATGCACGGAGGAAGTCTGCATTACCCAAGATTGGCGTCGGTGGAGAAGGGCGGACCGGAAAACTTTGCGTAACTCCGGATTAGTCCTGGCTTGTCTCTGAATGTGTTGAGAGGGTTGCATCGTAGATAGATTATCATATGGTAAACTTATTAATTCTGAGATGCTGGAGGGTTGGTGCTTCTGGCAGTATGGTAGAATGTTGAGTATCTAATAGAGACTTCTTGCTGCTGATTTCTTACCTTTGAATTTCCCAGGTGTCTGGCTGGATCCGGGAACTTTTGCTGAGCAATATCCCTTGCGCACAGTGTCTTGTGGCTCCATTCGGCTCTGCGTAACATCGTTGGCGTCTGTAGCATCGGTTATGACGTTGCTGTGCCAACCAGGTGCGTGGACGTCAGTTCTTTTCTTTAGCGCAAGTTAACGCCGATCCTGGAAGCGCTACCCCTCTGCCGCTTTTTGACAGACTTGTTTCTCTACATTTTTGAGTATGACTTTGTGTGCGAAGTATGTCTGGTAGGAAGACCGGTTTTAAACCATATGGGACTTGTTCCCGCATGATGTCGGTTACCGATCCCCACCGCGTATGTCTGTGGTGTCTTGAAAGCGACCACGATTCAAAGTCGTGTTCAGACTGTTGGGCGATGGCTCCGAAGACCTTGAGGGAGCGGGTGATGAAGTTGCTCCCGGCCCAGCTGTCGACACCATTAATCGAGACTCTGAGGAGGTCCCTGTCCCATTCGAGAAAGAGGAGGTCGAGGGATAGCTCATGGAGCCCTAAGTCCTCTTCCTCTCTTTCGAGGTCATCTGAACACTCTGGGAAGAGACACAAGAATTCCAAACGGACTTCGAATTCACCTCAACTGACATTCACCTTCATGAGAGGTAAGGAGCACGGACACTCTAGGCACGAATCTGAAGAGCCTGAATCAACTTTGCGCCTCCCTCCCTTTCCGGGAGCCGGAGCAACTCTTGCTCAAATGAAAGATTTTTACTAGGCCATGGGCCATGTGTTTAAGCGGAACAACCCCGTTGGTGAGCTCTTGGACCACGCGGAGTCGGATGGGGCCCCATCGGGTTTGACGGCTTTTGCCACGGCGTCAGTGGGGCCTCAGGGATCCGATCGGTTCGACACTGTTCATGCCAACGCGACCTTCCTCAGTGTCGAACCCAGAGTCGGGGCCTGTGATGTCGGTGGCGCATCCTCATCCCCGACGACACAGCTGGAACGGTGTTGAGCGACGCCGATTCAGATGTTGACAGAACCCAGGGGTTGTATGTTGTCGCCTGAGCACTTTGTGGACGTGCTGGGAGAGGAATGGGAGGATTTTGAAGACCCATTAGAGAACCAGGATGTCTCTGAGGACACTACGGACTGGTATGGGGAACTTGGGGAAGCCAGTGGTCTCGATACTTCCCCAGACACTGGCATGCTCTCTCCACCTACAGTGGCTACGGAGGAGGGGGGTGTCCTATGCCATGGTGGTTAAGAGGGCAGCTGAGGTCCTTGGATTGGAGCTGCCCTCAGTGCAGGTCAGGACTAATCTCCTGACCAAAGGGCTTCAACCTGGGGCTTCTACCTCTGAACCCCTTTTACCCTTTAATGAGGCACTGTTCCAAGCCTAGCACAGGGGCTCCTATGAACGACGTCATCGCCCAGCTCTGGACGACCCAAAGTTCCTCAACCAACTCCCCACCCCAGAAAGTTTCTTGGTGCAGGCCTCTACTTCCCAGGGTGCATTCCCTTCTGCCTCTCCGGATAGGAAATCCAAGAGACTGGACTCATTTGGGAAGAAGAGGTTTTCTTTCTCCAGTAAGGCATTGTGGTCGGTAAATTCTGCATACTTATTGGGCTGTTTCTACGACTCTCTTTGGGAGACGGTTGTGCAGGTGCTGCCACAAGTCCCAGATGAGGCCCAGGCTGTTCTCTCCCAGCTGTCAAGGCCGGGAGAGATGCAGCAAAATTTGCCATACGCTGTGGTGTGAATACGACCTATTCACTGGGCAGATCAATTTCAACGACGGTGGCCTTGACGCTGACTACGTACAACTATATGAGAAAAACAAGGGTCCTAGACCTCAATCTAAACAATGTATGAATCAATACTTAGTTGATTAATCAAGTGAATTCAGAGCATATAATAAATCACCAGCTCATAGTAATAAATACAAAAACACAAAAGAGCAAACAATAACGCACTGGACTGAATTATTACCAAGCAATTTTAATTCATTGCTACATCCAAATGGTTTTTTTCTTATTCAAAAACGGTAAGATACCAATTCATTCTTGCCAAAGGATCACAACAATATAATAAATATATTCATAAATAGGTGTGCCCCCAACAAGGGAACGTGCGTAGATAGAAGTGATAAAGATTGATATAAGTATTAAAAGAAAAAAGAGAAAGAATCAGAAATTGGTGACAAAATAATTACAATTATTAGAGGACAAGTAGGCAGATCGGTTACAAATCACCATCCAACAATATATATTCACCCGGCCTAAGTATAATTTATATGTATAGTTTTTAATCTGATATAAATTCCAAAATAGGCATGTCAATTTGAGGAAAAAGGTCCAGGGTGAGATCAAAGGGTGAGCGTAGACGTTTCGACTCGTCTTTAGGCTCAACGGGTAATTTACACCTCGGCCGTGCGAGTCTTCATCAGGACAAAGAAGAAAGAAGGGGCAGTTTCACCAAGATTAGGTGATCTTGATATCCCTTAAATGAATTAAGGAACATATCAGCCGTTGCATTTACACAAAATTACTCACAAAACTCAAGGGAACAAAGCTTACCCACATGGGGGAACCATGAGAAATTATCAACCGTGTGCAGACTCTCTCACACCGGGGAGGGTATCCGATTACTCCTAAAGGGCAAAATTAAATTAAAGCCTCAATTAGGACCAACTCCATGGATCTACTTTTAATACGAAGGCATAATTCATCCCTACATACCTTAAAAAGGTTTTCCAAAAGTCCCATAGGTGAATCTACCGGTAATTCAATATCGGGACTATTCCTCACGGAGTACAGAGTCTAATGGGATCCCGGTGTAGTATGGCACATCAAATCTGCAAGAGCAGTAACATAGATTGAAAAAGTATTGTATGAGCCCAAACATCAAAGTACTAGATGATACGGGCGCGGGACATTGATGTTATAAACATGTACCTGGTGATGGAATTGAAAAAGGTTTGGATATTCAAGATTTCCTTGTTGCTTCGGCTCAATTCAGAATCAGAGAATCCTTAGTGGCGTATCTACAGAAATAAGGGGGCACCTATCAGTACACACCAATTACATAGACAGGTAAAAAATAAATGGACGTAAAGCACAGCGTGCCCTACCTCAGCCACGTAATCACCACCCACACCTCATTGTCGGCATCTGTAGGGCGATCGGTGGTCACGGAGGTGCCTGCAAAAAAGTGATGGCCATAAGTACCCCCGATGTTATCGTTCAAAAGACGCCTCGGAAAGACAACCGCGAAAGGGGCAACATAAGTCACTCCTACCTTATTCACCGGCGTCTCTGTATTCAACGGGATCCCTATGGACGTATCAAGTCGTACACCAACGGGGAAGCCTTACGTGCGAAGAAGTAATACGTCATCATGGAGATGGTGGAAAGACTTATCCAGCCTCATAGATGTCAAATTATAATTGATTTTAGCAATTATAACGTGGTATATAGAAGGAAATATTATGCTGTTTTAAAATTCACACAAAGGAACCCAAGTCAAATATAGAGTCTCACATACTGAGAAAAATGTTTAGTCCACGCTAAAGTGCATCCGGGTACACGGAGGGGGAGCACCAATAAATACATGAGAGTATCCTCTACCCCTTCGTTCAATACAACAATTCACTTCATAGCAACCTGAATACATTGGTGCATACACACACATCATAATACAATTCATAATATAAAAAGACACATCATAAATATTCAAAAGCACAATACAACATACAGACAAATATATATATATATATATATATATATATATATATATATATATATATATATATATATATATATATATATATATATATATATATATATATGTACATAGAAAATTCATTACAGAATAGAAATCCAAAATGGATTAAAAGACTTATATTAGTACAGTCAGGTTTAGGATGAAGGAACAAAGTAACACATGATTGGAATACATGTAAGTACATGATTGCCATTACAGGTCTAACAAAGAGACTTGTCTCCTAATCTCTTCCCGTTCGTTTAAACCCTTCAGTACAGTATTGAGAGAATATATCCATCTACATTCCCTTCGATTTAAGATGCTGCTCAAGTCCCCGCCTCGAGGGTTGGGAATTACCTTCTCAATGACCCACCATTTTAAAGAGTCAGCTGTATGTTCAAATTTTTAAAAATGGTCTACTAGTGGGGCCACCTGTACTTTACACCAAATGCGGCTACAGTGCTGCAGTATACGGCATTTGATCTTTTGGACTGTTTGCCCAACATACATAAAACCACAGGGGCAAATGATGGCATATATTACCCCAGAGGTATTACAATTACTAAATTGTTTCAAAACGTGTATCTGGTTGTTGTATGTAAATACAGATACTTCTGTCGCCATAGCACAGGCCTTGCATGACCCGCATTTCTTGTGTCCAAGCACTGATGGTAGCCCCCACAGTGTACTTTGTCTTGCAATATCTGCCTCAGTGTGTAATGATTTGGCCAAGATGTCCCCGATGTTTTTACCTTTCCGGAAGGCATGTAAGGCAGGTGGTATATTGCCCAATTCATCCTTAACCAAATGCCAGTGATGATTAATTACTTTTTTTATGGCATTACTTTTGGTGTTATATGTGGTTACGCATACCAAATGTTCTTCATTAGTTGTTCTTTCTTTCGGTACAAGCAAATGTTCCCTATGATTATGCCATGCCTGTTTCCTTGCTTTTTCGAGTAATTTAAGCAGATATCCTCGTTCACTCAATCTAGCCATCAACAGGGCCGATTCATCAAAATAGTCTTCTTTTTTTTTGTGCAAGTCCCCCGTATCCTCAGGAACTGCCCGAAGGGCAAATTGTCCCTGAGGTTGTGGGGGTTACGGAGGACTTGCACAAAAAAAGAAGACTATTTTGATGAATCGGACTTGAGCAGCATCATAAATCGAAGGGAATGTAGATGGATATATTCTCTCAATACTGTACTGAAGGGTTTAAACGAACAGGAAGAGATTAGGAGACAAGTCTTTGTTAGACCTGTAATGGCAATCATGTACTTACATATATTCCAATCATGTGTTACTTTGTTCCTTCATCCTAAACCTGACTGTACTAATATGTCTTTTAACCCATTTTGATTTCTATTCTGTAATGAATTTTCTATGTATATATATGTGTATATATATATATATATATATATATATACGCGGAGCTCCCCGACCATTGAGGGAGCAGGAGGAGACACTCTGTGTGGAGAGGTAATGGCGGTACCTGTGTGGAGGCATCTGACGAGGCGAAGGGTCGCCGAAATGCATAATGCCCAGTGTCCACAATAAAGGCTCTCCAAAGGATTTCCCCGTGTGGCCTCTCACTTCTTCGTAGTGAAGATGTGTTCTCGGATGTTTTACACGCTGGCCAGTAGCGTGTGCTGAGGCTCCGTTCCATTGAAGAGGCCGGAGCATTGCTGGCAACAACTGTGTACTTTACCAAGGTTTTGGTAGCTCCGGCCAGCCTCGGACTGCAGAAGCTCGGAATTGGGCGGTCTGACAAGAAGCAGCTCGACATGGTGCGAGGAGCCGGGAATCATGGTATCCTGACTCGCGGCCCGCCGAGCCTATGCATGAGAGGCGGGAACGATCGGGGGCCTGGGGGAGTCATGGGACACCTTTCCCGCAGGAACCAGCCACCGTAACAACAAACACCCTTTCTCCCCTAGTCAAGTAACACCATCAAGTTACCCCCGTGCATTGCCTTCAACCCAGGTGAACTGTGGGTGATGTAGTCAGGATTCCAAGACTACAGGAGGCGTGCATAAAAACAACAAGGGGCGGAGCTCCCCGACCATTGAGGGAGCAGGAGGAGACACTCTGTGTGGAGAGGTAATGGCGGTACCTGTGTGGAGGCATCTGACGAGGCGAAGGGTCGCCGAAATGCATAATGCCCAGTGTCCACAATAAAGGCTCTCCAAAGGATTTCCCCGTGTGGCCTCTCACTTCTTCGTAGTGAAGATGTGTTCTCGGATGTTTTACACGCTGGCCAGTAGCGTGTGCTGAGGCTCCGTTCCATTGAAGAGGCCGGAGCATTGCTGGCAACAACTGTGTACTTTACCAAGGTTTTGGTAGCTCCGGCCAGCCTCGGACTGCAGAAGCTCGGAATTGGGCGGTCTGACAAGAAGCAGCTCGACATGGTGCGAGGAGCCGGGAATCATGGTATCCTGACTCGCGGCCCGCCGAGCCTATGCATGAGAGGCGGGAACGATCGGGGGCCTGGGGGAGTCATGGGACACCTTTCCCGCAGGAACCAGCCACCGTAACAACAAACACCCTTTCTCCCCTAGTCAAGTAACACCATCAAGTTACCCCCGTGCATTGCCTTCAACCCAGGTGAACTGTGGGTGATGTAGTCAGGATTCCAAGACTACAGGAGGCGTGCATAAAAACAACAAGGGGCGGAGCTCCCCGACCATTGAGGGAGCAGGAGGAGACACTCTGTGTGGAGAGGTAATGGCGGTACCTGTGTGGAGGCATCTGACGAGGCGAAGGGTCGCCGAAATGCATAATGCCCAGTGTCCACAATAAAGGCTCTCCAAAGGATTTCCCCGTGTGGCCTCTCACTTCTTCGTAGTGAAGATGTGTTCTCGGATGTTTTACACGCTGGCCAGTAGCGTGTGCTGAGGCTCCGTTCCATTGAAGAGGCCGGAGCATTGCTGGCAACAACTGTGTACTTTACCAAGGTTTTGGTAGCTCCGGCCAGCCTCGGACTGCAGAAGCTCGGAATTGGGCGGTCTGACAAGAAGCAGCTCGACATGGTGCGAGGAGCCGGGAATCATGGTATCCTGACTCGCGGCCCGCCGAGCCTATGCATGAGAGGCGGGAACGATCGGGGGCCTGGGGGAGTCATGGGACACCTTTCCCGCAGGAACCAGCCACCGTAACAACAAACACCCTTTCTCCCCTAGTCAAGTAACACCATCAAGTTACCCCCGTGCATTGCCTTCAACCCAGGTGAACTGTGGGTGATGTAGTCAGGATTCCAAGACTACAGGAGGCGTGCATAAAAACAACAAGGGGCGGAGCTCCCCGACCATTGAGGGAGCAGGAGGAGACACTCTGTGTGGAGAGGTAATGGCGGTACCTGTGTGGAGGCATCTGACGAGGCGAAGGGTCGCCGAAATGCATAATGCCCAGTGTCCACAATAAAGGCTCTCCAAAGGATTTCCCCGTGTGGCCTCTCACTTCTTCGTAGTGAAGATGTGTTCTCGGATGTTTTACACGCTGGCCAGTAGCGTGTGCTGAGGCTCCGTTCCATTGAAGAGGCCGGAGCATTGCTGGCAACAACTGTGTACTTTACCAAGGTTTTGGTAGCTCCGGCCAGCCTCGGACTGCAGAAGCTCGGAATTGGGCGGTCTGACAAGAAGCAGCTCGACATGGTGCGAGGAGCCGGGAATCATGGTATCCTGACTCGCGGCCCGCCGAGCCTATGCATGAGAGGCGGGAACGATCGGGGGCCTGGGGGAGTCATGGGACACCTTTCCCGCAGGAACCAGCCACCGTAACAACAAACACCCTTTCTCCCCTAGTCAAGTAACACCATCAAGTTACCCCCGTGCATTGCCTTCAACCCAGGTGAACTGTGGGTGATGTAGTCAGGATTCCAAGACTACAGGAGGCGTGCATAAAAACAACAAGGGGCGGAGCTCCCCGACCATTGAGGGAGCAGGAGGAGACACTCTGTGTGGAGAGGTAATGGCGGTACCTGTGTGGAGGCATCTGACGAGGCGAAGGGTCGCCGAAATGCATAATGCCCAGTGTCCACAATAAAGGCTCTCCAAAGGATTTCCCCGTGTGGCCTCTCACTTCTTCGTAGTGAAGATGTGTTCTCGGATGTTTTACACGCTGGCCAGTAGCGTGTGCTGAGGCTCCGTTCCATTGAAGAGGCCGGAGCATTGCTGGCAACAACTGTGTACTTTACCAAGGTTTTGGTAGCTCCGGCCAGCCTCGGACTGCAGAAGCTCGGAATTGGGCGGTCTGACAAGAAGCAGCTCGACATGGTGCGAGGAGCCGGGAATCATGGTATCCTGACTCGCGGCCCGCCGAGCCTATGCATGAGAGGCGGGAACGATCGGGGGCCTGGGGGAGTCATGGGACACCTTTCCCGCAGGAACCAGCCACCGTAACAACAAACACCCTTTCTCCCCTAGTCAAGTAACACCATCAAGTTACCCCCGTGCATTGCCTTCAACCCAGGTGAACTGTGGGTGATGTAGTCAGGATTCCAAGACTACAGGAGGCGTGCATAAAAACAACAAGGGGCGGAGCTCCCCGACCATTGAGGGAGCAGGAGGAGACACTCTGTGTGGAGAGGTAATGGCGGTACCTGTGTGGAGGCATCTGACGAGGCGAAGGGTCGCCGAAATGCATAATGCCCAGTGTCCACAATAAAGGCTCTCCAAAGGATTTCCCCGTGTGGCCTCTCACTTCTTCGTAGTGAAGATGTGTTCTCGGATGTTTTACACGCTGGCCAGTAGCGTGTGCTGAGGCTCCGTTCCATTGAAGAGGCCGGAGCATTGCTGGCAACAACTGTGTACTTTACCAAGGTTTTGGTAGCTCCGGCCAGCCTCGGACTGCAGAAGCTCGGAATTGGGCGGTCTGACAAGAAGCAGCTCGACATGGTGCGAGGAGCCGGGAATCATGGTATCCTGACTCGCGGCCCGCCGAGCCTATGCATGAGAGGCGGGAACGATCGGGGGCCTGGGGGAGTCATGGGACACCTTTCCCGCAGGAACCAGCCACCGTAACAACAAACACCCTTTCTCCCCTAGTCAAGTAACACCATCAAGTTACCCCTGTGCATTGCCTTCAACCCAGGTGAACTGTGGGTGATGTAGTCAGGATTCCAAGACTACAGGAGGCGTGCATAAAAACAACAAGGGGCGGAGCTCCCCGACCATTGAGGGAGCAGGAGGAGACACTCTGTGTGGAGAGGTAATGGCGGTACCTGTGTGGAGGCATCTGACGAGGCGAAGGGTCGCCGAAATGCATAATGCCCAGTGTCCACAATAAAGGCTCTCCAAAGGATTTCCCCGTGTGGCCTCTCACTTCTTCGTAGTGAAGATGTGTTCTCGGATGTTTTACACGCTGGCCAGTAGCGTGTGCTGAGGCTCCGTTCCATTGAAGAGGCCGGAGCATTGCTGGCAACAACTGTGTACTTTACCAAGGTTTTGGTAGCTCCGGCCAGCCTCGGACTGCAGAAGCTCGGAATTGGGCGGTCTGACAAGAAGCAGCTCGACATGGTGCGAGGAGCCGGGAATCATGGTATCCTGACTCGCGGCCCGCCGAGCCTATGCATGAGAGGCGGGAACGATCGGGGGCCTGGGGGAGTCATGGGACACCTTTCCCGCAGGAACCAGCCACCGTAACAACAAACACCCTTTCTCCCCTAGTCAAGTAACACCATCAAGTTACCCCCGTGCATTGCCTTCAACCCAGGTGAACTGTGGGTGATGTAGTCAGGATTCCAAGACTACAGGAGGCGTGCATAAAAACAACAAGGGGCGGAGCTCCCCGACCATTGAGGGAGCAGGAGGAGACACTCTGTGTGGAGAGGTAATGGCGGTACCTGTGTGGAGGCATCTGACGAGGCGAAGGGTCGCCGAAATGCATAATGCCCAGTGTCCACAATAAAGGCTCTCCAAAGGATTTCCCCGTGTGGCCTCTCACTTCTTCGTAGTGAAGATGTGTTCTCGGATGTTTTACACGCTGGCCAGTAGCGTGTGCTGAGGCTCCGTTCCATTGAAGAGGCCGGAGCATTGCTGGCAACAACTGTGTACTTTACCAAGGTTTTGGTAGCTCCGGCCAGCCTCGGACTGCAGAAGCTCGGAATTGGGCGGTCTGACAAGAAGCAGCTCGACATGGTGCGAGGAGCCGGGAATCATGGTATCCTGACTCGCGGCCCGCCGAGCCTATGCATGAGAGGCGGGAACGATCGGGGCCTGGGGGAGTCATGGGACACCTTTCCCGCAGGAACCAGCCACCGTAACAACAAACACCCTTTCTCCCCTAGTCAAGTAACACCATCAAGTTACCCCCGTGCATTGCCTTCAACCCAGGTGAACTGTGGGTGATGTAGTCAGGATTCCAAGACTACAGGAGGCGTGCATAAAAACAACAAGGGGCGGAGCTCCCCGACCATTGAGGGAGCAGGAGGAGACACTCTGTGTGGAGAGGTAATGGCGGTACCTGTGTGGAGGCATCTGACGAGGCGAAGGGTCGCCGAAATGCATAATGCCCAGTGTCCACAATAAAGGCTCTCCAAAGGATTTCCCCGTGTGGCCTCTCACTTCTTCGTAGTGAAGATGTGTTCTCGGATGTTTTACACGCTGGCCAGTAGCGTGTGCTGAGGCTCCGTTCCATTGAAGAGGCCGGAGCATTGCTGGCAACAACTGTGTACTTTACCAAGGTTTTGGTAGCTCCGGCCAGCCTCGGACTGCAGAAGCTCGGAATTGGGCGGTCTGACAAGAAGCAGCTCGACATGGTGCGAGGAGCCGGGAATCATGGTATCCTGACTCGCGGCCCGCCGAGCCTATGCATGAGAGGCGGGAACGATCGGGGGCCTGGGGGAGTCATGGGACACCTTTCCCGCAGGAACCAGCCACCGTAACAACAAACACCCTTTCTCCCCTAGTCAAGTAACACCATCAAGTTACCCCCGTGCATTGCCTTCAACCCAGGTGAACTGTGGGTGATGTAGTCAGGATTCCAAGACTACAGGAGGCGTGCATAAAAACAACAAGGGGCGGAGCTCCCCGACCATTGAGGGAGCAGGAGGAGACACTCTGTGTGGAGAGGTAATGGCGGTACCTGTGTGGAGGCATCTGACGAGGCGAAGGGTCGCCGAAATGCATAATGCCCAGTGTCCACAATAAAGGCTCTCCAAAGGATTTCCCCGTGTGGCCTCTCACTTCTTCGTAGTGAAGATGTGTTCTCGGATGTTTTACACGCTGGCCAGTAGCGTGTGCTGAGGCTCCGTTCCATTGAAGAGGCCGGAGCATTGCTGGCAACAACTGTGTACTTTACCAAGGTTTTGGTAGCTCCGGCCAGCCTCGGACTGCAGAAGCTCGGAATTGGGCGGTCTGACAAGAAGCAGCTCGACATGGTGCGAGGAGCCGGGAATCATGGTATCCTGACTCGCGGCCCGCCGAGCCTATGCATGAGAGGCGGGAACGATCGGGGGCCTGGGGGAGTCATGGGACACCTTTCCCGCAGGAACCAGCCACCGTAACAACAAACACCCTTTCTCCCCTAGTCAAGTAACACCATCAAGTTACCCCCGTGCATTGCCTTCAACCCAGGTGAACTGTGGGTGATGTAGTCAGGATTCCAAGACTACAGGAGGCGTGCATAAAAACAACAAGGGGCGGAGCTCCCCGACCATTGAGGGAGCAGGAGGAGACACTCTGTGTGGAGAGGTAATGGCGGTACCTGTGTGGAGGCATCTGACGAGGCGAAGGGTCGCCGAAATGCATAATGCCCAGTGTCCACAATAAAGGCTCTCCAAAGGATTTCCCCGTGTGGCCTCTCACTTCTTCGTAGTGAAGATGTGTTCTCGGATATATATATATATACACACATACTACTGGCGGTCGCCAGTAGGTAGTTATAGTTAGGATTTTTTTCAATGTTAAATCTCAAAATTCTATTTGGAATAACTTTGGCGCCGGTTGACGAATCTGACTGAAAATTACCTCAAAATGGCCTCGCGGCGTTCCGGTCCTTCCCTGAAAGTTTGGGGGGGGATTCGTCAAGCGGGGGCAGAGATAAAAGGGGGGTCCCAAAACGCATTTTCCCCATGATAATTTCCATGGGGCGGTCGATTCCACTTTTAGCCCGAACGGCTGAATGGATTTCAACCAAATTTGGCAAAATTGTAGGGACTGGTAGCCCGATGTGCCTTTGCTATGTCTCAAGATATGTGCTCCAGTGGATTTTGAGAAATGTAGGTTAAAAAAAATATATATATCTATAGCAGCGCCCCGGTACGCGCCCCGGGGAGCGCTCCGGGCGCGCCACGCGAGGTGCGCAGGGAAAGCTGATTGGCTCTCGGGTGTCTGTAAACATTCGAAACAGTCCGGAGCGGCCGCCATCTTGTGTCTCGGTCAAATCGAGACACAAGAGGTGGCTAAAACAAAGGGGGAAATGACCCTAAGGCGTCAGGAATAGACCCCCTTTGACCCCCTAGGTTTGATGTGGGGGCTATAAAAGGGCCCCGAGGGGCATTTAAAATATATATATTTTTTTCGTTTTGTGCGGGGGGAGCGCCCGGTACGCGCACCGGGGAGCGGCCCGGGGAGCGTACTATGAGGAAAAAAGAATGACAGAGTTTTTAAAAAATGAAGCCTTTTTTTAGAAATTGGAGGTAGTTCTAAAAAGAACTTTTTTTTTTCTTCTTTTTGTTTTATATTTTTTTGTGTTTTTTTAACATTTTGTACTTTTTTTGGCTTTTATGAACTATTTTGTATTTTTTTTGATTTTTTTTTAGGGGGAGAAACAAAAAAAGGGAATTGAAACTGGCTCAACTGGAGCAAAAAACCAAAAACCCAAAAAATTACTTCTTTTTGGGGCACTTGTGATTATCACCTGCAAGGACGATGAGCTTTACGCTTTTTTCACCATAGGCGATAAGCTTGCCACATGCAGAACAAGTGATTTTAAAATCAGCAAATCTTGGCTGAATACAAGGCATCATCTCTGATGTTTCTGGTCCCGATGAAGTGGGTTCGTTTCTTTGGGAGGTGGTCCTTGAAGACTGGGGGAGGTTACTGGCCAGTTCCCTGAGCTCTGCACGAGAATAGTTGTTAGGGTGCTTTCGGGTCATATGACGAATCATGGTATAGTTACCAAATGAATATTTTTTGTTTGGGTTGCCCCTTGAGAGTTCTTCGTTGCAGATTAGGCAAGT
The DNA here is from genome assembly GCF_964263255.1 of Lissotriton vulgaris. Lineage (NCBI taxonomy): Eukaryota > Metazoa > Chordata > Amphibia > Caudata > Salamandridae > Lissotriton > Lissotriton vulgaris. The sequence goes on from NC_141688.1 coordinate 22,066,354, forward strand.
TACCTTGGCCGCATTCACCTTTTTCTTGCCCTTTGGGAGTGAAAAAAACTCCCATACAATGTGTGGCTTGGGCTTGTATGGGGTATTTTCTTCAGGCATCCATCTTCTTCTCCTCCCCTCCTCCTCTTCCTCTTCTTCTTGACCACCAATATAATCTTGAGCTGGTCCTGTTGGTGGTGGTGGTGGTGGGGCAGATGCACCAGCTGCTGCTGCTACTGAAGCCATTATAAAGATCAAAAAGGTACAGAGATGTACAAACAGGTCTTCCTCAGTCAAAGGACAAAGTCAGAATAAGGAAAAAAGGTGGAGTCTTTCGTCATTTGGAAAAAAAACTGTCCTGAACCAATGAGAAGTGTTATTTTCAGGTCACATGACCCGACGCGCTTACGGGGCGCGCCCCGGGGCGCGTAGCGTAAGCGCGTCGGATGTTTACGTTGCGCGATCGTATTCGCTCGAGTACTTCCGGGTGCGCTTACGCCGTGCGTATCACGCGGACACGGCACGTCACGATCATGTTTTCGTTCGCGATATTGGCGCTCACGGGACGCTCCCCGGAGCGCGCCCCGGGGCGCTTTATAGAAGTACGCTTTCCCAGGCGCTCCCCGGGGCGCGCTCCGGGAGCGCTCCAAAAACAAACAAAAAAAAAAAATATGGGATCATTGTAGGGACAGGTAGCCCCATTCTGAAGTGGTTTTTACAAAAATTAACTTTTGAAAAATATGTATTGTGCTACATTGGGCTTTATATATGTTAGAGCCAAAATGTAGCCCAAATGTAGCCCAATGTAGCCCAATGTAGCCCAAAGATGGCCACGAGAGACCAAAAAATACAAATGTAGCCCAAATATCAGCTAGATGTAGCCCAACTGTAGCCCAATGACAGAATGTACCAGAGTGTTCTAAAGAACAACTAGAGTGCTAACAGTCTTATTTATAAAGTGAGACTTATAGTTAGGAATTAGCATTTAAAAAACGTTTGAAATTCACTGAAAAAACCATAGGTTTCACACCAGTTATAGTTAGGAATTAGCATTTAAAAAAACCAATGAAATTCACTTAAAAAACCATAGGTTTCACACCAGTTATAGTTAGGAATTAGCATTTAAAAAACCTATTAAATTCACTAAAAAAAACAAAGGTTTCACATCAGTTATAGTTAGCTGGAAATTTTACTGACATAAAACCAATGAAATTCCACGTTATAGTTAGTTGGACTCACTATAACTTGCGCGCCTGCAATGCACTGCTGATGACGTCACATATTACATCACTCATGACATTTCCTAACTATAACTGATGTGAAACCTATGGTTTTTTAAGTGAATATATATATATATATATAATTTGTCTGTATGTTGTATTGTGCTTTTGAATATTTTTTTTTTTAACTTTTTATTCGTGACTGTATCAAATATCACATGGTACATTTATTCCTTTTGCATTATATCAGTCTTTTCCTTTTTCTGTAACGTAACTGTGGCGTATTATTTATCATATACTTATTTTTCGTCTTATCTTACATTTTTCAAGTAGTTTTCTGTTACATCAGTTATCATTAGTATTCAAATTGCAATATCGCCTGTATGTGAACTATCCCATAACTCCCTCCCTCCCCCACCCCTTCTCCCGGCTACTTCCTCCACACACACTGGAAGTTTGGATACATTGGCTTGTAGCTTTTCCAGAGAATATTGCTGTCCTCAGGCCTGGTTGACCATTACAGTTGTCTAAATACCCATGTTTGTAGGCAATCCGTACATCTAAAATGTATTGTGTCAGAACCTTTTGAATATTTATGATGTGTCTTTTTATATTATGAATTGTATTATGATGTGTGTTTATGCACCAATGTATTCAGGTTGCTATGAAGTGAATTGTTCTATTGAACGAAGGGGTAGAGGATACTCTCATGTATTTAATGGTGCTCCCCCTCCGTGTACCCGGATAAACTTTAGCGTGGACTAAACATTTTTCTCACTATGTGAGTCTCTATATTTGACTTGGGTTCCTTTGTGTGAATTTTAAAACAGCATAATATTTCCTTCTATATACCACGTTATAATTGCTAAAATCAATTATAATTTGACATCTATGCGGCTGGATAAGTCTTTCCACCATCTCCATGATGACGTATTACGTCTTCGCACGTAAGGCTTCCCCGTTGGTGTACGACTTGATACGTCCATAGGGATCCCGTTGAATAGAGAGACGTAGGTGAATAAGGTAGGAGCGACTTATGTTGCGCCTTTCGCGGTTATCTTTCGGAGGCGTCTTTTGAACAATATCATCGGGGGTACTTATGGCCATCACTTTTTTGCAGGCACCTCCGTGGCCACCGATCGCCCTACAGATGCCGACAATGCGGTGTGGGTGGTGATTACGTGGCTAAGGTAGGGCACGCTGTGCTTTACGTCCATTTATTTTCGACCTGTCTATGTAGTTGGTGTGTACTGATAGGTGCCCCCCTATTTCTGTATATACGCCACTAAGGATTCTCTGATTCTGAATTGAGCCGAAGCAACAAGGAAATCTTGAATATCCAAACCTTTTTCAATTCCATCACCAGGTACATGTTTATAACATCAATGTCCCACGCCCGTATCATCTAGTACTTTGATGTTTGGGCTCATACAATACAATACTTTTTCAATCTATGTTACTGCTCTTGCAGATTTGATGTGCCATACTACACCGGGATCCCATTAGACTCTGTCCCCCTTGAGGAATAGTCCCGATATTGAATTACCGGTAGATTCACCTATGGGACTTTTGGAAAACTTTTTTAAGATATGTAGGGATTAATTATGCCTTCGTATTAAAAGTAGATCCATGGAGTTGGTCCTAATTGATGCTTTATTTTAATTTTGCCCTATAGGAGTAATCAGATACCCTTCCCGGTGTAAGAGAGTCTGCACACGGTTGATAATTTCTCATGGTTCCCCCATGTGGGGGAGCCCTATGGGTTTTGTGAGTAATTTTGTGTAAGTGCAACGGCTGATATGTTCCTTAATTATTTTAGGACTATCAAGATCACCTAATCTTGGTGAAACTGCCCCTTCCTCCTTCTATGTCCTGATGAAGACTCGCACGGCCGAGGTGTAAATTACCCGTTGAGCCTAAAGACAAGTCGAAACGTCGACGCTCACCCTTTGATCTCACCCTGGACCTTGTTCCTCAAATTGACGTGCCTATTTTGGAATTTATATCCGATTAAAAACTATACATATGAACTATACTTAGGCCGGGTGAATATATATTGTTGGATGGTGATTTGTAACCGATCTGCCTACTTGTCCTCTAATAATTGTAATTATTTTTTCACCAATTTCTGATTTTCTCTTTTTTTCTTTTAACACATATCAATCTTTATCACTTCTATCTATGCATGTTCCCTTGCTGGGGGCACAACTATTTATGAATATATTATATTGTTGTGATCCTTTGGCAAGAACAAGTTGGTATCTTACCGTTTTTGAATAAGAAAAAAACCATTTGGATGTAGCAATGAAATAAAATTGCTTGGTAATAATTCAGTCCGTTGCGTTATTGTTTGCTCTTTTGGTTTTTTGTATTTATTACTATGAGCTGGTGATTGATTATATGCTCTGAATTCACTTGATTAATCGTATTGATTCATACATTGTTTAAATTGAGGTCTAGGACCCTTGTTTTTCTCATATAGTACAATACCCAGGTCCTTGACCAAATTGGGTTAACCCTATTTTTCTAAATGGACTACGTACAACTGGCGTCTCGGGGTATGTCCAGTCCAATTTGATGGACATGCCATTTGATGGAACCTGCCTTTTTGGGGAATAGGCAGACTCTGCCCTGGGCAGGTTGAAGGACTCTCGAGCTACGGCCAGATCCTTGAGGCCTCTCCTCCACGCATCGTGGCCAGTCTTCCTTTTGCCCATTTCGTGGCAACGGAAGGGGTTTCCTGCCGTGCTCAGCCCTATCCTAGCCACTGTGTTGCTCATACTACCCAAGCCGTGAGTGGACGTGGTTCATTTCGTCCTCAGAATGGAGGCCAGAAGTACTCTGCCACAGTGCCACCAGCAGCCGCAGCCTCCAAGCACTCCTAGGCTGATTCTGCAGGGCCACACTACTTCAGTGGGTGGTAGAATTCGTCATCCTCTCCCCGCTGGATATCTATAACAGACAAGTGGGTCTTGCAGATCGTCCAGGAGGGCTATTCTCTTCCTTTCCTTTCTTTTCCTCCTACTATTCTGCTAACTCACGAACGGCTGGCGGAGGATCATTATCTTATGTCCTTTCCGGACAAGGTGGTGCTACGCACCAGGACATTATTCTTTCCAAAGGTTGTGACCCCATTCCATCTGGGTCAGTCCATTACTTTACCCACATTCTTTGCTCCCCCACATCCCTCTAAGGAAGAGGAGAGTGTCCACCGACTGGACCCATAAAGAGTGTTGTCGTTCTACCATGACCGCACAAAATGGTTTCGGGTGGATGATCAACTCTTTGTGGGAGCAAAGAATGGAAAGGCAGTGCAGAAAAGAACCATCTCTCGCTGGCTTGTTCTCTGCATAAAAATGGCGAAGAAGCAGCCCCGAAGGGATTAAGGGCCCATTCCACCAGGGGAAAGGCTGCGACTACGGCCTTGGAACGGGGTGTCCCAGTCCAAGACATCTGTCAGGCAGTGATGTGGGCATCATTGCACATGTTCGCAAAACATTATTACCTTGATGGTGAAGTGCGCAGGGAAGGGCACTTTGCCCGCTCAGTCTTGCAAGACTTTTTAGTCTAGTTCATGAGTCCGCAACCCACCACCGGGATGGTATGGCTCGGGTATTTGATTTAAAGGTAAGGTAACTGCATTATCTGGTAGAGACTTTATCTAGCTGCAGATTCCTTAATGCCCCACCCATGCCTCCCCGCTTTGCGGACTGATGTAGTAGGTCCAGGGTTTCTCCCCTTTTAGGGCCCTAGTTTTGCACACGTTTCCGTTAGTCAATTCATGGCTCTGCGCTTCTGGTGTGAAAAAATGAAAAGTACTCACGTTCCCGCGCCCGAGTGGTGCCTATGTTGGCACTGCAACGGCATAACCGACGTCACGCAGAGCCGAATGGATCCACCTGACATCGCGCGCAAAGGGTATTGCTCGGCAAAAGTATCTGGATCCAGCCTGACGCCTGGGAAATTTAAACGTAACAAATCTGCAGCTAGATAGTCTCTACCAGATAATGTGTTACCGAAGGTAAGTAACTTGTTCTTTCGGCATTTACTCTGTGGAGGCTGCGATTGTGGATGGCAACTGTGGTGACTGCTGGCTCCCAGGGGACAGGTATTGAAGAGGTTGTCACACTGTAGTCCCCGCTGCGCTGTCTGTCAATCTAGTGCGCAGTAGTGAAATTGAGGTGTCCAGTGTGTCAAGGAGCCCTTCTCCGATCTAATCGGTTTAAGGCTCACCACTGCCTGTGTATTGTAGGATGCCCAGGGTCTTGGAGTGGCGGCAGAGCATTGGCCCACCTTATGGAGAGGATTCCTGAAAGCAGACTGGCTGGCCTGATAGCGATAGCCCCTCGGGGGTACCCCTGCTAGTCGCCACTCTAGCCACAGGCCCTGTGAAGGGATTGCAAGTAAGGCGTGGCTTGGCTTGCTCTCAATCGGGTCAAGCAGGAGGAGTCAGAAGACCCGCTGTTCGTGATTTAACTTAGCAGGAGGGTAGGGTGGCAGCAAATGTGACCGGCCAGGGCTGTTGTGAGCAGATGCTCCCAGACAGATGTAAGGCTGTGGTAGCGTTGATGGACCTCAGGCGTCACGCTGCTCACTCCCAGCCCGCTGCAGGCAAATCCAGATGGTTGAGCTGCCAAGAGGCTCTGTGGTGGAGGACTAGGGCCCAGGTACTAGAGCGCCAGGACCGGGCAGCACACAGCGTTCTCCAGAGGGCTGCCTGGGAGAGCAATCTCATATTGTGGCCAGGCCTGCCTCGAATGCAGCCCCAGTGTGGGTGGTGGGCGTTGCCTGGACTAACTTTTGCTCTTTTTCAGTGCTATTCTGTGATGAGGCTAGTAGGGGCCTTGCAGGTAGGTGCGTGGTTTATAGCGATGGGGGAGTTTGGGCCAGGCTGATCGCATCAGGCCCGACGTGGCAGCTGCCATGTTGTCGCACCCAGCTCCCCTCCGGTCCCACTCACCTGCTAAGGTCACCATCCAGATGAGCGGCTGCTCCACATCGCCCAGTGCGGTCCCGTTGTATATGGTCCAGCAGAAGCTCTCCGGTCTCCCCTTACTGGGGATGCAGTACTGGCTGATGAGGTCTGCCGACTTGGTAGCGATCAATGATCTTTGAAGGGCAGTCGATAAGGCTGCCCCCGCAGTACGGCTGGGCCTACCTTAGAAATGGTCCTTGTGTGGACAGCGGCTGCCGCACATATCAGCCCCACCCTACGACGAGCATAACTAGGTGTTCTGGCAGGTGTGCGATTTGTGGTTGGAAGCACAGCCTGTAGCAGTGGTGAAGTCTGGGCCAAGCCATTCCTATTAGGCTAGCGTTGGCGGATGCCATGTTGTCGCTCTAGACTCCCCTTCGTTTCCAGTCGTCTAGTGAGGCCCCGGCCTGGAAGTGTGTACTGTCTAACAGTATCCACGTCGTCTGCGCCTCTATGGGGACCACCCCAGGTCCTCTCCGCTGGGTATATAAGGTGTATATGTGGCCCGGGCCGGGACCTGGGACAGAGAAATGAAAAGGCACATCCACCAACTCTGCCATCTTGACAACGTCCCTGGGTTTGATTTTAAAGTGTGCTTGCCTGTCGGTAATATATAATCCTAAATGATTTCTTACAAAAAGATGCTTATTGCAAGCACCTTTTTTGTTGGGTCTCTTCCATTAGTGCGATCATGCCATCCTTTTATACATGCCATTTTGTGATTTATAAGCGACTATATTTAGGACGCATTTACGGTTAGGAATATAATTAACATAACATTTTCAAAATAGGCATTGCAAAAGTATAGTGTAGGAAAATGCGAAGGAAAGACATCATTAACCCTGGGCAAAGTACTACGCTACTCTCGCGTAGTTTGCATAATGAGCGCTACTTTGCACTATTCAAATTGCATGGAGCACAGCGCAAACACGCGTAGTGTAGCAGTCATTTTTTGCTTGCACGCGGTCCTCCACTTAAAGTTGGCAATCGCAAGGGAGCAAAATGACATGCCGGCGAGACTTTTCCCTCGTTCGCGATCAGCAACATCAAGTTGCCGATTGCGAGCGTGGAAAATAAACCTCCCGGCAAGATTCTGAACGTGGGGAGTTCCGGTTTCTCATTGCGAATGGTCGCATATGCTCGCGACCGCTCACGATGAGAAACTACAAGTCCACAATGAGAAAGCTGCCGCTCGAGTAGAAATCTACTCGATCGGCAGAAAACGACCGCTTGGACTGTGCAAGATATGGTTTGCACTGATTGCACGGTACCGGATGCTTGTCTGCACTGTGCAATCAGTGGGAACAGCATTTTTCACAGTGCACTACGAACTTCGCGTAGCTCGCGAAGTGCACTTCGCGTAGCGCTACTACGAGAACTGCGCCCAGGGTTAGACAGCATAAACTTATTGTATTCACTGGAGCTAAATGAGACTGCACCTCGAGCCTTAAATACAACAGACTATCATTAAGTGATGCACATGAGTCTATCTCATTACATTAAATATCTGAAAACCTTCAAGGTGATACATTTCAGCAAATGTATTGACCCTCAATGGTAGCAAGGAGTGAGACTACTCCATTGTGTACATTTCCAGTAAAGCCCATTGAAGCCCTTTGAGTTATTGAAAATGTTCTCAGGTGTTTTTTTAGTGCTTCCTGACATCAGATACAGGATGGAGCCAAAGGTAAAGTTGTGTGATATGCTCAGGACATGTAGAAAAAGGAATCTGGCATAAGAACTAGTCATCAATAGGTAGTCTTGGAACGGCAGCCATATGTGTAAAGGTCTGCCAGCTGGTGGTTGCAGTTGAGTGTACGTATAATTACTGCTAGTGTTACAATATGTCATGCTTCGAAACCAGTCCTGCAGTGTGGGGGTTCGCTTGCTACCCCAATTAAGGGCAATTTCATGCTTAGCAATAAGGAGTGCTATAGCACAAAGCGTCGTTTAGATTTAGGGATGGAATATATGTACCCAAGTAGCGCCATGAAGGGTGAGGGTGTGACCACGATCCCAAACATACAAGATATTTCTACAAAGACTGTCTGCCAATAAGTCACTATCTTGGTGCACGTCCATGTAATGTGCACAAATCGGCATCCGGGAAACCACATCTCAAACATACGCTGGGGCGAGAGTGATCTATACAGTTCATTTTACTGGGAGTCACATTTGCCCTCCACAAGAATTTAAAATGCAGCAACTTATACCGGTGGTTGGGGAAACCCGGCGTATCTGAGTGCAGCCCCGGCCCAATTGCGCATCAGTGACTGGGTGTCCAAGGTCTCGCTCCCACGCCGTCCTCGCACCCCCATACCATCAAGGAAGCACTGCCTTGTACATTCTCGGTGTGAGATGGCTACCATCTCCATCTTTTATAAGCCCTGTCAATATTGTAAAATCTGGATGTTCTAAGGGGTAGCAGGGCAGATTTGTTCGTAGTGCCCTCTGTAGTCTGAGCAGTACAAAATGATCCATTACTGTGGCGTCACTGAAACAAGGATCTTACGTGCGCAAGAAAACGTGACCTTTGGGGAAAAGATCGCCAAACGTCACTAAGTGAAACTTGGCTAGAGTATGCTTCACTAAACCTTCCTGTAATATAGGGATCCAGCCATTCCCCGCTAGTGGTAATGCAGGAGAGTACAGCACACGAAATCCAATCAATGTTTTCAGCTTATGCCACACCCAACTAGTCGTGGATAATGTTTGAATATTATGTGGTTCTCGTGGAAAAACCAACTGGGCAGTAGGGTGGTAAGAAGCACCGGCAGCACCAAGTCTGCCTGTGGCCTGTGATATGGGATCCTGACATCAATATGGTACCAGTGACGGACAAAGCTAGCCTGCGCCACCAAATAATAAACCGGAAAGTTAGAGACCCCAAACCCACCCATCTCATACGGGAGCATTAACATGTCCCTGCAGATGCGAGGTTGTCTTGACCCCCAGAACAGTGTGCGAAGTTATGTAAAGAAACTATTATACAATGGTATAGGAATGTTCTGAAAAAAGATACAGGAATTGTGTAAGGACCACCATTTTTTTATGGCTATTCTTCCAGCCATCAATCAGGTCTAGAGACAACCAAAGCGATTTTATGCCCTAATTTTTCCATAACGGGCCATAGTTCAATTGTAAAATGCGGTTTTTCTCCCTATGAAGGTGCACCCCAAGGTACTTCACCGACTCATCACACCCGGTAAGCGGGTATTTCACTGATCTATCACAAGGTGCTAGTATTAGGGGAAAGACTTCTGATTTTTCCCAATTGGTATGTAGTATAGTAGGTAAGCACCTGCTGAAGGATACCCAAGTTCCCAGTAATGCGCCATCCACACTTATCTACCCATTCTGCTATGTATGTTGGTCTGTGAGACTGTTGCATTAGTTTGGCTAGTGTTCTGCCTGGCCTCCCTCCCCATACCTTCTGGCAATTGCGTATTTTCCCTGGTTGTAAGCTTCGCGCTCAGCTGCCTCCCGGAATTCAGACAAAAGCGTTGAATTCTGCTGCAAGTCAGGAGGACTGATCTTGGTTGACTCGATGCAATCTAGTTCCGTGAGCTTCCCTTCTATTGTGCTAGTGTTCGTGGCAGGTCTCTAGTACTCCAGCACTTTTGGATATGCATACAGCTCTTATGTACGCCTTAAAGACCTCCCATAGTACAGCCTTGGACTCCACTGATCCCTGATTTAAATAAAAGTATTCTGCGACCGCCTCCCCTACTTCAACTGCAAAGACAGTGTCTCTTAGTGCCATGTCAGGGAACCTCCAGGGATGCTCTACCCCCCAGCCCTGGGGATTTTCAGCTTAACCATAACTGAGGCATGGTCAGACAGCGTCCGTGGCAGGTGACTAACTGCGTCTATTCACAATGCCACCCCTTCTGAAAAACACCAATAATCCAGGCGCGTCCATGTGTCGTGGGGTGCAGAGTAATGAGTGTAGCCATCACGATCCAAACCTACCCATGGTGTATAACAATGAGCGTCTTTCCCTAGGCTTGGTGTCTATCGTGTGTGCTGTACTATCGCACGGAGTCCAACAATAGATGAAAGTGCCCCCTACCCCCTTACCCCTTGGGTATATATGGTCTGCACCCATACATTTGATGGCTGTGTGAACAGTGTCAAAGAACCTGGGTTCATCAACATATAGTCGATAGATATTTACTAGTAACAGAGTGCTCGAGCATGCATCCTTTAACCAACAGAAAACGTCCACCCGGATCCTGGCATATCTCCAGGCAGATCTTCACCCCGAAATGGTACCCTCTTATGTATCAATATTGCAACTCCACGAGCGTACAAGCTATAGCCAGCAAAATACCTGTGGGCACCCCAGTTTGTCACCAAAGATGTCTTGACAGCCGGTACCAAATGCGTTTGTTGTATGAAAGCGACGTCAACCTGGTGGCGTTGCAGATAATTTGTCACCTGCTTACGTTTACGGGCATTATTTAATCCCCTAACATTCCAGGACATTATTGTAACAGTGGCTTCTGCCTGCACCCTATTAGCCATAATCTATATCCTGCCTGTTCTGCCTGACCAGACCCAACTGTTGATATCTGCACTGCAATCTAAAGTTGTAAATGAACCATGTTATGTATTTATGCCTAAACATGCCATATCCCCCGCCCACCACTCATCCTCCTTGCCCAACTTCAGGGGGAACACCCATCCCCATGCAACAATAGATGGAAACAAAAACAAACTAGATGATAAAAGAGAACCATTGTGAGATTGCATCAAATAAAACATGTGCATCCACACTAGGGGGTGGCAACGCTGCGCCGCTTCCCCAATTCTTGGCACACTAGTGCCTGGCCATGTAGGTGCGATTCGTTCCAGGTGGCATTCCAATATAGTTAAACATAAAATAAATGGGGAGACCTAGTCGGTTCCATGAATACTCCAACATTCAATAATATCCTAATGGGCATAGATTGACAATAAAGTTATTCAGTTGCTGGTAAATAGATCAGCAGTGGCTCCAGAGTCGGGTATATTTTGCGACTGCTGTAGAGAAGGTGATGCGCGTTGCCTATCAGTACTTTTGGCAAAACTCCTGGACATCTTGGGGGGGGGGGGGGGGAGTGGAAAACTCTCGATCGGCCATCCATGTCGACTCTTAACCTTGCGGATATAACATCCCATACCGAAGACCCAGTTTCCGGAGATGAGCCTTCACTCATGTTTCACCCGATGGCCGCGTAAATAGGCCGGCGATTGAGCGCGTAATACCCCATATACTCGCGTCCCTGAATGGGCCAGTGATTACGGACCATTGCACATTGAATAAAAATGTCTTTCAGACTCTGCGTTTGAGATACAAACATTTAAGAAAGTGCCGATTGATTTGGGCTTACATCATTTGGAATTCCCCTTTTGGATTGTGTGAACTATTTCTTTGCCCTGAAGGGGCCTGCAAGGGTGAAACGCGTTGGCTGTTGTATATTTAATAAAGAATTAAAGGATCTATAAAACCATCTAGTGAAAGACTCCCCATTTCTGTCATCGCTGTCGTTCATCATCTGTGGTATTTAAACCCTACAAATTCTTGGCCGTATAACAATGCCTCTCTCAGTTTTTGTGTTTTCATGTTATATTTGAAACCATAGTAGGCGGCTGGTTTTGGGAGGTGGGCATAGATTGTTAGACATTATACTAATAATTTTCTGAAATATTTATAACAAACACAGGTACTTGGTGCAGCAAGATATACCCTGCCGCCGTCCTTGTATTTAGTAGAAGATTTAGTAGTTTCTTCATCAGTTGAGAACTTCTTAAATCATTCAAAACGGTGCTGTTGAAAGAATCCTCCAAAAAGATTCAGGAGCAAGAAAAAGAGTAGCATGCTATGACTAACTGGCTCCGATGTAGAGAATCCCATTCTTCTTCACAACCTTTAAAAATCAGGTCAGATCCTTCCACTCCTCCTTTACAACTGCTCCATAAATATAGCACTTCTAAAGCATTGACAGATCCCTCGCAGACGGGACGCTTGTCTTTGAAAGACCATCTTCGTAGCCACCATCAATAACGTTAACATCCACAGCGACTTCATTGTCAAAAATTACATCAACAGCAATCAGAAGTACATTATCGATGATGGGACCATTGATAGACACTCCCGTTGACAACTGCAATATCTTTATGGACAACCATGACGACTGCACAGTCTTCGAAGACTATCACCTTTTATAAATGATCAGATAAATTCACAAAAATATCACCGATTGGCCTGTTGATGAAGCAGCCAAGTGGTGCATATTGGGTACACATCCTAGTGGAATGTACTTCTCCTAGTAAGGTCTCACCTTTACCGTCTACTCACCTGCTATATGTCGACAATTTGGAGAAAGGCAGTCAATTTGGCCCTGCCTGTAGTCCCATGCAGTTACATAGTAAGCATCAAGATAAGGAACATACTTATCTAGAGGGAAAATATTCCTTCCAGTATCAATTACCAGATGCTGCACGACGTAGACCTATAGAACTGTTTCAGGAACAATATTCTTATTATCCTTCTGATGAGCAAAATCAGTATCCAGAACCAATGATGCAGGTTCCTGTAGCATTGGAAACGTATCTCCGTCCTATGCATACTGACTATTACAGGAGTTTTCCAGAAACCTCTGGTCAAGTACGTACACAACCAACTGCTTCTCAACATACAACACCTCCTCACCTTGTTCTGTCGGTGACAGCTCCAGGTTCTCAAACAAGATCTTACAGCCAAGAACTATAGCACCTATAACCATTCAGGATACCTATTCAAACGCTGATGAACTAGAAGAGGGGGCGATAACGTAAGACCACTTACTGGTGCTGGTACAGAACAGGATGAGACTATGGCTCCTCTTTCAACCCTACCTACTCTTATCCCCTCTCTGGATGACATTGGAGGTTTCTATGCCCTGTCTGAAAGAGTTTAAAAACTTTGTTTACCCATTCCTGTAAAACCGAGAGACTACTTTCTTTACAACTTCGTAAATCTGTCAAGGCAATCCCTATTATAGATCACATCTGGTCAGAAGGGCTAAAGTTAATGAGGAATACAGCAACTTTGGCAGTGTTAATACCCTGCATGGACAAGGAATATATTATACTCTAGAGAACAAATCTGTGAGAAAAATAGTACCAAGGGAGTGTAGAATGCAGGTAAAAAAAAGATATCAAATCCATTTCTGCACCTTTTTCTTGTGATTGCCTACCTTGTATATGATTAATACATGAACTGCCATCACAGAAAAGACTAAATCTTAGATGGAAAAGCTGAGCTGTTAGGTTTGTCCTGAAATATAATGGCCTCCTGATCTGCCTGTGGTGTTATTGCCCTACTGGTCTACCTACCAATTTTGTTGAACTGTTAGTGAAGTCCATCTCTCCATTACACGTATCACACCTATTTTTTGTATTAGATGACTTAAACATCAGGGCGGAGGCTACATCCAACTCCCGGACCAGATTAATTCAGGAAGGAGGACATATACTTGATCTAATTTTGCCCCTCCTGGTTTAATTTTGCCTCCTGGTGTAATTTTGCAAGCCACTAGTTGGGTCAGATCATTTTTTTATTCCTTTCCATGTTCAGGCAATCCGTAGTTTGAGGATAAAGTTGTATCCTTGCCCATCTGTGGGATAAATTAGAACGTAAAGCACTGGCAGAAAAACTGACTGCATAAGCTTAAGTGCTCTCTTGCAATACAGTCGAGAAGGAATACACCACCTAACAAAATTGGATTCACCAGGCTTTAGACACCATCCTCCATGAGGAAAAAACAAGCCTTGCTCTTGCCGCTCTGCACCATAGTCTGATGATGTCCTTAGCTCTAACAAGTTGGTATGTGCAAAGCTGGAAAAACGTTGACGAACCAACAATTGAGCCAAAACTTGAATTAAAGGCTGCCTTGGAGGCATATAAGAAGCTGATTACTTCGACAAAATCTAATCGTTTGGCTAAAGAAATTCTTGATTTCTCTAATGTATCTTAAAAAATCTTTTATGTCACTCCGACATTAGCTAACCCTGCCTGTCCATCACAAATTATCAAACTGCCTCTGACACTTTGTGATTATCTGGCCTTTTTGTGGGAGCAAAGTAATGAACATTGTGGGCAGTTTTGGACAAATAACCACTGAGTGTCAATGGGATGCTAAAGTAGCTACAGGACAAACTGATATTAACATTGACGCAGACAAGATAAGTATATAAAATTACCAACCTTTGAGGATTTTAGCCAGATGGATCTTGAAACCTTAGTGAACATTGCCAACTCTGTTTCTTGTGCCTCTCGCTAGATCTCCCTCCCTGAGATCTAGAGGGCAAAATCATAATCACTGGCAAGTCCATAAAGGTATATTTTAATCATTCTTTAGCAGCGGGCTCTGCCCCTAAATATTGGGAAAAGGCTATGTTGATTCCGTTATTTAAATTTTAAAAAAATTTAAAAACGACAGCAGGCCCCCTTCATCTTGAACAACTATTGGCCTATGTCTCTTCTGAGTTTTCCTGCCTAGATTATGGAGAAATGTGAAAAGAAACCTATTTCAGTTTCTTTGGGGTAAGTCTGGTTACCATCCAGCTCATGGAACTGAATCTGCACTGGTCTCTGTCTTAGATGACACAGACAAATGTCAATGTGTGGCATTAGTGTTCTTAGATTTGTCTACTGCTTTTGACATGGTAAACCATAACATCTTAATTACAAGGTTGACAGAAAATTGTAACCAAGGTGTAGCTCTGTAATGGTGCCATTCATATTTGGAAAATGTATCTCAAGCTATCCATCTCGAAGGGCTAGGAATAGGCCGGAGATCTTTCTCTGTCCAGGCCATACGTCTCTGGAGCAGTCTCCCTCTTTTCCTTTACACTGATAATTTTCTGTCTGTTGCTTTAAAACCGTGGTTATACACTCTTTAATTGGGTCCTAGATTTTCTCCCTCTTTTTTTTCTTTTAGCAGGTAGTTTCTATTAGCGCCGGGACGCATTGCTCGATATAAGTTGTGCTTTATACATTTTATAACCCATTAACAGGATATCACCTTGGCAAGGGCTAATTATATGGCTTGACCAGGTCCCTTTTCAGAAAGTCACAGATCCTAACCGCTGGTTCTGCTGAATTTGTTTATGAAGTGTTTTTTTTTTCCAACTTGAAAAGGATTATTTTGGGTAGTGTTGTTGGGTGGTTGCCACAAAAATACGACCGGATTCAAACCATGCTGCGCTTGTCAAAGCAAATTTCCAGCATGGGCCTTCATGAGATCTGTGGTGCCTGAGAACCAAAGATGACTTGAAATAGTGTCCACTGAACAATCGTCTTTCTTGAAGCCTCTTCTGCCATTTTAACAGCTGCAACGCTGGTTCCATTGGCCATTTTCAAATCTGCAGCATGTAGTGGCCTTGAAAGAAGTCCTAGTGCAAATAATTAAGGTGGCTGTGGCTCACACTGCACGCTGGCTGGTCCCATGCAGTTGTCAACCTCCAGTCATAGTTCTGCTTGAGGTCCCTCCTTCATTGCTGACTGATCCATGCTGCTACACCTGTGCCTTCCCCTCATGTCCAGAGATGGCTCAAGGATTCTTCTTCCAGTGTGGTGCTCCATTGGTGGACCTTTTCACTGCTTCTGAAAATGTTCTGTGCCCTGTGTTTTGTGCTCTTCAGCTTCTTCCTCAAGGGTCTCCAGTGTATATATTTTCCACATTTGGTGGCATGTTAGCAGTCTGTACGCATTTGACGCATTACTTCTGATCTTGTAACATCTAGCCCCAGATCCCTTACTTTTGAATTTCCCAGGATCAGACTGGATCCGGAAGATTTTTCTTCGAGCAATACCCTTGTGTGATAGGTGGCGTTGTTTGGCTCCACGTGGTGTCTCCATGTCACCTATACAGGCACCACCTCTGCACACGGACGTCCGTTCTTTTCTTTCCGCACCAGTCAAATGCTGATCCGGGAAGAGAGCTACCCTCTTTCACTTTTTGACAGAAGTTTTCTACTTTTTGTCGACCCCTTTTTTGGTGTGTAGGAAGGCATGTTCTCCAGGAAGATTAAGGTGTAAACCATTTGGCGCCTATCACCGCGCCATGTCAGTGAGGGACCTGCATTTGGTTTGCCTATTGTGTCTGGAGCACGACCACGGCTCAGTCGCTCCGACTGCCCGGTCATGGCACTGAAGGCTTTGAGCGAGCGGTCCCGCAAGCTGCTTGCGGCCCCGCTGGTGACGCAACGCCTGACTCCTCTGAGGTTCTGATCCCCTTCTAGAAGAATGTCCCGGCGCCGCTCCAAAGTCCTCTTCCTCCCACTTAAGATAGTCGGGACATTAAGGTAAGAAGAAAAAGAACTCGAAGTGTCCTTCGACTTCTTCCTGTCTGACGCGACGGAGGAACATCGGCATTCTAGGCCTCGTTCTCCAGAGCCTGGGCCAACTACATTGATTCATCATATACTGACAGTTTTGAAATTATGTTGCTACTGCCATGTTTCTTTGGACTCTCTCTTTTAGCCAAGCACTTTAGGGGTACCCTTTGGCTGAAGAGTGGTAATCGAACACGTGACCAGTTAATCTCTAAAAGAATTTTTTTTTAAGACACCTGGTATTACTGGTATTTGGGGATCTTCTTTGGTTTCAAGATTGTTTGTGAAGACAAACCGGAAGAATTCTAGTTATGCTTTATTTTTGCTTTTTTTTTTTTTACAGATGACACTACGTATTTACACAAAATTCTGTGTATAAGGCTATCAATCTGTGACTACTTGTATAAACGTCTGTTTCCTTTGTACACATTATTTTCCCGTTCTTTATGCAGAGTAACGAATTGAGATTCCGGTGGCGACGAATGCCCATGAAACCCCCTTGAGGGTCTAACAGAGGGCAGAAACATGTTGACCCAATAATAGGGGTATATTTTCGCAAGCCCCCAATACTCTTAGTTTTTAATCCTGCCCCAGAACATCGCACAATATAGACATTTGGTTTGCTGGAGACAGTTGTAACAATTTTCACACAGTTATGTTTTCATTTTTGCACTCTGCCCCTCACTTACTGTGTTTTTTGGTCCCCTCTTACCAACAAACAAATAAAACACCTCCGTTCCTCTTCCATCCTTTTTGGAGAGTTGAAGCCCACACTGGGGACCTTGCGGCCCCAATGTGTGGAGGGAACCCTATGATGAAGCATGTCACCTTCGGTTGAGTGAGGGTTCTTGTCCTTAAAAAAGATCCCCCTACTTTGCACAACACTCTAGAGTTTTTTTCTTGACTTGAGTTAATACAATTGTGTCTTTAGTGTGTTTGAGACTATACCTAGTGTGAGTAATCATCGACTCCACACCTCGCCACTTTCCTGGGAGCTGGAGCAACCCGCTCAAATGAATTTTATGAGGCTATGTGCCTCATTTTTGTGCTGCCTGACTCCTCCGGCGCGCATTCGGGCCCTACGCCGGCAGTTCTGGCAGTGGAGCTCTGATCTGAACACGGATCTGGTTTGGCACCAGTCGTGTCACTGTGATCTTCCCCGACGCTGGTCCAGATCTTTCTGGAGCCCACCAGCGGCGCTAGCCCAGTTCTGATCCCTGATGACACGGAGTCAGGACCGCGTTGACAGACGCAATTTCTGGTGTCAACCGGTTCCATTGATCGTATGTTGTTGCCTGAGTATTATTTAAACAGGCCAGGCTTGGGAGAACAATGGGAGGGGTCACTGAACCCTTAAGAATACCAGCAGTATGATCAAGACATAGACTGGTATGAGGCCAGTGGATCGGATACCTCCCAGATACTGGCATGCTTTCTCCACTTACTGTGGCTACGAGGAAGGGTGCTTCCTATGTGATGATGGTGCGCAGGGTAGCCGAGGTCCTTGACCTACTCACAGTGGCGGTCAAGATTAACATTTTGACAGAGGTGCTACAGCCAGGGCTTCCTTTATGGAACCCCTGCTCCCGTTCAACAAAGCTTTCACGGATGTCCTTCTGGAAACCTGGTCCAAGCCCAGCACAGGGGCTCCTGTGAAAAGGACGATCGCCCGCCAGCACCACCCTGGGTGACCCAAATTTCCTTATTCTCCACCCCAGAGAGCTTGGTGGTCAGAGCCTTCATTTCCCATGGCATGTTCCTAGCTGCTCCCTTTTACAGGGAATCCAAGAGGCTGGACAGTTGAGGCAAGAAATTGTTTTCTTCCGCCAGTCTTGCATTGCGGTCGGGGAGAGGATATAGCTTTACGGGTAGAGCAGTCGACCTCGAAGCTGGAGAATGGGGTTCGAGTCTTAGCAACCACCCTCAACATCCTGTGATTCTATGCAAATCACTTAATCTCCCCGTGCCTAACAAAAATGAATGTGTCCATCTGTAACGAAACTGGTGCTCATGTAAAGCGCCCTATGATACCCGATATCTATAGGTCAAGTTCGCGCTACATCAAACAAAAACAAAAACAACAACAAAAAAACACTGCATTCTTATTGGGCCATTATTCCCACTCTCTGAGGGGAAACTGTTGTACAAGTGTTGCTGCCGGTCCCGGAGGAGTCCCGGGCCGTCCTCTCCCAAGCAATATCAGATAGGAGAGATGCAGCAAAGTTCTCCATCTGATGTGGTTTAGACATGACTGTCTCATTGGGCAAAGCGATTTCCACGATGGTGGCTGTTAAACATCTGGCTTTTTGTGGGCTGTCCATGCCTTGCTCATGGACATTTTTGAGACCAGGCAGACACAGCGCTGGAGCACTTTAAGGAATTCTTTGCTACAGCCATGTCCTTGGGCCTCTCAGCTTCCCGCTGCCTTTTGCTCCTTTCGTGACTATAAAGGGGGTTTTAAATTACACCAAACCTATTCCAGCCACCGAGCTGCGCTAGTTCCACAACCCCTGCCCAGATGATGATACAGTTGGTTCTGACCACAAGGGTCGGGTAGCCAGAGGTCTGGTCAAACCACCACCCTCCACCAGCTTCAGCCTCCAAGCCCTCCTAGTCTTGCCCTTCCATATCATGGAAGGGCATATCCAAGCCCTCCTAGTCTTGCCCTTCCATATCATGGGCGTCCAGTTAGTGGCAGGATCAGCTATCACCTCGACCACTGGCGCAATGTCACATCGGACTGGTGGGTCCTGCAGAACATCCGATGGGGCTCTTGAGACCACTCTTCCCTCAATGCCTTCTTCCTATGACCAGCTGACTGAGGATCATTTAATTTTACTCCAGGAGGTAGTCACGTCTCTATTGGCCATGGGAGCCATAGAGAAGGTTCCGACACCAGAATTAGGCCACGGTTGCTATTCATGCATTACGGTGCTCATGTGCTGATGACGGCTGTGGGCCGTCATGAACCCACCCACTTTGAAAAACGCCCCACAGGCGCAGAATCGTTGCCGCACCCAAGGGGTTAAGGGCACATTCCACCAGAGCGAAGGCTGCTACCACTGCTTTGCCAATGTGGAGTCCCAGTCCTGGAAATGCCAATAATAAAATAATAATAAAAACCCACATAAGTTATTGGCCAGTTATTTTCATAGGAAGCCAATACCGATACACATTTAAGGCAGAAAGGGCATGTTGATAATTTGAGCTAATTGAGTGTTTCGAGGACAGGTAAACTGTCATAATAATGTCAGATAACCTGCCAGCCTGTTTGCAAGTGACATATGACATAGTAGACTTTTAATAAAGGGGATGGGATATCCATAATGTTTGTGATTGAGTAATCGGTCTACCAAACTCTAAATCGGACCCTAAGTCTGTTTCTTTGGGTATGCTTGAAGATCAGTGATCTGGACCCTAATGCAAGCATGAAAAATGCCCCCCTCCAATCCCTTGAAATGGTTGCAACTGTTGCATTTGGGGTGCAGTGGACCCTCTAACCCCTCGATCTCAGTGCCACTGCACCGGCTACCATTTTGATAGGTACGCACAAATTGAAGAGCATAGCATGCATTCACTTCTCTTACTTGAATTATGTAGTTGATTGTTAAGACACACATCGGAGCCCCGCAGAAGAGACAAACGATCAAGGAACCACAAGACCCAGAAACACGCCTGCTCAGAACTACCCTTCCCAGAAGGCATAGCGCGGCGAACGCACGAGGAGGGCACACCGTATAAACCACAGGAAGCCAGCAGTCGGCGTCGGATATTTTGAATATTAGGCGCGAGTCCGTTTTGCCGAAGCTTCAAGGAAGGTGAGCTCCCTGTTGCGTGTGAGAGTGGTGGAAGCGCAGGACGCTTTAACTGAGAGGCGTCAAGACACAAACCGGACCCTGCCATTCAAGGGCGTTTGTGACCCGTCCTCTTCCTTTGCCTGTCCCCGCTCGAGGGTTATCGAGTGCTTCGGACTCCGGTCCTTTACAGACAATTGCCAGTCCCCGCTCGAGGGTTACCGAGCGCTTGGGACTCCGTCCCTTCATAGACATTGGCCAGTCCCCGCTCGAGGGTTATCGAGCGCGCAGGACTCCGATCCTTTACAGACAATTGCCTGCCCCCACCGAGGGTTATCGAGCGCTAGGGACTTCGTCTCTTCCTAGACATTGGCCAGTCCCCGCTCGAGAGTTATCGAGCGCTTCGGACTCCGGTCATTTATAGACATTTGCCAGTCCCCGCTCGAGGATTATCGAGCGCGAGGAAATAGGCTGAACCTCATTTCGTTATTGTTTGTGTTTGCCCTCCGTTGGAGCGTGTCAGGACTGACACGAGTGCGGAGGACGACTTTATCGCGCTAACCAGCTTATTCACTAATCGAGTGCCATTGTCGGCCATTAATTAGCACGGTGTCCTCTGTTGGTGGGTGCTAGGACGGGCATCCGTGCAGAGGACGGTTGGAACATCTGCCGTAGCCCTACCCTGTATTGCATATTATATAGTTGCATCTGGTAGGAGCAAGCAGAAATAAAGAGCTGGTTTTATCATCAAGACAAGTCTGTTACGTCTTCTTGAGGTTCAAACAGGGGTGTTCTAGGGTGGTGTCAGGGTTACCCGATCCCGAGGAAACCAGGATTACATTGATACACCGCTAACAATTGTGCAAAGAGCAAATTTTCAAGGATTTCTACTCTAAAAGATGATGAGGATTGATCTAGATGTTATTCAGTTCACACTTTTACAAAACATTAAGCATTGCTTTGTTGACTTTATTTGTGAGAGTCTGACCTGATGGGACAAGTAGTGTTGCTGTATATGCTTCGGAATCCTTCAGTTTGTTAGCTTTAGTCACTTAGTGCAACCTGCTATTATAGCCGTAAGGTCCTTTGGAAAATGTAGCTTCAAAAAAGGAATTCTGGTTTTGTTAATTTAGCTCTGTGACAGATTATTCATCCCCCTCACCCGATTTCTATATCATTTCAGTGGAACCAATTTTTTTAAAAACACATTTTATTAATTTTCCAACTTTAGCATCATACATAAAGGAGAATCAAACATATATTTGGTATTCATCAGGCCTCTCTCTTCAGACCATCAAGTGCAAGTGCGTCTTTTTGGTTTCCCAGACAATATACCAGGCATTGTGCACATCGATTACAGTCTTGATAGCTATTGCGAACAGTCGGAGTTGTACATTTATAGTCTAGAGTGGGCTGCTTAACATTATTATGCTTGTACTGAGAGCCCTGAGAAGGTAAGAATTATTGTAGAGCTTTTTTCAAACCCCCGCCCGCTCCCCCCTCCCCTCCATTAACTCAGCTGGCCCTGACCCATCCTTAGTTAATTGCTGTACCCCTACTATTTAGCCGTCCCGCTCTCGGTTTTGCGTGTGTATATACTAAGATTTTGTTTTTGAACTCGCAAATCCACATGCGTGGTTACATTATGTTTGCTGTGAGGGGGTAAGGGGGGGTAGTGGAGGGGTGACGTATGGGGCAGACCCCATTGGGGGACCAGGGGGTGCGCCTATTGTTCTTGTGCTACCGGAACAGGCGCCTGTGCACGTAGATTGAAGGCTTCCAGGATGGCATCTCATTCCATGGAGATTAGTTTTGTTGTGCAACCCATGGGCTTCCTGTCGCCTAATTGATGCGCTTTCTACACTATCTCACTACCTCCCAGTGCCAGCCATGGAGCGGTGGGGGTTTGGCTGATTTCCACCGCATGGTGATGGCGCGTTTTAGCCATGAGCAGGGCTAGGTCTGTGAAGTGGTACCTTCAGTGCTTTTGTGCGCCGAGTGAGGCTCAACAAGCCATTACCTGCCGTACACGGCACAGGGGCGCCCGTTGCCGCAGCAGTAATTGACACCACCTCTGCCCAAAACCCAGCAAGCTCTGGGCACTGCCATAACCTGTGGAGCAAGTTTGCCTCTTCTGCCTTGCATCTAGGACAATGGTGTTGTGTGTTTGGAAACATACACTGCAGTCGGTGTGGTGTGAGATATGCCCTATGAATGATCATGTGTTGAATAAATTGGAATTTGGCGTTCTGTGGGATTTTTCTGGGGTATTCTAAAATAGTCCCATTCTTTCTGTCCAGGTCCCTAGACCATTAAGTGCGCAAGTCTGTCAGGGTAATGCCCGTATGTGTTCTAATGCTTTTGTATAGCCATTTAGTGAGGTGCCGGCAATTTCCCATGAGATATGTCATGTGGACCAGTTCGTGTTGAGCAGGTGCTTCCCTCCGTGGGGCCCAATGTTTTTTCACATATTGTAAAACCACGGCATGTGTGAGGTATAGTTTGTCTGTGACCCCGTTATGCCTGGTGAAGTAACCATGGTACTTGTGGGTGCCGTCCTCGAACAATGCACCTACCGTGGCTACCCCGCCCTCGACCCAGGCCAGTATCCTCCGTTTAGTAAGCAGGCCGGTAGGGTGGGGATTCCTACTAGTGGTGTGTTGTCAGAGTATGGGGGCAACTGTGTCTGTAGTGTAAGGATTTTTTCTAGTATGTAAGTGCAGTACTTAAGATTGTTGGGTGGTTAGGGGCATTCTGGCCCACGGGAGCAGGAGTGTGTGCAGTTAACCTCGGTCGAAAGTTTTGTAGATATTTCATGTAAATTATGCCTGCTAACTAGAATGATAGCCTCTGCAGCTGGCTTGCGTACCAGTAGGTGTGGTTCTGTAGTAGGGGATCTCTGTGTATAGTCATAATCTAGTGAATAGTCCTGCCCATGTGCGTGGACCCCGGAGCAATCAAAAATAATCTCTTAAGTCGTCAAAAATTGCAGACCTGCACAGACACTTAAGAGCGAATTTAAAAACATATAATGCAGCCTATATCCACAGGCTACACTGTCCAGTACTTCAACTAGAAATTCCACCAAAAACCCACAAACAGCACAGCCTGTCCAGTGTTTTCCACAGAGAAAATCCTTCCCCTACCAGCAGAAGCCTCTGGAATGATAGAGAAAGTGGTGGACAGACAAGCCCCATAGGCTGCCATTATGCGGCTCAAAACAGGATACTGTGCCTTTAAGAGAACCTTCCAGAACTCTCTCAGTATCCCAGAATGCACAGCAGGTCCCCTTTACTTTGTTCTTTTTTCCGGCTCCTGCTAGCAGGACCCTGGAGCATTGAGCTCTCCCTTTTTAGGGTTTCTCTACAGATTTTTTCACTTTTCAAGTGTTTGAGTGCTTTCATTTGAAGTACTCTGGTGCTTTCTTTCTTGTGTGTGTCTTTCAGCACTCTTTTATTTGTCACAATTCCTGCTTTGTTTGACAAATGCCCAGAGTGCTCAAGGAAGAAGGCCAAGTCGGACCCACACGCGGTGTGCATCATCTGCCTTCCCTCTTCTAATGTTCCGGAGGAGTGTGACATTTGCCAGTCCTTCTCCAGCAGGACCCTGAGAGACAGGATGAAGATCAGGCTCCAGGGCCTGGAAGATAGAAGATAGAAGACTGAAGGCACAAGGTGAGTCTGGGCATACTTCATATTCCCATACTGAGGGCTCTCCAGGGGCAGGAAGACCAGCAAACGTCCGTGTTCTCCGCCGGCGTCGATAGCACCGTCGATGGCGTCGAGAGGGATGACTGCAGTCTGTTCCCCGTCTCCCCAGGGCTCTGGGTCGAGGCGACGTTCGGCGTCGAAGGGACTGACTAGACCGCCGTCGAGATCGCCGTTGACGATCTCTTCGTCGTCGAGTCATCGACGTCGAGAGGCCCGGCGGCGGCGCTCGACATCGAAGCGACACCGCCGTTCGCCTTCAGCGAAGAGGTGGAGGTCGCCGTCTCGGGGGCGTTCGCCGTCGAGACGGAGGCGTTCGCCGTCGAGACGAGGGCGTACGACATCGAGGGAATGTCGTTCGCCAACGAGGCGGCGTTCTTCGACGCCAAAGAAGCGCAGAAGAAGTTCGTTCTGGTGCCAGGAGTTCCTCTGGGTCTGCTGGGACGCGCAGACGTGTGCCGATAAGCTCTGCCTCGCCATTGCCTCCGCCTAAGAAGAGAAGGGAGTCACAGGGCTCTGTGTACTCTGAGGTATATACACCTCCTAAGCCGAGGACACCTACCGCTCCTCCGTTGCCCTAGGATCCTCCGCCGCGGAATCCTACTCCGCCTCCGCTTCTACCGCCCCCTCCTCATTTTCATCCTCTGCTTCCTCCTTCTGGACTGCCGGTGGTTCCGCCGAGGACGGCTTCACTACCACGGTACCCGACGCCGCCTAAGAGGACTCCTCAGCCGAGGCGCCCGGTCAGGCCGCAGTCTCCTGCTCCTGTGAGGCCTGTGGAGCGTCCGAAGTCTCCTGCTCCTGTGAGGCCGGTGGAGCGTCCGAAGCCGAGGAGATCGGGTTCTCGCTCCGACCGCAGGGGGAGATCACGTAGTCGTCACCGGTCGTTGACAAGATCAAGACGACGCCATCGGAGGCGAAGGTCCAGATCACACACAATCTCTTCTGAGACCAGGGAATACTCGCCGACTTTGTCGGAATCCCCGGGGACGAGGGTGTCTCCTGTAGACGACATTGTCTCATTCCAAGATGTTCTGCTGAGGGGTGCGTCTAGGTTGGGCATCACTGTGACGGTGCCTACGCCCACGACGTCCGTGATTTTCGAGACGCTACATAAAAAACACCTGTCTCGACCGTTGCTGCCTCTAGTACCAGGATTGGTGGAGCCCGCCGAGGAGTTGTTTCTCACTCCGGCGGTGACGAAGGCGGCCCCCTCCAGGCTCCTCAAGAAGTACCGGGATCCGGATTCTGACCCGGCCTTTCTTAGGATGGATCCGACACCGGACTCGTTCATAGTGACTGCGGCTAGGAAGCAGCATGCCACCACCCCGTCGTCTACAGTGCCTCCTGATAAGGAGAGCCACTGGATAGACTCAGTTGGCAGGAAGGTCTGTGGGACAGCATTTACCACAATGAAGGCGGCCAGTGCCGTGGCATTGCTAGGGCGATACAATCGAGCCTTATGGGAGTCCCTCCAGCAATTCGCTGAGCTCCTTCCTCGAGAGAAGAAAGAGGACTTTCAGGAGATTCTGAATGAGGGGATGTTGGTGTTCAACCAACTCATCAGCGCGGCTGCTGATGTGTCTCTTCTGGCGGCACATGGGTACTGCCATGGTATCAACCAACGGCGCCACGCTTGGCTTCGCCTTACATCTCTCAAGCCAGAGGCTCAACAGTGGTTGGCCAACCTACCTTTCTCAGGGGAAACCCTGTTTGGCAAGCATGCAGACGACGAGATGGCACGCATGAAAGCGGAGGCCGAGACCCTGACGTCTGTCAGGTTGCAAAAGCCCAAGGAGAAGACCTACCGCCCGTTCCAGAGACAGTTCGGGGCGCAAGGCAGAAGGTGAGGACAGGCTTCGGGACAGCAGCAACAACAGCAGCAGCAGTTCCGGAGGCCCTTCCAGAAGCGCCAGAAGGGCAGTAGCGAACAAAGGCCCGGCCGGGTCTAGGCCCTGAGTGGTTACTTCCCTTGCATCCGTTTCCCACTCCGGTGGGGGGAAGCGTTCAATTTTTTCTGGCAGAGTGGAGAAAAATTACTCTGGACAAGTGGGTGCTGAATATTGTTTGCAATGGATACAGTCTTCGGTTTACCAGCCCGCCTCCAGCAATTCCACCGTTCAGCTCGCAGTTGCAGCTGCGCGAGCTCCAGGCGGAGGCCGATACCCTGTTAAGGAAAAGGGCGATAGACGTACCTCTGTCTCAAAGGGGAAGAGGTCTGTACTCACGGTTCTTTCTGGTTCGCAAGAAGGACGACAACGAGTTCAGGCCAATCTGGATTTGCGACAAGCAAACAAGTGGATTCGCAGAGAGATATTTTGCATGCTGTCGTTGCATCTGATTTATCCTCAGCTGCAACAGGGAGACTGGCTATGTGCTATAGACCTACAGGATGCTTACTTCCATGTGCCCATTGCACAGAAACACAGGAAGTTCCTGCGATTCCAAGTCGTCTCTCCGCGGCTGGGGGGCGCACTCCGGAGACTTACAGATAGAAGGACGTGGTCCCCGACGGAGTCCACGTATCATATCAATTTCCTGGAACTCAGAGCTGTTCACTTGGCGCTGAAGGCCTTTCATCCGTCCTTCCAGACCAAATCTCTGCTTGTACAGACTGGCAATACGACCACGATGTATTACCTCAACAAGCAGGGGGGCTCGAGATCACGCACTCTGTCTCAGGAGGCGCAGGCGATCTGGCGCTGGCTTCTGGCCAGAGGACTGGTGATAACGGCTACCCATCTACCAGGTGTGCAGAATGTTCAGGCGGACGCACTGAGCAGACTGATTCAGGAACACCACGAATGGGTCATAAACGACGAAGTACTAGGAGAAGTCTTCGCAAGGTGGGGGACTTCAGACATAGATCTGTTCGCCACCGCCGAAAACAGCAAATGCCGAGACTTCGCCTTCAGGTACTACCAGCAGGGGACGCTAGGGAATGCGCTATGGATCAACTGGTCGAACAGCTTTCTGTACACTTTTCCACCCATTCCCCGGATTCCGGAGGTGCTCATCAAGCTCGCCCACTCCAGGACGCGGATGATCCTGATCGCCCTGGAATGGCCCAGGCAGTGGTGGTTCACGGACCTGCTTCATCGGTCTCTCCTTCCTCACATACGGCTGCCGTGCCGGCCGGACCTTCTTACGAAGTTCGGGGGGCAGATGGTGCACCCCAACCTCTCGTCTTTGAGTTTGGCGGCATGGCTCCTGAGATAGGGCAATATGGCCATTTCAATCTACCAGAAGATTGTATGGACATACTGAAGGAGGCTAAGCGACCTTCGACTAGGACTTCCTATGCTTACAAGTGGAAGAGGTTCTGCATCTGGTGCAAGTCCAAGAACTATGATCCAACGACACGTAAGGAAGATGTCATCCTTCCGTATCTTCTACATTTTGCGCAGTCTGGCCTTAATTTCCATTCCATTAAGGTTCATCTTGCTGCGCTGACTGCCTACAGGAAATGCCCTTCACAGACTTCCTTCTTCCAGATCCCTGTGATCAAGGATTTTTTGGAAAGCTTGAAGAAAGTATTCACTCCTGTCCGGCTTCCTTCGCCTTCATGGGA
The DNA here is from genome assembly GCF_964263255.1 of Lissotriton vulgaris. NCBI lineage: Eukaryota > Metazoa > Chordata > Amphibia > Caudata > Salamandridae > Lissotriton > Lissotriton vulgaris. The sequence goes on from NC_141688.1 coordinate 22,093,965, forward strand.
ATTGAATGTGGTGCTGTCCAGATTGATGAAGGAGCCTTTTGAACCTATTCATAAGGCTTCCTTGCAGCACCTGTCCTGGAAGGCGGCGTTCCTCGTGGCCATCACATCGGGCTGCAGGGTGAGTGAAATTCAGGCGTTGTGTTGCCAAGAACCTTATACTGTATTTCATGCTGCTAAGGTTGTTATGCGTACTCACCCTAAATTTCTTCCAAAGGTTATTTCTGATTTCCAGGTTAACCAGACCATAACTTTACCTTTGTTTTTTTCAGAATCCTTCATCTCCAGCGGAAAGGTCTCTGCATTCCCTGGATGTTAGGAGGGTGTTGAAATATTATCTGGATAAAACCAAAGATATTCGTAGGTCAGACCAATTGTTTATCAATTATGGATCAGTCAGGACCGGTCTTGCTACCTCAAAACAGTCCATCTCCAGGTGGATTGTGTCCTGTATACAATTGTGTTACCAAAAGGCTAATAAGACCTTAAGGGGTAAACCTAAGGCTCATTCCACCAGGGGCAAAGCTGCCACGACTGCTTTGCTGCGTAATGTTCCAATTGCAGAAATCTGCAAGGCGGCCACTTGGAAGTCGGTCCATACCTTTGCTAAGCATTACTGTCTGGACACTGATGCCAGGACAGACGCTCAGGTTGGGCAGGCTTCGCTGCGAAATCTGTTCGCACAGTAGTGGTGTTATTTTTCTTTTCTCCACCGCCGCTTTGGTGTGGGGATGGGCTTTCCATTCTATTCACTAGATTATGACTATACACAGAGATCCCCTACTACAGAAGGAGTAGTTTCGGTCCTGTAACTCAAGTTCTGTAGTAGGGGTATCTCTGTTTTAGTCCTAATCGTCCGCCCTCCTCCCCGGTGGAGAAAGATAATCATGTAAGGAATGCTACAGGTCTGGCGTGTTACGCCTTCCAAAAGAACTGAAAGTAAAGGGGACCTACTGTGCATTCTGGGATACTGAGCGAGTTCTGGAAGGTTCTCTTAAAGGCACAGTATCCTGTTCTGAGCCACATAGTGGCAGCCTATGGGGCTTGTCTGTCCACCACTTTCTCTATCATTCCAGAGGCTTCTGCTGGTAGGGGAAGGATTTTCTCTGTGGAAAACACTGGACAGGCTGTGCTGTTTGCGGGTTTTAGGTGGAATTTCTAGTTGAAGTACTGGACAGTTTAGCCTGTGGATATATGCTGCATTATCTGTCTTTAAATTCTCTCTTAAGCGTCTGTGCAGGTCTGCAATTTTTGACGACTTAAGAGATTATTTTTGATTGCTCCGGGGTCCACGCACATGGGCGGAACTATTCACTAGATTATGACCTTAACAGAGATACCCCTACTACAGAACTGGAGTTACAGGACAGAAACTACTCCAAATCCAGGACCCCCAGACCACCCTTATCCATGTCCAGCTGCAGTTTAGCCAGGCCCACTCTACGCCGTTGTCCCAGATCAGGTCAGTCAGTATCTTGTTCATCGAGGTAAGTGTATTTGTTGAAATCACTACTCGTAAATTTGCAAAAAAATATAGTTGACGGGCAGAACCACCATTCTGGAAATCGCCTCTCTACCCATCACCGAGAGTGGTAGGGACGTCCAGAATGCGACCTAAGATCAAAGCGCTCAGATAGTTTTGTTCAGATTCCTCTCTCTAAGGTCTGGTGTGTTTCTGTAAATTTGTATGTCCAGGTATTTAAAGGTATGGGGGGCAACCGCCAGTTCGAATTGCCCAAACTGTATCGCATCTGGGTTTCCCTCCGGGTGGAAGAAGAAGGCCTGCGACTTGGTCTCATTTATGATAAGCCCTGAAAGTAGTGCGAAATGAGTGTAGATCTCCGGAATCGGTGTGAGGTCAGTAGCCAAGTCACCTATATATAATATTATGTTGTCTGCATAGGAAGATAACACGTGTTGTAGTGCCTGCCCAGACGGATCCCCTTCTACTCCTCTGCTAGCCGTATCTTGAGAGCCAGCGGTTCTAGAGCTAGTACAAATAATAAAGGCGACAGCGGGCAACCCTGTTGAGTGCTCATGCTAATGGGGTATTCCTGTGAGATGTGTCTGCCAGTGAGGGCCCTTGCAGTGGGGGGTGAGTACAATAGCTGAATCAATTTCATATAGTCTGGCGGTATGCCAAACGTTCCCAGTATCTGAACCATGTAATCCCACCTAAGAGTATTGAACGCCTGTCTCATGTCTAATGTAATGCAACCAGCCTTGTGATTATCTGAGGGAGTGGTTTCCATGGCGTGGTACAGCCTCCTAATATTAAGCGAGGTGCTCCGCGCTGGCACATACCCGCATTTGTCTGGGTGGATTACGCAAGAACCTTACTCAGTGTTTTATATTATTTTGTGAGCAGGGATAAGGGTCTATATCCCAAGATGCCTAATGGCGAGCGGCCCGGCTTAGGGAGGGACACCACTAACGCCTGCATCGTGGTGTAGGGTAGCATTCCTCAGTCTATCGCAGCATCGTATAGTCGCTCTAGGTATGGGACCAGGGCGTCTGCGTATGTGAACTCGACAGGAAGGCCATCTAGGCCGGGGGCCTTGTTTCGCTGGAAGTCATGGATGGCTTATTTAATTTCCTCCTTCATGATTGGGCCGGAGAGGTCTTTTTGCACTGCTTGTGTGACTTTAGGGAATGGGATGTCAGTTAGGAATGCATGGAGAGAGTCTTCTGTCATTGGTGGAGGGGGCTGGTATAGGGTTTGGTAATACTCACAAAAGGTGGTATTACGGTCTTGCTGTGTGTCTACAATGTCCCACATGGTAACCTCATGTATTGGGGTCTGCGAGAGGTCGTCTCTAATTATACGCGCCAGGAGAGGGCCAGCTTTGTCAGCTTCAGCATGCTTAGTGCGCATGCAGGCAGTGTAATCAACTTGTCTTAGCATTTCTACCAGCTCTGTATATTTGATGCAGGATTCCTGTAGTGCTGCACCCCTGGTAGGGTCTACTGCTGCTTCCTGTACTAGTTTATTCAGTGAGTTTTCCACCTCAGTTACGTTGTTTTGTATTTGTTTCCTAACCCCTGCCGTGATGCCAATTGCAATTCCCCTGATCACCGTCTTGAATGCATCCCACTCCACCTGCGACGAGGAGGCAGTGCCAGCATTCTCAGCGAAGTAATTTGTGATTCCCGCTGATAGTGTGCTGCGAAAGACCGGGACTTCTAGCATCTGGGGCCATAACTTCCAGGTGGGGACTGGAGTGGGGATTCTGCCCCAAACGAGAGTGACCTCTAATGGGTTATGGTCTGAGAAGGTATTTCCCGTGGCATGCGTTATCTGGGTAGTGGTAGGAATAGAACATAAGATCCTGTCTATTCTAGTGTGCAGCTGGTGTGGGTGTGAGAAGGAATATTCCCTGCTCCTCGGGTACTTCAACAGCCAGGCATCCCCCAGGGACCAGCCCTCCACCCAGTTGCATAGTGCATCAGCCTGCCTATTTGCGTCTGCGCCTTGGAGGGGGGGGATGTGATCTATCCATGTCTAAATCGAGCACTGCATTGTAATCCCTGCCTAGTATTCATGGGTTTGCTGCCCAGGGCGCAAGTACAGGGTTGAGGCTCAGAAGGAATTCATCCTGCTCGTAGTAAGGGGCGTATGTGCTCCCTTTGTGTGCCATCTAGGGTACTTCTCACCTGTATATATTTCCACATTGGGTCCACCCGATGTTCCAGCAACTTGAAGGGAACGCCACTCCGTATCCAGATGGAGGCGCCTCGTGCAAAGGCGAAGTAGGATGTGGAGAAGACTTGGCCTCTGCATTTCTTGCACAATTTGACTGCCTCGGCTGCGGTGAGGTGGGACTCCTGCAGAAAGACTATATGCGCATGTCGCCTGTTTAACTGCGCATGGATTCTATGCCTTTTATATATGGACCCCAGTCCCCTTATGTTCCAGGTTATTATTTTGTAGCTATCCTGCATGTGTATGTGTAGTATACCAGTGTCCTGCGCATTTCCAGCGAGAGGGGGACAGCAGTGTGTGGAGTAGCAGGGGATGTGGAGCCAAGCTGTACGAACATTTGAACTCTAACAAAGAATATTCGGTCCAGTGGCAGAACAATGCTGGTCCAAACCATATTTACAACAGTGTTAGCTATTAACTGTGTAGCTGTTACTTTTGCCATGGGGGTGAGCGTCTCTAGACAGTGCGAGCTCTACGCAGCCCGGACCGACTTTAATAGTGTGTATCAAGATCAGGATTTCCGAAAAAGGGTGCTTCTGTGCTTACAGAGATTATTCTAATTTGGTGTATCGTGTTCAGCTGCCGTTGCTTCTTTCTACACACCTGGCTCTAACCTAAGAAGCCCGCTGCAGTTTGAGGCTGTTTTCAGAGTCTGAGTGTACAGTGTGTTTTCTTCAGAGGATTCCAAGGATATTTGGTGCGTGCCTTCCCAGAACTTGCTGACTGTCACTAGCGCCCCTGCTCGTCCCTTCTGAGCCAGGTCTGGTGGGGGGGTTCCTGGTCTGGGAATACAGCGTTCATCACTCGGCATCGCAATCGTTGGCTCCGTTTGGGCTTTGGGGCACTAGATGCACTGTGAGGATGGTCCGGACACCAACAGGGGGAACATTATCTCGAGGGGTGACCGCCCGGACCTTCTCCAGAACGCGCGCTCCCCCACGCTCCTGAACACTACTAGCCGCAACGCATTGTGCTGTAACGCCTTACTGGATCTGGCTATCATTCATAATTGGTATCGTTATTACTGTAATTGTGATCGTCTTGTTTTTGCCGGTCTCCGAAGCAATTAAAGCGTTTTCCACGCGTAGTGCCGCACTATCTGCTCTGCATCATAGCGCGACCTTGCTGAGGCTTTTCTGCATGTTAATAAAATAGACTGCACACTCGGTGCATTTGAACATTTGCTGCCCCTGTCTCGCTTTCCCTTTGACCCTCCATTTTGTTGTTGGTTTCCCCTGGCCCGCCCCTCATCCCCGCTACCGCCTCCCTTCTGCCCCTCCCACGCTCCGCCCCCTTCACTCTCCATTTATGACAGATGTCCCAACGCGCAGCGTCCACGCGCTGCGGCCGCGCCGAAGGTGCGCCAAAGGTAAGCCCGTCTACGCCCATCCGCGCCTGGACCGCGCCCAGCGCCAGACCCCCTGGCCCCCGTACCACCCACAACCCCCCGCATTACATACAACGCCTCTACCCTCATAGCCCTAAACCCCGGTCGACTCCCCAACTGCGCCCAAGCCGCTCCTGGACACACCCATGGACCCTTCACATGCAACTCCTGCAAGTATGACGGCACCAAGACCAACTCCTCATCCACTAACACCAAACAGAGACCTGACACCAACCACCTAAAATGCATCCTGCTCAACACCCGCTCGGTCCACAGACACGCCATCGACCTTTGGAATCTACTCGACACCATCTCTCCGGACGTCGCCTTCCTAACAGAAACATGGATGAACGCCTCCTCAGCCCCGGAAGGCTACAAGATCATCCGAAAAGACCGCACCCACCAAACTGGAGGAGGCATCGCTATCGTCCATAAGAATTCCATCCGCATCTCAACCAGCACAGACGTCAACCTCGCTAGCGCCGAACACCTTCACTTCCAGATCCACACCGACCCCAAGACCACACTCAGAGGCACCCTCCTCTACAGGCCACCAGGACCCCGTGCAAAATTCAGTGAAGACATCACTGACTTTATCACCCCACACGTCCTCCCCTCCGAGGACTACATTCTATTGGGAGACCTCAATTTTCACCTGGAAAAGAACAACGACAACAACACCACCACTCTTCTGGACAATCTTGCCAACCTCGGACTCAAACAACTTGTCAATACCCCCACTCACTACGCAGGTCACACACTCGACCCTATCTTCACCTCCAGCAAACATATCTCCTTCAGTCACACCACAGCTCTCCATTGGACGGACCACAGCTGCGTTCACTTTATCTACAAAAAGACCACAACAAACAACCATCCTCAACCTACTCTGCGAAGAAACTGGAACAAAATCACCATCGACCAGATCTCCTCATCGCTTCTTCAAAACCCCCCCTGCCCACTCTTCGAACCCCAACCAAGCAGCCATTAACCTCACTCAATGGATAACCAACAGCGCCGACAACCTAGCACCTTTGAAAAAACGTCAAATCAAAGTAGGCAGCAAAAACGCCCCCTGGTTCAACGATGATCTTAAGAAATCCAAGAAACTCTATCGCTCCCTTGAGAAGGCCTGGAAAAAAGACCCAAACACCAGCACCAGGGACGCCTTCAAAAACGCCACCCGCATACACCACCAACTGATCCGGACTGCCAAGAAAGCTGCATTCAAAGACCGACTAGACAACAACGCCCACAACAGCAAGGAATTATTCAACATCGTCAAAGAGTTTACCAACCCCACTGCCAACTCCAACGACATCACTCCCTCTCAAACCCTTTGCGACTCCCTAGCTTCGTTCTTCCACGACAAAATCGCAGACATCCACAACAGCTTCGACAACCAACCCGGAGACCAACCCACCCAACCTTCTGCCGTACCTTCACCCCCCTTGAACATCCTTAATGATTGGAACCCAATCTCCCCCGAGGACACCATCCGCCTGATGAACTCCATCCACTCAGGATCCCCCACAGACCCATGCCCTCACCACATCTTCAACAAAGCAGATTCCATCATAGCGCCACACCTCCGAGACGTCATCAACTGCTCCCTCAACTCCGCCACCTTCCCGGAAAGCTGGAAACACGCCAAACTCAGCGCCCTTCTGAAAAAACCCGCAGCTGACTCCACCGAACTCAAAAACTACCGCCCCATCTCGCTCCTTCCATTCCCGGCCAAAGTCATCGAGAAAGCTGTCAACAACCAGCCCTCGACACCTCGCAATCCGGATTCCGAGCCAAACACAGTACTGAGACCGCACTCATCGCAGCAACAGACGACATTCGAACTCTACTGGACAATGGAGACACCGTCGCCCTCATCCTCCTCGACCTCTCCGCAGCCTTCGACACAGTCTGTCATAGCACCCTGTTACAACGCCTCAGAAATATCGGAATCCAAGGAAAAGCACTGGAATGGATCACCTCGTTCCTTGCCGGAAGAACTCAGAGAGTCCGCCTCCCACCATTCAAGTCAGAGGCCACTGAAGTCATTTGCGGCGTGCCACAAGGATCTTCACTCAGCCCCACCCTCTTCAACGTATACATGAGCCCCCTCGCGGCCATCGCACGCCAACACAACCTCAACATCATCTCCTACGCTGATGACACTCAACTGATCCTCTCACTCACCAAAGACCCTAACACCGCCAAAACCAACCTACATGAAGGAATGAAAGAAGTAGCCGACTGGATGAAGCACAGCCGTCTGAAACTGAATTCAGACAAAACAGAAGTCCTTATCTTAGGTACCTCCCCCTCCGCCTGGGACGACTCTTGGTGGCCAGAGGCCCTTGGAAAAGCACCCATCCCGACGGACCACGCACGGAACCTGGGCGTCATCCTGGACTCCTCACTCTCGATGACCAGACAAGTCAACGCCATCTCTTCATCCTGCTTCAACATTCTTCGCATGCTCAATAAAACATTTCGCTGGATCCCCACCGAAACTAGGAAAACGGTCACCCACGCACTGGTTACAAGCCGCCTGGACTACAGAAACACCCTAAATGCTGGTACCACCGCAAAACTTCAGAAAAAACTCCAACGCATCCAGAACGCATCAGCCAGACTCATACTAGACATCCCGCGTAAAGAACACATTTCTGATCACCTGAAAAACCTCCACTGGCTCCCCGTCAATAAGAGGATAACATTCCGCCTCCTAACCCACGCACACAAAGCACTCTACGAACTTGGACTCGAATGCCTCAACACACGACTTTCCTTCTACACCCCCTCCCGCCAGCTACGCTCTTCCAACCAAGCCCTTGCCGCTGTACCTCGCAACAACAAAACCACCATGGGAGGAAGATCCTTCTCCTACCTGGCGGCTAAAACCTGGAACTCACTTCCCATTCACCTTCGTCTCACTTAGAACCACCTAGCATTCAGAAAGCAACTTAAAACCTGGATATTCGACAAGTAATTCCCCACCCTTCTTCAAGCGCCTTGAGACCCTCTGGGTATGTAGCGCGCTATATATAAATTATTTGACTTGACTTGACTTGAGCCATTCCTCTGCCTCTTCCGGGGTGTCGAAAAACTGCGTTTTTGGTTATGAATCACTGAGTCTGGCCGGGAATAGCAAGGCATATTTGATGTCTAGTGCTTTGAGTTTGTTTGTTGCTTCCTGGTTTTGGGAGCGCTTCCTCTGCACCAGGACGGGGTAGTCGGGGTAGTCCGGGTATACCCTCTGATTTTCGTACTGTATCTGAGACAGCTTCCTGGCTTTCTGTAGTAGTATGTCCCGGTCTCTGAAATTCAATATTTTTTTTTTTTTTTTTTTAATTTTTGAAGACCTTTATTGTGCATGTTACATTAGTACAAATACGGGCCTACAACCATCCGGCCGGCCACAAAGCTTATGAGCACAGATGTCAACATTACGAACTTCCGGCGGCAACAAACATTACTACAGCAATTGGCCACAGTTACACTGGAAAGGACATGCCGCCAGGGAGAAGGATCAATAAGGTCAAATTTTAAAGTTTTTTATGAAAGAAAAATCAATGAAGGATAGGCATAAAGGAGATCCGAGTCCGTACATTGAGTCCACATGAATAGGCAGCAATAGAATTTTATCAATTACGTTAAGCTCTTCGTCAAAGCGGCTAAGCAATAAAGGAACAAAACGGTCAACAGGAGCCACACTCGTGCCACTTCCAGTGCCACCCACTCCCAACCATACCCTATCACAGACCCAGAAAGGAAGACAGCATGAGAAAGCGCAGTAAGGTAAAAGAAAAGGCCCATAGAACCAAAAACAGAAATTAAATCTACCCCCCCACCCTGCACCAACGCGGAGGCTACGGCCTACCCCCCCCGACAATGTGCCTGTCGCCCCATAAAGAACCCGAAATGTAGGTCAAGCAAAGGAAAAAGAAAAGAAAAAGGAGGAAAGGTAATAAAGACGTCACCGCAGAGTTTAGAGAGTGAGAAAAGGCCATCCTAATCTACAACCCCCAAAAACTACAAGTGAAACGGGAGGAGGAGCCAATCAGAGCGTTTCCGGTACCCCAGTCAGAAACACAATCCCCACACAATTTTCGGCTGTTAAGAACCAGTGATTAGTGCAAAAGCAGTTCGGGAAAAACATTGCAATACGTGCGATTTTAGACAAGAGTGCACTACTTCCAACCCCGGTCCCACCAGCCCAGCAACCGACAGTACATGGATAACCTAGCCCCGACCCAACAACAGACAGACCCAAATTACAAAGCGCATGAAGAATGCCCGCCCCCACCAAGACAAAGAACCAGCATGGCCGCACTTCGACCTAGCCCTGGCCCGAACGTGGATACACCCCCAGACTCGCCACCCAAGAGAGGCCCGCCCACCACATGACCAAGGAGTAAAATGGCAGGAGGGAGGAGGTCAGCAACGAGAAGGCACAAAATGGCCGCGAAGAGTCATCAGGGAGTTTTACGAGTTTAACAAAATGTACCATAGTCCCACCAAGGGCACACGTTGTTACAAGCAGGATAGTAAGGAGGCTCAGCGCAGGAGGAATGGGCAGCTGCAACATCTTAGTCAGTCCTCGAGGCACACACGACAGGGAATCCAGCCACAATGTTGCGCACTGCATTGGGAGGGGAAACAAAGTGTCCCGTGTAGAATCTTCAAGCCGAGGGTCTTGAGCAACAGCGGAGCACACAGCGAGCTCAGCTAAACAACAGTCCAGGGAGAGCGCAGACTCCCAACACGGTGCAGGCGGCGACAGGCGGCAACTTTGAGATCCCGGTTCAGCAGCGCACCGTCCCGACACAGACGCCATTTGGTCCAGCCTGTCCCCCAATTCCAGGCAGCCGCGGCGGATTTCCGAGCGGAGATCGTGCAAGGCCGAGAGAACGGTTCTAAGCGAGGGTTCAGACTGTTGTCCCCGGGAACTAGTTCCCCGGGGGATCCCTCGAGTCTCAGGCACTCCCGCCGTCGGGGCGGCACCGGTCGCTGGCGTGGATGGGCATACTTCACCGCAAAACCTGGCGGCGCACTCCGCCATCATGTACATATGGAACCAACAGTCGCCGGGAAAAGGAGAGCACTGGCGCCCCCCCTTTTAAGCTGCTATCCGAGAGCCGTGCACCCTGCCTAAAGGTTATTCCGCTCGGTGTAGGCGACCCCCAGCGTTCTCAGGTGGCGAGGCACGGGGTCCGCAGGCAATGCGTGACCCAAGATGGCCGGGCAGTCTCCTCCCGTACCTGCCGTCTCCAACAAGGGCTCTGCCGAGACGGGGCACAACAGCTCCGCAGTCCCAGTCCTCTCGCCGTCTGTCCCACTCCGCCCCAGGCGACTGAGCTCGAAAAGCGCCACTCAGGAGTCACACCGGTTCCGCCACAGCCAGCGCCGGCGGAGCGCTCCGGCCGGCAACAGGTCCCCGGGGCACGGCAGGAGGAGTCCTCGTCCGTGGGGTCCAGGGTCAGGAGGCGAATATCTTCGGCTGCCGGGCGATTCACGGGTCCGGGAAAGCACCGCCAAGGTTAGTGCCGTTTCGCACACTGTCCACCGTCAAGTGTGCCAGGATTCGAGATCAGGATTGCAGATCGGCAGAAAAAGACTCGCGGAGCAGGGAGCCTACAGGTCCGCTCCGATCGCCATCTTGGCTCCTCCCCCAAAATTCAATATTTTTACTATCAGAGGGCGGGTTGGACTCCCGCCGCCGTTAGTCTACCCGTAGAAACTCTGTGTGCCCGCTCAACACAAAAGAAATCTGAGAGGTCCTCTCTGGCCACATGGTCTATGAACCATCGTTTCATGAATGCAGTTGCGTCCTGCCCCCTGCATCGTTCTGGCAGACCAACTACGCAGATGTTGTTGCGTCTGGCCCTCCCCTCCGCACCGTCCACCCTGTCCTGCAGTCCCGCTAACGGCCGTTAAAGTTGCTTAAGTTGTTCTCCATGCTCTTTATGTTGCGGCAGTATTTATACCAATGCAAGTTTGTTGTCCTTAACTGTGGTGGCGAGCTTGGTGTGATCAGCCTTTATGAGAGTGAATCTCGTTGTCAGGGATCCCATCTGTTGCTCTATAGCCTTTCTCGAGTCCCTGCGGGCTGGGTTTCGGCGCTGTTGGGTTCTGCTTTCTTTCCCTTGGGGCATCCCATTGTGTACTTTTGCCTCGTGTCGTTCTTGTATGAGGGTGTATGCAGACGCTACGCAGAGTCCGGGGCAACAGCCACGAGCCTCTAATGCGGTGGGCCCAGACAAAGCAGGTACCGGGAGTCTGACCTGCGCTTATGCTGTAGCATTTGTAGATAACATTGATCTCGGCCTGCAGTCCCTTTCCCATCAGCGAAGAGCCACCACAGTCGCTGTGACGATATACCAGTTCCCTCAGGCTAGTGGGCTCTTGCAGTGGAGTTCGCCAGTCGTGGCCCTTGGTGCTGCTAGACGTGCCACGCTATCCGGTCCTCCCTCCTAGGCCGCCTCAGCTAGCTGTGTCCAAGCGCTCTGCACTTAACGCCTGCCGGGCAAGGAGGTCGTGTGTAGGCTTCCAGTCAAGCCTCGCTGTGTTACGCAGTGCCACAGCAGCTCCATGCAGGGTCCCAGAACCCGCCAACAGGCACGGTCTTCAGACAGCTCTCCACCAGGCCAGCCAGCCCCAGCCTCGCCTCGAATTCTGCTCTGGGGGCCTGTCTTTCTCGTTAAACCCCCCTGGCACTCTCCCCATCACTATCATCCGGGCTGGGGACCAGCGATCCGTTTCTTCATCCACGAGGCCTGGCCCCCAGGGCCCCGCAGCGCGGAAGCACCGGTAACCCCGGCAATGGTTCAGGTGTTCCTCAGGCGGCTCAGCAAGAAGTTCCGCCCAGGGAAATCTGCGGCCGCTCCAGTAGTGCCCTGCGGGTGTCTTGGCCCTCGCGGCTCACAGCCGTAGCGTAGGCCCTCCGTTTTAGCCCTCTGGCCCCAGCCGCCCCTTCAATGGCACAACTCCCGCCCTCGCCCACCTACTGGAGGTCGCATGTGGTAGGCGTCAGTCGGGGCCTCAGGGTGCCCATGTAAGTCAGCAGGAAGGGGGGAAAGGCAGGTGGCAGGGCTGGGTGTCCGACCTATTCTGCTGTGGCATCGGCCCCTTGTGCGGTGCCGTTAGCGCCAGCTCATTCCTCCGGCCTGCAGCCGCCTCTGACGGTCTCACCACGCCTGTGGAATTGGAAGCTCCTGTGCTTCGCCTCACCTCACAGGTCTGGATACTCAGTAGGTCTGGATACTCACCCAAATATGCAACAGCCCGACCCATGAGAAAGGCTCTACCATCGACCTGATCATCTCCAAAGAGCACTCTATCCAACTCGAATCCATCCAACCCTGTGACTGGTCGGATCATCATATTATCACATTCTTTATCAACGAAAAAGTCAAAGTCAACCCGGTGCAACTCTCCAAACCCAAAGTCTGGAAAAGAGACTCGAAAAAGCTCAACCCTGGCTCTCTGCCCCCTAACAGCTGCAATCTCCTACTCCCTCCTGCAGGCGCCTCGGACGTCCAAACTCTGACTGACCACTATCTCAACACTATGACCTCTATAATTAATGAGGCTGCACCTATGCAACTAAAAAGAGTCTCTACTAAAATCTCCAAACCATGGTACGACGGGAGTCTCAACGAAGATAGAAGAGACATGCGAATGGCAGAACGGACCTGGAGATCAGCCCCCTCCGCAATGCACCTAAAAGATTTGAAGAAGAAGAGAAACGCCTACTTCAGGAAAATAAAACGCTCAAAATCGGACATCTTCCGCCTCCAAGTTAACCAAGCAAAGAACCGCCCGAGAAAACTGTTTGAGCTAATCAAATCGCAATCCAAGGAGCAACCACAACCACTCAACACTGGGCGTGAGGCACCCTCATGTGAAGACTTCGCTGCTTTCTTTATCCAAAAAACTGACAAAATAAAAAGCGATCTCCTCATTGACGCAAGCCTCTACTCCAAACCCAAATGCCCAGCACCCGCTGAATCAAAAAACAATGCTACATGGTCAACCTTTGACACATATTCGGAAGAGGAAATTGGCAAATTACTCAGCACCCTGAAACCATCCAATCACCTCACGGACCCCCTCCCTGCCTTCGCAGTAAAAGACTTTACCCCTTTGCTTCTCCCTCTCTGGACTAAAATCATCAACAGCTCTCTCCAACAAGGAAGCATACCTGACTCCCTCAAAGTTGGTCAGGTCACACCTCTACTAAAGAAACCAACAGCCGACCCCTCTGATCTCAACAACTACCGTCCCATCACCAATATCCCCACTCTCGCCGAACTGCTGGAAAAATGCGCACAACTACAATTGACTAAACACATTGAGCAATTCGATCTCCTCAACCCTCACCAGTCAGGCTTCCGAGCAGGACACAGCACAGAAACTGCTATGACTCACATAATTGACGACGCACTTCAAATGCTAGACCAAAACGACACCTGCCTCCTCATCCTTCTTGATCCCTCCTCCGCATTCGACACCGTTAAACATGAGAATCTACTAGAACTACTAAACACAAGAATGGGCTTATCTGGAACTGTCCTCAAATGGTTCACTTCCTTTCTCCGCAACAGGTCGCAGAAATTCAAGAGCAACAACATGGTGTCCACGCCAGTACCTGTAACGCTAGGCGTTCCCCAAGGATCCTCTCTATCCCCAACTTTGTTCAACCTAGTCATGGAACCTCTCACCACCTTGCTACAAGCATCCAATGTACACTTTCACATGTATGCCGATGACACCCAACTTTACCTCAAATTACAATCACCCAATGACATCCTGCTCCTGAACTCAACGATCAGATGCACCCAATCCTGGCTTGCCGACAATCACCTCAAACTCAATGCCCTGAAAACAGAGTTCCTTCTGATCTCACCTCCAGCGAAGATATCCACCACTCCACATTGGCTTAATCTCCTAACCGCACTCAATGTCCAACCCACCATCGTGGACTCAGCAAAATCTTTAGGCATAACACTCGACACCAATCTCAACATGCAGCAACATATCAGCAAAGCAACAAAGGGAGCGAACTTCCAGATCAATACTCTGAGGAAACTTAAACCCTACCTCCCAGCCAAAGACTTCCAAACTGCGGTGCAAGCACTAGTCATCCCACGAATTGAATACGGCAGTACCGCCCTCTGCGGACTCCCACTAACTACAACCGCATCACTAAAAGCGTCTCTAAATGCTGCAGCGAGACTCATCACTGGGTCAAAAAAGCACTCCCACATTACCCCTGACTTGAAATCCCTGAATTGGTTGCCGTTTGAAGCCAGAATACATCTGATAATCGCCTGCATGACACACAAGGCGGTACACCTAAACTCACCCGGCTACCTTGCTCAGAAATTGACAATCTCTGGGGGAATCAGAAACACGAGAGGCGCAAACAATCTTCTGCTGAAACCTCGAAGATTCCGGAAGGAAAAAACATACAAGCGCTCTTTCTCAGGAATGGCGCCTAGGATTTGGAACTCACTCCCTCCCGAAACCAGGCTTATCTCCTCCACTACACTCTTCAAAAAAGAAGTAAAAGCTATCCTCATGGCTAAATACACTTGAACTACTATCTCGAACCCTATTAACACCCTGCAATGTTCTGTATTACTTGCTTGACCCCTTTACTTATTTGTACGAGTTGTCTTATCACCCACTTGATTGGCTTTGCAGTCACCCATTTGTATTATTTGTACTGTATGATCTACTGATTTACTTATTTGACTTTGTTCCCTCATGTACCCTTCTGTACTGTGTGAACTATTGATTTACCTATTTGACTTTGTTCCCTCATGTACCCGTCTAAGTAAAGCGCTCTGATATCTGCGAATATCTTGTTCGCGCTATATAAAACTCTGAAAATAAATAAATAAAATAAATAAATAAGGGGCTGCCTCTCGCCACCGCCCGATCCGCCGCTGGCATGAAGGCCGCAGATGCTTGGTAGTTCGGATGCTACTTCCCTCCGGGCGTGGTCAGATCCGTTTCACCAGACCGCATCCACGTATCTCCAGGCGAGTCTCCGTTCTCAACCGGTGGGGGGATTAGGGCCCCCGCGTCGCTCAACCGGTTTCTTCAGGAGGGTGTTGGACGGCTCGGCAGGCCCACGAGTCTCCCCCAGCCGTACAGGCTTCAGACGCTGTCGGCCAAGGGCCTCCTCTCCTCTAGGCGCTCATTGTCAGGGCCCCACCTGGAACATCGGGAGGGGGGCAGGCATACCCGGGCCCGTCCCTCTGAGTTTGGCGCCAGCTGTAGCAGCCGACTCAGTCTACCTCTAGCGTTCTCAGGCCGGGCCACGGCCCCCGCGGGCTCTGCCCGACTCTGTTCTCCGTCAGCAATCAGGGATGCCAGTCCACTGCCAAGTGTCCCACAGCTTTTCAGCAGGAGACCCTCTTCGTTTTTGGAGACCTGTGTCCCTCGACCTGGGAGTTTCAGAATAGGATTATGTAAATCCGGGCGCGGAGCTCTCTCACAGTGCGTCCGCCATGCTTGGCAGTTGGCCACCTCCCTCCCCTGCTGGTAAAATTGCTTATGTATCGGGCAGGTCTGCAGGTTCAAGTGTAGGCTGGTCCTGCCGCAGCCCCTGCCTTCTATGGCACAGGGGCTGCATGGATTACTTCACTTCCCATCAGACAGCCTGACAGGTTCTGAGAGGCCCTCCCCACCTCAAACCCCTGCCTCACACAGGCGCCCTTTCCCATATATCAACTACAGAAAGCAGATGGTAAATACCAGTATAAAATAGCACAAAATTGGGAATTATATCCAGTTTTCCATGTTGTAAAATAATGTTAGCAAAGTTATTTTCCTTTTCGTTGTTTTTAACTCCATTGTAGTGGCTGGTTGTTACCACATTGTACTGATAAATATAGGGGCGAAGTTTGTACCTCACAGGTACCCTGCAGTTCATACTCTGGTTGGTAATAAAGCTGATGTTATGAGGTAACCCAACAGAAGAATGTATGCAGGATTGTCTGAACCCACACTACGGCTAGAAAAGACTGAATATTATTTAAACATAGGGTATTGTGGGGATTTGGTTGAAGTCACGGGTGCTGTGGTTACAGACTTTCCAGAGAAAACACCATCTGAGTTCATTTTTAAATGTTTATTTTAATTGCTGATCATAGATGACAGGTGTATGCTACATTTTAGTTCATAACAGACTATGGGCCTCATTTAGAGTTTGGCAGATGCAGGACATCCGGAAAAAAAGCAAATGTCTCACCACCCTATTTACGGTGCCTTGATTTCCGTTCACTTGAAATTAAGCACATGTGTTGTATTGCAATTGCATTTATATTGCGCTTACTACCCCTAACGAGGCGTCAAAGTGCTTTTTTGGTGAGTAGCAAGCTGCTCCGTAACTCATAAAGGATTAGCTGTGAATTAGTATAGTGAAAATATGAGTGTATTTAGAGTGGTGGATGTTTTGGTCAGTTTTTGTGATTGAGAAGGATAGTGGAGGGAAGGAAAAAGGTTTGCATTTATATAGCGCTTGTTAACCTATGTGGCATCAGTAAGTATCCTGCAGATGTTCAGCATCCACCAAGCTCTAACTCTGACCCTATATGCTTTGAATGTTTTTTGTTTCACTCTCATGGGTACCTCAGGTCTATAGAAGAAATAAAGTCATCAAGTTGTGTGGTTTCATTCCTTTGTAGTGGTTTGAAGAAAAGCTGCAGGAAGTGGAGTGTGAGGAACAACACTTGAGGAAACTGCATGCTGTTGTTGAAGCTCTAGTCAACCATAGGAAAGGTATGTGACCAGATCAAATAATATAGATGCTGAAAACGTAATGCACCTTTTTGACTGCTTTCATTCACAGCCATATCTCTGTAAATGTGATGCTCAACTTGTTTTTACTAGCTTTGTGTATGCCCATACCAGTCTTATTTTCTTTCAAATGCTGGGTTAGTATTGATTAAAGTTCTGATCATTCCTCACTTTTTTAATTCCTTGTGGCACCATGCTAGCAAATGCTCCCACATGCCTGCAGGTGGTGTCATCGAACTCCTGTGGCTTTGCTCCACCTCCGGAAGTGATGCCACCCCTTTACTTCCTTACGATCTGTACTTTTTCACACATATCTAGGATTCTCCCTTTTTTTATTTACCCCAAAACATTTATCGGGCAGTGTGCTAGGATTGTGTCTCCCCTGAGAACCACAATCTTCAAACCGTTCTGCGACTGCAGGAATCGGATGTCTGTTACTGATCCACACAAACTTCTTGCCTTTGATGTCCAGGCATTACTAAAAGAGCATAATAAAAAAGACAGGCCCAATTGCAAGCTTTGGGCCAGCTCCAGATATGATCCCACGTCAAATCACAGTCCTTGGGTGTGTGGCAAGACCAGCTTCGCCATAAGCATCAGAAGTTCATAAGAGATTCTACTTCAACCTGTATCTCCAACTCTAGGTAAAGATAGCACAGTTTCCACTTGAATGATCCAACTCATTGTTTAGGTCTGAGCTTATACCAAGGCTGACCTCATCGCTTACTTTCTGGACTGTTGTCTTCCCACACAGCAAGTAGATGCCTTCAAAGAGGTGATGCTGCAACTCTCCTGCACAATTCTAGGTTACTTTGGAGCACCTCGAGCCCCATCGATCCGCCAGGGCCCTCAGTCATGCTTCCAGTGATAGGGGCAGCCCAAGTGACAGTGGCCCTGTTGGGCCCATGCTCGGCCTGCTGATGGCTCTGGCCCATACCTATACACCCATGCCAAAGGCCATGTCCGTTCCGACCACTCTAATGCTGGCCTGTACTTTAAAGCCCCAACCCTGATGCCTGTGTTATATCTGGAGCAGACGTTGGCCACTCTCAGCCAATGTTGTATCATGAAATACCCAAGACATAGCCTCTGGTTGAGAGGAATTTCCATCACCACTACTAGAGGCTTTGATTTAATCTAATCAGATGCTGTCCAAGGTTTTCAGAATGTCCCTCATGATGAACATCATGACAAGGAGGCTGTTCATATACTCATAACACTTGTACAAGCATTTATTTACACTTAAATGATTGTGACCTGAGTGTGTCTCCTGAGACAGAGTTGGATTCTACATTGGTTCCTCCTTCAGAGGAGAGTGCTTTCTTTGAGGTGGTGGTCCACAGAGCCTTAGAAGTGTTGGGTGACCTTCACTAGCCTATTGTAGATATTGCCTGAAAATGGGGGTGACCCAGCTTGTCTGACCCAACCCTGGACACCTGTGAGATTGGCGGTAGAGACTTCCGTTGCAATCCCCACTGCTCGGTGGCTCAGAAAATCAAATCGCATTGGCTTATTTGGAAAGAAGTTTTTCTCATAAATACTTCTACCCGAACGTTCCTCCTCTATACAACAATCCCAGGCATCAGACTGAATTAGGGAAATTAAAAGCTCTCATGTCGCCACTTGTGGGGGGCACTGGCTCTTTATTTACACCAGAAATGACATCTGGTGAAGTCCTCAAAGACATACAGCGCCCACAATGTCTCCAGTTCTCTGGTGCCTTCCACACAGATCCGGAGCTCATTCTCTGAGATTTATTCGGTCACAAAAAAAAATCAAACAGTGCAGTACAATGTGGAACCAGATGGTAGAAACACAAGACAAAGACCAGCTTCAGGGGTAAGACAACCTGTCACTTTTCCACTCTCACTGTACCTTCGTCCTTAGAGCCTAAGTTAATCAACCTGCCTCTAGTGGCTCTCCCTCGCTCAGTGCGACCCTGCTTCGATGTGTCCATTGAACCCAGCTGTGGATTAGTCTCAGGCCCCCAGCGTATTTTATAGCGCTGGTGCTTTCCGTCCCGATTCTAGCTTTTCCCAAGCTCCCGACACAATGGCTGGACCGTGCGACATTCTTAAACGCCATGTATTCTCTTTTTGCAAGGATGTCTCTGCCAACCGGTGTATCTGCACACCCTTAGGTCTCATACGGACATCCAGTTTTCCTCCTTATAGCCCAACGCAGTACCATCAACCTCCATGTCAGCACTGCCTTGCTTTGACCCAGTTGTTCGATGGACAACGCCTTGGATGGTGTGTCTCTCCCACCGGCCCCACCTCTGCGCCTTCTCTGGTGCCTGTCACAGCCACGGCGCCGCTACCCAACACCACTCTGGAGAACAAATCTTGAAGTGGTAACAAACTCTTCATTGAAGAAAAAGAATATAGAAATAGACTTCATGAAATATTTACCTCTAATTCTGACCCCCTAGAGCTAGGAACTGTTGTTGGCACTGCTGATCTTAAGGGAGAATGCTAGGGTCTTTCCTCCGCTAGTGGTTTGGGCCCTTCCCCAGAACTAGCCATGGATTTAATCTCTAGTCACCTACACCAGTAGTGGCCTTCCTCCACAAAACTATCCTGCTGAGGTTCTGGACCTAAAACTCCCAACTATGGACACCAAAATGAATGTGCTACTGGAAGTACTATTTCTATTGGCTGTACCAGCGGAGCCATTGCTCCCTTTTAATGAATCCATACTAGAACCAGTTATGGTGGCATGGGAGAAACCCTTTTGAAGTCCTGCAGTAAACAGAATAGTGGCCCCTCGCTATTGCCCTGCGCCAGGTGACCTGCCATTCCTCTGTCCAACCTTCACCTGATCATGCAAGCTTGATGCTCTGACCAATCAGGAAGAGCCTTCCTGACAATCCTTGCTGATCGGTAATAAGAGCTACTGGAGGCCTGGGGAAAAGAAAGCCTTTTCTTTGAAGCATGCCCTTCAGGCCCATTAAGGCAAACTACTTCCTGGCACCTTTTAATCATGCTTTATGGAATTTGGCCCAGATGATCGTTCCTCATTTAGCAGACAACATGCACTAGTGTTTCCAGGAGGTTATACAAGACGGTCAGAATGCCTCCCAGAGTATCATCAAATTAATGTTGGATACAACCAACTCAATAGCCTGCACCATAAGCACCTCCATCACTGTCTGCTGACATGCCTGGCTCAGGACCTCCAACTGTTCACCAGATGTCCAAGCAAATTTACTAGACATGCCATTCAACATGGCTTTTACCCGGAGAGAAGGCTGATTTAGCACTGTAGCATTTAAATCTAGTAAGGAGCCTTGGGCTTAAAACTACCGCTGTCAAGAGACCATCATCGATTTCAATGCTTATGAGGGTTACAGGAAGGATTTTGCTTTCGGTGTTACCAGCCGCAGACACAAAAGGAATCAATCCACTTGTTAAACACTACAGTGGTAGAGCCAGAGGCCATGTATCCTCCCACCAAACCTCTTTCACGCCCCCACCCCAACCTGCTCCACCCTACAACTAAATGACACTAGTAAAGCAGATCTAGTTTCCTTTCCCTAACCCATTCGTACCTGTGGGGGGGAGGGGGAGCAACCTTTCCTGGCCTGCTTTCGGATCATTGGGTCCTTCAAACTATACCCTTCCATGTCTTCAGGCTCTCCCACCTCCACCATCTTCAACCCTCCTGACCACTTTGCCGTATTGCAACTGGAAGTGGCAGTTCTTCTACAGAAAGGAGCAGTGTAGTTCGGACCGGAACAGCACTAGGCCAAGGCTGCTACGTACTTTACTTTCTGGTGTTCAAGAAGAACGGCACTTTACATCCCATCTGGGCTTCAGGGAGCGGGCAAAAAAGGAGTTGTTCACAAAGCTGATTCTAGCTCAAGTATTATTGGCATTGGAACTTGGAGACTGGATAGTGTCACTCAACCTGCAGGATGTGCACCAGTGGCGTAACGAAACTTGAGGGGGCCCCCCTGCAAACTACATGGAGAGGGCCCCCTCCCATCCTCCGTGCCAGTCTAGAGCACTCAGGCCAGCGACTCGCCATACTGCAGGGGGTTCGGGTTATTGTTACGCCACTGTCACCAATACAGCCATTATAAGTAACACTGGATGGTGGAGTTAAAGGTTGGCCGTAGTCTGCCAGCAGGCTATCATAGGTGGTGGTCCATTCATTACAGGGTCTCTGCCATCAGTACGCCGGGGAAGTTTGCCCAATTTTAGGTGGGTTTCCTGATTTAGACTCCTGTCATGCTATACAACATCGGGCCCACTCATCGTTCAGTTTTGACAAAAGTGCATCCACTGCTCCTTCTCCTTTCCGTTTTAAAACGTTAGACAAAGCGACAATGCAGTATTTCAAAAGCAGATGTAACTACAAAGAGCACATTTTGATAATACATTTGTATTAGTAGACAATAGCATTCTTAAGAGGCATTGCATAGCTTCATACACACTTTGACCCCAATTCCATCACAGTCTCACTCTCTCTGTCTGTCAGTCTCACTCTCTCTGTCTGTCAGTCTCACTCTCTCTGTCTGTCAGTCTCTCTCTCTCAGTCAATCAGCCTATCTCTCTGAGTCAATCAGTCTATCTCTCTAAGTCATTCAGTCTCTCTTAGTCAGTCAGTCTGTCAGTCTCTCTCTCTCTCTCTCTCTCTGTCAGTCTTTCTATCTCTCTCTTTCTGTCAGTCAGTCAGTCTCAGTCAGTCAGTCTCTCTCTCTCGGTCAGTCTCTCCGTCAGTCAGTATTCAGTCTCTGAGTCAGTCAATCTCTACTCTCTCCCCACTCTATCTCTCTCTCTCCATTTTCTCTCTCAACTCTGTCCACTCTATCTCCATTGTCTCTCTCTCCACTCTCCTTCCACTGTTTCTCCCTCCACTGTCTCTCCTTCCACTGTCTCTCCCTCTACTGTCTCTCCCTCCACTGTCTCTCCCTCCACTGTCTCTCCCTCTACTGTCTCTCCCTCTACTGTCTCTCCCTCTACTGTCTCTCCCTCTACTGTCTCTCCCTCCACTGTCTCTCCCTCCACTGTCTCTCCCTCCACTGTCTCTCCCTCCACTGTCTCTCCCTCCACTGTCTCTCCCTCCACTGTCTCTCCCTCCACTGTCTCTCCCTCCACTGTCTCTCCCTCCACTGTCTCTCCCTCCACTGTCTCTCCCTCCACTGTCTCTCCCTCCACTCTCTCCCTCCACTGTCTCTCTCCCCCCATTGTCTCTCCACTCTCTCACTCTCTCCGCTCTCTCTCCACTGTCTCTCTCTCCACTGTCTGTCTCTCCACTGTCTCTCCACTCTCTCCCTCCTCTCTCACCCTCCACTCCACTCTCTCTCTCCCTCCACACTCTCTCTCCACTCTCGCTCTCTCTCTCCACTCTCGCTCTCTCTCTCCACTCTCGCTCTCTCTCTCCACTCTCGCGCTCTCTCTCCAATCTCGCTCTCTCTCTCCAATCTCGCTCTCTCTCTCCAATCTCGCTCTCTCTCCAATCTCTCTCTCTCTCCAATGTCGCTCTCTCTCTCCACGCTCTCACTCTCCACGCTCTCTCTCCACGCTCTCTCTCTCTCCACGCGCTCTCTCTCCACGCGCTCTCTCTCTCCACGCTCTCTCTCTCTCCACGCTCTCTCTCTCTCCACGCTCTCTCTCTCTCCACGCTCTCTCTCTCTCCACGCTCTCTCTCTCTCCACGCTCTCTCTCTCTCCACGCTCTCTCTCTCTCCACGCTCTCTCTCTCCACTCTCTCTTTCTCCACTCTTTCTCCACTCTCTCTTTCTCCACTCTCTCTCTCCTGTCTCTCTCTCCACTGTCTCCTGTCCTCTCTCTCTCCACTCTCTACTCTCTCTCCTCTCTCTACACTTTCCTTCTCTAACCTCTCTCTCTACACTCTCTCTACACTCTTTCCACTCTCTCTTTCCACTCTCTTTCCCCTCTCTTTCCCCACTCTCTCCTCTCTCCTCTCTCTCCTTCCACTCTCTCTCTCCTCCACTCTCTCCCTCCCACTCTCTCTCCCTCCACTCTCTCTCCCTCCACTCTCTCTCCCTCCACTCTCTCTCCCTCCACTCTCTCTCCCTCCACTCTCCCTCCACTCTCCCTCCACTCTCCCTCCACTCTCTCTCCACTCTCTCTCCACTCTCTCCACTCTCTCTCTCCCTCTCTCTCTCCACTCTCTCTCCACTCTCTCTTTTCACTGTCTCTCTCTCCACTATCTCTCTCTCCACTGTGTCTCTCTCCACTGTCTCTCTCTCCACTGTCTCTCACTCCACTGTCTCTCACTCTCTCTACTCTCTCCACTCTCTCCACTCTCTCTCTCCACTCTCTCCACTCTCCACTCTCTCCACTCTCTCCACTCTCTCCACTCTCTCCACTCTCTCCACTCTCTCTCCACTCTCTCCACTCTCTCCACTCTCTCCACTCTCTCCACTCTCTCCACTCTCTCCACTCTCTCCACTCTCTCACTCTCCACTCTTCTCTCTCTACTCTCTCCACTCTCTCTCCACTCTCTCCACTCTCTCTCCACTCCTCTCCACTCTCTCTCCACTCTCTCTCCACTCTCTCTCCACTCTCTCTCCACTCTCTCTCCACTCTCTCCACTCTCTCTCCACTCTCTCCACTCTCTCTCTCTCCTCTCTCTCCACTCTCTCCACTCTCTCTCTCTCTCTCTCTCTCTCTCTCTCTCTCTCTCTCTCTCTCTCTCTCTCTCAACTCTCTTTCTCTCTCTCTCTCTCAACTGTCTCTCTCCACTGTCTCTCACTCTCTCTCTCCCCTCTCTCTCCACTCTCCCTCTCTCCACTCTCCCTCTCTCCACTCTCCCTCTCTCCACTCTCCCTCTCTCCACTCTCTCCCTCTCTCCCTCTCTCCACTCTCCCTCTCTCCACTCCCTCTCCCTCCTCTCTCTCTCCCCACTCCCTCTTTCCACTCTCTTTCCACTCTTTCCACTCCTTCCACTCTCTCCACTCTCTCCACTCTCTCCACTCTCTCCACTCTCTCCACTCTCTCCACTCTCTCCACTCTCTCCACTCTCTCCACTCTTTCCACTCTTTCCACTCTTTCCACTCTCTTTCCACTCTCTTTCCACTCTCTTTCCACTCTCTTTCCACTCTCTTTCCACTCTCTTTCCACTCTGTCTATCGACTCTCTTGCCACTGTCTCTCTCCACTCTCTCTCTCCTCTCCCCTCTCCTCTCCCCCTCCACTCTCTCCACCTCCACTCTCTCTACTCTCTCCCTCTCCACTCTCTCTCTCTCCACTCTTTCCACTCTCTCTCAACTCTCTTTCCACTCTCTCTCCCTCCACTCTCTCTCCCTCCACTCTCCCTCCACTCTCTCTCCCTCCACTCTCTCTCTCTACTCTCTCTCCACTCTCTCTCTCTCCCCTCTCTCTCTCCCCTCTCTCTCTCTCCACTCTCTCTCTCTCCACTGTCTCTCTCTCCACTGTCTCTCTCTCCACTGTCTCTCTCTCCACTGTGCCTCTGTCCACTGTGCCTCTGTCCACTGTCTCTCTCTCCACTGTCACTGTCTCTCTCCCTCCACTGTCTCTCCCTCCACTCTCTCTCCCTCCACTCTCTCTCCATCCACTCTCTCTCCATCCACTCTCTCTCTCCACTCTCTCCACTCTCTCTCTCCCTCCACTCTCTCTCTCCACTCTCTCTCTCTCTCCACTCACTCTCTCTCTCTCTCCACTGTCTCTCTCTTCACTGTGTCTCTCTCCACTGTGCCTCTCTCCACTGTGTCTCTCTCCACTGTGTCTCTCTCCACTGTGTCTCTCTCCACTGTGTCTCTCTCCACTGTGTCTCTCTCCACTGTCTCTCTCTCCACTGTGTCTCTCTCCACTGTCTCTCTCTCCACTGTCTCTCTCTCCACTGTCTCTCTCTCCACTGTCTCTCTCTCCACTGTCTCTCTCTCCACTGTCTCTCTCTCCACTGTCTCTCTCTCCACTGTCTCTCTCTCCACTGTCTCTCACTCCACTGTCTCTCACTCTCTCCACTCTCTCTCCACTCTCTCCACTCTCTCTCCACTCTCTCTCCACTCTCTCTCCACTCTCTCCACTCTCTCTCTCTCTCTCTCTCTCTCTCTCTCTCTCTCTCTCTCTCTCTCTCTCTCTCTCCACTGTCTCTCTCTCTCCACTGTCTCTCTCTCTCCACTGTCTCTCTCTCTCCACTGTCTCTCTCTCCACTGTCTCTCTCTCCACTGTCTCTCTCTCCCCTCTCTCTCTCTCTCTCTCTCCACTCTCTCTCTCTCCACTCTCTCCCTCCACTCTCTCTCCCCCCACTCTCTCTCTCTCCACTCTCTCTCTCTCCCCTCTCTCTCTCCCCCCTCTCTCTCTCTCTCTCTCTCCCCTCTCTCTCTCTCTCTCTCCACTCTCTCCACTCTCTCTCTCTCCACTCTCTCTCTCTCCACACTCTCTCTCTCCACTGTCTCTCTCTCCACTGTCTCTCTCTCCACTGTCTCTCTCTCCACTGTCTCTCTCTCCACTGTCTCTCTCTCCACGGTCTCTCACTCCACTGTCTCTCAACTCTCTCTACTCTCTCCCCACTCTCTCTCAACTCTCTCCACTCTCTCCACTCTTTCCACTCTCTCCTCTCTTTCCACTCTCTCCTCTCTCTACTCTCTCTACTCTCTCTACTCTCTCTACTCTCTCTACTCTCTCTACTCTCTCTACTCTCTCCACTCTCTGTCTCCACTCTCTCTACTCTCTCCACTCTCTCTCCACTCTCTCTACTCTCTCCACTCTCTCTCTCTCTCAACTCTCTCTCTCTCTCTCAACTGTCTCTCTCTCCACTGTCTCTCACTCTCTACTCTCTCCTCTCTCTCTCTCTCCACTCTCTCCTCTCTCTCTCCACTCTCCCTCTCTCCACTCTCCCTCTCTCCACTCTCCCTCTCTCCACTCCCTCTCCCTCTCTCCTCTCTCTCTCTCTCCCCACTCCCTCTCTCTCCACTCCCTCTCTTTCCACTCTTTCCACTCTTTCCACTCTTTCCACTCTTTCCACTCTTTCCACTCTCTTTCCACTCTCTTTCCACTCTATCGACTCTCTCGCCACTGTCTCTCTCCACTCTCTCTCTCTCCTCTCCCCCTCTCCCCCTCCACTCTCTCTCCACTCTCTCCACCTCCACTCTCTCCCCACTCTCTCCACCTCCACTCTCACTCTCTCTCCACCTCCACTCTCTCTCCACTCTTTCCACTCTCTCTCAACTCTCTCTCTCCACTCTCTCACTCTCTCCACTCTCTCCACTCTCTCCACTCTCTCCACTCTCTCCACTACTCTCTCACTCTCTCCACACTCTCTCACTCTCTCCACTCTCTCTCAACTCTCTCCACTCTCTCTACTCTCTCTCTACTCTCTCTCCACTCTCTCTCCACTCTCTCTCCACTCTCTCCACTCTCTCTCCACTCTCTCCACTCTCCACTCTCTCTCCACTCTCTCCTCCACTCTCTCTCCACTCTCTCACTCTCTCCACTCTCTACTCTCTCCACTCTCTCCACTCTCCACTCTCTCCACTCTCTCCACTCTCTCCACTCTCTCCACTCTCTCCACTCTCTCCACTCTCTCCACTCTCTCCACTCTCTCCACTCTCTCTACTCTCTCTCCACTCTCTCCACTCTCTCTACTCTCTCTCCACTCTCTCTACTCTCTCTCCACTCTCTCTCTCAACTGTCTCTCTCTCTCCACTCTCTCACTCTCTACTCTCTCCTCTCTCTCTCTCCACTCTCCCTCTCTCCACTCTCCCTCTCTCCACTCTCCCTCTCTCCACTCCTCTCCCCTCTCTCTCCTCTCTCTCTCTCCCCACTCCCTCTCTCCCCACTCCCTCTCTCTCCACTCACTCTCTTTCCACTCTCTTTCCACTCTCTTTTCACTCTCTTTCCACTCTCTTTCCTCTCTCTTTCCTCTCTTTCCACTCTCTCTATCGACTCTCTCGCCACTCTCTCTCCACTGTCTCTCTCCTCTCCCCCTCTCCTCTCCCTCTCCCTCTCTCCTCTCTCTCTCCCCACTCCCTCTCTCCTCTCTCTCTCCCCACTCCCTCTCTCTCCACTCCCTCTCTTTCCTCTCTTTCCTCTCTTTCCACTCTTTCCACTCTATCGACTCTCTCGCCACTGTCTCTCTCCACTCTCTCTCCTCTCCCCCTCTCCCCCTCCACTCTCTCTCCACTCTCTCCACCTCCACTCTCTCCACTCTCTCCCTCTCCACTCTCTCCCTCTCCACTCTCTCTCTACACTCTTTCCACTCTCTCTCAACTCTCTTTCCACTCTCTCTTTCCACTCTCTTTCCACCTCTCTCTCCTCTCTCTCTCTCTCTCTCTCCTTCACTCTCTCTCCCTCCACTCTCTCCCTCCACTCTCTATCCCTCCACTCTCTATCCCTCCACTCTCTATCCCTCCACTCTCTATCCCTCCACTCTCTCTCTCTCTCCACTCTCTCTCTCTCCACTCTCTCTCTCTCCACTCTCTCTCTCTCCACTCTCTCTCTCTCCACTCTCTCTCCACTTTCTCTCCTCTCTCTCTCTCTCTCTCCACTTTCTCTCCACTCTCTCTCTCTCTCTCTCTCTCTCTCTCTCTCCACCTCTCTCTCTCTCCACTCTTTCTCTCCACTCTCTCCACTCTCTCGCTCTCTCCACTCTTTCTCTCCACTCTCTCCACTCTCTCGCTCTCTCCACTCTCTCGCTCTCTCCACTCTCTCGCTCTCTCCACTCTCTCGCTCTCTCCACTCTCTCGCTCTCTCCACTCTCTCGCTCTCTCCGCTCTCTCGCTCTCTCCACTCTCTCGCTCTCTCCACTCTCTCGCTCTCTCGCTCTCTCCGCTCTCTCGCTCTCTCCGCTCTCTCGCTCTCATCCGCTCTCTCGCTCTCTCCGCTCTCTCGCTCTCTCGCCTCTCTCTCGCTCTCTCGCTCTCTCCGCTCTCTCGCTCTCTCCACACTCTCTCTCCACACTCTCTCTCCACACTCGCTCTCCACACTCTCTCTCCACTCGCTCTCTCCACTCGCTCTCTCCACTCGCTCTCTCCACTCGCTCTCTCCACTCGCTCTCTCCACTCGCTCTCTCCACTCGCTCTCTCCACTCTCCGCTCTCTCGCTCTCTCGCTCTCTCCACACTCTCGCTCTCTCCATACTCTCTCTCCACTCGCTCTCTCCATACTCTCTCTCCACTCGCTCTCTCCACTCTCTCTACTCTCTCTCTCCCTCCACTCTCTCTCCCTCCACTCTCTCTCACTCCACTCTCACGCCACTCCACTCTCACGCCACTCTCTCTCACTACACTCTCTCTCACTCCACTATCTCTCTCACTCCACTCTCTCTCACAAAGTAGTGTGCGTTGCCGTGGGTGTCCGCAGAAACGTTTCTGGGGGTGGTGACACATTTTTAACTTCATCACCATCCCCCTTGCACTCTTCACCCCTTCTGGCTTGCACCCTTCTCCCCTTCTGCCTTGCACCCTTCTCCCCTTCTGCCTTGCACCCTTCTCCTCCTCCGCCTTGCACCCTTCTCTGCAGTGCACCCTTCTACCCTCTGCCTTGCACCCTTCTACCCTCTGCCTTGCACCCTTCTACCCTCTGCCTTGCACCCTTCTACCCTCTGCCTTGCACCCTTCTCCCCTTCTGCCTCTCACCCTTCTCCTCCTCCGCCTTGCACCCTTTTCTACCTTGCATCATTCTCCCCTCTACCTTGCCCCATTCTCCACTCCGCCTTGCACCCTTCTTCCCTCTGCCTTGCACCCTTCTTCTCTTCTCCCCTCTGCCTTGCACCCTTCTTCCCTTCTCCCCTCTGCCTTGCACCCTTCTCCCCTCTGCCTTGCACCCTTCTCCCCTCTGCCTTGCACCCTTCTCCCCTCTGCCTTGCACCCTTCTCCCCTCTGCCTTGCACCCTTCTCCCCTCTGCCTTGCACCCTTCTCCCCTCTGCCTTGCACCCTTTTCCCCTCTGCCTTGCACCCTTTTCCCCTCTGCCTTGCACCCTTTTCCCCTCTGCCTTGCACCCTTTTCCCCCTCTGCCTTGCACCCTTTTCCCCTCTGCCTTGCACCCTTCTACCCTCTGCCTTGCACCCTTCTCCCCTTCTGCCTTGCACCCTTCTCCCCTTCTGCCTTGCACCCTTCTCCCCTTCGGCCTTGCACCCTTCTCCTCCTCCGCCTTGCACCCTTTTCTACCTTGCATCATTCTCCCCTCCGCCTTGCACCCTTCTCCCCTCTGCCTTGCACCCTTCTTCCCTTCTCCCCTCTGCCTTGCACCCTTCTTCCCTTCTCCCATCTGCCTTGCACCCTTCTTCCCTTCTCCCCTCTGCCTTGCACCCTTCTCCCCTCTGCCTTGCACCCTTCTCCCCTCTGCCTTGCACCCTTCTCCCCTCCGCCTTGCACCCTTCTCCCCTCCGCCTTGCACCCTTCTCCCCTCCGCCTTGCACCCTTCTCCCCTCCGCCTTGCACCCTTCTCCCCTCCGCCTTGCACCCTTCTCCCCTCCGCCTTGCACCCTTCTCCCCTCCGCCTTGCACCCTTCTCCCCTCCGCCTTGCACCCTTCTCCCCTCCGCCTTGCACCCTTCTCCCCTCCGCCTTGCACCCTTCTCCCCTCCGCCTTGCACCCTTCTCCCCTCCGCCTTGCACCCTTCTCCCCTCCGCCTTGCACCCTTCTCCCCGCCGCCTTGCACCCTTCTCCCCGCCGCCTTGCACCCTTCTCCCCGCCGCCTTGCACCCTTCTCCCCTCCGCCTTGCACCCTTCTCCCCTCCGCCTTGCACCCTTCTCCCCTCCGCCTTGCACCCTTCTCCCCTCCGCCTTGCACCCTTCTCCCCTCCGCCTTACACCCTTCTCCCCTCCACCTTGCACCCTTCATTTACCAACGAGAGTGAGCCCCACCCCCCACCTCATGGGCGTTTGTTACGCCCCTATCTGCGGCTCGTTAATGACCAGACTTATTTTTCAAGACAGAGGAAGAGTTGGAAGGCTCTTACCGTTTGGAAGGGTAAAGAAGTTCAGAATTATTGAAATTATGGAGGAATTGTTTTATCATTAGAAAGGTTGTTGCTATAAACATTTTCAGAGACTGGTTTATTTTGAAAAACATATTAATGGAGAAATAGTAAGCTATGGCCAAGCCTGAACACAAGAGACTTCATTTAAGGCACTGTGTGACACAAAGTATAAAGTGGAAAATAGTTTACATTTAACATGAGTACATTAACTTATAGCAGGCGATGTGTGAGATTTGTTTAATGTGTATCCTGTTTATTGAAGGGATGACACTTTAAGCCTTTCATTCATTCTATCTGTGCAGAATGGTTTTAATTTTGGCACATTGTGTACATTCCACATATATTGAATATCTGTATCTTTTTATATAAAAGTATTTGTATTTGAGTAGCATATGTTTGGCAGATGAGAGATGTAGTTAATGTATGGTCTTCTGACTCACTAAAAACACTGGTAATAACTCACGTTAAATACTATTCCGTCGTTTTTAGCTCCATCTGTGCTATAACACACAAGGATTAGTCGTACAGAAATCAGCCTGAATGGGCCATTTCAACCCAATCTGCCCGGCCATGTCCCCTCAAACTGGAAGAATGAGAAATCCCCAGTTTTTCTTTGGCCTGCTTGTCCGAATTGGCTGGAAGAGTTTTTGTAAAATACCTGCAGAGATTTACAATTTTTGGGACTTAAAACCCACAGACATCCTTGGAGTATTCACCCCAAATTCTTGGAGATGGCTTTTATTCACAGTCGCTGGCTATGCCTTGCCCAGTGCTCGGTGCTGCCTCCTGCTCTCAGGGGCCCCCACCCCATCCTCTTCAGCGCAAGCCTCTCTCACAGCCCTCAGAAGAGCTGATTCATTTAATGAAGGGAGTAGGGCCCCACCGCACCGCGCGGGGCGTTTGTTACGCCCCTGATATGCACTTCACATTCCTATTCTGCAGTCACATCCGAAGTACTTGCGGTTGGTTCTACACACTAGCAATTTGCCATTCGACCCTTTGGCTTGACATTGGCTACCCGAACAAAGGTGAAGGCAGTGATGGAGGCCCATCTCAGAAGATCGAGCATTCCAATATTTCAGTATCTGGACAAATGGCTGATTAAAGCTGGTTCGCCAGAGGTGGTGTTTCACCGTCTGCAGTCAACAGCATCCCTTCTGTATTATCTGGGCTTTTTGATCAACCACCCCAAATCTAACCTGCGGCACTCACAACGACTACATTTCATATGGTGGGTACTGGACACCATTCACCATGGCTTTCCTCCACCACAAAGTATCCAAGATATCAAGAAAAAGGTTCCACCTTTCCAGCAAGGCTCAAGAGTGCCAGTTCTGAGAATCTTAAGATAACTCATTATGCTGGCTTCGTGCATTCTGATAGTCCTGCACACTCGTTGGCACTGGAGGGCCCTGCAGCGGTGCTGTGCAGGCAGTGACTACAGTGCAGGAGAGTAATAATACAAATTTTTCCTAGGCCACAGAAAACCTGTCTAAAATCAGGTTGCACTTACAATAGGATAAACAGCTGCCTCAATATATTTGACAAACAGTACAATTGGAGTAAAAAACAATTTATTATTTTTAATATAAAAGAAAAACATACAAATCACAGAATTCTTTGAAAAGGGCAGTGTAAAGATTACAGCTTTATCCAGCCACAACGTGGTTCTTAAAACATATTTTTTTTAAAAGGACACACAAATGTACATAGATTAAAAATCTAACAAAGATATTCAACAATGTCAGTAGAAACAGTGGCCAACGTTTCTACTGACATTGTTGAATATCTTTGTTGAAAGGGGTATTAAAACATGCGCCAGATATATTTAAAGATACAGCCAGGGCACGCGTAATCAATTCCATTATTGAAAAGAAATATAGAGCGGCCCCTACAGACCCTACTTATATCAGAGGTCAGTTACCATTAGACTCACTAGTAGTGGCTAATGCACGCAAAAGGGCCAACTCACAGACAACAGGAGAAGCTCCACCTCCTGATAAAGAGTCCAAAATACTAGAGGCCTCGGGTAAAAGGGTAGCATCACAGGCTTCCAATTCATGGAGAATTGCAAATACACAAGCTCTACTAGCTAGTTACGACAGAGCACACTATGACAAGCTTGAAAGTTTAATGGAACACCTGCCTGAGCCTTTCAAAGCCCAAGCTAATTTCCTCATACAGGAGGGGAAATTTATTACAAACGCCTCCATTAAATGTGCGCTTGACGCAGCTGACACTGCAGCCAGGTCCATTAACACTAGCGTCTTACTACGAAGACATGCATGGCTACGTATTTCTGGCTTTTAGAACGAGGTGCAATCCACCATTCTTAACCAACCAGTCATACAAGACTTCCTTTTCGGCTCTGCAGTCGACACCATCTTAGACAAAATGAAAAAGGATACAGAAACTGCAAAATCGATGGGTGCATTGCAGTTTCAACAACACAGAGGTTCCTTTCGACGCTCTTCATACAGAGCAGCTACATGGGGCAATACTTCACAAACCTAGTCTACATACAAAAGCAACACCCAAGGTTCCTTTAACAAGAACTCCAACAGAGGAGGTTCCAGGGACAACAATAATAAGGGAAGAGGACGTGGAGGCAATAACACCAGAGCCTCCACTGCCGCAAAACAGTGACTTCATCACACAACCTCCCGACCATTTAACACCGGTCGGAGGCAGAATCCAACAATTCCTACCAGTCTGGAATGCAATTACCACAGACAGGAGAGTGAGACAAATTATCCAGTATGGTTATTGCCTAGAACTCACTTCTACTCCACCCAACATACCACCCAGACACTGTCCTATGTCCAAAGAACACATCACCCTGCTACAACAGGAGGTGAAATGCATGCTGGAAAAGGGGGCCATAGAGCCAGTCCCTTTCCAACACCAAGGGACAGGAGTATACTCACTATACTTCCTTATTCCCAAGAAGGATGGTTCCCTCAGACTAATATTGGACCTCAGACCCCTAAATCAATACATACTGTCGGAGCACTTCCATATGATCACACTACAGCAAGTGCTCCCATTGCTCCAGCAAGGATACTTTCTAGCAACATTGGACCTCAAGGATGCATATTTTCACATACCCATCCATCCAGCTCACAGAAAATATCTCAGGTTCACAATAGAAGGTCAACACTACCAATTCAAGGTTCTTCGGGGTAACCACCGCTCCAAGAGTGTTTACAAAATGCTTAGCGACGGTAGCTGCACATCTCAGGATACAACACATCCACGTGTTTCCATACCTAGACGATTAGCTAATACAAGCAAAATCGTCTAAGGGATACGTCTCAGACACTTCAGCTGCTACACAGCCTAGATTTTTCAATAAACTACCTAAAATCCCACCTACAACCATCCCACACACAACAATATCTGGGAGCTACGATAGATACCTCAGTGGCAAAGGCATATCCAAAGTCGGCGAGGATAACCAGCATGCAAATGCTCATTCGCAAATTTCTGCCACAACACTCTTTTCCAGCTCGAGTCTTCATGCAGCTCATAGGCATGATGGCCTCTTGCATATTCATTGTCCCCCATGCCCGACTTCAAATGCGTCCACTGCAAGAGTGCCTTGCAAGACAGTGGAACCAAGCTCAAGGACTACTAAAAGACCTAGTTTTGGCAGACAGTCGCGCTGACAACTCTCTGCAGTGGTGGAACCCACAAAACCTTTCCAAGGGGCGACTGTTCCAAGAGCAAGTTCCACAACTAGTACTAACAGCGGACGCATCACTGACAGGTTGGGGAGCCCACCTACTTCAATACACGGTACAAGGGCTCTGGACAATCAAACAAAAGATACTGCATATCAATCAACTAGAGTTGCTAGCAATATTTCTAGCCCTAAAAACATTCCAGAAATACTTGTACAACAAGACTGTGTTGATCCGGACGGACAACATGACAGCCATGTACTATATCCAGAAACAGGGAGGAACACACTCTCCATAGCTGTCCCACTTGGCACAGAGCATATGGAAGTGGGCAATTCCAAAAAACATCTTTCTCCTGGCAGAACACCTCCCAGGAAAAGACAATCAAATAGCGGATCTGCTCAGCAGACACAGCCAACAACTACACGAATGGGAGGTTAACCCCCAAGTTCTCCAGCCATTCTTCAAAAAGTGGCGTCACCCAGAGATAGACCTGTTTGCCACAAAAGAAAACTCAAAATGGCATTACTTTGCCACCAGGTTCCCACATCCGTTGTCACAGGACAATGCGATATGGATGTACTGGTCAGGCAGATTTGGTTGTTTTTCCCCCAGCACCACTGATTCCGCTGGTGGCACGCAAACTACGGCAACAGTCACTCACAATGATCCTAGTTGCTCCCACATGGGTGAGATAGCCATGGTACACAACGTTCCTGGAGCTTTCAGTAGTTCCTCATCAAAGGCTACGCCTTGCACCCCATCTTCTAACTCAGAACCATGGAGAAATCAGACACCCAGATCCCAATCAGATGAACCTAGCGATCTGGCTCCTGAAGTTTTAGAATTTGGATACCTTAACTTGCCTCCAGACTGCATGAATATCATTAAGGAGGCAAGAAGACCAACTACTAGAGCATGCTATGCAGCTAAATGGAAGAGATTTGTTATCTACTGTAACAATAACCAAATAAACCCATTAGATGCTTCCATACAAAATATTATATGTTACCTACTGCATCTTCAAAGATGCAACCTAGCATACTCTTCTATAAGACTACACCTCGCTGCTATAGCAGCATATCTCCAAAACAGACAACACCTTTCACTGTTTCGGGTACCAGCAATCAAGGCTTTTATGGAGGATCTCAAAAGAGTGATTCCTCCAGAACACCCACCTTCACCAGTCTGGAACCTAAATATAGTACTCACCAGACTAATGGGACCTCCTTTCGAACCTCTGCACTCATGCGAAGTGCAATTCTTAACATGGAAGGTGGCATTCTTCATTGCCATTACTTCACTCAGGCGAGTTAGCGAACTTCAAGCACTAACAATTCAAGATCCCTTCATGCTGATACATGCTAACAGGGTAGTACTTAGAACAAACCCTAAGTTCATGCCAAAGGTCATATCCACTTTCCATATTAATCAATCTATGGAACTGCCAGTGTTCTTCCAAAATCCACAGTCGGTAGCTGAAAGAGCCCTACACACACTAGATGTAAAGAGAGTTCTGCTTTATTATGTGGACAGAACTAAATCATTCAGAAAAATAAAACAATTATTTGTTGCTTTTTCACTACAACATAAAGGAAATCCCATATCAAAGTCAGGAATAGCCAGATGGATAGTTAAATGCATTCAAATATGTTATCAAAAAGCTAAACGCAGGTTAACTGTCCTCCCAAGAGCACACTCTACGCGCAAAATGGGGGCATCCATGGCTTTCCTAGGGAATATTCCTCTTGAAGACATATGTAGAGCAGCCACATGGTCTACTATACACACTTTCACAAAACACTACTGTGTAGACGTACAAGCAAAGCAGCAAGCGGCTGAAGGCCAGGCTGTCCTCAAAACTCTTTCAAAACTGCTGCAGCTGGCACAGGTAACCACCGCTAGAGGAGATACTGCTATACCGTCTATGCACAGATATGAATTCAGCAGCCCACATGCCTCAAACGGAATATGCTACTTACCAGTATGCATCTGTTCTTGGCATGTAGGGCTGCTGACATTCATATCGCCCGCCCTCCTCCCCGGTGCCTGTTGCAGCTGCAGCATTATCTTTTGCATGGCCATCTCTTACTTTACTGTCTCCATCTCTGCCACAATGGCGAAAAACAATCTGAGGATGGAGAAGATGCCCATGCGCACTTTAGTCCAGGGGAGGAGTATCTTTTGCATGGCCATCTCTTACTTTACTATCTCCATCTCTGCCACAATGGCGAAAAACAATCTGAGGATGGAGAAGATGCCCATGCGCACTTTAGTCCAGGGGAGGAGTCACCTATCTCGTGATACTTCAAAGACTCTTCCAGGACAACAAGGTGCAATGATCGGGACCCAACACTAGGCAGCGATCTATGCACAGATATGAATGTCGATTCAGAAAGGGGGTGGGGGTGGTGATGAACAGAGTGTCTGAATTAAGCAGACCACTCTTACCAAGTCAAGAGATCAGGGCTTGATCCATCACCGTTATTTAGCTCACTGCATCACCCCAGTTCAGAACCTGGCTATATGCAAATTAGTCTGACCCAGGGCCTCATGGGAACAGGGCAGACCAAACTACCAAGCCAATTCTTCACCGGAAAGGAGACAAGCTTCCGGGGACCGGTTTCTGGCATTTCAGCCGTCGTCGGCCCGGCTTGCTTGAATCCTGGTGGTGCAGTGAGCAAGGGACTCATGTCTGAGTATACCCTGCCACACCTGTAGTGGCCAAATGCCAGAAACCGGTCCCCGGAAGCTTGTTTCCTTCCCAGTGAAAGAATTGACCGGGTTCTGAGCTGGGATGGTGCAGTGAGCTAAAAAACGGTGATGGATCAAGCCCTGATCTTTGGACTGGGTAGGAGTGGTCTGCTTATTTCAGACACTCTGTCCATCACCACCCCCTTTTCTGAATCGTTTTGTCCACCATAAGCGTGGAAGGGTATACTCCGATGTGAGTCCCTTGCTCACTGCACCATCAGGATTCAAGCAAGCTGGGCCGAAGACGGCTGCAATGCCAGAAACCGGTCCCTAGAAACTTGTTTCCTTCCCAGTGAAAGAATTGGCTTGGTAGTTTGGTCCGCCCTGTTCCCATGATGCACTGGGCCAGTGACATACTAATTTGCATATAGCCGGGTTCTGAGCTGGGATGGTGCAGTGAGCTAAAAACGGTGATGGATCAAGCCCTGATCTTTGGACTGGGTAGGAGTGGTCTGCTTAATTCAGACACTCTGTCCATCACCACCCCCTTTTCTGAATAGTTTTGTCCCCCTTAAGCGTGGAAGGGTATACTCCGATGTGAGTCCCTTGCTCACTGCACCATCAGGATTCAAGCAAGCAGGGCCGAAGACTGCTGCAATGCCAGAAACCGGTCCCCGGAAGCTTGTTTCCTTCCCAGTGAAAGAATTGGCTTGGTAGTTTGGTCTGCCCTGTTCCCATGATGCACTGGGACAGACTAATTTGCATATAGCCGGGTTCTGAGCTGGGATGGTGCAGTGAGCTAAAAAACAGTGATGGATCAAGCCCTGATCTTTGGACTGGGTAGGAGTGGTCTGCTTAATTCAGACACTCTGTCCATCACCACCCCCTTTTCTGAATCGATCAGATATGAATGTCAGCAGCCCTACATGCCAAGAACAGATGCATACTGGTAAGTAGCATATTCCTTTCAGAACGGATAGTTGTGTGTGGCCTTCAGGCCTAACCGCGTCGGTCCGGCTCTTGGTTGATGGACTGCATCCATCTAAATACTGCCCTCGGTGCCACACCAAGTATCTGGGTACCGACTTGCACCAGGTGGTTAACTTGTGCTTGTCTCCAGAGCACAGAGAACAAGACTACGACCTGTGCAATTCTTTTCGATCAAAGGAAACTTTCCTTGATAGTCAGGTTTGACATTGGGAGATGCAGCACCAGCATATCGATGACATGCAAAGCTCCGAGCAGGATGACCCCGAGCCCACAGCAGCCACTGAGGAACAGGTTTTCGATGTGTCGGACTCCGATTCCGAGTTAGAGATAGACCTCGACGATGTGCCGCAGGGACAGGGTGACGTGAGCACAGAATACCCTTTGCCCCGTCCACCCATCCCTAACACATCTAAGGCTTCAGCACCACCTTCGCCTTCTGGCCAAGGTTGGCATCGAGACAATGTTTCTAATACTCCGCCTTCCGGCTCTGCACCGAAACATACTGTCAAGCCTTCCAGCTCGGGACTGAGTCGGCCCAAAGCACCTTCGGAACCAAAACCTTCCGGTTCCAAGCACAAAGTCATTTCGGAGCCGAAATCTTTGACAGCGTACAACCTTCGGAGCCGAAATCTTCTGCTCTGAAAGGTCACGCCATCACGGCTCTGAAACCTTCGGTACCAAAAACTAAAGAAGTCCCTTCGGCACCTTCGGATCCGAAAATAGACATTGTACAGGCCATACCGGATCCCAAGCGAAAGAAACTCTACATTAATCCTCACACAGGACATATTCACGCCAAGACGCCATCCAAGCACAAGCTTCCTGATGACGATAGTCCTTATAAAATCCCTTTAAAAAAAAAAAATCTTGGTACTAGCCCTTTCTATCCAGTACCATCTTCTCCTCCTCATCACTCCTCCCCAACTTTACATCGTTTACATATTACACCTGATCACTCTCCAATTATCTCACCATGGCGGAGACGATACTGATGAGGGAGACATACATTCAGCAGTGGATCCTTGGACAGATTATACAAATGACCCTCCAATGGATAATGAATTTGACCTATATCTTGCCCAGCCATCTCACCTGAGAACAATTTCTCTTATCAGGAACTAATTGCCAGGGTTGCGCAAAACAATGAGGTGGATCTCCACAAAGAATCATTAGAGGAGGACTTTCTATTTAAGACTTTAGGATCCACCCACAGGTAGAGCCACACACTCTTTATGCTCAAAGATATGATGAGGCACACAGACAAGATTTTAAAAGACCCAGTACGTGCACAAATCCTCACTCCTAGAGTCTCTCGGAGCACTTCAGTCTCCTTCAAATAGAGGTTCCTTTTGGCGCTCCTTTTACTGGGAAGGGTCCAAGTCATTAAACTCAGATCAAAACAATTCCTCTTACAAAGGTAAAAACCAATCCTCTTTTACAAGACGATTTAACACAGGAGGTTATAGGGGATACAGTTCCATGGATAGGGGTAAAAACACCACACCCAATACCACCCCTTTCCCTAATAAGCAGTGACTTTCCCATGCTATCCTCCGATTATTCCACACCTGTCGGAGGAAGACTTAAACGCTTTCTTCCCATTTGGGAATCTATAACAACCGACAAATGGCTGCTTGGAATTATCCAACATGGTTATCACCTGGAGCTTACCTACAAATCCACCCAAAATTACTCCTTCTTTTCCAAATTGTCACCAGACCATCTGCTGTTACTTGTAGAAGAGGTGCAATCTCTTACTGAAAGAAGCCATAGAGCCAGTTCCATTTCAGACCAAGGGCCAGTGACTATTCTCTTTACTTTCTGATCCCCAAAAAAGAAGGCTCACTAAGACATATCGTAGATCTGAAAGACTTAAACCTATACATACTGTCAGCGCACATTCACATGGTGACCCTTCAACAGGTACTTGCTCTTCTACAGCAAGGCAATTTTATGTCTAATCTAGACTTAAAAGACGCATATTTTCACATTCCAATTCATCAAGCTCATCGCAAATACCTCAGATTTGAAGGCATTCCCAGTTCAAAGTACTTCCGTTTGGAGTCACCACTGCTCTGAGTATTTACCAAATGTCTAGCAGTAGTAGCTGCTTATCTCAGAAGACCATGTATTCATGTTTTTTCCTACCTAGACGACTGGCTCATCAAAGCCAGCACTTACCAACCCTGTCTGCAAAACACTCCGACAACAATACACTTACTTCATCAATAGGGCTTCACCATCAATGCACAAATGTCTTCCCTGTGTCCGGCAGAGATGCAGTCTTATCTATGAGCTTCTATCAACACTCTAAACACTATAGCTTCTCCAAGTGCAGCCAGAATTCACACGATTCAGTCTTTAGTACTACAGTTTCAGCCCAATCAAATATTACCATCCATAATTATCATGCAACTGCAGAGATTGATGGCATCTTGCATCGCAATCGTGCCTCTTGCAAGGTTTCACATGCATCCTCTACAAAAATGTCTAGCAAGTCAGTGGATTCAGTCACAGGGTCAATTAACCGATCTAGCGTTGGTAAGCGGCCGCACCCATCGCTCTCTGCAGTGGTTGAACCCACAAAACTTATCAAAAAGGCAGCTCTTTATCGACCCTATTCCACAGACTGTTTTAACAGCAGACGCATCTCTCACCGGTTGGGGTGCCCATCTATCACAAAAGTCTCCACATCAACTACCTGGAACTTATTCCTAGCAGTATTCCTAGCACTCAAAGCTTTTTAGACTCGTCTTATAGGCAAAGCTGTTCTAGTTCACACAGACAACATAACAGCAATGTACTATATATAAAAACAAGGAGGAACACAATCTCTCAAAAAACATTTGAAACTGGGCAATTCAACATACCATCTTATTTCCTATCAGAACACCTTGCAGGAGTGAACAATAAGATTGCTGACCTCCTCAGCAGACAGAGGCAGCAAGTTCACAAGTGGGAACCTCATCCCCAAGCTCTTCTTCCTTCCTTCCAACACTGGGGATTTCTACAAATAGTTCTGTTTACCACAGTAGACTACTCAAAATGCCCAAACTTTGCATCCAGGTTCCCACACCCCCTACCCAAGGGCAATGCCCTATGGATGAATTGGTCAGGGATATTTGCCTATGCTTTCCCGCCTCTCCCACTACTCCTACTGCTGGTTCAGAAGCTCAGACAAACATCCCTTACATTGATTCTAGTAGCCCCAGATGGGCTCGTCAACCTTGGTACACTACCCTGTTAGAACTGTCAGTGGTTCCACATCAAAAACGACATCTCCTCTCACTCAGAGCCATGGTGAAATCAGACATCCAAATCCCAAGGAGCTCAACCTAGTGATGTGGCTCATGAAGTCATAAAGTTTGGTTATTTAAATTTACCACCACAATGTAAGACTATTTTAAAAGAAGCAAGGAAGCCTACTATCAGGGCTTAGTTTGCATTAAAATGGGAAATATTTTGTATCTACTGTAATAACAAGATCAGTTCTCTAGATGCTTCTATACAAAATATTGTCTGTTACCAGTTGCCTTTACAGCAAACAGGGCTAGCTTGCACATCTATTTGTTTACACCTTGCAGCATTGGCTGCCTATTCGCAAAACAGACATTTACATCTTTTCAAAATCCCAATAATCAAACTTTTATGGAAGGTTTGAAGAGAGTAATATCACCAAGAGTTCCACCTGCGAGCTACGCTAGCAAGTAAGATGGCCGCTGAAGCTCCCGGCTCCGCCGACCTCCGCCAGCAGCTCGTATATCCTGCAAGTCATCCTGATTTCACAGCGGACTCCAGTATGTGTGAGGAGTAGCTGACTCTGAAGGCGCAATCCTGAACTTTTTATCATACCGGGTGACCGAGATATGCCGTGTTTCATTCTTGGCCTACCCCGGAGCTGAAGCCGGGGCCTCGATTTCCAACCCATCCGGGCTGGAGTTGAACAACATCGGCTGGAACCTTGGGCTTTGTCCGGTCTCCCGAACGGAGATGTAATCTTCCCGGTTTTTGACGGCGACTTCGTATCCTGCCTGCAACACACACGCTACGGCGTGTCACATCGTTTGCTGGCCCCGTATCCGACGCTTGGAGACACAGTAAGCTTGCCGTGGGGGTGCGGACAGGAGCCCTGATCAGTGGCGAATGAGTAACATCGTGAGGTGAGAGCGCCCGTTGTTGGTGTCCGCTCCAGATTTGCCTGCTACCCCGGAGAAGCCGGCCTCCGGGGGTCTGTATCCTGATCTGTTGCTTACGAGAGGAGATGGAGGGGACAAAAGACACGCCACCGCTGCACGCCTTAATGGCGGCCATTAGAGCGCTCCACTCCCAGATCATCGTCAACTACCGGGCACTTTCGGAAACGATGGACGATCTTTGCCGGAGACCGGACAGTGGCTTTTTGCCATCATCGCAGCCAGCGGTGCTACCAACGGAACATCGTATATCCGACTTCGAGATCCTTGTGCAGGAGCCGGATTTCTTTGGCGCTGCGGATTCCTATAATACAGATCGCACGCCCGTGAACATTGTCAGCGTTCCCTGTTTGAGCCCTATCTCGCCGAACATCACCATGGACAACCTTGACTGCCTCAACAAGATCACCTGTGATTATTGGAGAGTT
Organism: Lissotriton vulgaris; assembly: GCF_964263255.1. Lineage (NCBI taxonomy): Eukaryota > Metazoa > Chordata > Amphibia > Caudata > Salamandridae > Lissotriton > Lissotriton vulgaris. Next base: position 22,135,768 of record NC_141688.1, read on the forward strand.
TTATCATCCTGCCACGCTTTTCCTCGCTTGCTTTGTGTAGACTGTGAACTTTTATCCTTTAATTGGCTTGTTCGTACTGACTTGAATTTCCATGAAAGCTTTACCGCTCTTATTGCTGCTGTGGCCTGGGTTACAATTGCTCCAGTGAACACTTGTACTGGCCAGGGTTAATTGGTAGGGCTTTTCAGAACACGGGACAATAATGTAATCAGTTGCTGGGATTGTGACCTGTGAACTGCGGGAGTCGGGTGGTATGTTTGGTACTTCCCCGGATTGTTTGTGTATTTCGCTGCCCTTTCTTTTGCATTTGATACCGGGGGGTCGCATCTGGTGGGGGGGAGGGGAGTCCGGGAGCGTGTGTTTTTGTTTCTCCTCCTCCGCTGCTTCCTTCTTTTAGGGATGCTTCTGGGCGACAGGCACGCTGTTAGTGGGCTAGGCCGTAGCCATTGCAGGGGTGCAGGGTGGTGGGGGGGTTTGTTCTTTTGCCTTTGTTTTGTTCTATGGCCCCTTTTTTCTTCTCTTCTCTCTCTCGGGTATTCCTCTGGGCGACAGGCGCGCTGCTAGTGGGGTAGGCCGTAGCCATTGCGGGGCAGCAGGGTGGGGGGTTTGGGGGGGGTTTGTTATTTTGCCTTTGTTGTGTTCTATGGCCCCTTTTCTTTTCTTTTTCTCGCAGGGTCCAGTCGCGATAACTTTCGGTTTCATCCTGATGTATATGAGTGGGCGGGGTATGGAGTGGGTGGCTGTGATGATAGATAGGTAGCTTAGTTCTTTACCCTTAGTGACCTTACTGGCGCTTGCGTTTCTACTGTTGGCCTATTTTGATCCACGACTGCTTTTACCACGTACCAGCATATTTAATACTTCCGAATGTGTAGCTCCGGCTATCCTGCATCTTCTTCTTTATCTCGTTCTGGGGGGGGGGGTTAAATATAAAATGAAACCTTACCCATATCCTTGATTCGAAATGTTTCCGATATATCGTCTGTTCTTTACCGCTGCCGGACCCATGGGTTGTCTGCTGAAGAGCTGTGTGATTGGCATTACTGATCCGTGTTACATACATGTAGTACCGGCCCCTTTTGTATCTTGTGTTGAACGATATAATAAAGGTTTTAAAAAAAAGAGTTCCACCTGCACCAGTGTGGAATCTCAATTTTGTGCTTGCAAGACGTACAGGTCCACCCTTTGAACCTTTACATAAGTTTCCTCTACAGTTTGTCTCATGGAAAGTTGTTTTCCTCATTGCTATCACTACATTGAGAAGAGTTGGTGAGCTACATGCTTTAACCCCTGGAAGAACCTTTCTTTCAACTCCATAAGGATAGAGTTGTTCTTCGCACCAATCCAAAAATCCTTCCCAAAGTGGTTTCTACTTTTCATATTAACCAATCAGTTGAGTTACCTGTGTTTTTTCCTCAACCTGAATTAGTAGCAGAAAGAGTCTCCACACCCTAGACATTAGAAGGGCTATACTATATTACATAGAAAGGAGAAAAGATTTTCGCAGAGCCAAACAGCTATTTGTTGCATTTGCACCCCCTCACGAAGGCAACCCCATCTCTAGATCAGGTATTTCAAGATCGATTTGTTAAATGCATTTAAATATGCTATGCTAAAGCCAAAGGAACTTTACCCATACCCCTGGAGTGCATTCTACATGCAAGATAGGGGATACTATTGTCTTTAAAGGCAACATTTCTCTAGCTGACATATGTAAAGCAACGGTCTACACCACACACATTGACTAAACACTACTGTGTAGATGTGTTAGCGAGGCAACAAGCTAATGTAGGTCAAGCAGTACTTAAAACACTGTTTCAAACAACTGCAACAACTACAGGTTAGCCACCGCTATGGGAGCATACAGCTGTATAGTCTAGGCAAAGAATGTAATCTACAGCTCACATGCCACGAACGGGTAATGTTACTTCCCCAGTAAGCTTATGTTCTTGGCATGTAGAGCCGTAGATTCACATGCCCCCACCCACCTCCCCAATCTCCTGTAGTTGTTGCAGTTTCTCAGTTTATATACATACGCATGGACATCTCCATTGTACACTTATTAACTCCATTCTCACCCTCTTGCGGGGAAACAATGTAACAATGGAGTCAATGGCTATGCACTCTATCACCGTAAGAGGAATCACTGTACCTCATGACTGGAAAGACTTATTTGAAGACTAAAACAACTTTCAAACATCCGGACCCAACACTAGATGGCAGGAGTATACAAAGCATGTGCATCTACAGCTCCACATGCCAAGAAACGTTGCTTACATGGTAAGTAACATTATCCTTTTGATGGCTATCAACTCCGCCCGAAGGGTGGGTGTTACCGCGGGGCTAGGAAATGGCAGGAGGCGAGTCTTTGTTGTACTTTGTTTTATTTTTGCCAACAGGTTATCGGTACAGGTCTTTCTCAACGCTCCTCTATGGGGTGATCGGCTTCTCTCCTGTCGGGTCTTCCGGAGTACTCCCTCCTCCCTTCGCCGGACGTGGCTCCTCCTTCTGCTGGGCTCCGGAGGCTCCGTTATGTCCGCTCTCGCCGAATACCGAGGAAACAAACAGAAGAGAGGGCGAGTAAGTATTTAGGCGGTTGAGCCTTGGTGTACATAGGGGGTCGGGGTTTGTGAGGAAGGTGAGGGAAGCACCCAGTGCACTTTTTTAACAAAACGTGGCAGGGAAAGGGGGGTGCTGGTGCCGGGAACCCAGGCGATTCAGGGATACTATTTACACTAAGTCAGGCGTCTGCCTTTCTTCCTCCACCACCCCAGGAAGCGATTACGCACCTCTGCTAGCCGTACCCCTCCTGGTGTACGGCTGGGCGGCTCGTGGTGTTGGCCTCCGGGCTTCTCTGGTTCCTCCGATCTGCTCTCGTCACTTTCTCCCGCAGGCTCCTCTGGTACCGTTGGTTCTCGGGACGATGGTGCCGCTCTCGGTTCTCTGCTCTCCGGTCTCTCCGTCTCCGCTACTCTTTCCTCACTAATCCACCTCACTCCTCTGCTCCACTCTTCCTCGCTGCTCCCCGCCTCTCCGCTCTCCTTCACACTGGTCGCTCCTCCGGTGTAGTAACACACCTGTGGACTGTCGACGCCGCCTTTAATCAGAGTGCGTGGCTCCTCCTCCTCCATCAGACTTTCGGTCCATTTAAAGGGCCCCCAGTCCTCTTCGTCCTCTTCATCACAACTGTATCTCTCCTGTTCCGACCATCCGGGGGTTTGTGGAGGCTGTGGAGAGAAGAGGGGGGGGGGGCGGGCGCACAAGGTTAATTGGGGCCCGTCTTCAGGGCGTGACGGCGGGCCCCGGTTACAGTGGGCTAATTACAGGCACTCATCTCCCACCCTCCTTTTGCCTCTTTCTATCAGGAAAAATTAGTGTTGCGAACCAGGACTGCTTTCCTGCCAAATGTGGTCAGCCTACCTTCCACCCAGGTCACCCCATCACCATCCAAGCGTTCTATCCCCCACGTTATCCCACGGAGGAGGAGGAGCAGTTTGCATCAGTTGGATCCTGGTTGGGCAGTCAACTACTATCTCGGCCACACCAAGGACATACGAGTGGTAGACAGGCTCTTTGTCATTTGCTGCGAAGTTAAGGCACGGAAGACAGTACAAAAGAGGACCCTCTCCAGTTAGATCGTCTAAAGCATCAAAACATGCTATGCTCTGGCCAGGAAACCCCACCCCCAGAAGGACTCTGGGCTAATACCACCAGGGCCAAATCCTATACGTTTGCCCTTGCCAGAGGAGTTCCCATCTCAGTCCTCTGAAAGGCAGCAATGTGGGCGTCCCTGCACACTTTTGCCAAGCACTACAGCCCGGATTCTGAAGTGCATAGGGTAGACACATTACCAGATCACGTATACAGGGCTTTCTTGTCTAAACATCAAACAACCATCAATCTTGATGGTGCATACTCTGTCTACCTGCAGATTGCTCATCAAGGTGCCAGCCTCCCTGTTTGATGGATGTATTGTAGGGAAAGTTAATAAGAATCCACTTTTAAGTGTTTGGTACTGCACTATCCCATTGATGTCGGTCTGTTGCTCACTTTAAAGGCTGAAAAATAAAAATGGATTCAAACTGATGTTACACCGGGGCAGGTACAATGTGGCTTTGAAGAACTCATTAAATGCCACTTCCGGTGTTGATACAAAGTCAGCGGCACGTGCCAGCAACATGAGAGTTTTGAAAGTTCTGGATTCTGTCTGATGGAGTGGATTGTTCTATACTTGAGGAAGCTGCAAGGTAGCTAGATATCATGACCATTTTTATTAGAACAGTAAGGACCTCCGTAGTCTGGCTATGGACAAGGTGAAGGATAGAAGAAACAGGTTGTCAACAAGCGGGAGAAGAAATGTACCAACTAAAGTGTGATAGAGAGTAATCATTTAATGTGTGCCACTTTTGGGGATCACAAAATAGGGCATTTATTGCCATTGCAAAGAACTGTTGTCACATCAGTGATAGTCATACCTCCATTAAGACCTAAGGTAATGCCAACTACTTTGTGGAACATTCTCAGAAGACCACGCAAGATATGGGAAATCTTGGCTGACATCTTAGCAACAAGAGTATAAAAGCCCCCAACCCTCCCCACGCCTTGCTTTGGAATCTGAATATCCGAGGAAGGAGCTGCCTGTCAAGCGTTGGCGAGCTGAATCTTACCTGCATCGTTCCAGCAGCCTTGAGAACACAGCTCTGAAAGGAGCCACTGTGCTGCACAATGGTGGTACTTCGCCGTCGCTTTGGACCAGATAATAACCTGGAAAAAAAGCAAAGAAAAAATAAATTACTAGACGCTGTCAGGAAAACGTGCGTATAACGCAAAGACTTTAGGCAAGCACTTGTTAATTACTTAGTCTGCATAAAGACAAAAAAAAGTACAAAACTGAGGCAGAATTCGTGAACATTGATGAACATACATGATACTGTTTGGCAAAAAAAATAGAACTGTGAGTTCAAAATCTTGTGCTGAAACTAGAATTGAGAGAATGCAAAACCTTGTCCTAAAGCAAGGTTACCAACGACTAATCATGAAAGGCTGTGAATATAACTACAGTTCATACTGTTGTTTCCATTAAATGTGAAGATTATTTGCTAATAGTATTGTTTTCTCCCAATGTCCGCTGCAGATAGTTGAGTGAAGGAAAAAAGGAGTTCAAGTTCAGGAATTTGTATAGCGCGCTACTCACCCAGAGGGTCTCAAGGCGCTTGAGGGAGGGTGGGTGCATTACTTATCGAATAGCCAGGTTTTTAGTTGCTTTCTGAAGGAGAGGTGGTTCTGTGTAAGTCGGAGGTGAGTGGGGAGAGAATTCCAGGTTATGGCCGCTATGTAGGAGAAGGATCTTACTCCCATGGTGGATCTGTGGATGCGCGGAATTGCGGCGAGAGCTTGATTGGATGATCGTAGTTGGCGGGTGGGTGTGTAGAAGGACAGTCGTGTGTTGAGGCATTCAGGTCCTAGGTCGTAGAGGGCCTTGTGTGCGTGGGTGAGGAGACGGAACGTTATTCTCTTGTTGACGGGGAGCCAGTGGAGATCCTTCAGGTGGCCGGAGATGTGAGCATGATGGGGAGACCTATCCTCCTTCGAGGGGCATCAAAAAGAGCCAGAGGATGACAATGACTGGTTCTATTTAGTAGCCGTTGCAGCAACATCGGATCGCCCAGAGCTTTTTTCTTTCCCCCCATTCCCCTCTGCACTCTCTTCATGTTGAGTGTGATCACACTCACTCTGGAGAATGCAATTGGTCATAGGCAGCAAGTCCATCTAAACATCGCTCCTCCTGGGTTTAACAGTTGAAGTCAGTGGGGATCTTCGGATGTCCCGCTGCTACCGTGACCCATCTACCAGGTCGGTGGAACCCAGGTGTGAATTCCGGACCAGGAGCACCTGAGGAGAGACCTGACTGAGTCAAAACCACCCAGAGTCAAGCTGGAGTCACAGGAGCACGGTGCCCACCCTTCTCCAGTATTGGGGTGTCTTTCATAGATTCACATGCTTGAATATTCCCCGTCGTCGAAGTGGGAGTCCCACGGTAAATAACATAGCAATACAGCCATAACACAGGCCTATATACATAGAGAAAGTAAAAACCATATCGTTTTTCCTAGATAGACAACATATCATTTCTATGATATGTCTTAGTCATTATGTTTTGGTCCAAATTCCGGCCAATCAGACGTCAGCACCCTCTTAGAATGTTCTCCCCAGAGGCTCAGGCCCTCAGATTTTCTACTGCACGTCGTGTGAAGGGAGTCTCCCTGAGCTCTGCTCAGTGTTTTCTTCTCAAATCTCTCAGGAACCTAGTTTTGGAATGACTACCACCAATAAGTCCCTTTTCAGGCCTTGTGGTAGCTGTAGAAAGCAGAGACTTCATTCTGAAGACCCTCATAAAAAATGTATTTGTCTGTATCCTGAACATCAAGTCAAGTATTGCAAGATATGTAGGACCTTCTCACAGAAGACCTTGAAGGATAGAGAAGGCCATTTCCTTCTGTGGCTACAGAAGTTGAAGACTTCAGAGAACCCTGTCTCTGATGTGGAGAGTGTGTCTTCCATCAAAACTTCTTCATCTCTGAAGAGAAGCAGTGAACATCGGAAGACATCTCCTAAGCTTAAAGTGGCGAAAAAACATCCCAAAGACTAGCCTTCTACTTGAAGAGGGGGGAGTTCTCCCATTCAGAGTATTACTACTCCTCTTACGTCCGCGAGATCTGATTCTCAGGCGTCTAAGACTCCGTCTATGCAGTTTTTACCTCAGAAACCGCTATCCTCGTCGACGATTCCATCATCTCTTCCCCCGTCGACAAGAGCGGCCATCGTCAAGGCTGTTGACAACATCATTATCGATGAGGACGGCTTTGATCCTGTCGTCGGCATCTTTGCCGTCGACAGTTGCACCAGTAAGGGTGAGACCTATCTCGTTGACGATACCTTTGAAATCGTCGACGATGCCATCCAAGCACAAGAAGAAAAAGGCTTCGTCGACGATTTCCTCGTCGGCGACCTAGTCGGCGATGACTTCATCGACGGTGGTGGCCTTGTCGGCGGTGGCTTCGTCGGCGGTGGCTTCGTCGACGGTGGCTTTAGTTCCCCTGAAGTCATCAAGTTCTCTTCTTCAACGACGCCATTCTTCTTTAGAAGATTTACTGCCGATTCAAACACCTTCTCAAGCTCCAGCAGTATTATTTTCTTCAGATGATGAAGATTCTGATGATGACGAGCGATTCAGAGCGGCTCGAAGTCCTTCCGAATTACTGATAAAATGTCACGACTCAGATGAAGAAGACATAGAGGAAGAAGAGGAAGATTTCTCACAGCCTGAACCTCTCATAACACAAATTCCCCCTGACTCTTATTTCTAATCTACAATATATGCTAGATGACTATAATCGCTGGTTTCCAAGATCAGTACAAGCCTCTCCAGCACCTCAACCACCTAGTCAAGTCGCTAAGGACCCAGTAGTGTTACCTTCAGATTCTGCGACAAGGTCTCAACAACAGACACCTCAAGTGATAATTGAGGAAGACGATGATGACAATAATGATAAAGACGTTGGGAGAGAGGAAGGGGAGCTGGATGATAGATCCATACTTTCAGAATGGGACAACTACCAAATTCAAACGCCATACCCTTCTCCAGCTCCTGTAGATCCCCCACCAGTGGACATAGGCACTTTTTATGGGCTCATGGAAAGAGCAGCTAAAAGATTTCAACTTCCCATGACAGTAACTGAAAAAGACTGCTTCTTATATGATTTTAAAGAGCAGCCCCAAAAGCAAGTTCGCTCTATTCCAATCATTGATTTTATCTGGCTAGAAGGAATAAAAATTATGCAAAATCCTAATTTTATTCCAGCCGTCTTACCGAGACTGGACAAGAAGTATAAGTCTCCATCAAATACACCTGCATGTTTGATTTCTCAGACAAAGCCTGATTCCATAGTTACTCAGGCGGCACAACGGCGATCAAGAAACCCTTTGTCTCCAATATTTTCACCACCTGACCGTAAAGGTAGGTGTCTCGATGCCATAGGCAAAAACATTTCAACAAAGGTCCATGCAGCTAATTCAATGGCCATGCTTGTCAGGTACGATCGACAAATGTGGTCGGACATTTCTGCTCTAGTGCAATTGATACCGGAGTCTTCAAAACCAGAGGCATTAAAGATCCTGCATGGGGGAGAAAAGGTTTCTTCTGAGATGATAGATTGTTGCATCGATATCTCTTCTACTGGTTTGGCGGGTGCTGCAGTTCTCAGAAGGCAGGGCTGGTTCAAAGCAACATCTTTGCGTCAGGAAGTTCAAGCAAAGTTATTAGATATGCCTTATGACGGGTAATCTTTGTTTGGCCAACATATAGATGATTCCCTCCAAACAATAACAAGCATTTACAATGCAATAGGTCTCGCAGCATTAAAGTTTGAGTTATTGGCATTGTGTATGACAATGCCAATAGTTATAACTTTCGTAAATGTGACACCTATTGCATTTGGACTGCAATATGTGTTGAGAGTGAGTGAGTGAGTCAGTGAGTGAGAATGAGTGGTGAGTGAGAATGAGTGGGCGAGTGAGAGAGTCAGTTAGTGAGTGAGAGAGAGTGGGTGAGTTGGTCAGTGAGTCTGGACAGTGAGTAAGTGAGTTAGTGAGTGGGAGAGTCAGTCAGTGAGAGTCTGGTAGTGACAGTGAGTGAGAGAGTGGGAGAGTCTGTCGGTGATAGTGAGAGAATCAGTGCGAGTGAGAGTCAGTGCGAGTGAGAGTCAGTGCGAGTGAGAGTCAGTGCGAGTGAGAGTCAGTGCGAGTGAGAGTCAGTGCGAGTGAGAGTCAGTGCGAGTGAGAGTCAGTGTGTGAGAGAGTTAGTGTAAGTGAGTCAGTGAGAGTGAGAGTTAGTGTAAGTAAGAATGTCAGTGAGAGAGTGAGAGTTTGTGAGAGTGTTAGAGAGAGTGTGAGAGAGGGAGAGTCTGTAAGAGTGTGATAGTTAGTCACTACCTAATTGAAGTTCTGGGATGGAAGTGTCCTGCCCTGGCCTGTTTTTTCACAGTTGGATTCCACATGCAGATAGTCATACAAGAAAGAGAACACAAGGAACATAAAATTCAAAGTTGCATTAATCGTACCGCCGAGTCTATCGAACGTCCGGGTGTCTGAAAACCTGAAGAATGCATCTGTGCCCTAAAATAAACTGGCCGCCGAAAACATACCCACACTCACCACCTACCTCCCAGCCTTCCTTGTAAAGCAACATAGGATATGTTATGTATTTGTAAAACCCAAGCTTCTGTAGGAATAGAGGAACACTTGGGGAACTAGATAAAAAGTACTTACTAAGCCGCAGATCAAAGTTGGCGCATTGTTATTAGTGCACTCTACGTGACGTTCCTGGGAACAGATCTATCATTTATAATGTAAGTCCGCTGCGCTCTTGGTCATTTTATTAATCAAAATGTACATCTGTATGGTTACAAATAATATGGTCACTATTCTATACACCCCCCGCAGTCACTGCATTACTTTAAACTTATTATGTGACATACCTCGGGTGAGATTGTGTGTGAAGTAGACACACAGCAATGCACCATTATTGAAGACACAAGTACACTGCCGGTTGCTTTAAAGCTATGTCGGCACCACGCACGTCGGTACACGGAAACGACAGGACACGTAAACAACAAAAACAGAAGACGGAAAGAATCCACGGACGGAATACACGGAGGACAGAGAAATCAGCAGCAGCATCCTAAATGCCCCCGGAAGTCCGCCGCGGCCGCCCCGGAAGTCAGGCATGGTCGCCTGTGACGGGGGCGGGGCCACATCCACACCGGAAGAGGAGGCAGGCGGAGTCGATGCGTCTCGCGGCCCGGGGCTCCTGTGAGCATGTAGAGCCCCGGGCCGCGCCAGCAGGAGGTTGGGCGCCGCGTGCTCAGAGCAGAGTCCCCGACATTGGCCAGGTAAGTTCCAAAAGGCTGGGGGGGCTTGGTGCACTTGTGTGTGTGTGTGTGTGTGTGTGTATGCTCGTGTGTGTGTGTATGCGAGAGACGATGACGGCGGGGGAAGGGGGGCCTCGGTGCACTTGTGTGTGTGCGCGTGCGTGTGTGTATGTGTCAGGGGGGGTGTCTCTGTATGTATGCATGTGCGTGCGTGCATGGGCGCTTGTGTGTGTGTATGCGCATGCGTGTGTGGGGCTTGAGCTTCCCAGGAGACAGCGCCTGGCCACAGCGCGCGTTCCAGTTTCAAATCAGCTCCAAGGCGATGCGCGCGGCCGGGACTGTCTCCTGGGAAGCACATTCGCTAACAATAGATCTCTAGCGAGACACAGCGCTGACGCGCTGTGTTTTCGCTACGAGACCTAAAAAAGGACATCGACACGGCTTGTGCTCTTGGGACTCTACAATTTAAAAGGCAAACCTTTCGAGGCGCAAGAGGTCGTGGTTCCTCGTCCTCTTTTCGTGGCTCGTCCAATCAATATAAGCAAGGTCAGCAGCGATACTCCTCCCAGACTCAACAATCGTTCAGGCAGCACTCTTCTTCATACAGGCAGTACAGAGGTAAATACTCTTACAGAAGAAAGGATTCCTCCAAGAAAACATGACTTTCATCTTCAACCCTTTATCACCCCACCCGAGTGTCCACGGGTTTGAGGTTGAATCTCGCACTTTTATTCAAAATGGTCACAAATAACTACAGACCAGTGGGTCTTGGATATTGTGCGAAAGGGGCATGCACTAGAATTCCTAAAGATTCCTCCCAACTCTCCACCAAGAGGTCCTCCTCCTGCGCATCTCAAAGAACTTTTAAACCAGCTCTCAGTTCTATTAAGAAAAGGTGCGATTGAAATGGTGATGTGAGAAAGAACCCCTTCGGAGACGTTATGAACCGACACTACAACCCCCAGAATGCCCTACCGGACAAAAGCAAACTCCTCCACAGCTGGGGAATCGGAAAACATCAACCTCTCCTGTTTCTTCACAGAGGATTCCGGAGCCAGGAGGAGGAGCTGAACCCGGAAGAAAATGCGGGACACCAATAAAGACTGACGCGTCCCAGGAAGAGGCGTCTTGGACCAGCGGGAAGGCGGAGCTGAAGACGGAAGAAGACGCGAGCGTGGAGGACGCCGAGGATCGGAACCGGGAGCAGCGAGCCGAGGGCCAGGACAACGTTCCAGACATCTAGGAAACGGGGGAAACCGATGAATCCTGGTCGGAGGAGTGGTGGTATCCCCCGGAGGACGCTGGAGAGCGTGCGGTGACTCTGGAGAGTTACGGCGGGGCCGGTTAGTGACACCGTACCTGGGAACTGTTACAGGAGGCGGGAGATATCTTCTGTATGCGGGTTAGGGGAGGGAGTACAATTGGGGAATTGACACCTTAAAGTATGTGCATGCTCCACAGTGCCTTACTCAGCCCTCAGCCATCCTATTATTTTACTCTTCTGTTTGCACTGGTTTTTACCTAAGAGTTTGACCTACTGCCACCTCAGATCTTACTTCACGGGGTATTCCTTTACCCTTCCCTCACACCTAGTTCTTAACCCCTCACTCCCCTTTAGTTTCTACTGAGCACTACCGGGTATAGGGGTTGGTTGAACATTGTTGACCCAGAACACTGACAGGTCCCATTCTTTCTCTCCTTCTGGTGAGCCTCCGGGTGAAGATACACCACGGACGCCTCAACATCCCAACCACCTTGTTATCCAACAGAAGAGGGCAGACTAACGCTGGCATCGTCATCTATTCCCTCAGGAAGCGAGAAGACTCCAGAAGAAGAGACTTTTGACCCTGTAGTAACACCTGGATCTGTGTCAACTGTTAATAAAGAGACTCCTATTCGCCAATATATCCAGCCTCCGCGTCTGTATATCCACCCTGCCCTCCCACAGGTACCAAAACTACAAAGAGGCAGGGGGTTTTATTCAAGGTTTTTCCTCATTCAGAAAAAAATCGAGAGAATGGCGTCCTATTCTGGACCTGCGTGCCCTAAACAAATACATCAAAAGACAGACGTTTCGCATGTTGTGCCTTCAGGAAGTACTCCCATAACTCGCCCAAGGAGAATATATGACCACATTAGATCTCCAAGATACCTATTTTCATCTTCCCATTCTTAAAGGCACAGGAAATTTCTCAGATTCAGGATAGCCGGGAAAGACTTTCAATTCAAAGTTCTCTCTTTCGGGCTACGTTCAGCTCCTCGTGTGTTCACCAAGGTTCTCGCACTGGTGGCAGCTTACTTTCGCCTGCAAGGAGTACACATTTTTCCTTACCTACACGACTGTCTGCTAAAGGCACGATCATTCAAGCAGGCTTCCGAACACACTCAAATCTGCAAGTCTCTCTTTCAGTCCCTGGGCCTCACATTCAACAGGGAAAAATCGCAATTTCTCCCTGCTCAAAACAGAATATTCTTGGGAGCCATTCTGGACACCAAGCAAGCAAAGGTTTTTGTGTCGCAAGAAAGACATTTGCGTCTCCACGAATTAGCATCTTCCCTCCTGTTAAAAAAGTCAGCTTCTGTCCGACAGTTGAAATCTTTCCTAGGGATGTTATCCTCTTGCATCCCTTTTGTCCCTCACTGCCGGTTAAAGATGAGACCCATTCAGGATGAGTTGGACAAACAATGGGCTCAAGTTTTGGGAACCTTCAACGATATAGTCAACATCACCTCCCGAATGAAAGAAGGTCTCAAATGGTGGACTCTCGAAAGTAACTTCTCGTCAGGCCGTTCATTCCTGGTGGATGCTCTGAGCTTCACTCTCACAACAGACGCATCTCTAGAGGGCTGGAGTGCCCACCTTCAAGGATTAAGAGAAAGAGGAAAGTGGAATTTTCAGCAAAAGACCTGGCACATCAATCTATTGGAGTTACTGGCCATCTATTTAGCACTAAAGGCGTTCCGTCCTATCATTCAGGGAGCATCGGTGTTGGTTCGAACGGACAATACAACGTGCATGCACTACATAAACAAGCAGGTGGGCACAAGATTCATCCGACTATCCCGTCAGGCTCAACAGATTTGGGAGTGGGCTATTCAGCATCAGGTCGCCCTTTCAGCTGTGCATGGTCCAGGAGCATCAAACAAAGTTGCGGATTCTCTGAGCAGGTCTACTACAACGAATCACGAAAGGGAGTTGCATCTACCCACACTGGATCACATTTTTCGGATATGGGGTCACCCGAATCTAGATCTTTTTGCAACACATCTGAACCGCACATGCCTGTCCTACGCAAGTTGGCTTCCCCAACCAGAGTCATGCGGAAATGCCTTTTTGATGAATTGGTCGATAATATATGCCTACGCTTTTCCACCAATACCTCTGGTTTTCAGAGTTCTTCGAAAAATGAGGAAAGAACCCTGCCCCACATTATTCTAATTGCTCCCAGATGGCCGAGATAGATATGGTTCACGGAACTCCTGCTTCTGTCCCTCTGCGAACCGATCATCCTTCGCCCTCTTCCGAATCTCCTGACCATATATCTGGGACAAGTTTGCCATCCCGACCCAGCATCTCTACGCTTAGCGGCTTGGAACCTGAGCACTATGAATTTCTGAATTTAGGCATTCCTAAGGATTGTAGGGAGGTCCTAGCAAAGTCAAGAGCACCTTCAACTGTAAAAACATACCAGCTTAAATGGAAAAGATTCTGTCTATGGTGCAGTGGTGCCCAAGTGCACCCTATACACTCCACTCCTGAGAAACCTTTGCCTTTCTTTTTGCAATTGGCAAAATCAGCCCTCTCATTTGCCACCTTAAAAGTTTTTCTGGCAGCAATCTCACGTTTCTGTCAGGATGGCTCTAGCTCTCTTTACTCTTTACAATTTTTAAAGGGCATTTCCGGATGTTCCCGCCAATTCGTAGGCCATCTCCTCCTTGGCATTTAAACATTGTCTTGGCGCAACTAATGAGACACCCTTTTGAGACGATTCATACAGCTGATCTTAAATACATTACCTGGAAGACTTCTCAGCCTCTCACTTCCTCACGTCGAGTTAGTGACATTCAGGCGTTTACTACTAAGCCACCTTTTCTTCAGTTTACTAAGGACTCAGTCTTACTACGCACCAATCCAGTTTTCATCCCTAAGGTACCGTCGGACTTCCACCTCAATGAACCAGTTGTTTTAAAGTCTTTTATCCCTAATCCTCAGACACCAGCAGAAAGAGCACTTCATTCATTGGATATTAACCCCTTCCCTGCGGGGGTTTTTCACCTCCTGTGCCGGGGGGGATAAGGGAGCCGCTCGCGGCACTGCCGTTCTGGTGACAAGCTTAGCTCGTCATGAGGCACAGCGGAGCTGCACTCATGACGAGCTGAGCTCGTCACGGCTACACCCGTTTTTCGAACGTTCAGCACAGCGGGGAAATTTTCCCCGCGTGCGAACGTTCCAATGGCCGTGACGAGCTCAGCTCAACCGTGCCTCATGACGAGCTGAGCTCGTCATTAGCACGCAACGGGTTAAAAGGTGTCTAAAATTCTATCTTCAAAAGACAGCGACTATACGTAAGTCTGACCAGCTTTTTGTGGCCTATGGGGTAATGCTGAAAGGTCATCCAGTTACCAAACAAACAATTGCATGCTGGATATCTTCTGCTATTACCTTTTGCCATCAATAAGCGGGGAAACCACTTCCTGCATCTGTCAGAGCGCATTCTACTACAAAAGGTTCCACTTCTACAGCGCTGTTTGCTGGTGTGCCGCTTCATCACATTTGCAGAGCTGCAACATGGTCCAGCAGGCACACCTTTACGAAGCACTACTTTCTAGATGCTGCGGACAACGCTGATTCAGCTGCGGGACAAGCAGTACTTCGAAATCTCTTTAAATAAGGTGAGCCTTTGTTGCTTCCCTCCTCCTATATACAAGGTACTTTCTTTTTCTTTGTTATTTACTTCAGTCTTTTGTACTGTGCATAATTATGGTTATCATAATATTATTATCAAGATGATTGATCAGTACCTTGTATTATTCTAATTCTACTGCTCACTACTCTTATTCAAGTATGTGAATCTATGAAAGACACCCCAATACTGGAGAAGGACAAAAGTTACTTACCTGTAAACTGTGGTTCTCCAGTATTGGTGTCTTTCATGCGACCCACCCTCCTCCCCTCAGAGGCTCTCGCTCTCTTTATCTCCTGGCTCTATATTACTCTGTGCTACAAAAATCTTAGGGCCTGAGCCTCTGGGGAGAACATTCTAAGAGGGTGCTGGCGCCTGATTGGCCGGAATTTGACCAAAACATAATGACTAAGACATATCCTAGAAGTCTATCTAGGAAAAACTCTATGGTTTTTACTTTCTCTATGTGGCCTGTGTTATGGCTGCATTGCTATGTTATTTACCGTGGGACTCCTACTTCGACGATCGGGAATATTCAAGCATGTGAATCTATGAAAGACACCAATACTGGAGAACCACAGTTTACAGGTAAGTAACTTTTGTTCTTCTTGGGGTACTTCACAGTAAGATGGAAGTCTTGGAATTGCAGCTGTGGAGACCACGTGAGGATGTAGAAGCACAGGAACCGTCTGCGAGCTGTCCCTCAACGGCCGACGAATTGCAGGAGAGTCAGTAGCTAGCAGGACCATAAACCAGCCTTGACAAATGCAGAGAATGTGTTGCAGGAAGAGTTATAGAAAGGAGGACCAGCTAGGTTGAGGGAATTCACCTAGCACAGGTAAATTAGGGCCGGCCATCGGCAAGCGGAAGAGCAAACAGGAATCGACGGAAGTCCCCGGAAGGACCATATGGCAGCAGGCACCGGGAGTTTTCAGGGAGGCCTCAGCAGCACAGCAAAGATGGATGCCTGTGTTGCAGGAGATGCAGTGAGGACGTCGCCTTTGCAGTAGGGTGATGGCTGGGATTTCTTGGAGCTCGAAGATAACTGGACTGAAGAGTCAACAAGGCTTGGCAATGGCAGACAGGCATGGTGCACCGGGGCCCGGTTTCAGCCTCTAAACGAGGGATAGGCAGTCTTCCAAATTGCATAGAAGACCGATCAGGCCTCGGGGGAAATACCCAACTGCCACCCGTGTCGTAGAGCCTTGAGGAGTCAGGGGTAGGGAGGAGGCAGGATCCACAGACTGATCGTGGACGTTGAGATGCTTGCGGCTCCTTCACTCCAAGGGAGAATTCCTTCCAGCTGTCCTTGATGCACACACAGACCTTATGACTCTGGAGGATGTACGGCCCCCGATGTGCAGGATAGTCGCAAAGCACGGAGACTAAGTTGCAGTAGGATCCTTCTTACGCGGAGCAGTCTTGTTTTGAACCTGGCACAGCCCAACAGTTCAGTGTCCAGCAGCGGATGAGTTGTATGGAGGGTCCTAAAGACGAGTCTTGCAGAGGAATCCTTGTTCCAGACTACTCTATGGTCCCAACCTCAGGGAAGCCCTTAAGTAACCCAGGATGGGGGTTGGACAGCTTCTGTAGTGACTCACCTATTTGGAGGAGGTGTCAGGGACCCTACTCTGATGGTCTGACAAGTCAGAAACTCCCAGGGGCCTCTGCTTATCCTGCTTTCAAGATTGCAGGATAAAGCAGCCACCTGGCACCTACCTAGGGGTGGAGCTGGACACGGGGTTGTCACTCCCCTGTCCTTTATGTGGTTTTGTGCCAGAGTGGGACCAAACGGCTCCTGGACTGGGTTAAACTGGTTTATGCAAGGCGGGCACCAAATGTGCTCTTCAAAGCACGGAAGCACCCCCACCATAGCCCAGAGACACGTAATTCTAAAGGAGAGGTGGCGACACCTCTCTGCACAGGAAATTCTTTGTTCCTTCTTCCCCTGCCCGAGGCTCATCAGCAGAAGGCCACAACAGTGTCTGGGGTCAGTGGTAGCACTCACTTGCAAGCAGACCCTGCAAGTCAACACAGTTAGACGTGGAGGGGGTGGTTCTCTAAGGATCCTCAACAGTACATGGCATCATGCAACTGACACTGGAATCGGTGTAGTTACATGATTCCAACATATTTGATAACAAACATGACCATGTTCGGTGATGCCATTATGTAGTTAGACATCCCAAATGTAATTTGCCATTGTATACTACATACCCCAAAACGGCTTCCCTTCACTTACAAAGCCCGGAGAGTGGAGTCCAGGATTTGTAGTGGTGTCTCTGCTTATGCAGCGACACCGACACACTTAGAACGGCAGACCTGTAGACACAGTTTGTGGATGGCATTATACATGCTGCAGCCTATGGGAGACCCCTAGTGTACCAATGCCCTTGGTACCTCAGTACCATATACTATGTTTTAATATGTTTTATTGTTGCTGGAAAAGCATAGTAATGTAGGCAATTCTCTACTGGACTGGCGTCCACATTCAGCCACTCTCAGCGCTTATGCAACCTTTAAATTAAAATTCCCCTATTCACCCCCTACTACAACCTCCCCCCACAGGTGCCTGTATTATTAGTGGTGTGTCATGGAATAGCAGCCTGTAAGACATGTAGACAATCTAGCTCGGGTGAGGGGGTGATTCTGTCAAGCATAGCAACCTAAGGTATCTTGGACATGTGAGCTCAGTGAATTCTTGCGAGAAGCTTAATAAAAGGGCGCCAGGTCTGTCTGAATGCGTCCCCTTTAGATGTAAGTGTCAATGCCAGCCTCTCCCTCCCCAGCAAGTCCCAGATGTGATGTAGCCACGACAATCTAGATGGGGTTTTGTCTGTGCCCCATAAGGCCAGTATTGATGGGTGCACTGCTCTCAGAGCCAGTGTAATGTGTCTGCCTCTCCTCGACTAGAGTGGGTAGGTTATCGGGTAGTGGAGACAAATCACTTTATAGGATGGGAATGTGGGGAGTTGAGTGTCAAAATGAGTGTCGACTTATGATGGGATCTCTTCCCAGAAGTGTTCACATTCCAAGAGAATGTGAACGAGGGTCCCTGGGGAATCCGTGCTTCTTCCACATTTATCCTCCCGGTCTGGGTTGATTTTATGTACACAGACCGGGGTTCAGTACCAATAGGAGGCAATCTTCACTGCCGTCTCTGTGCTCGAAGTTTTGGATGTCGTATATCTTGCCTTATCATGTATATCCCTCTACTCCTTCTGTGTGTGACGACGTCCCAGTTCCCTTTTCCACCTTAGCTTTGCCGAGGATTTTGTCTCCTGTTATGGGCCCATCAGCAATTTGTATATATCAGAGACTAGTTGTTTGTCAGACTCCCTACCCAGCAGCCACTGCTCAAAGTTAGCTAAATATTTTTGTGCCGCTTCCATTTATTCAGAGCTCATAACCCAGTGTCTGATTGGTGTGTAATTAAACCTCTCGTCTTCATAGAGTGTAAGTTCTGCTTTCATGGTGTCGAATATGATGGGAGCCTCCTTGTCGAAAAGGTGTCCTAAAGATCTGCACCCCGGCTTCTGCCAAGCGATAAACGCAGAGTGGTTCAACCCCGGTGTATAGCCTGGGGTTTCCACTTGTGGGGTCAATGGGGAGGGTAATGAAGTTTTGCCTCTCCCGATCGCATCCCAGACCGTGGGCATAGCAATCGCCGAGATGTACAGGCTAGTCAGGTGACTCACTTTTTTCAAGAAGGGGATCTTCCACAAGGAAGTTCCTGCTAGCACTAAGCTGTGTGACCTGTTAGTAGTGCAGTATAGAAGGGATGCCCAGTCCTCCCTCTCCCGGGGACCGCCAATTTAAATCACGCCTCATCCAGGGTTGCTTATTTGCCCAACTAAGGTCAGAAAAGCCCTCTGTAGAGATTGTAGTGCTCCCGGTGGGGGCCAAAGTAAAACATAGGTAGAGTATTTTGGGGAGGGCTCTCTTTTTGAGTGCAGCAAAGTGGCCCATCCATGACAGCTGGTATGGCTGCCAGCAGGCCAAGTCCGACTTCACTCTATCCACTAGTTCCCGGTAGTTGAGTGCCAATGCCTCTGGGATAGTCAGGGCTAGTTGGATCCCCAGGTACCAGATGTTAGCTCGCCAACTAATTGAAAACCCCTGCGTGAGGTGCTCCTTTGTGGTTTGAGAGGCCGTTAGGCTCAATGCCTGCAATTTAGTAATATTAATTAGAAGGCATGACACTGCTCTGAATCTCTTGACCTCCTGTAGGAAACTCTGGAGCGTCTCCCATGGATTATCAAGCGAGACTATAACATTGTCTGCATAAAGTGTGATCGGATGCTCCTCGCCCGCGAAATACACCTTCCTCACCTCCGGATCACTCCATGTAGAGTGCGAAAAAAAAGAGGAGAAAGAGGCCACGCCACCCCTGTCTCATGCCCCGCTGGATTGGGAAGCTTTAGGAGTTCCTGCTATTTACTGTGACAGACGCTCAGGGACTCTCATATCCACTTAGCAGCCACGAACAGAACCTGTCTCCCAATAAAACACAGTGCAGCACTTCTCCTAGATAGGGCCAACGCACCCTATCAAATGCTTATAGCGTTATCTCTTGCTGAGAACCAGATGCCTTGTCTATAAGGTGGAGAAATCTCTTGAAATTGTCTGCGCATTGTTTATTGGGAATAAACCTGGACTGGTCCGGACCGACCATTCCTGCCATGCATGGGGCAAGTCGAGCCACTGAGATCCATGTGAACAGTTTCGCATTTACATTTAAGAACGATATTGGTCGATAGGATCTAAATAATTTCCTGTCCTTGCCCATTTTGCAGTTACTGTGATAGAGCCCTATAACATTTAAGGAGGAAGAGTTGATGTGCCCGTGATTGCAGTAAAAACCTTGGTGGGGGCGGGAGGGGGGCTAATAGGCCGTAGAACGTTTTGTAGAAGGCTGCCGAAAAGCCATCTGGGCCAGGAGATTTGTTGGGTTTTAATTTAGAAATTGCAAATCTGGCGTCCTCTATTCTGAGGCAAAATGAGGTCAGCTGTTTGTTCCGCCATCAAGCTCAACACCCTAGCTCTTTTCAAGTAATCAGAAATTGGCTTGGAAGGGAGCTCTTGTGCCGCATATAGCGCTTTATAAAATGATCCAAATCTAGCTGCCTCCGCTTCATCGCCCTCTATTACCTCTCCTGTCTGTTTAGTCAGGGCCTCTACAGTGTTTGCCTGTCGTTGCCCTCTAAGTTTGTCAGCTTGTAATCTCCCACTCTTGTTCCCTCCCATTTAAAATGCGTGTTTAAGACCTAAAACCGAATATTCCGCATGGTCCAGACCGGCCAATTGTTTCCTGACCGTCTCTAATTGTCTCCAGACCTTCTGAGCCCCATGGCGTTGATGTATACGCTCACATTCCCTACCTGTTGGTAGAGTTGTGCCTGTTTGTCACACGATTCAGAAAAGGGGGTGGTGATGAACAGAGTGTCCGAATTGAGCAGACCACTCTTACCCAGTCCAAAAATCAGGGCTTGATCCATCACCGTTATTTATCTCACTGCCCCATCCCAGCTCAGAACCTGGCTATATGCAAATCAGTCTGTCCCTGGCCCAGTGCATCATGGGAACAGGGCAGACTAAACTACCAAGCCAATTCTTCACCAGAAAGGAGACAAGCTACCGGGGACCGGTTTCTGGCATTTCAGCCGTCTTCGGCCCGGCTTGCTTGAATCCTGATGGAGCAGTGAGAAAGGGACTCATGTCTGAGTATACCCTGCCACACCTATGGTGGCCAAAAACGATTCAGAAAAGGGGGTGGTGATGAACAGAGTGTCTGAATTGAGCAGACCACTCTTACCCAGTCCAAAGATCAGGGTTTGTCACACCTGGCTTCATTATCTGCCGCTGATATGGCGATTAATATGCCTCTGACTACTGCCTTCAGGAGGTCCCATATCATTGCGCTTGAGGTTTCAGGGGTAACGTTCACCTCTAGGTAACCCGTAATGGTTTTCTCTCTCTGTTGGACATTTCTGGGCAGCGTAGTAGTATTTCCTTCAGCCTCCATGTGTGCGGTACTCTGCTTTGAGGTGGGAGAGCAAGGTCTAACTGGACTGTGGAGTGGTCGGACAGAGCCCGGGGTTCAATCTCTTCTGTGCAATTGTGCCTCTTGTACCTTCCTAGAGCCTAGGAGATAATAGTCTTGCATAGTGTCTATGAGCATGGAAGTAAAAGGTGTAATCTCTTGAATCTGGGTGTTATCGCCACAGATCTCTCAACCCCAGTTGCGTATCCAGCAGGAGCCCCCGGCACTAATCGTCCCCCTGTTGGGTGGAGCTGTCCAAGTCATTATGAAACACGAAGTTTAGGTCACCCCTGAGGATCACCAACCTATCCTGCATTGCCATTATTTCATCTTGTAAAAACTATTCCTGCTTCTGTTGGGAGCATAGATTGAACTCAAAAGTATGGAGTGTGGGCCAAAGTGTATGCGATATCCCAATAGACGACCCCTAATCTCCGCCACCTTTATCCCGACCTTACCCTGGAAGGAACGCAAGAATATCATCGCAACTCCTGCCGCTTTTTGTGTCACACCTATAGACCCCTGTTCCACTTTCCCTTCCAGACCCCCATATAACGTGTCACAATCCTGAAAAAAGGGGGTGCTTTGGCTCCCTATCAGGCACCCGTGTGTAAACCCTGTAGCAATAACAAGAACAACAAAAGTCCCTGTATTAGAGAAGGAAAAACAGGCCATCTCGTAACCAGTGGTGAAGTCTCTGCATGGGCGTTCGGCCAGATCTTAGATGGTATGTGCCATCTCCTGACCCAGACGCAACCAACCTCTATATCTTTGCAATGTAGCCTCAGGCAGATGCACGCTTTGTGTTTTCCTCAGCAAGCTTGTCCAGAAGAGGTTTCCGTCCTGCTGCCATGGTCTCTTGATCAGGGCCGGAGCCTCTGCGGCCTCTGGGGACCCTCAGCCACCTCCACTTGCCTTCTTGTCTGTGCCTCCTGGTTTGAGTGGTTGGTCGGGGCTCCTCTGGGTGATCTATATGAAGCAGTTCACACGCCTTGGACAGGGAACTGAGCTGACGAAGTTGTGACTACCACCGAAATACTAATCTGAATGGGTGGCCCCATAAGTAAGCTACTTTTTTCTCTCGAGGGAACATCATGATTGGTCGAAACTCATGCCTGTTTTGGAGTGTGGACATCGCTAGATCCTGGTACAAGTGGATGTGCTGGCCCAGGAACTCCATTGTCTGTGACTCGTGAGCCTTTTTAAGGATCTGTTCCTTAAGGGTGAAGCTGTGGACGCAGGTTAGGATAACTAGTGGGCAGGTCTTCCCTGAACCCCAACCACCCACTCTGAGTACAGTAAAAAACAAATTGTTTCCACTGGTGCGTCGCCAAGGATATGTGTGAACAGGTCCACCACGTAGGCCTCAATGCTTTCTCCTTCTGCATTTCTAGGCGCTCAGTGTATTTGGATATTCTTACATCTGGAGTGATTCTCTAAATTCCCTTTTGCGCCTGCAGATCCAGTTGTTGCTCTGAGAGGCACATGAGTTCCTGTTGCAGTTGCTCTTTTTTTTCATCCTTTGTTGTGTCCCTCTCTGCCAGTGTGTCAACTCTGTCTCCAATATCTGTTGCTTCCTTTTGGACGGCCTGTAATTCGCTTGTAAGATCTCTTTTAACGGCTCAGAGGTCCTCTCTCAAGCCTGAGAACATAATCTCCAGATAAGAACGTGTGACTGGAGCTTCTGGATCCTCCGTTGTGGGGGAGGTCACCCTGCTCGGGCATCCTTTGTTCTTAACTTCTTGAGAGCCCCCTACTTTGGTGAACATGTCTTTAATTGAGCCCCCCCTTCTTTGCTCTTGCAGACACCATTATTTCTATGTGGACTCTGTTCCTATAGGTTAGGGAGGTACGCCACTCTGTATCCCAGACTCACTCCAGATGGGCCCCCAACATTCACCGGAAATAAACACAAATGCGTCTGTCCCCTCGAGGCTATTGCAGATGGTATCGAGGGTGCATCGTTGTGTGGGTTTGGTTCTTCTGGGGAAAGCGCGGCTGGAGGGTGTCTAACTCTATGAAGCAGTGCAACTTTGTGTGGGGATCCAGCCAATTGTTCTTGGGTCCGGGACTAGGCCACTCCAGACAACCGCCGGCTACGTGGTGCAAGGTTTCGGCACCGCTTGCCCCCTTTGCTATGGACCCGACGATGGTCCGGGCCGCCCTCTACCACCTGTTCTCGCTTTGAGGTCTCACTGCAGCCCAGGTACTGTCATGGGGTCTTTGCTCCTCTAAGGGCCCTCTGTGGTCCGGGTTTCTTACCTGCACTCTTTTTTCTGCTGGGACGATTTGCGCCCAGTCTCCGCCTCTCCCCTCTCAGGCTCTAGATGCTAGGTGCACTAAGGCACTGATATTATTAGACCTCAGTGCCACATTTGATACGGTCTCCCATCCAATTCTGCTGCAATGCCTAAAGGAGGCAGGCATAATGGGCTCTGCCCTAGATTGGTTCACTTCTTTTCTTTCTGAGAGGACGTTCCAGGTAACCGCCCCCCCCTTCACCTCCGGTGTTCACACCATTACACAGGGTGCGCCACAGGGCTCATCCTTGAGCCCATTGTTATTTAATCTGCATGTCAAACCTCTGGCCACTGTTGCAAGGAACAGAGGGCTGACTATTGTCTCCTATACCGACGACACACAGTTGGTAGTGGCACTCTCGGACGACTTTACACAGGACGCTCCCAAGTTTCGAAACATTCTTGCAGCCTTCGCTGAGTAGATGACTACCAACTGTCTCCAGCTTAACGCCAGCAAGTCTGAGGTGGTGTTGGTTGGAAAATACTCTGAGCTATGGAGTGAGCATTGGTGGCCCTCAGTCCTGGGCAGAAACCCCCCCCCCCCCCCAAGCAGGTGGTAAAAAATCTGAGGGTGTGGTTGGACTCGGCCCTCAGTTTTCAAGTCAAAACTAAAAAGATGGTAGGGACATGTTTTGGGCTACTGCTGGGGCTCAAACCTTTACTGGGTTTTTTTGACCCGTCAACCCAGCAAGTTATCATCCAGGCCTCAATTTTGGTAAGACTGGATAATGCCAGCTCGCTCTATCTGGGGACTAATAAGGAAGAAATTTTGAGACTACAGAGGGTCCAAAATTCGGCTGCCAGGACCATTCTCGGTTGCCCTAGAGCGTGTTCTGCGGCAGATGCCATTCGCTGGCTTTACTTGTTGCTGGTGGCCAGGCGGATGGAGTTTAAAGCTCGCTTCATGGCCTTTAAGAAATCTGCCTCCCCAGGGATCTTGGCCAACCTGCTTTTGCCCTATGTACCCACCCGCCAACTCCGCTCTTTGAGGCAACACCTTGTGGTGGTACCCCGGGTAAGGAGGATGCGCGCTGGAGGGGCCCTCATTTCGCACCATGACGGGAAAACTCTGGAACTCTCTTCCTTTACAGACCCGCAGCTTGAGCAACTACCTAGCATTCAGGAAGGCAATCAAAACACACCTCTTTCCTTTGCCGTGGGCTCTAGTTCTCACCAGGTCCCCGTTCTTTCACTGCTGTTAGCGCCGGAACGCCTCTTTGCTGGGGCAGCTGTGTGCTATATACATTTTTATAACATAACCGGTTTCATGGAGCACACTGTCCCATTATTGATATTATGCTTCCCTTCAGGCCCAGAGGTCTGGATAGGTCCCCCCTCACGCTGTCTACTGGAGAGTCAGCGGAATATAGCACACGTGCCCGCTGCCTACCTGGTCCCTCCTAGGACTCGGTCTTCTTGATTGCCTCCTGCTGGTCCTGGCGTGCTTAGGAGCTCTGCGTGTAGGTCCAATGGCCGCCTCTCCGTTCTGTGTGTCAGTTGTTCGCCGCAATAGCCCAGTGCCAGCCTCCGGGCCCGATCGGCTAGTGTCTTGTCAGTGGTGGCTTTCCCCTCTACTGTGGCAGCACCCCCGCCATCTGCAAAACTTGATGCAGGGCCTCCTCCTCTGTGTTGCGGACCCAGGAGATGCGGGGACTCCTCTGGTTGTCCCTTTGAGGTGGGGTATGTCACTGGTCCGCTCCCCAGCTGTCGCTACATCTTCTCCTGACTGGGTAACGAAGTGTCTGGTACGTGTCGGGTGCTCCGTACTGGCTGCAACCGCTATCCCGCCTCGGAGCAGCGCGAGTCTGCGGCCCAGTTCACAGCCTGCCTCTTATTCCGGCAGCCCGACAACCAGAGGCTCTCTTTGTCTTCCTTTGAGGGGGGGTCAGGAGCTTGCCCCCGCTTGGCTATATTTACCTCTTGCCGATGCTCGGTGATTACAGGGAGGGCCCGGCGTGGCAGAGATTGAGCGATAGACACGTCTCACTCCTTCGCCATCTTGGCTATGCCCCGTACCATATACGATGGACTTACAGCCGTACACCAGTATGTCAATTGTGGGGTGTACAAAATACTTTACCAGCCAATTTAGAGGAGAGAGCACCGACATTGGCGTCCTGGTTAGCAGGATCCCAGTGTACCGCAGTCTAAACACAGACATCAGGGAAAAAGTGGGGGCAACCATGTCATAATGACACTACTTTTCTACAGTCTGGGCACGATTATAACTAACTGGCTACATGCCCTTAAGCAATTAGTGACCTTTTGTAGCGTTTTTAGAAAAAGCATTGGTAACTTTTTGAGCAGATTAAACCTAGGACACCCTCATGCGACTAGGTGAGTGCCTATGTTCTATTTACTATGAAGCTACACAAATAAGCCATTATGCACTCACAAATGACATCCCATTATTTTGTTTACGATACAGTGTCTCCATACACTATCCTGAGGAAGTCCCCATTTGATGACCAAAGATTGCACTGAAACTTTAGGGTCAAAACGCTGATGCAATATGGAGTCTGTACCACCCTGAGGGGGCTAGATATAATATTGGACTCTTGAAATCAATCTAACACCAATGGGAATGTACATTCAAATTGAGTAGCGAATGAAAATGTAATCAAATCGATCATTGTGATCCTATGCTTTTCATGTGCATTCCCTGTTTGCACGAGCACATTTCTCACTGCATATGGATCACCTTATTTTGATGATGTTTGTTCTGCTTAGTGAATAGAACTACTGCCAAACAATTGCCACTTGAAACAATAAACCACTTAATAGTGCGTTTTAAATATAATTGCATCAATTATTAGTTTGTGACAACTGTTTTTGAAGCAGGCTGCTTGTAAGCAGAACAATATGGTATCTGATAGTGTCTTCTAGCCGCAAATTCCTTACTTTGGAATGATCCCCAGGTGTCAGACGAAATCCGGAAATTTTTCATGATCAATAACCCTGTGCATCGGTAGGTGGCGGGCGTCATTCAGCTTTGTGTGGCATCGTTGCCGTGATCCGTGCCAGAAGTGACATTCGGGGTGCCTTTATAGGCTCCATCCAGACTCGCTGGCGTCAGTTCTTTTCTTTCTGTGCCAGCCAGCGCAGATCCGGACAGAGCTACCCGTTAGTCATTTTTTGACAAGGTTTTTTTTGATGTTTTGTCAGTCCTTTTTATGTCATCAAAAAAGGCCAGCTTCAAGCCCTGCGATGCCTGTCACCGACAGATGTTGGTGACGAGCCTGCACCTGGTATGACTCTGTTGCCTCGAGCAGGACTATGATCTGAAGGCCTACCCTGACTTCCGCGCCAGTCACCCAAAGGCCTTGAGGGATCGATCCCTCAAGCTTCTGGCAGCTCGACATACAACGAGTTGATCGAGAGAAAGGTCCTGGTAGCAATTGCGGATCCAGAGGTAGCAGTTGCACGCCAAGTCATCAAGCCACTTGGGTAAGTCCAAATCCCACAAGAAGAAAAATTATTTCAAGTGTACTTCAACTTCACCGCGTCCATTGGCAGACGAGATGAAGGAGCGTCGCTAATAGAGGCCTGGCTCCGCGGTTGAGATTACGCCTGGGTTAATGGCGCTCCTCCCTGACTTTCCGAGCCCTGGGACGATCCCTGCCCAATTGAAAGAATTTAGTGAGGCCATGAACCTCAGAAGTGTTCACAGATAAAACCACTGCCATGTGGTACTGCACAGGCAGGTTGGAGTAGGGTTGTGGACCCTTTGTCAAGAAGCCCTGAATCTATTGACATTGCTGGAACAGCATGAAATATCCCTGGTGGTTCAACATATGGTGGGTTCTCTGAATGCCAGAGCGGAAGAACTCAGGCGAAGATGCCTAGAAGATCACAAAATGTAAAGAAAAGGACAATGACATTCAATATGGACATGGCCAACAGCAGTAAAGCAAACACAGATATTATGAAGAATTCGACTGAGGGTATTGGCACCCTCATGGCGATAGGCATTATGATAAGTAAGACCTCTTCCTACCACGACTCACCAATGGTCAGGATTGCTGAAAACCTCATTGACTATCTTCGACTACTGCATGGCTATTGCACTAGGTTTCCACAGCAACCAGAACACACCGATTCTATCACAACTTCCTCTGCATCCATTGCTTCCACAGTAGCCTGAACCAACGCAACAGTCTGGTACCCCTCTGCCTCAACACGCTCCACCACAACCATTATCACCACCCCACGTGGCTACAGATACTTAAGATGAAGCTGACAATGGGGAAAGCAGAAACTACCTTAAGCGCAAAGGAACATCAGACGAGTGGGATGTTTATCTGATTTAAAAGGGGACCAGGAGTACTCCCCTCCACGTAGTGGAAATCCCTTTCTCTCTCCTGTTGTTGTATATGATTATATAGACCCAATAACTGGTGCTCCATCCCCATCTGGCGTTGACTCACCTCTTGTCGATATCACCCATATTTTTTTACTAGAGAAAGAGGGAAAACTATTTGATTTTCCTCTGACAGATACTGAAGGACACTGCTTTCTCTCAGATTTCAAGGAGGCACATGGAAAATCACAATCCTTTATTGCATCTGAAAAGTGGACGTGAAGACTATGCAAAAACATGCGTCCATTTCAGCCAGAGTGCCCATGCTGGATAAAAGAAATACAGATCCTCACCACTCTCTAACTTGTCTCATCAGCCACTCTAGAGCAATTCATTGTTGATGCAAGACAGAGTTGTTGCAGTAATCCATCTTTCCCAAGTACACCAGCACTGAACTATGAAGGTCGTAAGATGGACAATTAAATCTTCACTTAGGCAAGAGCAGCCATTAAAACTGCAAGTGATTTGACCATATTCAGCCCATATGATCGACAAATGTGTGCAGACATGACCCTGTATCTAAACTTACTTCCAAAGGCGAAAAAAGGAAGCATCACCAGCCATTCTCTGGGGGGGAGATGAGGCTTCTGCAGCAGGGATTTATTGGGTCTTAGATGTAACTCGTGCTGGATTCCAACAAATGAAAGGTGCCATAGTTCCTGGATGGAAGTGGTGGTTCTCAACTTCTTTGAGGCCTTGAGTGCAATTCTATGGCAGGACCGGAGGCTTTGGATTATGCCATACTTTCTTCACTTTATTTTCCACAGCAGCAAGAAAACAGAAAAAACTACTTTTCCCATGAACCCTTGGGAAAACAGGAAACTAAAACGTAAGTCCTTTGTCAGTCTCTGTAACCATTGCAGCTCCCATCATACTCCTCTGCTGCCTCCTCTTCCTCTTTCTTCGCTGCTCAGCAGCAAGTTAAGTGGTTTTTTTTCTCTCTCCCCTGGGTTTGGGGGCTGTTAAGGAGTGTTTGTTGTCCTGCCAGGCTAGCGCTAACGTTTTGTGCCCTTACAGAGTCCCCTGACATTCGCGGGATGCTTTGTGCGATCCTAACGCGATTTTAAGCCCAGTGACCAGTGCGGTGTGGTCCTCCCACCGCTAGGGGGCGCACTAGTACCTCTGTGGTCAGCGCGAGAGAAAGTCGCGTTTCTTAGCGTTTTTGCCCGTGTTTACCACAGGAGATTTCTGTTTTTGCCCCTACCACCCGGATTGACACCCCGGGGGGGTCGCAAACTTCACTGTGCTATTGTTTTTCACGCCCTGTGTGGGTGGTATTGTTCTAGTGGACACCCTGCGGGGTCGTAATTTGGCACCAATCCTTGTAAGTGGTGCTGTGGGATGCTTTTATCCGGGTGGTGCCCTATATATCTACATGGGTGTTAGCGTCCCCTGGGGTTGGCTCCCCCCTAAAATTGTGTGCTCCTTTGGTGCCCCCACATTTTTCTGGGCTCCCTCCCAGTTAAAAGTTGGTGCCGGTGACGGCCCTGTGCAAATCCTGCGCCATTTCTCGGGTTCCCTGCAGAGCCGGACTAAACTCGTTATGCAGGGGGACCAAGGTAGATACCCTGAGGAGGACCCTCTGTGCTACGTCTCCTGGGGTGACGATTTTTACCAGGCTGTAGATAATAGCATCTACAGGGCAGTTGACCAGGCAATAGTCCCCCTAGAGCAGCGGATCACTGCGCGCATGGATGAGGCGTACGCAAAGCTTGCGGCCCTAATTCCCGCGCCTGGCCCCGGCCACGGCCCGACCCAGTCGCCTCCCCCCTCACCTACTAAGAAACAGTGTACGGAGGGGTGGATTCTGATGCTTTCGCGAGGGTTAAGCGTGCCTTTACGGCACATGGGGATCCCCAACCCGCCTCTGTGCCCCCGGTTGATCTTCCTCCACCTACGATGTCCCCTGATCCGCAAGAGGATGCGGATTTGCCTGACACGGACGAGGAGGCTTGTTCCTCCAGATCATGGCTTCTGTCGCAGCCGCCTACCTCTGCTGGTCCTTCCAACATGTTAGACCTGGACGATATTGTCCATCCCTGCTCTTCGGACTGGGTCCCCGGGGAGAAAGTGGCCCTCTATGTGGCTAACCGTTTGCGTAAGCCTGTGGATAAGGATGCCCGCAGTCGCCTTAGGGCGGAGTGTCCTCGCCCCACCTTTGAGGGTAAGGTTGCGTTGACCCCGGATATAGACCCCAAAATGGAAGTTTGTCAAAGACCCTCGGAAGGGTATAGACTGGTCGTGGCGTACATGCTAGGACAAGTTATTGGACGCGATTGGTCCCATGACCAAGATTCTGGACATGGCTGAGGAGGCCAAGGTGACAGGGGACCTCATATCCCCTGAGGTCCTTATGAATTGGGCACAACGAGCCATTGTTTTTCTTGGAAATGCTAATTGCGCGCTCTCTACTGAGAGACGGAGGTCACTCTTGATTAAGATAGACCCCAAGCTGGGTGACCTCGCCTCGTCTGAGGCAGGCGCGGTGGCGTAGGGCGGGCTCTTCGGAGACCCGTTCATCAAGGAGCTTGGCAAATTTGTGGCCACTTTTACCTCCTTAGACAGGGCTCAGTTGAATATAAAGAAGGTCTTTGCCCCTCGGGTTTTTGACCGGGCCGGACGTGGCAGGGGCCGCTCGTTCGGCAACAGCTCAGATCGGGGGCAAGGCTCCGGCCGCGGTCAGTATCAGTCCAACGACCGCTTCAACAACTTCTACCCCACGAGGGGACAGAGATTCCGCGGCCTCAGAGAGGCCAGCAACAGAGTGTTGATAGAGGTGAGTGTGCTGCCCTCAGCGAGTTTGCGGGTAGGGCGGCGCTTGGCGCAGTTTTTCCCGGCCTGGGTTTCCCTGACAATCGACGCTTGGGTGCTGCAGACGGTCCAGGGCTTTCAGATGGAGTTCCTTGGTCGTCCACGTCAGCTACAACGTCCCCATCCCATTACTTTCTCGCAGCGCGATGCAGATTTTGGTGCGCGCAGAGGTTTCCGCCCTCCTCCACAAAGGGGATATATGTTGCGCGCAGGAGCATCCCGGGGGGTTCCTCAGCAGCCTCTTTTTTGTCGACAAGGTCGACGGTGGCCGTCGCCCGGTCATCAATTTGAGGGACTTCAACGAGTGGTTGGTGTACCGCCATTTCAAAATGGAGGGGATTCACCTCTTACTGGATGTTTTACGGCCATCCGATTGGATGGTCAGACTCGACTTAAAAGATGCCTATTTGGCGGTCCCGGTATTCCCTCCCCACCGCCGTTTCCTCCAGTTCAGGTGGGACGGTCAGGTCTACGAGTTCACCACGCTGCCTTTCGGGCTCTCCTCATCGCCGTGGTGCTTCACAAAGGTGTTACACCAGGCGATGGAGGCCTTGCGGGCTCGGGGTGTCAGGATGATTGTGTACCTGGACGACATGCTGTTCATGGATCAATGTCCGGAACGGTTGGTGTCCCAGCTGCAGGTGGCAGTCAACCTGCTTCAAAGTCTGGGTTTTGTTATCAACGAGAAGAAATCGCTTCTCGTTCCCGTACAGTGTGCCACCTTTTTGGGGTTCAACATAGACTCAGTGTCGGCCACGTTGAGCCTTCCTGCCAAGAAGATGTCAAAGATCAGACACGAGCTGCGACACTCTCTGGCGAGACCGCTCATATCTCTGCGTCACTTGGCGCGGTTAGTGGGACTCCTGTTGTCCTCAATTCAGGCTATTTTTCCAGGCCCCCTCCATTATCGGGCGATGCAGCGTCTAAAGACGTACCACCTTGGGAGGGGCCTAACGTACTCTCAGCTCATTCCACTTTCGGAGGAGGTGAGAGGCGAGATGCAGTGGTGGCTGTCGCACATGGAGGCCTGGAACGGCCGTGCGATCTTTGGGTCAGCCCCAGATATAGTCATCGAATCCGACGCCAGTCGGTCAGGCTGGGGGGGCCAGGTGCGGCGATTTTTCCACAGGTGGCGCCTGGTCTGCCCAAGAGCAATCTTTGCATATCAATTGTTTGGAATTGCTCGCGGGATCCTTTGCAGTCCAATGTTGGACGAAGGACAGAGTGCAATTGTGTGTCCTGTTGCGCATGGACAACGTGTCTGCGGTCCGATATATCAGTCATCTAGGTGGGACCAGATCCAAGATGCTGGCGGACCTCGCTCAGGATTTTTGGCACTTCTGCCTGGACCATCAGGTGTTGGTCATGGCGGAGTACTTGCCGGGCCAGCAGAACGAGGTGGCAGATTGGCACTCCCGGCACCTGCTGGATGCCAGCGTCTGGAAGTTGGACCCTCAGGTCTTCGCTCTGTTGGCGGACAAGTGGGGACCCTTCACGGTGGACCTGTTTGCGTTGCGCCTGGACCACCAACTCCCGAGGTACTTCAGTTGGCGTCCGGATCCGTTGGCGGAGGCAACGGACGCTTTCCTCCAGGATTGGTCGAGCGAGAAGGGATACGCGTTTCCCCCGTTTTCAATGATAACGCGAGTGTCGGCGCTGCTGCGTCGTCAGTTGGCGGAGATGGTGTTGATCACGCCTTGGTGGAGGTCTCAAGTTTGGTTTCTGGTTCTTCTGGAACTTTCTTGGGATTTTCCAATCCTACTCCCCCTCTCTCCTCACATTCTTCTCAGTCCGGAAGGGACTCCCCACCGGTTGGTTCAGGAGGGATCGCTGAGGCTGATGGCTTGGAGGATCTCCGGCGTCGCTGGACGCTCCCTGGCCTTTCGGGAAAGGCAGAGGACTTGCTCTCCAAGGCTTGGGCGGATAGCACGACCAAGAGGTACCGATCAGCATGGCATAGGTGGAGTTGCTGGTGTATGCGACGGAGTCTCGATCCCGTGGGGGCAGATGTAGTGCAGGTCCTTAATTTCCTTGCTGGTCTGGCGGAAGAGGGCTTGGCCTATCGATCCATCAATGCGTTCCGTGATCTCGGCTGGCCATGATTTGGTGCAAGGTTCCCCGATTGGGGAGCATCCTTTGGTGTGCAGATTGTTGCGAGGGATCCGTCTCTCGCTGCCACCTGAACCACGCTACTCCGTCTTGTGGGACGTGAACAGGGTTCTGAATTTGTTTTTCGTGGCAGCCGAATAGGTTTCTCTCCCGTAAAGAGCTTACAGCTAAGCTGGCGATGTTGTTGTGTCTGGTGTCCTGCATGCGAGTCTCGGATGTACGAGCTCTTGACATTTCGGCTAGAGTTTTTTCCCCCCGGATGGGGTGTCCTTTACGGTGAACAGACGAACAAAGACCCTTACACGGGTTATTTCGTACCCAGCTTTTCCGGATTCCCCTAAACTGTGTGTAGTACAGTGCCTCCGTGCCTATGAGGATATGACTGATGATACTTGCCTTCCGGGCAAACGTCAACTTCTCATTGCCCTACGTAAACCGTACAAGGCTGTTTCCTCCCCTATCATCG
Source organism: Lissotriton vulgaris (assembly GCF_964263255.1). Taxonomy (NCBI): domain Eukaryota; kingdom Metazoa; phylum Chordata; class Amphibia; order Caudata; family Salamandridae; genus Lissotriton; species Lissotriton vulgaris. The sequence goes on from NC_141688.1 coordinate 22,168,690, forward strand.
CCAGATGGGTGCGTTGGGTGATGCAGGAGGCGGGGATTGATACCAAACAATTTGGCGCTCATTCAGCACGAGGGGCTATGGCCTCTAAAGCGTTTGCCCTTGGGGCTCGGCTTGAGGCTCTGATGAGAGCGGCTGATTGGTCCTCAGAATCCACGTTCACGAGGTTCTATTTTAAGCCAGTGTTGGAAGTGGCTCAGCTGGTTGTCGACAAGCTTTGAACTGGCATAATCCGAAGCCTCCGGTCCTGCCATAGAATGAGAATTTGCCTAGCCTTAGTGCTGGTAAGCTCCAATTCTATTAAGGACTCGAAGGCGAGGATTATCCCCCTCCAATGACTACAAGAAGTGGACCCTCTCCGTATGCAATGTAAGTAAATCGTTCATGGGGTTTTATGCTGTTGCGATTAATGCTGCTGCACTGTGTTAGTTGTTTTTACCTTGGATGCACGGAAGAGATGATGGGAATCTGATGATGCGATTGCTTTCAGGGAATGATGGTTCCAAACAGGAAGCGTGAGAATCCCGGAACATGGGCTTCGCGCGAAGAAAGAGGAAGAGGAGGCAGCAGAGAAGCATGATGGGAGCTGCAATGGTTACAGAGACTGACAAAGGACTTGCGTTTTAGTTTACTGTTTTCCCAAGGGTTCATGGGAAAAGTAGTTTTTTCTGTTTTCTTGCTGCTGTGGAAAATAAAGTGAAGAAAGCATGGCATAATCCTCGCCTCCGAGTCCTTAACAGAATTGGAACTTACCAGCACTAAGGCTAAGCAAATTCTCATTCTACGTTTTAGACATGCCTTTCTATAGCGGCCATTTCTTTGGAGCATGTGCTGTTCTACAGTCAGTCAAATCAGATCTTGATCCTGTCAGTTCCCAGGGCGGGGGCCCTTCAGTATCGAGAGCAGCCTTTTTCTGGAGTGAGAAGCAAAGGTTTCTCTTCGTATAGAGACATTTACCAGCCATACGGCCACACTCGCCAACAAGCCCCTCAGTTGCCATGTTACAGTCAGACCAACTAGACCTCCCTCCCTGGCCAAAGACCTGCGTACTCTTCCTACTCAAAGCAACCATCCAAGGAGAAGGCCGTTGGCCTGAGTAAACATCAGGATCGATTGTGCCATCTGTTACTCCGCCATGGTCCTAGTTCACCCCGTCTCTACCGCCAGTCCCACTGGACTCCTTGGGCATAGGATTTCTGCCTTCTATGCGCTGTGGCCAGATATTACAGTCAACACATGGGTATTCATCCTGGTAAAATGTGGACTTTAGTTCTGGCTTGTCTAAGAACCAATGCAGAAGATAATTCACCAACGTCTAAAAATCTTACAGGCAGAGATACTGTAAATGCTTTGCAAAGGGGCCCTGGAACCCGTCCCCGAATTACAACGGCAAACATGGTTCTTTTCAGTCCTTTTCTAGCAATGAAATAAGCCGGACAATGGTATCTTATTACAGCTTAACAGATACCTATTAAAGCAGTCCCTAAAAGTAGTAACCCTGCATGAATGTTCCATTTACTACAGAAGGGGAATTTATGACAGTTATGGCCGTAAGCCTGCCTCCAAAACCCAGTGATGGTAAGGGGTTTTACTCCATGCTTTTCCTTGTAAAGAAGTGATCAGTAGTTCCTCTATACCTGTTTCATGTGCTAACACCTATAGAACAGTCAGGCAGTCTAAGTTTGTTACACCAGGCAGAAGACAATGTTTCTGTTCGTTTATTAGAAAGCATCCGCGTGCTACTGTTTTTCTTTTTGATTCCACTGGCACTGTACTTACACAAGTTGACGCTACACGCATTTGTCTAGCTATTGAATGTGCAGCAAAAGAGTGGGGGAAAAAATCATGCTTTGGTTTTGACAATCAAAGCAGCAAAAAATTTGCTGAAATAATGTGACGATCTAGCTAGTACCAGTTCCTTTACCCTGCCCCAGGGAAAATCTAAAAAGCTCACATGATAAGATACCTGCATTAGGCCTAGCAGATCTGATTACAAAATTACGCCATCATCTTTCCAGTGTACCAATGACAACTGCTATCTTTCATCTAGACATGTGACGGTTTAACATTGTCAAACATACAGAATGCTCACAAGTATGTATTAAATTATTTTTGTACCACCCATATTTTGATGAGTTTTTAACGTTTTTTACATTTCAAGTTCTACTCTGCTGTACCTTTTTGATTTTTCTCGAACTCTGAAGGACTGTTGTGTTAATGCATCTCAAAAGGCTTTATGATCCAAATTATAATAATTTTTTTACTTATTCTGTCTTTTACTGCTGCATGAGGGTAGTCTAGCGCTTAAATATAGTTTGGTGTCACCCAGTAAAATCTGTATTCTGTTTGTTGTAAGAATGAAAATGCTTTATAGGCATAACTTACTAAAATGTGAATGTCGCACCTACTGACTTTCATTTTCCATTGTTTTAGAGTTGGCACTGAATACAGCACAGTTTGCAAAGAGTCTAGCTATGCTTGGCAGCTCAGAGGACAACACAGCCTTATCTCGAGCACTCTCTCAGCTAGCCGAGGTTGAGGAGAAAATAGAGCAGCTGCACCAAGAACAGGCAAACAGTGACTTCTTCCTCCTTGCAGAGCTGCTTGCAGACTATATTAGACTTCTCTCCACTGTCCGTGTAAGTGAAAATAGACAGTACAGTTTGCATGAGTAGAAGGATGAAATATTTTTTTCCGGAAAACTCTGATTAGTGTACGTGAAGTTTGGGTCACACCTTTAAACAGTAATAACCTAGGGCATATTGTAAAAAATAAATAGTTTTGTGTAAAAAAGGACACTCACATACGTCACCTGAAAGTCCTACATGTAAGTTTATTATATTGCATTACCCTCCTATAGCCACGTCACTTAAGTCTGGATGTTTGGGCACCCTGTTTTCTGAAGATTAGCAAAAATTTCTGTTATGGTAGGTGTTTTATTACTGAAACATCTTCCACTACACCTACCATTTTTCTTGTGTTCTCTTTTCTTCGTATTCTTCTATTATAGCTCAGGCAGTCTGTACTGAAACATTCTAGGTTCCAACCACGTGTATTTCAAAAGACAGTTGCTGCAGTTGATATGCTTGAGTACTGTATGTCCTGTTTAGGGAACAGTTATTGTTTTCACACCACAGAATCCTTCATAAAATCCCTTGATTTAATATTCGCAATACCAAAGCTGTTACCAATAAGAGGATGGTTGGAAGGGGCTCACCATATTGAAATATATTGAATAGCACTACAGGCCCACTTCCTATCTTCAGTCTGTACTGAATTTGAAGAGAGAACAGTTTCTTACATTTTGCAGCTTTACAGATCCGCCGCATAGGGATTAATTCAAGCACGTGCATCTTTAAAAGGAGCCAGTGCTGGCGAACTTTAGTTACTGGTAAGTAGCCTTTTTTTCTCAAACACGAAGAAACCTTTTCTTCAATCATGACACTTGTGCATGACTAATGAATACATGCCCACCAGCAGTTAAGCATGTTTTTCACATCTGTCATGCCAATACAGTTCTTTTCTTAATATATTTTGTTTCATATGCATTGCCTGTGGTAAATTACTACTTCACCAACATGGCAACCTAGTCTTCATATTGTATTTAAGTTGTTGATCTCCAGGATTTCACAAGTCAACTAGAAGTAGTAAGGTTAATGCTTGGGCGCCTTTGTGGGGACTATCCTGTTCTAGTAAGTACATCAATTTGAGTCAGAGAACAGCGTCTGGGTGCATCAACTTTAGTGTGATGTCATTATTTGAACTGGGGGCCGCTATTTTAAACAGAAAGCCCAATACTAATTTCAAAGTATGAGAAGCAGATAACGCAAAGCCTCATTGAGTGTTTTACAGATAGGTAGGACAGGATACATATTCCAGTTATGTATATTGGCGAGCTGCACTATAGGTGCAACCACTTAGACCAACTGCACCATAGTGTACTTGACTTTTCTTGTTGTGGACTCCTGATTTGAGGGTTGCAGTGCACCCTGTCATACATTATAAGAATATTGCAAGTCACCAAATAGTTCCATAACCAAATAGAGAAACGAGGCCGAAGGCAGAGTTCTTTTATAAGGTTATGGAACTCTGAGGTGACTGGCACTATCCTTATATATATACAGTCCAACTTGTGGTTAGACTCACGCACTCACTGGTACACTTGGTAAATTAAATTAAGTTATTTAGTGGTGCTGGTTGGTGAATCCTTCCGAGTATGAGAAATGGAAAAACAATAATGATGCATGGTCCCCAGGTCATGGGGGCGTCCTCAAACTGCACTCTAAGACCTCTTTGAAATAAAGTTATGCAAGGTATATAAAGTTAATCACAAGAATTCTTTTTATTTGTTTTGTTTTCTTTTCATGAATCACGTTTTTTATTAATTTATTAATATCTTTTTCAATTGATTCTGGTCGAACTCGTGTGTCTGTAACATAAATACGACCAATGCATTTCGGGCAGTGCCCTACGTCAGGGGCTTAATCCCAATAAAAAACGTGAAGTTACGAAGACCGGTTCCCGCTGTGCCATAGTGGTTGCCTAACTTCATTTCAAAGTGGTCTTAGAGTGCGGTTTGGGACGACCCCATGACCTGGGGACAGTGCATCATTATTGAGTATCCTTATGTATACCAAGGAGTACTTTATTCCATATAATACATGGTCACACCTTCACCCTTCCCACAAACCACTTAAAACCTTGGTGCGTAGCTCTTTAATATTAAAGAGCAAGCATGTGTGCATGAAAAACTTGTTAGATATTTGTGTCAAACAGATATTAGAAACAGTTCAGCACAAGTCAGTTTAAAAAAAAAAACTGGAGTAGCTCGACATTTGTAGAAAGATGCAGAAAGATTCTAGCTTTTCTCCATCTAAGGACTGCAAAAAAATAAACTTTCTCTCTGCTTGTCATTTTAATCTATTAAAATAGTGCAGAAGAAAGACAAGCGACTTATGCAGCATTAATCTTTTTCTTGATTCACATGCTGTGCATTAATCTGCCAGCCCTGTGGTTGGATCCTGAATTGACTTTTATTTTTATTTTGGGCGTCATCGACCAACATTGGGTGGGATGTCCGTCTGCTAACATCAGATGGCACCCTGGATGTTCCTATGCATTTTTGCCATCTTCAGATTCTTTTATCTGCAGTTGGGTCTGGAAGCAATAGAGGCGCTCCAAAGGTTTTTGGGAAATATCTGACTTTTTCAAAGAAAACATCAATTCGCCGAAGACCGCGAAGAAAAAAGGGAGAGAGAGAAGAAGGATCTTTCTCTCTCCCCTTCCCACGGGGACCCTGCCGGGAACAACCATTTGGTCGGAGAAGGGGTCAAGGTAGGAGACATGGACAAAACTCCCTTTAAATTTTGCCCCAACTGCCACCAGAAGTTCACACTGAGTCCTCCTCTGCCCTACAAGGTCTGCAACCTTTGTCTGCCAAAAGACCACAGACAAGGATTATGAAGCCTGTACTTCATTCATCTTAAAACCATGATTGTACACAGAAGACAACTGAGGCTGGAGTTTGACCACATCTGGGCCAGCACTTGCAGAGCAGAGAAGGTCCACAGAGAGCAGGAAATGGCCAGCAGCACCAACATCGAGGAGGCTGAGATAGTCCACAAAGGATTAGACGTCTAAATCCTCAACACGAACACTGAGAAAAAACAGGCAGAGACGTAAGTGGCAAGAGAGCCGAAAAGAAGACCCAGAAGGTAAAAAAAAGTATCAAAAGGCCCAGAGCATAAAACCTGAGAAAAGACCCCAAAAGTCAAACTCTGCTTCGTTTAAAACATCGACCAAAGGTTAGCTGAGAGCATAAGATTGCCATGGATCACAGACCAGGGATACCGATGTCGGCAAGAAGTCGAAGACATCTTAGGACCCAGGTGCTCGAGAGACAGTGAAAGGAAAGAGCAAGGCAGATGCGGAACACAGGACGCAGGAGGTGAGAAGAAAAAGAAGGCTTGAGGCTGAAATTGCGGTGCTACTTCAGCAGGAGGAGGAGTTCGGCAACTCCTAATAGAATATCGAATTCCGCCCAAACCTTAGACGTTCGAGGCGGAAGAGGAAGAATCGGCGATGGAGGGTCCAGTGACATTTGAGCCCCATGAGGAAGAACTCCAAGAGGAGTTGTATGCGCCCAAGGGGCTTGATGAAAGGGCAGGGCTTGATGAGGAATCGTAGGTCGACTGCGAAAAACGACTCCCAACCCCCCAAAAAGAGGAGGTGAAGAATTATCCCTTGAGGCCATCACTACCTGATGACCTCACAATGTATAACATCATCATCAGGAATGCTGAAAGCAATAGCCAGGTATAGCTAGAAAGGAAAAAGACTGCGGTTTCCTTTTAAAAACTTTAATGCCTGCCAACAAGGAAAACCTGTAACTGCTAATGTTTCTACAGCATTTTGGATCAAGACAAGGAGGCATTCAAAGAACCTTGCAGCAACTAAAGCTTAAGTGCCAGGGTCGAAAAGATATGCATGCCCTCAACACAGGACCCGAAATTCATTCAAGGTAATGTGACCACAGACTTCATCATAGTGGCTATGGCCAGAAGGCGCAATAGCACTCATAGCTCCAACAGGACCACCACCTGAGCAAGAGGCTTGATCTGGTGGGTAGAAAGATGGAGAGAGAAGCAGCAACACAGTGATGGATTGCCAATTCTAACTCCCGGATGCACAGATATGGACATCAGCAATGGGATGAGATGGAATCCCTGATGCAACACCTTCCTGAGGAATACAGAAAAAGAGCAAAAGCAGTCATGCAGGAAGGACGAAATGTGGCCAACACTTGCCTAAAGTCAGCCCTATATGCGGCAGACACTGCCAGCAGGCAGTTGTGCACGGGAAGAACTCTCACGAGGCATGCCTGGTTAAGAATATCAGTAGTTAAACCAGACTTTTAAGCATCGATCATTAACAAGCCCTTCTCAGGAGATGTCTTATTTCTCCAGGCTGTCGAAGAGTCTGTGTCTTTGTGGGGGTATTTGTAAATCGCACTGTTACTCCACAGGGTGTCGTGGGGCTAGGCTGAAAGGACGCAGTATGGGAAAGATAACTTGGGGGCAAGAAAACAACCATGTTTTCAGGGGTTTTTTCTAAACAAGGAAGTGGATTCAATGCTTCTCAAATGAAGGTGCATTTTGTTCCAGTGGAAGAGCCCCAGTAAGGAAAGAGACTTACCTCCTAGCCTGGACTTTTTAAAACGGGTGACATTGGCCAACAACAGATCAGTGAAGGTTTCTACGAGGAGAATAGAAGGAAATCCTATGTTTGAGGTAGCTAGGTCCTTCCCGTAATGTACTCTGTGTGATGAGCAAAGTTAAATAAATTATTATGTTCCTTACAGGGAGCCAGTGCAGGCTCCTCAGAAGGTGTGACACACGCAAATTTTGAGGAAGCTTAAAAATGATGCAGGCTGTAGCATCCTGATCAAGTTGGAGCCTGTCCAGCAGTAAGCCAGGCATGCCGAGGTAGAGACCTTTCCCATAATCCAGCCTTGATATAATCAGATCCTGGATCACCTGTTAGCTGGCAGCTTTGGTCAAAAGTAACATAAATTTTCGTAGAAGACACAACAGAGCAAAACAGGGGCCAACTACTGCATTAACCTGAGCGTGAAATAGCAGCTGGTTGTCCAATTTTAACCCCAGATTTTCACCACTAGGCTGTTTGCTGAGGAGGCAGGAGCGTCTGCCGGCCAGAAAACATGTAAAGGGATCTCTGGCGCTTTTCCAAAGAAGAGTAATTCTGTCGTACCTGCATTACATTTCAGCTGGTTGGAAGCCAGCCAACCGAAACAGCTGCAAGGCAGGAACTGATCAGCATACCCGGGCAAGGCACGTTAGCCTTCCATGTAAACAACAACTGGGTGTCATCAGCATAGGACACAATTTTGGCCCCCTATGATTCCGCCACCTCGGCTAAAGGAGTGAGGTAGATATTGAACAGGGTCGGGCTCAGATCCGAACCCTGTGGGGCTCCCACCTTCAGAGACCTGGCTTACCCCGGACTCCACACCAGATATTTTAGCGGCACTCCCCTCTGATTATTATATCTTTACTGTTAACCCGCCATCGGGGAAGATGGGCGGGGGAGTGGCTGCCATCATACATAAAAACCAAAAGTTTGTCATCATGACCTCTCTGGTCTTGCCAGAAGTAGGGAACATCGTCCTCAATCTCGACACCAACTTAGGATCTCGGGCACTGGTGCTTATTTACCGTTCCCCCCTTCCCCCACCCCACCCCCGTCAATGCCTTCCTTTCACCTCTCCCTCAGTGAACAGATGGCGAACCTCATCATGAACCATGCCAGAGTCCTACTTATTGGGGACCTAAATCATTGGTACAATGATGCATGCGGTGGGCCACAGGCGGCAGAACTTTCTGAACTGCTTTCTAATTTAAATCTGGTCCAACACCTTACTGCCCCTACTCACACCAAGGGTCACACCCTCGACCAAATTTGGTCTCAAAACATAGAACTGTCACTACCATTAATCTCTCCCTGTGTATGGTCTGACCACCACCTGATTGAATTCACAGCCGCTTTTAATGGCAGGGCTAAGACTCCCAATGTGGCGGGAGGTTTGACAAGAAAGTGGAGAACACTTGATACCCAGGGATTCATTAACTCCTTAGCCAGCTCCCTTCCCACCGTTAATCCCAACTTTAATGTCGACTCCATGGAAAAGGATATTGCAAACTGGCTATTGGCGGGCAGTGACACACACGCCCCCCTTATTAAATTTTTGTGTGCCAGACATTCTGATGCCCACAAATGGTTCACCAGTGAACTAAAAGTTCAAAAATGTATGCTCCGCCAACTAGAGAGGAAATGGAGGCTTGGTTACGCCAGTGAAGATAGACAGCTCTATTTGGCAGCTCACAAGGATTATAAGAAATCCATACTGACTGCTAAAGCTGCCTACTTCTCAGCGAGACTACTCACTGCCCATAACAAACCTAGGGACATTTTTATGATTGTAAATGAGCTTAGCAGTGATGATAGAATCTCACCCAGTCAGGCCCCCACTCAAGAGCTGTGCAACTCCTTGAACAAATTCTTCGTGGAAAAAATCGCAATCATCAGGGAGCAGCATTCCCCCTACTGCCCACACGGAACCTCTAGATGACATTTCCAGTAACTCATCCACTATGAACCATTTCACAGCTATATTCCCTAACATACTATCAGAGCTAATGTCTTGTGTCAAGTCGGGCTCTCCCAAGGACTGTTGCCCTCCCCCTGTCCTGAGGGATACCTTCTCGGCCCTACCACATAGTATCCTCCCTTTCCTCCGAGAATCCCTCAGTAAGGGCGAAGTACCTAGTGCCTTCAAAAACGCTACGTTAGTTCCTCTCCTAAAGAAACCAGGGGCAGATCCATTGAACTCCTCTAACTACCGCCCTATCTCCCTCCTCCCCTTCCTGGCTAAAATCTTGGAGGCCCACGTGGCTAGGTGCCTTTCTAATGTCATCGAATAATCTGAATACTTAGAGCCTAATCCAGCCGGTTTCCGGCCAGCTCACTCAACGGAGTCAGTGATTCTCCAGTATTAGGGTGTCTTTCATAGATTCGCATGCTTGAATATTCCCTGTCGTCGAAGTGGGAGTCCCACGGTAAATAAAATAGCAATAAAATACTAATAACATATGTATGTAAATACATAACACATATAATATACACAAGAAAAAGTAGTAAATACCCAAACACATTTCCTACATAGGAATACATGGTAGAGAGAAAAAACACTTGTAACATATTATTCCTGTCATTATGTTAGTACAATCTACAGCCAATCAGGCGTCAGCACCCCTCCAGAACCTTCTCCTCAGAGCTTAGTCCCTCAGATTTTCTACTGCACGTCGTGTGAAGGGAGTCTCCCTGAGCTCTGCTCAGTTTTCTGAACTTCTTCAAGTTTTCCAGTGATTTCTAGCATGTCTTCAAGTAAGAAGTCTTTGTTTAGACCTTGTTCTTCTTGTGGAAAACTGCATCTTTACTCTGGGGACCCCCACAAGAAGTGCATTTACTGTCTTTATCCCGACCATGAGGTTGGTAAATGCAAATTTTGCAGAACCTTCTTTACTAAAACCCTTAAGGACAGAGAAGGCCGTCTCCTCTTATGGCTTCAAAGACTTAAGGATAAGGATTGGGCACTTTCAGACGCAGAAAGCCTGGTGTCTTGACCTTCAAAAGCAGCCTCCAAACGTAGCAGTGTGCAGGAATTGCCCTCTCCATTCCTGAAAAAGAAGAAACTGTCTCTATTTGTGGCTCCTGCGGTGTCTTCACCACCTCCTGCTACGTCCACCCCCTCGAGACATGCCTCTCAGGTGTCTCCTGCTGCTTCCCATCATGTTTCTGCTAAAAAACATGTTTCATCGTCGACGGGAGCGTCGACGATTGTCCTGACGACGAGGTCTGCCGGCTCGCCGACGACGTCTGCATCTGGATCGTCGACGACGGCAACATCAACGTAATCCATGTCGACAAAGGTATCCCTCAGCTTTAAGACAGTTGTGTTGATGATCCCTATTGCTTCGTCGTCGACTAAGAAATCTATCTCGTCGTCAGCTAAATCATCGTCGACGAAAGTCCTTAAGAAATCTTCATCGTCGTCAGCCCCGTCGACGACTGCTCCGTCGACGGCGGCTTCATAGACGACGGCTTCATCGACGACGACTTCGTCGACGGCCGAACCGTCGACGATGGTCCCGTCGATTGCGGCCACGTCGACAGTGGATCCTTCTGCTGCGTCTCCGTCGACGCCTATGCCATCGTCGTCATCTATACCGTCGACGACGATTAAGTCTTTTTTTGCTTCTTTGCCGCCGTTTTCTTACTCCGGGTCTGGCTCATCCACCGTCGACCCTCTGCACCAACATCGCAAGATGCCAGTTGACCAGCTGTCCATCCCGGGTTATCCACAACCTCCATCGCCCTTGTTTGCCACTGGTTCTGAGCAGGAGTCTGATTCTGACGATGATGTGGATGATTCCTTCAGAGTGGCACGCAGTCCTTCAGATTTAGTTATCAAATGCCAGGACTATGCTGAGGATGATGACAAACAGTATTTTCAGGCAGAGGAATGTTCTGTGCAGGGTCCAACTGTGACTTTGCCTTTGTCGCTCATCTCCAATCTCCAGCATATGTTGGAGGACTACAACCGGCGTTTCCCGCCCTCTCAACAGGGTTCACCAAGGCCACATGCTCTTGCGGCTCCTGCTGCTGTTCCACTACCACAGCCTCCAACGCCTTGTCCTCCGATTCAGACGTCCGTTAAAATACACACTAAGGTGTATGCTGATGACGATGATGACGTCCTTCCAGAACGTGAAGATGGTGAAGTTCACAATGATGATGATGACGCCACTCACATGGCTGAGTGGGAGTGGAGTGGGACGACTACCAAATCCAGAAGCCATCCCCTGTTTCCTCTACGATTTCAAAAATCACCCGTTTAAACAAGTCCATACAATACCCATCATAGATTTCATTTGGAATGAGGGGGTGAAATTAATGCAAAGGCCAAATTCCATACCGGCGCAACTGCCCCGCCTTGAGAAGAAATATAAGGCGCCCATTGGATCTCCAGCGTGCCTGGTTGCACAGCCAAAGCCTGACTCAGTGGGCACCCAGGCTGCACAAAGTCGTTCCCGGAATCCGAAATCTCCCATATCAGCTCCTCCTGATAGGGAGGGACGTCGCCTGGACGCTATTGGCTGCAAGTTTTCCACAATGGCCTCTACTACAGTGAGGGCAGCTAATGATTTGTATTTAGAAATGAAGGTGTTCATGCGCAGAGGGAAGGAAAACCCATCAGCCCACCTGATGGCGGAGCATCATCATCTGGGATTTTGAAAGAAAACTGGTATCTACTAGGTGTCTCACTGGGTGTAAACTTGAGAGTAATCCTAGTGTAGATCCACCAGTGATGGGAAGCCAAAGAAAGTGGTTCTGAAAAATTTGCAGTGCTGGGATAGGTGAAAAAGTGTGAAGCTAAAATTGACTGTTATAATGCCGAAAGCCAAATTTTATTACAGGGTCATTATAATGCCAAGACTAAAAACAATGTGCAGATCCGGTGTTGAGAAGACGCCGCCCGTGCCTTCTCCACAGATACAAGTTAAGGGAGCACGAGACCACACTTACCGACTGGAAGTGGGTTTTCTGACGTCCAAAGACGCGATCATAAGTGGTATGATAGCACAAGCCTAGAACCAGCACGCCCAACATAGTACTGCTGGCAGTGGCTTTTTTTTAAAACATTCGCCCTGAAGAAATTGCCTGAAATCCTACCATGGCAATGAAACATGTCGGCAGTGAGTTGAAAGCGAATCGATAGGTAGTATTCGCTTCTCTCCTCTTTTAAGTTTATATGTTTACTGTTGCAGACAAGAAGATACAAATAAAAAGGTTTATGTTTCTTGCATGCACAGTATATGGTTTTGTTATATGTTGAATGTTGTTAGTCCTTGTCACATATAAGTTTGTGTACACTGCACCATTCACTGTCTTTTTACTTTTGGGAGTCGGACACGTTTGCGTTAAGCTAGTGGACACCGATGATGAGAACAGGGCTAACCTGGTGAGTACCAACCAGGAGCCCCATTGGTGGTTCGCCCGTGAGGTGTCCTCTAGCTATTCACACATTTTTTCAAATGTTGTCTTTCTAGTGAATGTTAGTACTGTGTTGTCTAATGTTAGATGTATCAGAGAGTGGCTATTTTAATTAACTACTTTTGGCAAGTTTCTTGAGCATGACAACTACTTCTATCTTTAGAAGAGCGATTGGAATGATCTATTGACAAATCCAAGTATGCCCATAGATTTATAGAAAGTATTGCCTTTGGGACTAGGTTTTTTGTGTTTTGTGACTGAATGAGTGGAGGGCTACCTAGTCCCAGAAATCCCTCTTAACTCCTAGTATTTGAGCAGTTCTGTAAGCAGCCTTTTCGTGGTGCACGTGGACGCAGCACTTCTTCCACTTTTCGCGGAGGAAGCACTCAATATCGTTCCTACCACCAAAGTAATTAACAATACTCTTCCAACCAACAGCAGTCCTCCCGGCAACAGTCTTGAAAATCCTACAGGGAAAGTCTTCCTGTAGAGGCTCAACTCCCAAACGACAATGACTTGTCTTTCCCCCCAAGAGTTGGAGGTTGAATCTCCCTGTTCTCTTCTCAGTGGTCCTCCATCACCTCGGACCGTTGGGTTCTGGACATTGTAGCAAAGGGCCATGCTCTAGAGTTGGTCAAGATTCCTCCTCCCACTCCACCGTCGGGCCCGCCTCCTTCCCACCTCAAGGAGCTTTTCTGTCAAGTTCGTCTTCTAATCCAAAAAGGTGCTGTCTTAGTGGTTCCCAAGTCTCAAAGGGGGAAGGGATTCTATTCTCGTTTTTTCCTTATAGTAAAGAAGACAGGAAACTGGCGACCGATCCTTGATTTGCGAGCACTCAACAAGTATCTCAAATGCCAATCCTTCCGCATGCTTACACTCGAGATCTTGCGTCTTCTCTCCATGGACGACTTCATGACTACCATCGACCTCCAGGATGCTTACTTCCATGTTCCAATTCTTCCACGACATCGGAAGTACTTGCGCTTCCGGGTGGGACGGAGAGACTTCCAGTGTTGCCTTTCGGTCTACGATCCGCCCCACGTGTCTTCACAAAAGTATTGGCTCCTTTGGTGGCTTACCTGCGTCTCCATGGCATCCAACTATTTCCTTACCTGGACGACTGCCTCCTCAAATCCCAGTCTTGCGACCAACTACTTCAGGACACTCGCCTTTGTCAGGACGTGTTTCGTTCCCTCAGCCTCTCAATCAATGCCGACAAGTCCCAGGTAGACCCAGCTCCCTGCAGAAATTTTCTAGGAGCCACTTTGGACACATAGATCACCAAGGCATTTGTGTCACGAGCGTCAACAAAAGATCTTCCGCTTCGTGCAAAACAGTCCGTTTCACTCCGGTTCTTAGTCATTTTTGGGGATGGCATCGTCATGCATTGCGCTGATCCCAAATGGCAGGCTACGGACTCCCCCCATTCAAGAGGAATTTGATGTGCAGTGGCGTCAGGTCACCGGTTCCTTAAACGACCTCGTCCGTGTCACCGCTCGCATGAGGGTGGCTCTCAAGTGGTGGGCGCAGCCATCCAACCTTGCAACAGGGACTTCTTTCCTATCCACCACTCCAGAACTCACTCTAACAACAGACGCCTCCTTAGAAGGATGGGGTGCACACCTTCAAGGCCTGTCTATCAAAGGCAAATGGACTCTGCTTCAACGTTCTTGGCACATCAACAGGCTGGAGTTGGTGGCCATTTTTCTGGCACTCAAGTCGTTCCATCCTATGATTCAAGGGGGGTCTGTGCTCATTCAGACGGACAATACCACTAGTATGCACTATGTCAACAAGCAGGGCGAAGCCAAATCTCCGCTCTTGTCTTGGCTGGCTCAGTCGATCTGGGATTGGGCGCTCCTTCACCAGGTTACCCTGACAGCAGTTCATCTACCAGGCCTCTCCAACCTCCTAGCGGATTCCCTCAGCAGAACCACCTTTTCTCCAATTCAAATGTGACTGTGTTGTGCTTCGCACCAATCCAACCTTTTTGCCTAAGGTGCCTAAGGATTTCCATATTAATGAACCTGTTTTCTTAAAGAACTTCTTTGCCGATCCTCAGTCTCGGCAGAGCAAACGATTACACTCTTTGAACATTAAAAGATGCCTTAAATTTTTCATCAACAGGACGGCCCCCTTTCGCAGGTCCGATCAACTTTTCATTGCTTATGGACGCATGCGTAAAGGACGTCCTGTTACCAAGCAAACTATTGCCCGTTGGATTTCTTCAGCCTTTGTCTTCTGCTATCAGAAAGCCGGCAAGCCTCTTCAGTCTTCAGTGAGGGCTCATTCCACCAGGGCGATGTCATCCTCTACTGCCCTGTTTGCTGGTGTGCCACTTCATCAGATCTGCAGAGCAGCCAGGTGGTCCAACAGGCACACGTCCACGACACACTACTGCCTGGATGCCATCAACGAGTCAGATACAGCAGTGGGACAGGCAGTGCTTCGCCATCTTTTTAACTAAGGTAAGCCTCTGTCTTCCCTCCTCCATTATGATTTTATATGATTGCTATCATTACTTGCATGACTGTATTTTTGTCTCATTGACTTTCTTCCATGCTGTTGCATGGCAATTCGAGCCTTTATCGGCTATTACTGCTCTCTATTCCATTCAAGCATGTGAATCTATGAAAGGCACCCTAATACTGGAGAAGAACAATTGTTACTTACCTGTAAACAGGTGGTTCTCCAGTATTGCTGTCTTTCATAGATTCACATGCGACCCACCCACCTCCCCTCCCCTCAGAGGCTCGCTTTTCCTCATAGACTCTTTTGTCACTCTTGTGCTACGAAAATCTGAGGGACTGAGATCTGAGGAAAAGGTTCTGGAGGGGTGCTGGTGCCTGATTGGCTGTAGTTTGGACTAACATAATGACAGGAATATGTTACAAGTGTTTTTTCTCTCTACTATGTATTCCTATGTAGGAATTGTGTTTGGGTATTTACTACTTTTTCTAGTGTATATTTTGTGTTATATATTTACATACATATGTTATTAGTATTTTATTGCTATTTTATTTACCGTGGGACTCCCACTTTCGCAATGGGGAATATTCAAGCATGTGAATCTATGTCAAGTCAAGTCAAGTCATAAAATTTGTATAGCGCACTACATACCCAGAGGGTTTCAAGGCGCTTAGGAAGGGGAGGAGGATTATTTGTCAAATATCCACGTTTTAAGCTGCTTTCTGAACGCTAGGTGATTCTGGGTGAGGCGAAGGTAAGCGGGGAGTGAGTTCCATGTTTTGGCAGCCAGGTATGAAAAGGATCTGCCTCCCATGGTGGTCTTGTTGATGCGAGGTACAGTGGCGAAGGCTTGGCTGGAAGAGCGAAGTTGGCGGGAGGGGGTGTAGAAGGACAGTCGAGAGTTGAGGCAATCTGGTCCGATGTCGTAGAGTGATTTGTGTGCGTGGGTTAGCAGTCGGAAAGTGATCCTCTTATTGACGGGTAGCCAGTGGAGGTCTTTAAGGTGACCAGAGATGTGTTCGTTGCGTGGGATGTCTAATATGAGCCTGGCTGAGGCGTTTTGGATTCGTTGTAGTTTCTTCTGGAGTTTAGCGGTGGTACCTGCGTAGAGGGTGTTTCCGTGGTCCAGTCGGCTAGTGACTAGAGCGTGGGTGACTGTTTTCCTTGTTTCGGAGGGGATCCAGCGAAATGTTTTTCTGAGCATGCGAAGAATGTTAAAGCAGGAAGATGATACGGCGTTGACTTGTCTGTTCATTGAGAGTGAAGAATCCAGGATGACGCCACGGTTCCGTGCGTGGTCTGTCGGGATGGGTGCTTTTCCGAGGGCTTCCGGCCACCAGGAGTCGTCCCATGCAGAGGGGGATGTACCTAAGATGAGGACTTCTGTTTTGTCTGAGTTCAGTTTCAGACGGCTTTGTTTCATCCATTCGGCGACTTCTTTCATTCCTTCGTGTAGGTTAGTTTTGGCGGTGCTGGGGTCCTTGGTGAGAGAGAGGATCAGTTGAGTGTCGTCCGCGTAAGAGATGATGTTGAGGTTGTGTTGGCGGGCGATGGCCGCGAGGGGGCTCATGTATACGTTGAAGAGGGTGGGACTGAGTGAGGATCCTTGAGGTACGCCGCAAATGATTTCAGAGGCCTCGGACTTGAATGGTGGGAGGCGGACTCTCTGGGTTCTTCCGGTGAGGAACGAGGTGATCCATTCCAGTGCTTTTCCTTGGATTCCGATGTTTCTGAGGCGTTGTAAAAGGGTGCTGTGGCAGACTGTGTCGAAGGCTGCGGAGAGGTCGAGGAGGATGAGGGCGACTGTGTCTCCATTGTCCAGTAGAGTTCGAATGTCGTCTTTTGCTGCGATGAGGGCGGTCTCAGTGCTGTGTTTGGCTCGGAAGCCAGATTGTGAGGGGTCGAGTGATTTGTTGGCTTCGAGGAAGGCGGCGAGCTGGTTGTTGACGGCTTTCTCGATGACTTTGGCCGGGAATGGAAGAAGCGAGATGGGGCGGTAGTTTTTGAGTTCGGTGGGGTCTGCTGTTGGTTTTTTCAGAAGGGCGGTGAGTTCAGCGTGTTTCCAGTCTTCTGGGAAGGTAGCGGAGTTGAAGGAGCAGTTGATGACGTCTCGGAGGTGCGGTGCTATGACGGAGTCTGCTTTGTTGAAGATGTGGTGAGGGCATGGGTCTGTGGGGGATCCGGAGTGGTGTCCTCAGTGGAGATTGGGTTCCAGGCGTTAAGGGTGTTTACGGGGGGAAAACACCAATACTCGAGAACCACCTGTTTACAGGGAAGTAACAATTGTTCTTCTGGCGGTAATGGACACACTGAGAGCAAATGCTGACAGGGGTGGGGGGGTACCCCAGGCACTTATGCTCCTGGACTGGCTGTGTTCGACACGGTCAACCATAACATCTTGTTGCACCGTGTCGAACAAGCAGGTATATATGGCCCTGCCTCTAAGTGTATAAAGTCCTTTCTCACAGGCAGAACCCAAGCAGTACGCCTTGGTGCCTTCACTGCCCCCAATTAGTCCACTTCTTGTGGGGTCCCACAGGGTTCGCCCCTCTCCCCATTGTTGTTCAATCTTTATATCAGGCCTCTGATTCATTCACTCAAAGCCAGGAGAATAACCGTATTTAACTACGCTGAGGACCTCCAGCTTGCTTTCCCTCTGGATTCCCCCAATGCCGCAGCTGAATTTCAATCCACGATGCTTCACATCCAGCGTTGGATGGATTTTAATCAGCTGAAACTCAACCCGGGTAAGACGGAAGTGGTGCTGCCTGGGAAGAGCTCGGCTTGCTGGGGACCTCACTTCTGGCCAAGCAAATTAGGCTCTCCTCCCACCCCTTCCCTCTCAGTGAAAAGTTTTGGGGTGACCATCGATGCGGATCTCTCACTTAGACGACACGTGGGGACTGTGGTCTCTACCAGTCTCTTCCAATTGCGTAAAATTAGGAAGATTGATCATCTGCTGGTCCACTCAGCCCTTGTCCAGGTAGTGATAGCGTTGGTGCTCTCAAGCCTAGATTTCTCTAACTCTCTTTATACTGGTCTACCTCAGGTTCTGCTTAACCACCTACAAATGGTTCAGAATCAGGCAGTGAGACTTATTCACAAACAGCCGAGATGGCAATCTGCTAGGCCCTTGCTGTTAAAACTCCATTGGTGCCCATAGCGCAACGTGCTGCTTTTAAGACGGGTTGCCTAGTCTTCAAAGCGTTGCACTGTAACAGCCCAAAATGATCACTAAGCACGTCCCTAGGCGCAATCTTCGATCAGCCCATCTTCACTTACTCACCACTCCGACCATCAAATTGAAAAGGCAGGGAGGCTGCACGTTCTCTTACCTTGCACCCAGGCTCTGGAATTCCCTTCCACTCACAACCAGGAGCTGCGACAACCTACTGGGCTTCAGAAAGGCCCGGAAAACATGGTTGTTCGGGCAATCCCGCTACCATGGTCCCCCGCAATAACACTACATACGATTAGCGCCATGAAACCTTTGATGACCGTGCGCTTTACAAGCTCCTATTAACATAACATAACAGTGAGCTCGAGGAAGCTGAAAATGGTTGCATCTGACCTCCTGCCCCCTCCCCTCTAGAAAAGATGCCAGCCATTTCCAAGCCAAACCCCTGATGCCAATTGGTTGAAGCCAGGTCAGGAGCATCTGATGTGACACTGTATCGAAGGCTGCCGACAGATCTAACAAAATCAGCAACGCCTTCTCGCCTGCCTCCTGACTCAGCCAAATAGAATCCACCACTCCTAGCAGAGCTCTTTCCGTACTGTGGTTAGGGCGAAAGCCCGACTGGCTAGGGTGGAGTAGGGCATTGTTTTCAAGAAAGTGCGATAGCTGCTGGTTCACATATTTTTTCAGCAGCTTCGAATAGACCAGAAGTAGCGAGATTGGCCTGTATTCAGCCTGATCTGAATAACTTTAGCCACCTTCCATTTAGTGGAGACCGTAGCATCTAGGCAGTAGGCGTTTAATAACTGATACATTTGAGAGTTAATCGCCTCTACTCCCAATGACCGAATAGAGGTGGGGCCGTATCCAACGGAAAGCCAGATTTAAGGCCTTTTAGCGCCCTTAAAGAGCCTTGCATAGAGATGACGCCAAAAACGTTCAGGGGAGATACTTGCCTAGTAGCGGGTCCAATGATTTTAGGAATTTCTTGAGTAATGGCCCCTTTTAAGGCCGGCCCTGATATGTCAAGATCCATTGCAGGTGGAGGGAGGCTGGCCTGAATGGACACAATTTTTTCTTTTTTAAGAACAAATTAAGAAACTGTATTGACTTACCTAACTCATCTGCCATGCACTGGACTAACTTACTCCTCTTTAAAGGTACACCTAGCTGCAATAGTAGCATATACCAGGGGTACATGATACAATGCTTCTTCACAATACCTGTTGTAAAAAGTTCCTAGAGCGGGCTAAAAAGATCGCCCTACCAAGAGCAGTCCCAGCACCACTGTGGAACCCGAGCCAGTGTTTACACAACTAATGGCCAAACCCTTCCAGCCTATGCACAGGTCAGACTCAAATCACTCACACTAGCGACAGCATTTCTGATCGCAATCACATCCCTGCACAGAGTGAGGGAACTACAAGCGCCAACAATACAGGAACCATATCTGCAAATACACAAGTAGAAGGTAGTTCTGAGAACTTACACACAGTTCCTACCTAAGATTATCACCAACTTCCTGTCAGTAAGAGCAATTAGTTACTCACTTTCTGAAGGAACTAAACACTGAGACACAAAGAGCCCTACACACTTTATGTAAGATGGGCTTTGATGTACTACTTACAAGTAACAAAGAGGTTCTGCAAAGGAAACCAGTTGTGTTGTTTGCAAACCGAACCAAAGGGAAACCGGTTACTAAGGAAACATTCTCCTGATGCATTGTGGAAACAATAGACTTGCTATTCTACAGTGGTAATAGCATTACCCATACAACCAAAAGTCCACTCTACAGGAATAAAGGCACTAGTTTAGCATTCCTCGCAAACCTATCCATGGATGCCATATGCGCAGCAGTGACATTGCATCACCACACTCCTTTGCCAAGTATTACTGTGTGGACATTCAATTAAACAAGGAGGCACAGTTGAGACAGAGAGTGTTACAGCACCTGTTTGCGAATACTTCCTCATTTCATCCCAATCAACCACAGGAAGGGATACTGCTACATAATCTAATGCACAGCATGTGAATCCAGAAAATTATTCATGCAGCAAAACGAAATGGTTGCTTACCATTAGGAGTAGTTTTTCAGCTTAAAGAGTTTTATGGCTTCACATGCGACCCACCTGCCTCCCCAGAAATGGGCGATATCTCAACAAGGTGGAGAGAAACTGATAAGCCAAGGAAAAGAAAAAAAAAGAATCTGAAGATGTAGACTAAACACAGGAACAACTTGGGCACCAAATGACTTCACTCAGGGGACAGACATGCCACCAAATGGTGAGTGATGATGCCCAAAAAGAAACAAAAAGAGACAATTACGGACCCAGCCACTGAATGAAAACCCTTCAGGCTGCAAAACTACTCTGACTGGTAAGTAACTGTTTCCTTTTTGTTTTTAATGCTTTAAACAGCTGCTTAAGTTGTGCTCCGTGACCTGGCCTGCCTTTCATCTGTGCTGCTGACTAGGCGTAGGCATTGTGGAAGTTGAGTTTGAACGTATTTTCTTTATAATTGCCGACTGTGTCCCAAGTCGTCACATATAAAGAAATCGGAGACTGACGCTTATACTGGGATTATAGATTCCCATGAATTATACTGATATAAAATTGGCATGTTGGAATATTTTGACTATTTGGAATAACTTATCTACACCTTCTTACGGGTCTATAATGCAGGATGTTTATAAATTGAGCTATCCGTTTTTGAATGGCAGGATGGGCCATAAACACACTAGCTATAGAATTTTATCTACTGCATGTACACTTCCTCGTGGAGTTGGTATTGGATTCAGGTTAAGTCCAACGTGTCAGTTTTAATCTGAAGACATGAACCACGGTCTTTTTGATTTGATAAACTCCTCAGTAGATAGGTTTCCTTTCACATCACAGGTGATACAAATGCTACCCAATGGGATGGGAGAAGATTTTGTGAAATATAACCAGCACCGAAGCCAGGCAGGTGACATCTCTACATCCCAGCAGAAAAATACTAGCAATGATATCTTTCAGAACGTGCAATCCTGCACATAATGCTCCACATTGCCCCATAAACTAATCTCTCTGGCCACTGTACAATAGATTTTCTCATTAAGCATTAGACCACACAGGTTTACTTTACCAGTCACTATTCAGTATCACTCATTTAAACATAGGACAAATGACCAAATAAAATTTCCCCGGACCATTTTGACTCTGGTTAAAACAAGAGTCAGAACTGTAAGGGGTGGACAGATTTCTAAGGTTTCCCAGGACCATACAAATAGTGGGGTCTACTCAAAACCATTTCAGCGTAAAAAAAAACCCAATCAGGCAGGGGACACCATCTTGGCACCAATCACCGTTAACCCCCAGGCAGATGGATGGAAGGCTCTCTAGTCCTTGAGACAACCGGGAATGTATTATATCAGATCGATTGGTGTTGAATCTCATTTAATACGTACCCACCCTAGAATATATATAAACATCTCCTTGCACTCCATTTTCTGAAAAGCTCACATCAACAACATTAACTGTTAAAATTGCAGAATATTTCACTCCTAAGGAAGGGGGGAAAAGTGAAGGTTAATTGAGGCACATTCTATATCTTCTACATCTTGACAAGCTAAACACATTTCTATCGAATCAGTCATTCTGGATGGTTGCATAGCAGGAAATATACGTACCACAATTGCTAAATGAGGGAGATCTTATAACATTGTTAGACCTGCAGGACGCCTATTTTCATATCCCAAATCACCCTAAATATCAAAAGCATCTCAAGTTAAAAGTGGCCGGATGTCATTACAAACTCAGTTTTACCATTTGGCGTTGAGTACCCTCTGATTATCTTGGCCAAAAATTGCATTGTCCCAGTCGTGGATCATTTTAGGGGAGGGTGCCATCAGGTATTCTCGTATCTGAAAGTCTGGCTTCTCAAAGGTCCTTCAGTTTCAGAAAGTACAAACAAAGCATGACTTCACTTATTCATAGATCTGGGTTTGACCTTTAAACAGGGAGAACACTTGTATTCAACCCAGCAAGACAATACAATTTCTATGTGCGAGCCTAAATATAATCTCATGGAAAGCCTTCTCCACAAAGGAAAGGATCCCAAGGATAAAAAATAGCAAATTTCCATTTGGAAATAGTCAGTTTCAGATCACATATACAAATCCTTCCCAGACATTTTCTGCATTCCTCTCTTCACCAACTGTCTTATAAATGAGGTTGTTTCAGGAGGAGATTAGGCGAATAATGAACTTAAAGCAAAGGTTCTTTCAATGACCGCATGCAAATCACTCCAAGAATGAAATCGGGCACGGTCTGGGGGATACAGAGACCCAACATATTGCCGGGTCTTTCATTCCTAAATCCACCTTCTAAATTTGTGATGACCAAGGCACATCTCTAGCTGGATAGAGAGTTCATCTACAAGAGCTAGAAGTTCACAAGAAATGGTCAGCGAAGTAACTCAGGCTATATATAAACATGTTGGTGCGAAGGATGATGGCCATGGCACTACAAACATTTCTTCCAAGAGTAAAAGGTTCATTGGTTCTTGTTCACACAAAAAATACTGCAACAATGTTTTATTTGAACAAGCAAGTAGGAACAAGGTCTGCCTCTTATCAACAGAAGTTCAGAAGATATGAAAATGGGTTTTACATCACTAGATAAACTTGAAGGTGGAGCACGTTCCTAGAATGAACAATCGATGGGCAGAATCTGTAAGTGGGAGACTGTCACAAATGGGAGTTAGACCAGCATCCACTCAATCTTCTCTCCCAAGCCTGGGGAACCCCTCCTCTAAACTTGTTTGTGAAACATCTCAATCACACGTGTAGATTCTTTTTTTATACCAGCCAATGCTCTAAGAAAGGATCCTGGAGGGAATGCTTTCTAAATAGTCTGTATATGAATATTCGCTTATGCTTATCCTCTTTTCCTCTAATACCCAGATTGTTGAAAGGATCAAAGGAGAAGCATTTCGCTTTATTTTTCATAGCTCCAGCATCGCCAAGACAATATTGGTTAACAAAACTGCTTCTCCTATCACAGCAAAAACGCATTCCGCGCAGACCAGCACAGAACCTCTGATCAATCGACAATAGCCAAATTATTCATCCGATGCAGAGGTTTCCCAATTTAGCAGCCTGGCTCCTGAATACAATGAATTCAATACTTGGATATTTCAGAATATTGCAGAAATATTTTAGCAAAGACCAGTGCTACAACAGCAAATGCAGCTTATAAAGCTAAAAGGACTCAATTCTTTGTGGTGCTCTCAAAATACCATACATTCCTTCTCATCTTTACCCGAACAGATATTATCATACTTGCTGCATCTGCTATGCCAAGTCCTTTCACATTAATCAATCAAATTCCATCTAGCAGTAATTTCTTGCATTAGAACAATAACAAGAAGACTGTTACTCTGGTCTAGCAGGCTTATAAAGCAGTTCTTCAAATGCCTTTTTTAAGACTTTCCTCGGATTATAAAGCTGCCTATCTCTTAGCAATTAAATACAATCCTCTCAAAGCTAATGATGAGTCCTTTTGATTCGATTCATAAAGCAGATTTTAAACACTTGTCCTGGAAGATGGCTCAGCTCATAGCGTTAACTTCTGCTAGGAGGATTAGTGAAATCCTAGCTTTTGCAATAAGTGAATTGTGCTTACAATTTACAGTGTCATATAAATAACAAACCCTCATTTCATTCCAAAGGTTCCAGCTGATTTCCACTTTAATGAGCCTAGTTTTACAGTGTAGAAAGAGCACTTCATACTGTTGGTTTGAAATGTTGTCTTAAATTCCAGCTGAGAAGAACTAAAACTTTCACAAAGTCTGACCAACTTCTAATAGCTTATGGTCCTCCTAGAATGGGACAGTTACTTTCTCAATACCCTTTGGATGACAAAGTGAGCACACATTCCAAGAGAGGAGTCTCTACGTCTATCGCTCTATTTGCTAGTGTGCCGCTACCAGATGTATGTAGAGGCACTACGTGGAGTAACAGGCATACGTTCACACATCATTACTGCCTGGATGTTCCAGGCGACAATGATGCAGCAGTGGGTCAAGCAGTCCTTCATCTACTTCAATGAAGTGAGCTACTCACAGTATTTTAAGGCTTACTTTTGTTACATGCTTCTCTGCCGGGGGCGTGGGCTCTCCACGTGTCGTCCTATCCACCGTTTCCCAGTGATCGGGCGTCAAGAGTCCAGATGGAGACATACGCGGGGGCTTTGCAGGCCTCGCTGGCTTCCTACTTCCCCTCCTGGGTCGTCAGCGGATCCCTTGACTTGCGCGGGGCCCTCTGCGGCGCCACCTGCGGCTCCAGCCCCGGTGCCGACTGACTCGGATCCAGGCTTGGAGGATGTGGTACTGTTGGGGTGCGGCCCCTCGGGGGTCCCTCCTTCAGACCACTGCGTCTCTGCCTCGCCACAAACTCCTTCGGGAGTACCTGTGGTGTCGCGGGAGGTCGCCGGGCTCGGGTCGAATCCCGAGCCCCTCTTGGTTCTTTGACAAGGTGGTCCTGTCTAAGGCAGAGGTGACGCCGCTACGGTGCCGGCAGCTGCTGGACCGAGCGGCGCCAGAGGGGTCAGTGGACCCTCCTTGTCCTGCTCCTGGTCGAGGCTGGGTGGGGACCCTTCGTCCCTCTCCGGTCCCATCTCATCCCTCCCCGCAGGCAGCTGCCTCGTCGGAAGGAGAGTCAGAGGTTGAATCGTCCCTGGTGCTGCCGCATGGGTAGCAGGGCCACCTCTGCCACATTCTGGGCTGAGGCTGGCGGAGGGCTTTGTGTCACTCCTCAGGTCCTTCTGGTTCCTCCACGAAGGCGGCTGCCTCGGCAGGAGGTCGAGTCGGTGTCGTTCTGGTGCCGCCCCTTGGCCAGTTCGGCTCCGTCTCCACTCCGGTCCCCGACGCGGTGTTACTTGGAGGAGCCCTATCCGGCGTCTCCCTCTGCCTTTGCCTGTTCCGCTTGGCTTTGGGGACGGCCGCCTTAGTTTGCAGACGTTGCCCACGGAGGAGCTGCTTTCTCCACCACGGGGCCCTACGGAGGCGGGTGCGGCCTTCGCTCACGCCGTGTCCACGGCTGTGGGCATTCTGCGCATGGGTGACCGATTGCTCATTTTCTGGCGGACCATCTCTTGGAGGTTCTCCACCAGGGCTCTTGTGGGAGGGAAATCTTGCTTCCCTCTCAGGGTTTGCTCCTTTCTTCCCTGACGGGGGCTTGGAGGCATCCCGCCTCAGGGGATCCAGTGCCTCAACACCTTCTGCACCGGCACCTTCTGGCGCTGCGTGACCCGGTGTGTCTTTCTCTCCACCCCTCTGCCGCCAGTCCACTTTTGCGGACTGCTTTTCCCTCCCTGCCGCCACTGTTGACTCCGCCGTCCCGGGAGGCCCGCTGGCTGGACTCTTGGGGGCGCAACATGTTCGCCTCGACCAGCTCTGATCTGCGGGCCCTTAACACCTTGTGTGTACTGGCTAGGGTCTCCTCCTGTTTGTGGGACTCGGCTGAGTCTCTGGGATCCGCAGCTGCCCAGGAGACTGTTCAGGTGGACTTACGGCATCATGCGTTGGACGGCCGGGAGCTAGCAGCGTTTTTTCTCCGCTGAGCTCTGGACATCTCGGAGGTGCTGGGCTGGGCCATGGCTTCCTCAGTCGCTCTCCGTCGCCTTGCTTGGCTTCGGGACGGCGTGTTCCCCGAAAATATTCGGGAGCGACTCATTGGTAGCCTGTTGTTCCATGCCCCGGCTGACTCCGCCATCCAAAAGTTCCTGGCAGTGCTTCGTCATCCTCCTCCTCCTCCTTCCCCTCCTCGGTGACTGCTGAGTTGAGCTGGTTCTGGACCTTCTTGGGACGGTCGCTCCTACTGGAGAGTGTGTTTTCTGGCCATTGAGTCCTCCTTGCTGGGACTTGGCATTGTTGGCTGCTGTACGGCCCTTTGTTCACTGTGTGTGTTGTTTGCTAGAATTGTTACATAGACTTGGACCTGAGACTAGGCCTTCTGTTTTTTCCTTTTGGGCTGCTTGTCAAGCCTTTCGTGGGGGTGTTTCCCTGTGGTCTTTTGTTTTTTTCATCTGCTGCAGAAGTTCTTCCAAAGAGGGTTCCCATGTCTTGGGCCTTCACGTACCCTATATGGGGTAGTGGTAGCTGTTATATAGCTTGCGTTCTGCTGGGGAGTTCTGGTGGCCTTTGGATGTCTGTTCTCCATGGTGTTTCTGTATGTTGCTTTGCTTCTTGAGGTTGTGTGTGCAGCCCCTCGTGCTGGTTTTTCCAGCCATTTCCTCACCTCCCTGCTCCTGTCCTGCGGGCTGGGATGCTTCTGTGCTCTCCCTTGTCAGGCGTCGCCCGCCCGGTCTTCCTGGGGCTCTGGACTGTTTTTTTTTTGCTTCTGGCTGCTTATGTTTATTGGCGCCCCTCTTGCTGGCCTGTTGCCTTCCGTTTGGGGTGGACTCCTTCTTTTCCCTCTGAGCTCTCCCCCTGGCTTGGGTGGAAGCTTTATTGCCTTGGAGGGGTGTGGGGTACTTCAGCCTCTCTGGCCTTGCCTTGGTTCCTCTATTGTGAGTGTGAGGGCCTCTTCTTTCTTCTCTCTTCTTTCTCCATCCCTCTGGGGTCGGTGGTGTTCTGCTTGTGGGGGCTCCTCTTGCCTGGGAGGGACCGGGTTACTTGCCCGGTCCGCAGGGCTGGTCCCCTGTGAGACCCTATGTCCTGTCATAGCTGGTGGGGCCCTTTCGAACATCCTACCTTCACCGTGGGTATTGCTAGGGTATCTATTCTACGTGAAGGAATCTGTGGCTAGTAGTCTCTATCAGATGTACAAGTTACTTACCTTTGGTAACAATGTATCTGGTAGAGACGATTCTAGCGGCAGATTCCTTCACAGCCCGCCCTTCCTCCCCCTTCTGCGAGGACCACTGGTTTGGTCTTCGGTGTTCGCCTCCTGGTGGGATGCTATGTCTCTTGTGAGTGTCTGCTGGCTCTTGACGGGTGGTTCCGTCTTGTTGCTGTTCATTCCTCCTCTTTGGTTCTTCGGAGGATGGATTTACGGTGTTCCTGTACACCGCTGTTCCAGGTTGGGGCGGTTGGCCTTCCGATCTCTGCCTCCCCTCACTTCCCTCTCTCTTGCTCACTTCCCTCCCTCTTGCTGACTTCCCTCCCTCTTGCTGACTTCTCTCCCTCCTGCTGCTCGGGGTCCTGGCCCCCCTGCTAACCTCTGACTTTGGGTCGGCTGGCCATGCCTTGCCCTTGTTCCTTGGGGGTTGTTGCGCTCTATACCAGGGTGGCTTGGAGGTTGGTTGTTCCTGTCCATTTTGGGACTGGCTCCCCTCCTTGTTTCTGCATAGGGGTTGTAGGTTTGCTACATGTGTCAGGACCCTTTTTACGCATGTTCCTTGTATACGGGGGACGGCAGGGGTGGTTGTCTATATACTAGAAGGGTGGTTGGTCAGCGCTCTGCTCTGTTCTTCTCCTGTCCTTTCCTTTGGACACAGCAGTGTTGCACTGTTCCTTATGGCGTATTCCTCTTTTCTACTCTTTCGCACACTGTTCCCATGCTCCCACTGTTTTTGTCTGGTGGCTCCGCTTTGTGGTGCGGAAAAGTTCTCCGAAGAAAAATGACGTAGGCGCGCTGGGGCAGGGCATATGTGACCTCGCTGACGTCACGTACGCGAACGATGCCTGGGCGCGGTCACGTGGTGCCACCCCGCCCTGGCGCGCAGGGTGCTGTGGAAAAATGTTTCCGGATCCAATCTCACACCTGGGGATAATTCTACGTGAAGGAATCTGCGGCTAGAATCGTCTTTACCAGATACATCGTTACCGAAGGTAAGTAACTCGTACGACTGAATGGTTGCACTTTAGCAATAGGGGACTGATTATGGTGGTGGGCAGTCAAACCACTGCCTGCTATTGCAGCAGGCCGGAGACAACTCAACAAGCAGGTTGTGGTCGAACCGCCGCATTACATTGTGATGGGCAGAATGGCAGTCACAAATTGCTCAGTTTCACAGCGGCTTGTACTGCAGCCCAGGAAAAGGGCCACATCACAAGCCACCATGAAACTGAGCACTTCCTGCACGTCCATGGACAATGTGCCATGCACCATGTGGTGCATGGCGCACGGTGCATGGAGGTGCTTGAGGGCACTACATGTGCCCCCAGGGCCACTTTAAAGTGGCCCACGGCGGACAAGGGCCCTGTTTGGGGGCTGGCAACTTTCATTACCGACAGCCTTTTCATAAGTCTTCCTGCCATGAAAAGGCTGTTGGTGCCTGCCTCAGCACTGCGGCCATTCGGGACTATAAAACCGACCACCGCCCCATCGGTACCACTAAATCCTCCTCCTCCAACCTCCCCCTCCCGACTGTGGTAAGCACGCCCACCATCATGATCGGGCCCTATATTTGTTGTGAAATAAATTATCTATCCAAAGATGCTTTCTACCTTCAATTGAAGTCAAGAACACCAAATGAGTCATAATCTGTTGATGGAGTCGTACTATTTTGTTTTCAGAAATATTTTGTCCTTATTTAATTTTAATTAAATGCATGGTAATGCAGAGTGTATATCAAGTGTTTTCATGCATGCTGTGAAGTTTGCTCATCCTGCTGGTACTACAATGTTAAGTCAAATGTTTTGGAAAATGTCCAATGCATAACATGCATTTTACTTTTATGCTTCTAGGCCGCTTTTGACCAACGCATGAAAGCGTGGCAACGCTGGCAGGATGCCCAGACAATTCTGCAGAAGAAGAGAGAGACTGAAGCCAGACTACTGTGGGCCAATAAACCTGAGAAGCTGCAACAAGCCAAGGAAGAGATTGCAGAGGTGAGGTGCCTGGACTATTGACAAAGAGGACCTTAAAAAGGGCATTACTGCTAATTTTCCAGCACACATGCCTTGTGTTTATCATACTTTAATTTATATGAGCTCAGGGAGCCATATTGGTATTAAGCTGGTCATTAAGAGGTCTTAATTTAATATGTATGCAAAATACCAAGTCACAAAGATTAGTTTGAAGCATTTACCAAATTGATTCAAAATAAGCAATGTTCTAAACTCGCAGAGCAACAGGACTCCTAGTTTTGCACATTGTAAATAGATCAATTATTTATCTCCACATTGTGATTTAAAAGACATCACTGTTGTTTTAAATTACTCAAAGCACACTCGTGTAACCTCCTGCCGTCATGCATCTATGAATGTGAGTATTAGGGAATGAGTCTGTCTTTCAGTCACCAGACATTGAGACCAATTAAATATAACGTTCTATCCTCACATGAGGTGCCCATTGTAAAAATATGACCCTCCTCCAAACAAGGACTTCACCTTAATTAACTCTTAAACGTACTCATTGCCACTCCATCATCAAAAGAACAATACCGTCCTCCCTAAAATGCCACCTGCACAATTGCAGATTATCATTAAAATACAGTATTACATTGCAAGTCATTAACAAAGACCTCGTACTGGATATTCTGTTTGTAACCGAGACTTGGTAGAATGTAACTGTAGGAAGCTGGCTCTGTATGTACTATACCCAAGTAAGGTACAGTGTGCACAGTGTCCAGTGGATCCCTAGAGCTTTACAGAGGCTTAAGAAGATAATACTAAATGCTCTCTTTGGTGGAGGTAGTGCGGTCGAGTGGATAGGCTAATCAGATGGGTTGTTAAGCTTTTGTTGTACACACTCGGGCAAAAAATGATTACACACACTCAGTGACTTAATCCGAGACCAAGTGTTTGTAAAAATATTACTTTTGGTATATTTATTACTTGGAACCAAAGCTACTTAGTTGCAGTAAAATACGTTTTGCAATATCACACATTTTAAGTATAAAAAGTGGACACTTTGTCATGTTTCAAGCAGTTCAATGTGAACCTATTGAAGGAAAACAATCCTGCAATTTCACAGGTAAGTACCCAACTAACACATCGAGTCTTCGTGTTTTAGGACCAACACTGAGCAAGGGTCAGGTAAGTGTAGAGACTGTATCATCAGCGGCACTGGTGCGGCTTGGGGCAGAGGTTAAATTCGGTCACTGGGCCCCATGTTAGTCAATGGAGACTTGGGGCATACAAAGAGGTGCTGGTTACAGGTAGGTAACATCTAGGTTGTTGGGGGGGGGGGGGAGGGATTTCTCAATATCTGGGGGTTAGGACCATCATTGGGTGGGCCACAAGCCAGCATCAAACACAGCATTGGGTGCCCAATACTAAGCAATCGAGACTGAAGATTTTGAACAAAGGCTGCAGGCTTGAACAAGGAGGCTGGACGAAGGGAACCGTTGGTTCTCGAGCAAAGTTGTGTTGCTGGGGAATTCAGGGCCACCATTGGTCGAGCTTCCCAAGGCCATGGGCTGCTTGTCCAGGGGTGTTGTTGCACTTTGGAGAAAACTTACAGTAGCCGGTCGCGGTTGGGGGACCCTTCATGTTAAGGCTGCAGGTGTCATTGGGGAGTCCAGGAGAGGTCACTCTGGGATGGACTCTATCTCAGGACCGCTATGGAACCATCTTGGAACTGGTAGGCCACTTGTACTCCGGCTGGATGTGTTTGGTGCAGTGGTAGGTCCAGGAGTCTGGTTTTGCTGTTCTGCCGGGCAACCTAGCTCTTCTTGAGGGCTTCTTTGTTCAAAGGGCCACTGTCCTCTGGAGATCTTGGTCTTTAGGGAAGGCAGGCAGTCCTCCCAGGGATGTTCAGGTCTCTGGGCCTGCAGGACGAGTTGCTTTTTGGCGCAGGTTTCTACAAGGGCTGGAGACAGACCAGTAGGGCTGGGGCCAAGTCAGTTGTCATCTGAAGTCTTCACAGCTGCACGGCTCCCCGTCCCTCTTCTTTGTCGCCATGAATCTGAGGTTCAAAGTTCAGGGGTTCCCCTAAATCAATTTACGGGCATTTCAGGTACTTGTTGGTAGTAGCCAAAGGGCTACTTCTCTTTAGGGTGACTACACACTTTGTATGTCCACTCCTTTGGGGAGGTTGCATACCGCTAATCGTGGTGGCTAAAATCCTCACAACCAATATGGGGGATTTTCAAAGGATGGGGTCACTTCAACTCAGGACACTGTAGTGGTGATCCTGGCCGAGAGGGTACACACCTCTCCTGCTTACTAGTTTTCCAGCCAACCTTGCAGCCAACAGTGGGGCTTGGCCAGTGGGGCGGGCATCTCCACTACTTTGAGAGGCACTGGCTAGCATGACAAAGGGAAGGAAGCCTTTGAGGCTCACCACCCTTGAATGCTGTTCCTGCTTGGAAGTAGGTGTGACCATCTCCATCCACAGCAGGCATTGTTTCTGACCCTCGAGAGAACAAGGCTCCATTTTTAAACATGTTTGGAAGTGGCAGGCTGGTGCATACCAGTCAGCTACACAGTAGCTGTTGGTTAGGTTTTCAGGGGGCGCCTCTGAGGTGGCCCCTGAAATAATGAATACAACACTGGGTCATAAATCGGAGACGTTTTGTACCACAAATCTTGAGATTTGGTTAATGTTAATTACATTTGTAGAGCGCAGCCTCTACCCGGAGGTGTCCTGGCGCTAGGGTGAAGATCTCGAGGCGGATCATAGGATTAGAGTGTTGCATGAACTAGTCTGTGAACATCCATGTTTTTAAAGCCTTCCTGAATGCTATCAGATTGGTAATGCGTCTCAGATGTATTGGGAAGGTATTCCATGCTTTAGCAGCATTGGCAATGAAGCTTCTACTGCCCCAGCTAGCTTTTTTCATCCGGGTAACATCACCAATTTAGCATCTGGGGACTGGAGTGCTCTTTTAGGTGAGTACCAACGGAAGTGTTGTTTTAAAAAGTCTGGGCCTGTTTCCTGGAGGACCTTGAAGACCAGACATTGCGCCTTGAATTGGGTGCGCTTCCTAATCGGTAGCCAGTGAAGTTGTTTGATCTCCGTTTTAACCGATGCATATTTTGGAGTGCCTGTGAGGAGTCTGGCCATTGCACTTTGCAGCATTTGTAGTTTATTCATTGCTCCTTTTTGTAACTGGAGGTAAAGACTATTGCAATAGTCTAACCTCGACATTATCAATGCTGTAACTACCGTCTTTAGGTAGTAGAGGCATTATTTTCTTGCATTTGGTGAAGCCATCATAGAGCTGTAGAACTCTTATTGACAAGCTCCAAGCTCATATGCTCGGTATGGCTTCACCATGCACTTATAATGTCTAAGAATAGACTTATATACCATAGGGGCATATCTGCTCATGTAGTTGTGCCCTCGCCAGAGGTATAGTACACCCTGCCTCAGAGTGCGTTAGTGGTTACTTACCTATGCCTCTGGCGGTTCTGGTAGGCCTGGCACACAGGTGCATGTACCAGGTTGACTTCACTTTTAAGTGCACCAAAACACGCAGGCTACAGTGGCAGTATCCCTGTGTTTGGTGAGGTGTCACTTAGGGTGGCGTAATACATGCTGCAGCTCTTTCAGACCCTTTCTGGCCAACAATGCACTTGGTACCCTTGGTAAATTTTACAAGGGACTTTGAGACCCAGAGGAGTGCCAATTGTGGAAACCTGTACAATTTTGCGAACGAACAAGAGCACTGGGAACCTGATTGGTAGGGACCCAGTGCACATTCAAAGTTGCATTAAAAGTCAGGCAAATAGTGGGAGGTAACCATGCCAAATGGAGCACTCTCCTACATTTACACTGCAACTAAATATCAATCTACGTGTCCTCGAAAACTTTCAATCAAACGCTGGACATAAAAAAGAGAACAGGAGGGTTAGTTGTTGTAGTCATCTATAGAAACTTCTTCCAACTCTGATGCCTTCCATTTGAAGAAAATATCTCTTTCTAGTGTTTTGGAGTAAGTATAAAAGCTTAGAGTATAAATCCCACTAAAATAACCATTGAACGCCCACCAGGGGGCACTAGAGCATTTATGGAACAGTTATCTCAGTTGATAAAAGAGAAATCGTTATTGTCAAACAGCACGATTGTAGGAGGCTTCAGTCTAAACTGGCCAACTACCCAACGGCCTTTTACCTCCTAACTAAATGCCCTCCTCAATATTAACAGCCTCTCCCAAATTTTACTTGCCCCACACATGTGGAAGGGTCCAGTCTTGATCATCTCATAGAAAAGGATGGATTCTTGAAAGTGGAACTACCTATACAGGTTGACTGTTCCAATTACCCCTTTTTCTTTCTCCCTCATTATATTTAAAATGCTTACAGATGGGCAAATAAAGCAACTAGAGTAATAGGTCTGAACAGTGCTGAATTTGAGCTGGTGGTTGCTGGTGGGGACCACCATACTTATTTTTGGGAGCAAGCACTTCTCTTTCAGCATCAGATATTTACCCAACGCAAGCGACGAAAACGCACAGATCTGAAAGGAGGGGGAAGAGATAGACTGCAAAGCCATCACCAAGGGAGGAACAAGGAACCTGCAAAAGTGAGGTAAAGGGACAGGATTGTAGTTAGTGGATTAAAATGATAGGAGTTACATTTCAGAAAACACAGCCTTTCTGTTGGATGTGCCAATGCTTAACTTCGAGCACCTACACTTTTTTTTTTTTCAAACTAAGCACTTTCATTTGCAAACTAAGCACTGGATCAGAGATAATAAACAGAATAAACAGCTGAACATACCTACATGAGCAGAGAGAGCATGTTGAACATAGTGAAAGAAAATGCCCTGTTAAGGTTATAAAGATATAAACCTAAGGACTCTGCATAAGAGTTTTCTATAGTGCTGAGTGAAAAGAGAAATGAACTTGAGCAGCCACCACCAGCCTTCTGTTGCTTGAAGAGAACAAGGTCTTCTAAAGTATGTGAGTTTGGGTACTGCACCTTTTCTTTTTTAAATTCTTTTTACTAGGTTACATATAACAAAAACAGTTTGACGGTTCATAAAATCATCTACATTGACATGCTTCCGTAGATATTGTATCGCTCTGTTATAGGTGGGACATTATTACATTTTTAGTGCAAAATTGTATTAATACAGTGCTATACTCTAAATCTTCAACTCAAGATCTCCGGCATTCCCACCCAGGGCAGCTCACAAATGTTCCCTCTGAAAGTGTTCCACTTGCCCCATATTCTTTCCCATTTTTTTGGGCATTCCCGTGAACATATGCCGCTCTCCCAGTCACCATGACTCCTTCCATGTCCCCACGCCGTTCTCGATATGTTGGTGCGTTTGGATCTCCCCAGTGTTTGGCTATATTCCGTTTTGCCAACATCATACCAAGCGTAGCCCAATCTTGCCACGCATGGTTGAGATCTGTTGGTTCCCAGATGTTCAAAATACACCTCTTGGGCTCCGGATACATTTTACTCCACTCATTCGTGTAAGTATGTTCATAATTGTGTCCCAGAAAGTTTTTATTATGGGGCAGTCCCACGGTATATGATAGAAGGTGCCATCCCCCCGCATTGTCTCAGACATAGTTGGCTATCAATTTTCCCCATCTTATGAAGGGTTACTCGAGTATAATAAATATGATGAAGTATTTTCAGTTGAACTTACCTTAGCTTGGAGGATATTGCAACCTCTCGGGGGACGCTAGGGCTTCCTGCCAATCAGTCTCATCGAAGTCTCCCACCTCCTCTTGCCATTTTTCTCGGAGGCCTATTGTGGGGTCTGGCCGATTATTAATAATTTTGCGATAAGGGAGGGAGATGGCCTACTACACCTTTTCTTGATGTGGGCATTTGGGTCCTTCAGTGTTACTCTCACTGCTTACTCTGCTTGGTGGGGCAACCACACAGAAATGTTTTGCAGTATGAATCTTTTCTGGATTTACATGCTGTGCATAATTGCTTCCATCTAGTGGTTGGGCTCCGAATT
The DNA here is from genome assembly GCF_964263255.1 of Lissotriton vulgaris. Classification (NCBI taxonomy): domain Eukaryota; kingdom Metazoa; phylum Chordata; class Amphibia; order Caudata; family Salamandridae; genus Lissotriton; species Lissotriton vulgaris. Next base: position 22,203,765 of record NC_141688.1, read on the forward strand.
CTCTAGTTTTTTTTGTGTTGAGCATTGATGATGGGTCCCCCGTTTGATGCTTAATATGATATTGTACGCCCTCCTCTGGAAGCACCCACTCTTGGTCGCTATCTACAGAATATTTATTTACACCGTAGGGTCTCGATGCTTGGCTTGGCTCTCCAGCATGTGTAAGAAGGAAGCTTGTGAAGAAGTGGATAAAAATGAGAAATTACCGAAGACAAGTTACTGGAGAGGATTCTTAAAGGGAACTTTTCCTCGATTGTTTCGAGAATACCCAAACAGGGCCTCTGTTCGGTGTGATGGAGAATACTCTGTTCCATTTCTGCCTGAATTGTCACCACAAGTTTGTGCAGAAGGCCAACACCAGGTCTGCAATCTCTGCTTGCCGATAGTTCATTGATGCAAAGCCTGGGTCGATTTCAAGGCGAAGATGCTGAGGGCGAGGGAGAAACGGTGACAGGCACACTACGCCATTCATGGATAGAAACCAGCACCATCCCTGAGAGACCTGGGGCTGTCGAACGAGGAGGAGGAAAATGTTGCTGAGGGCGCAGAAGAGGAAACATCTGATGCCGACCTGCAAATCGTTGAAGGAGAAGCAACCAACAAGGATAAGAAGCCGCAGGTAACACCAAAAAAATTGTTTGAGTCTTTTAAAACACCTGTCTTAAATGCATCAAAGGGAGACTCGTTGTTGAAAAAATTACCAACCAAAGGAAGGCCCGAGACAAAGAACCTCTGTAATCCCTCGAAAAAAATACTGAAGGTGAAAAGTCTCCTGAGAAGACCCTCTCGTCAAAAGACAGACTAGGTCGAGACGCTTTAATGTCTAAGCGAGAAAGATCTCATGATGAAGCAAGAAGCTCAATGACTGATACGTCATCAAAACGAACATCAACTTTGACCCTCGATCCGGAAGAACGCTTAGCGGAGATCGAGAGAATTTAAAAAAAGGTACCTTGAGGCTGAAATGGCCGCCTTATTGCAAAAAAAAAAAAAAAAGGATTTCGGCGCATCCTTAAAGGAATTTAGAAATCCACCGAAAATGTCGACAGACCAGGGTGAGAAAGACGCTGAAGACATCGAACCTCCCATGATATCTGAAACTCAGGAGGAAGAAGAGACTTTGTATGAGGAAAAAGAGGAACAGGAAAGACTGAGTATATTTCTGGTAAGACTCTGAATTCACAAACTCAGTGGCATGAGCTGGTGTCGGACTCCCCTGAGGAAGGGGTAGACTGTTATCCGTCGAGGCCTTCACCTCCGGATGACATTGGGATATGCAGTCAGGTCATTAAAAAGGCTGCAGAGAAATATGGAGAGCAACTTGAGAAGAAAAAATCTGTTGTGTTACCTGCTGGAAACTCTGAAACCATCCCAAGCCAGGAATCAATTCCTTCCTATGCTGCCTAGTGTCCTGGAAGGGGGAGGCATGTAAGGAATCCACCACTTGTAGAGCAGGAACTCCCAAGGGCAGACAAGAAATAAAAGCTCCTCAAAAGACCCAACTTACATCAAGGGTACAGTGCCTGCTGATTAAATGTTCACACAGAAGAGGTCCGGCATCCCGTTGACATTTGGGACACCCCCTGAGTAGAGCAAACAGATGGACATCATGGGCAGAACATTTGAACAAAGTGCAGCCAATCAATTTATTATTTTTTTTGTGCAAAATACATGAGTCAGTAGTGATGATTCACTCAAGCACTTAAAATACATTATTACTAGCATTCAAATCAACAAGGAATAAAATGCAATCAAAACAGAGTTGATAACACAAACATCCATAATACAAGAAAAGAGCTGAAAAAAACAATATAAGCAGTCATGAATTCTAAATTACAATGTGGAGCTGTGAGAGTTAAGCACTTAAATTACAAACATTGAGTGACCTAGGCAAGGCCGGGGTTCAAGTTTCAGACTCCAGATAATGCGTCACTATACTCCATATTTGCTCACCAAGCTTCTTTTTTAGATGGCCTTTTAGGGCATATAAACTATATTCCATATTATATACTGCAAAGAACCTTGCCCTCCAAACTTCAAAAGATGGTGGTTCCTGTTGCAGCCAAAAAGAGGCTATACTAAGTCTATATATCGCTGTAACAAAAAATAATAAGTTAGCATGTTGCTTTGCTATTCCTATTTCTGCCAGTCCCATTTCTACACCTAGAAGAATCTGCGTGGCGGATAATTGTGTTGGACTACCAATAATCTCTGATATACATTTCTCCACCTGCACCAATAGACATGCTAATGAAGGGCACCCAAAAAAAATATGAACATAGTCTGCAGATGGATATCCACAGCGTAAACATTTCCCTATTAAATCCCCAGGCCATTTTGACCCCTTATCTGGTGCATATTATAAATTAAAAAGGGATTTGAAATGCTGCGCAGATAACTTTGCAGAGAGGAATACATTTTTAGCCATTTCCAAAGAAGTTTCTATTTGTATATCCTGCCTACCCAATTTAATCCCCCATTTAGAATTTTGTTGTTCAATATTATTGGCCTTAGTGCTTAACATGTGACAGTATAACGAGCCTATCCTTGCTGCTTTCATATTGTCTTCTATCAAGGGATTAACTTGAAAAATGCCGCCACTATTCACCAAGTAATTCCTAATCTGTAGATACTTAGCAAAGTTCTCCCTAGGGAGCTGGTACTGTTCCTGCAATTGTTCAAAAGATTTGAGACAACCTTCAGAATAAAGGTCATCCACCACCCTTATTCCCTTCACCCTCCAATTATGCACCACCCGATCCCACAAATCAACAGGCAAGAATATTGAAGATACCAGTGGTGTATACCAAGAAATTTTCTGAAGACCAAACATGCTCCTTAGTATTCTCCATACCTTATATGCACCCTCCAAGACTTTAAATCTCGTACGCTTGTAGTAGCTCCACTCAAGGTGCAAAAACAAACCATTTTTGGCTTTCACCTCCAATAACATCTGATATACGGATGGGCATTCAGCAATATCCGGGGGACTAGCCCCTGTTAACAAAATGTTCATACCTTGAATCATACAAGCATAATAGTACAGCGTAAAGTCTGGTACTGACCAACCACCTAACTTTCTAGGTAATATCATATATCGCCCAGCACGACGTGCCTTGCCCCCGGACCACATAAAACGTATACAAATCGCTTGGAGCTGTGCCAAGCTCGCCTTAGGGATTTCTAAGGGGACACATCTAAAAAAGTAGAGTATTTTCGGGATTATCATCATTTTTAATAAACTGCATCGCCCCACTAGGGAGAGATGCAAACATTCCTCCCGGTCTAGCTGTTTCCTTACCCCCGATAGTAGAACCTCCCAATTTGATTTAACCAGGTCAGTTGTAGAGACCCTAAGCTTGACCCCCAGATATGTAACTTCTTGGCCTACCCTTGGGTCGGTATACTTCGACATATTAGTGCATAGCAACTGAGTTTTGGTCGTATTCAGCTTATAGCCAGAAGCCACGCCAAACTCTGTAGCTAGATGTTCGATCTTCTGCATCGCTATAGTTGGACTCGGGGTAACGACTGCAACATCGTCCGCGTAGGCGAGGACCTTAAACTGATAGTTTTGTATGGCCACTGGTTGAATCCTAGTGCTAGATTCCAGCATTCTTAAAAACGGTTCGATGTATAATGAAAATAAAAGGGGAGAACAGGGGCAACTTGCCTGGTACCCCTCTGTATTTGAACCACCTCCGACTCGAGTCCCATGGTGCTAATGCGGGCTACAGGTTGATTATACAGTGTTTTCAAAGATGTAATAAACTCTGGCCCAAAGCCCCGTCGCCTCATGACATCCCATAAAAAGCACCATGAAACCCGGTCGAAGGCCTTCTCGGCATCTAATAAGATTAAACAGAGTGTTTCCCATGTTACATTAACATAATCAAAAAAAGTTATCACACGGCTGACGTGATTCGCCGTTCCTCGATGCGGAATGAACCCATGTTGTGTAGTAGAAACGAATGCGGAGATAACAGAAGATAGCCTATTGGCCAAAATCTTCGAGTAGATCTTCTTATCCGCATTTAAAAGCGAGATGGGACGGTTGGAGCCGGGCAGATTCGCAGGTTTATATTTTTTATGGAACACAACTATACATGCTTCATTCCAAGTCGTAGGGGGAACACCTTTCTGGGCCATTCGCATTATTGCCAGGAGATCTACCTTTAGGACAGAAAAAAAAGTTTTATAAATTTCCAAGGGTAGCTTGTCTGGCCCTGCCGCCTTGCCCGTTGCCAGCCCATTTACTGCTACTTCTAATTCCTCTAACGAAATGAGGGCAGGGAGATCTGCCATGCAATACTGGCTGATAAGAGTGGCCACACCGTCCTTATCGTACTCATCTCTTCGGTATAATACCTCATAAAATTGTCTAAACACCTCCAAAATGCCACTTTCATTTTCAATATTGTCTATCCGTTGAGCTACCTCCCTCAATCTTAATTTTTGGGCGAGGCATGTGCCACTTGCCTCGCCATACTCGTAATGCATTTGCTGTTTGATAAGAATTTTTTTTGCAGTTTCCTGGGACCAATTAAGATTTAGCCTTGCTTTAAGCCGTGCCACCGCCGTAATCAAGTCAGTTATATCCATGCCAGCCTGGATGCCCTGCATAAGTAACTCCTCAGCCTTTATCAACTCTTGGTATAGCTCTTGGAATTTTGCTGCCTGTTTTTTTTTTATTATATAAACCAAAGCTGAGAGCTTCCCCTCTAAAGGCAGCCTTGAAACAATCCCAAACGCAGCCCATACTACTGCTCCCACCATTAATATTAAAGAAAGTAGTGATCCATTGTATCATATATTCAATGAATTGCTGCTCTAATAATAGTTTGCGGTCAAAAGAAAATCCTCTTGGCCTTGTGGCTGCTACTATACCTGTTACTGACAGAACTACCGGCCCGTGATCAGATGTAATTCTTGGGTATACCTGAATGACAGCCTGGTTTAATAACAATTGAGGAGTAAAAAAAAAATAATGCATATCAACTTTGAACAGTGGGGACTTGATGGTAGGCAAGATGGCGGCCGCAACTGTGGCCGTGTGAGGTGCTCCGTCCATAGCTCCGTATGACTCTCCTTCACCCCCGTTACTGGTTGTGATTTCTTCCCTGACATTAATAACGATACCCGTGGGAGCAGTTTTGCAGTGCTGTGCCGAGTTGTGGCTTACCGCTCTGACGGAGTTCAGAGTTTTCGGCGTTCACTCCAGCCCTGCCCGGTCCGGCACAGTCTCACGCCGACTTGACGGGCTACACCTGAGGCGCGTTACAACTGGGGAGGCGCCGGCACGAATTGCTTTGGGCTCAGTGCAGTGAGTTGTTGCTTCCACGCTACCTCTACGGCTCCTAGCTCTCTACAGCCAAGATTTTGGTTGAGACTGCAGAAAAACAAAGAGTAGAAGCGGAGAGTGCGGTGCGGTGCTTCTGATCCAAGGCGCTTTCGAACAGCTGAGAGACCGCACGTTATTCGTCATCGTTATCGCCTCCCAGACGCAGTGACAGTGCTTGCAGGTAAATGGCGCCGAAGGGTAGAGGCGGCGCAAGGATCCGCGGAGGAGCATCTTCAAATATACCCGCTGGTGATGTGACTGAACCTGCTGTAATGGTCGTGGGGCATAGCACTGCTAACGATAATGTTACATCAGCAAGCCGTGGAACCCACGCCATTGATAATAATACCGGCAGTGCTGACAGCGCCGCTTTGATCTTGGAAGGCTGTATCGTTCAGCAGGGCCAGGCGGCGGCCTCAAAGACACAGGGTATTCGCCAGACCCAGATAATGCATCAGAATAAGGATACCCCTGTAAAACAACGGACTGTCCCAGCAATTTCAATAAAAAACAAGGAGCAAAGGCAAAATTGGTTTCGGAGTCTGTTGGAGAGGCCTTCGTGTCAGCTGACCAAAAAAGTGGAATTAATATTACTTCAATGGAGGCCTCGGCAGTGAATGGAGGTAATGCAGTTACAGTAACAGCTATAGAAGACAGCAGCTCACTACCAGGGCCAAGCATTGACGCTACTACTTTTGCGACTGAGAAGGGCAGTAAGTCAGAGTATGCTGGATCTGATGGCAAGTTCTACTCCATGTCTGACAAGGAGCATGATGAGGATAGCTCTAGTAATCCAGGCGTTTGGGGGGGAACCTGCCGGATGACGAAGAAGGTGAGGAGTTTGAACAATCTTTTCCCCATGAAACAGTAAGAAAGGCGGTGGGGGTCTGTGAAGGATCAGTGCATGAGCAGAGCCTCCCATTAGCTCAGCTCAACTTGGACGAGGATTTTGAGGAGGACTAGATCACTCTGGGTCTAATTTATAAGAGTATAATGGGGCACATCGCAGCGAAACCAAAGCAGAAGGCTTTCGCACACAAGGCGCCATAAGGAAACTTCAAAATACAGTGCGGAGCTTGGTTAAGACCTGCGCAGAAGTCACCACCCGTGTGGTAGAGGTGGAGGAGAGAGTTTCCTCAGCAGAGGACTGCTTGGTTAAGCAGCAATCAGCCATCAAGACTTTGCAAAAATCCAAAACAGACGTGGATTTGAAACAACTTCCTAAACAGGCATGCCTACCAGCACTGAGAGGAAATGTCGGAGCTCATTAAGCACCTGCCAGAGGAATAAGAAAAGAGAGCTGCACACCTGGCAGAAGAGGGAATAAATATTACTAACATCAGCATTGGATGCAGCGGATACAGCAGTTTGCCAGATGGGGATCAAGCTGGAGGTGCAAGTACATATAATAAATACCCTGTTCAACGGAGAACAGTTATTCGGGAGCACTTGCGACAATACTTTAAACCGGACAATGAGACTACGAAGACCATGGGGTGTTGTAGTTTAAAGGAAACTTAAGAAGAGGGGTAGCGCCAACACGTAGGCTTACTGGAAGAGGTAGCTTCCAAGCATGCTCATCACACCAAAGTGTACGTAGAAGCAGCCAAGCAGCCAAGCTTTGGAACCACAGCATCGGTAGCATTACCAACAGCAAGGGTTTTAAGGAAGAACAAGGGAAGGGGACAGCCTCACAGAGGAGGCACGCCTCCAGCTAACTAGTGATTTCCCAAAGAGACACAGCCTCTCACACTCCACACCAGTGGGAGGCAGACAAAAGAACTTCCTTTGTAGGAAGATAACTTCAGACAAATGGATATTATACGTGATTGAGTTTGGATACTACATTTAATTGGACAAGATACCTCCAGTAAGTTGGCCAAAAAAGTCTATTCAAGGGAAGAAACATCTCGTCTATGGGGGACTCAATCCTTTGCCCTACCATAGCTAGCCAAGAAATCTGGAAGTGGGCAATACAGAGACAAATGGTGATAACAGCATGTAATCTACCAGGGAAGGACACAGTAGAAGCAGATAGACTGAGCAGACAAGCATCATGCTTTCACGAATGGGAACTCAATCAAAGGTTACTCAAATAGATCTGGAGTTGGAGGACACCAAAGAGAGATCACCACCAAGGAGCACAAAATGCCAAAACTTTACGTCCAGACAACCATACCACCAATCCTAGGGAATGTTCTGTCGATAGACTGGTATGGGATACTTGCTAACACTTTTCCCCCGATCCCACTGTTACACAGAGTGGTCAACAAATGCAAGAGGAGCAGAATGACTAATACTAATTGGCTGTCAGTGGGCAAGGCAAACATAGTTTTCAGAATTAATAGAAATAGCGGAGGGAAACATTCAAACTACCAGCGCAATAAGACCCGTTGTCAATGGAAGACAGATGGGTGCTTCACCCAGAACCAGAGTCTTTGAGCCTGGCTCCCGAAGACTTAAAATGTGGTCATCTAAAGCTGCCGGAGAACTTAATGGCTGTTCGTAGAGAATCAAGAAAGTCAACAAGAAATAAGTACTACAACGCAAAATTGATAATATACTCTTCAGGTTGTCTTAAAAAGTGTTTCCTATGGAGGAAGACTAAGGATGCAACGGTGCTAAAATACCTAACATGCCTATTAGACTGCAAAAATAACATATGCATCTTTAAAAGTACTCTTAGCAGCAATCATGGCTCAGACAAGAGGTCACATAGGAAGAAGTGTCTTCGCAGCTCCGGTGATAAAGCGGTTCTTAGAAGGGGCAAAACGAATTGCACCACCAAGAAAAGTACCTGCACCCACCTAGTATCTAAAATGTGGTACTCAGTTAATAAAGGCACCCTTTGAACCTTTGCTCAAGGCCACATTAAAGATGCTCAAGCTAAAAACCGCATTCATTGTGGCCATAAAATCTGTTCGTACGGTGAGTGAAATAGAAGCACTCACAATTCAAGAGCCTTATTTAGAGGTCCACATTGACCGAATAGTCATGAGAACAGATCCACAATTCTTACCTAAGGCAATGTCACGCTTTCACATAAATCAAACTGTACAAATTCCAAGTTTTTTCTGACAACTGAAAAATCAAGCGGAAACAGCACTGTGCACACTAGATGCAAGACATTGTATAATGTATTATGTAGAAAGGACAAAGAAGCAGGATGACAAAACAACTATTTGTCTCATTTGCAAACAACAATATCGGAAAACCTGGAACTAAGGGCACAATTGCCAGATGGACCACTGTGCCATACAAGTGCAGGTGAGAAACTAAGCTTAACCCCAAGAGCACACTCAACAAGGAAAAAAGGAACAACTGTTGCCTTTCTATCAGAAATACCTTTACAGGATATATGTATGGCAGCAACTTGGTAATCTGCGCACATGCTCAGTAACCACTACTGCATTGCCTTTCAAGTGAACAAGAAAACCCAAGTAGGACGAAAAGTGTTAAAACATCTGTTTACAAATATAAGTTCATCTGCAACCCCACCACCGCAAGACTAACAAACTGCTACAAGATAAATGCACAGCATGTGAATCCAGAAAAGGTTCATGCTGCAAAATGAATAGTTTATTACCTGTTGGTGTAGTTTTGTAGCTTGAAGAATTTTCTGGATTCACGAGCTACCCACCCACCTCCACCAAGAAGAGGGAAAGAGAAAAACAGCCAAGCAAATTAAAAAAGAATCTGAAGATGGCGACCAAGAGTTGGGACTTACGCGGAGGGCGAACGTCGTCACAGGAGGCACCAAATAGGGGATCTGTCAACCCTTAACAGCAAAAATTGGGATATAAAAAAGTGTTGAATTCAGGACCCAGCCACTAAATGACCGAATAATGCATAGCGTGTGAATCCAGAAAATTCTTCAAGCCGCAAAACTAGATCTACAGGTAAGAAACGTCATTCTCCCTCGTGAGGTGGATCCCTGAGTGGGGTATGGATTTGCAGATACTTTCCGTTTCTTCCTCTCAACAGGTTTACTAACAAGTTATCAGGCAGCAACTGTAAAAAAGTGGCTCTATATATAATGGACCAAAGTAAGGTACAGTGTATGTATAGAGTCCCCAGTCTCCAGAGGTATGGCAGAGGTTCAAGTTAGATATAACCTTACTCTCTAAAGTGGTAGCCAGGGCAAGCAGTAAGGCAGTATCCGAGGACAGTGTAAAGCATTTGTTGTACACACTCAGTCAGCAAATGGCCTCATACACTCAAGGACTGAACTCTAGTCCAATTGTTTTATATCAAAAGATATAGTTGTTTCATTTTAGAACCAGCAGGTTCACGGATCAACAGGCCTGTCGGGTCTGGGGCCAAGTCAGTGGGTGTCGTCCTCTTGTTAGCAGCTGCACGGCAGGTCCTCTTGTTTCTTGTTCTTCTTTTTGCAATCGGGATCTGAGGAAGGAAGGTTCAGGGTGCCCCTAAATACTAAATTTAGGGGTGTTACAGGTAGGGCAAGGGCAGGGACCAATGGGTCCCTGTCCTGGGGTGAGTACACCCCCTAGCCTGTTACTCTCCTGTGGGAGGGGGGCAGGAGCCTAGCTCTTATTGGGTAGGGCTCCCCCATATCCCTGAAGTCTTGTGGGATATCTATATCAAGAAGCTCATGGTATTCAGGAGCCAGACAGATAGGTGCGGAGAAGTCTGGTTCGGATGAAGCACCTGCTTGTGACTCATCGACAATCCCTCCGAGGGTCCAGCGGAATGTGATTCTCCTTTGACAGCAGTAGAAGGTCTGTGCTTTGGAAAGTACTGTGGGACTCACACCTCGACGACGGGATATGATACATGTGAATCTATGAAATAATAAATACTGGAGAACGAGAGTTACAGGTAGATAACACATTGTTTATATATACAATTAAAGTTGGCAAAACAATGCACACTGTTAACAAAGGTTATCGCAATGCAGATCTACTAAACCTAGAGTGATTTAGATAGGATAACCAGCACCAAAAATCTGTGCTTAGTACCATAATCCTTGAGATTCCATGTAGTGAATTTCCTTTCTACCGGGTTTAGCACAGTGTAATTACAATCAGCCACCCTTAAAGGCATATTGCCTTTAAAAAAATACGTTGAACTCTTGAACTCTTGAATCCCGGCCACCGGCTGAGATAAGGTAACAGCCTCTGCATATTATCCTTTTCATGGTTGTCCTCTACCTTTTTCACGTTCTATCCTCATTCCACACTACTCTTTTCCCTCAATAGACGTTCCTGCCCTTCTTCACCCATTTCTGGAACAAATTGAATATTTTCTTGCCAGGAGGTTTGTGTTCACCGAATTACACGTGATTAGGCACTGCAATAATTTATCCCGTTAATCCCTACTTAATCATGATCTGGAATTCAGCTCCACATTCCGGTAGTATACCCCGCACTATGTCGCCTGGATATATTATAGGCACTGTCATCACGCGCCTCTTCAGATTCACCGGTGTATGCACCTATTGACTAGGCTATTTAGCAATCTACCAGCCTTGATCTCTTCTTCTGAGGCTATCTCAGAGTATAATCACTAAGCGCCTTAGTTAGCTCCAACCTGTGTTGCTTTAACCTATCTCCCACGCATGTGCTTTTCTCCCCATTTTAATTGAATATCGAATTGCCGAGTGCATGACCTTCTTTATAACCTCTACCATCACAGCGTTTTGACATGCTTCCCTGTTTTCTCTTATTCCTCCCTAACAGGCAATTTTTGTACATTCAGGCAATTATTCGCTCAATCCTGATGATGATCCCACTATCCTCTCTGTAAGGGATCGAAACGTCGTCAACCAACTTAATAGTTCCACGCTTTACCAATGTGTGAAAGTAGTGTGGTTACTATAATGGTAGTTTTTTCATTCTCTGATCTAAATATGCTCCCATTTTCCCGGTTTGCCTAAAAAGTTCTTCATATGTAATTTCTTCATGTGTAGTGTTGTTTCGTGTTTCCTGTCTTATGTACTGAATGCAGGATTGCATCCCGCTCTATTGTTTTTTGTCCATTTGTGTTTAATTAATACTATTCAACATATTAAAATTCCGTATCCAGCTGGACCCTGCACAAATATAGTGGCTATCTTGGTCTAAATTCCATTCGATGTCGTTTTGTTTTTCTTAGGACCAATGTTACATGATATAATTGACACCCGGGGTCCTTAGTTACTCATCGGGTTCCCTTGTTTGTTTGAAACGAGCCTACTGCCTTTGTCATAACATTTCTTAATATTACCATTGTCACCATAAACATCTCAGGCCTGATAGGAGGAAGCTCACCATGTGGTTAAATCCTAAGTCAGCCCTAAAAGCTGAGTGTGAATCTCACAGATCATACACCTCTATCTATCACATGGTATGCCATACAGCTGAGTACTATCACCAACTTCCTTTAATTTGTAGGTTACACCTCTTGCTAGAATGTTGAAACAATGAAGCATATTATACCATCTCTGCTGATGATGCATTCTTTCCTCCAAGGTTTCCCATCCAAAAGATGTTATTCTTTTGGGTCAAACATTAGGAAATATTCAGTCCTAGGTGGCTTTCCACCACCCTAAGTTAAAACCTGAAATATAAAAAGACCAGTTATTTTCTCATCTCTGCTACAGAAAGCACCATCACAGTACAGTTATGGCTTAACTCACTTAAATTAGATTGCAACCGAAGATAATCAAATGTACAAAGTCACTTGGGTTGGAAGTACACCGAAATGTAATAACTAAGATTGCTAAATATCAACTAAAACGTATGAAGAATCAAACCCTTCTAACTCTCATAGGCTCTCAAAACATTGGTTCAATCTGTACTCGACTTGCTTTGCTGTCCGGTATTTCTAAACTTCGCTTGGACCCTCTAAAGGCGGCTTCTTGTGAAGGGCAGAAGGGCGTTGACCCACTGCTTTCACCTGGAACCCACTCTGAAAATATAGATATAGAGGCCTTAATTGTGAAATCTAATGGTACATAGAAAAACTCACATTAGGTGGGGCTTCATACTGAGGGAGGCTGGGCTGCAGTTATTTGTAAATGCCATCCTGTACAGAGCGGGCGTCTCGGTTTCCATTGAGGGCTGCAGCACTCTGTACTTAAAATGTAAATGACAGACTGGCCGGTCTTTGGACTCGGCCTTCTGACATGTGTACTTAAGGCTCCTCAGTCTATATCCACTATGCCTAACAGGCAGAGTCTGGGACCGCTAATTCAGCCCTCTGTTTCTTAAGTGAGGCACTGTTGCATTGTCCAACAAATCCCGGTGCAGCTCTCATGCTATTTACTATGATAAATAGCATAAGAGCTACGTCGACATTGGTTAATTGGCACACAAGAAGCTCCAACCTATGGTGTAGAAGAGCCAGACAGCGCGGGTTGAGGAAGAGCGTATAACACGACCAATGATGGTGCTGCTTTAGTTTAAAGTGCACAATGATTGGCCATGTTTTTTTTGTATTATCCTCTTCTGGTATTTCTTCCTTCAGACAGTATGCATGAAGACACAGACTACTGAAGTCTGTGCTGACATGAGAGCTATGTTTGTGCCGGTCGTCCTCGAGAACGTTAGCAGGTTTTATTTCTTCTGAATTCTTCTATAAGGTAACACACACTGCAGACAGGGAATGCGCCTGTCGCCGTTGTGCCAGATAAGTGTTCAGTGGTATTCTTTTTTCTGATTGAATAGCTTTAGATCGATGTGAGATGGTTGTGCATACTGCAGTTAAACACCATCTGAGTCAGACAGCCCTTTAAGAACAAACCCAGCATGTGAAAGGGGCACCTTGAGAAATGCCTTCTTAACACGTTTCACCAATCGCTTAACACAAAAAGATTCTCCCCTGCAGCAATTTCAGTGAATCTGAGCAAAAATATTGAGCAACTCCAATAAAAGACTTTTTATAGCTGGCCTAGTTTCAGGATTTTTTTCTTAACCTGAGACGTTTGGTGCTAAGGAATAGATTTTAAAAAGAACAGCGCAGAATGTTGAAGGAAACATGCAAGATAAAGTGTTAGTTTCGGTTTTGATACAAGATGATCATTTCTCGGGTTGTGTGCTTTTTAAATAAGCATGTGGCAATATTTTTCAGGTTACCTATGGTTTTATTCCATGTGGTTAATATTTGAAATTTACTGCTGTTTTATATAGCACCTGCTTTTGGTGTGTTACAGTATGGCAAACTAGTCCTACGAGGCTACTAACATGATTGCGCTACTGACATGATTTTGCCATAATAGCGCGCACACAATCATTTAATTTGACAGTCCCTGCCACTAGTCTCCGTGGGCTAGGGCACAAAACTATAGTCCACTCCAGCGTCTTTCATAAAGAGTGACTAAAAGCAAAAAGGGTGAATTTGAAATAACATATGTAGTGCCGTAGCAGAGCTACAATTAAAATTAAAAGAAATATTACCTTTCTATTTGCATGTAAAGTCCCTCAGCATAACATAACTTGCATGATTAATGCCAAGACCATATGTTTTTATTGTATTTTACTTTGTCTGAAGCACTGCTGCCTAGAAGCCAAGAACTAGTCAATCAATATATTCTTTATTCGATTTAAAAAAAAACATCAAAAGACAAATGCAGATTAAAACAGAGCACAAAAATCAGCATAGGTTAAAAAATTATACTTGCTTTAAAATCCCAAAAAGATATTATAAAAGAAAAAAACTCTGTAGGTGTATTTAAAAACTGCAAATGCAATACTGCATGTCTAACTTGGGTAAATCGCAGAGGATTACATTTCACACAAATCATGACAATATGTAAGGTGTCATTGACTGAGACATTATCACAATCACATAAGGACATAGTCCTTAAAACAGCCATGGTTAAAAGGCATTCATTCCGGAAATAGATTTAACCTAAAATATAACAATAGACGTCACTGATGGTGGGACAATTTCCAGATCGGATAGGATTCCAGGCCACCCACGGTTTTGACTAGTATTGTGTGTTGCACACAATGTTTCTGCAGTGCTATGTCCTTTCGATCAGCTGCCATCTTGTATTTGAATGCTTTAGTGACCAATCTAAGCTCAGATCTAACTATGCTACAAGGATTAGTATAAAGTTCAGCTCTCCCTACATATGTCATATCATGGGAGATATAAGCCAACCATAATCTAGGAATGCTTATCCATAATCAGACAGTCTTGTATAAATAATCTGTTAAGACCAAGTTCCTCCTTTGTCCAAATTAAAAGCCAAAGTTTTAAAGGACAGAGTCAAAGCTGGTCGTTGATATAGGCCAATCCCAATTCTTGGTGGACAATTTCATATGGCACACTTTCTGGAACTCCCAATAGACCCCTTAAGAATTTGTTTTCCGCTGTTTGAATTGGGGCTACAGGTCCATAACCCCAAATTTCATGCCATAACTGGCTATTGGGATGCACTTGGCCTTAAGAATTTCCTGGACAGATTTTATTTGGGTACGCCCGAGCCGACATGAGAAACCACTTATGCTAAACATTGCCCTATTAAAAGCCAAAACATTGTGGATAATACGTGAATGCTAATTAAGGCCAGAATCGAACTGAACACCTAAATATCTAAACTCGTCTACCTGACTAATATGGTGTCCATCTACTATAAATGTAATCGTTTTTGTTTTGAGGGTGCTAAACTTCCTCACTTGTGATTTAGACAAATTGGTGGAGAGGTCAAGGCTGTTAATGAAATCGATTAAAAGATTAAGAAGTCTTTGTAGTCCCTTGGCCGTCTGAGCAAATAAAACGGTGTCATCTGCGTAAAGCAGAGCCGGAATTGAGCTGCCACCCACTTTGGGGGCATCCAAATATGGGTCAGTCAGTGCGAATTGTAAATCATTAATGTTAAATAATAAATAAAAAAGGTGCTAGAATACAACCCTGGCGAATCCCACGCTGCAATTTAAAGTGATGTGCGCATTCGCCATTCGGCCCATATTTAACACTAGCTGAGAGGTCCTTATGTAAGTCATACAGATAATTATTTAACACCGGCTCTACTCCCATCTGAGCCATCATGGTCCACAGTTTGGAACGATATACTCTATCGAAGGCAGAGCTGTTGTCCATGAAGTCCAAATGGATTGCCCCCTTCTTGACCTTGGTATACTTGCAAATCCGTAAATAGAGGTTCAAATTTTGCTCTATGGTGCCCCGCCCTGGCCTGAACCCGTATTGAAGTTCAGACAAAATGCCTTGTGTAATGCCAAGCTTTGTATACTATTCTCACCATGCCTATGTTATCTTTAGAATGTAGAATTAGCTCCCTGTAATGTTCTGGTGCTAGGAATGTCCAGCCGGGATTCCTGGCAGTTGAGCTTGTGCTGTCTGTGGCTGAGGTTCAATAAAAAATGTCACAAATGTTAATAGAAGATGGTCTCAACCTCAGGTAAAGACTGTGACTTTTCAAATTAATGGAGGACATTTAGAACACCCTTCTCATTTTGTAAAAGTTGATGGTGCTTTAATTGAGTTCAAATTTGATTCTTGTTCGCAAATTACAATGATTGATGAAACATTATTGCACAAAAGTTTTGGAAAAAATGTTAAACTCTTAAGAAGTGACATTTTACCTTTGGGATATGGGAACAAACCTATCAAATTGTTGGGTTATTTTATGGCTACCATTGAATTGGGAAGTCGCATTATTCCTGGAAAGGTTTATGTAGCCAAACATGGAGATTGCCTGATTAGTTGGAGACATCAAAGTGATCTAGGTGTTAAGCTTAACCCAAATGCTTCACCTTAAGTGCAGATACAAGAGGTGGAGGATTTGTCTTCAATGTTTGCAGAAAAGTTTCCCTGTGTATTCAATGAGAACTTAGGATGTTTAAAAGGTTACAAACCTTGTATCAAATTAAAGAAAGATGCTATTCCTGTTGTAGCAAAAGTAAGTAGGATTCCTTTAGGAGAACAAGAAAAGGTACAGAAGGAAATTGATAAACTTATTGAGAATCAAATTATTGAGCCTGTAGAGGCCACAGAATGGTTGGCACCCATTGTTATTGCTAAGAAACCGACTGGCGAGATTCGCTTATGCATAGATTTACGTGCCTTGAACAAGGAGGTTATTGTTGACAGATTTCCTTTGCCAAATATTGATGAAATCGTAGGAACATTGGAAGGTGCAAGGTACTTTACCACCTTAGATTTAGCTTCTGCCTACCACCAGGTTGAGTTAGATGTGTCGTGTCAGGACTTGACAGCATTTATTACTCCTATGGGCACATTTAAATTTAAAAGGATGCCCTTTGGGCTGATTTCAGCTGCCTCAGTTTTTCAACGCATAATGGCAAGTATTCTTAGAGGTCTGCACGGTGTAAAGTGTTATCAAGATGATTTGTTGATTTATGGAGCTGATATGTCTGAGCATAATGATCGTGTATGTGCAGTATTAGATAGATTGAGTAAAGCTGGGTTGTCACTTAAGAGAGAAAAGTGTAAGTTTGGATTGGAAGAGGTGAATTATCTTGGGCATTGTATAAAGAGAGAAGGTGTTTTTCCTAAATCTGAGTTGGTTGGATCCATTGACGACATGGCTGAACCGGTAAATAAGGAGGAGCTACTTTCGTTTCTTGGTATGGTGGAATTTTATGGGAAATTCATCATACATTTTGCTGATAAGACCAAGAACATGAGAAGGCTTACTGCGAAGAGTGTGGTTTTTGAATGGTCAGTTGAATGTAAGAAAGACTTTGATGAGATAAAAGAGGAATTAAAGAAAGCTCCTGGTCTTCATGCTTTTTTTTGATTTCAAAGAAGTTTTTATTGGTTGTTTCAGCATCAACATCCAATGAGTAGATCCAGTAGCATAATTAGAGACAGAATTTCACGGGCGAAAGCTACAGTACGCTACTTTAAATCAAAAGGAAAATGTCAACACAAAAGTACATAGCTGATATCTTGTCGAAAGTAGTAGAGCATATATCTTATACTCAACAACATTTTAGTCACAGTCATTTTACTCAAACAACATTTTAGTCATCTAAAAAAAAAACCATGATAAATAATACAATGATGGGAGTCTGCAAACACATGTTAATGGAACGTGGATGGTGTGGGACCAGTTTAAGGTGGCTTATGTGTCGTGAAATAGTTGTCAAGAGTTGACCACAGTTTTCTCGTCGGAGGGCGCCACGGTGTCTGTTGGAGTGCTACATTATCTGCACCACGCGAAGTTGGCTTTGCTGGTATCTTTCCAGTTACTAAGGACTGTCTTAATCGCCGCTGTGAGTAGGAGATCAAGTAACGCCTTATCGTCTGCGTCAAGGGAAGGGTCCTGGGTGAATCCGAAAACTAAGTAAGGGAGCTCTTTAGCTGGTGTAATGTGGAATAGTTTTGAGAGAAACTCGAATATCTTCTCCCAAAAATGTGCTACACAGTCGCATTCTAGGATAATGTGTGATAAATCACCTTCCGCAGGTTTGCAATTCCAGCAAAAGGCGTCTGGGCTGATGTTGTGTGCAAATAATCGCGCCGGAGTCCAGAAGGCCTTATGAAGGAGCCAGTATTTTGTCTGAGATAGTGTAGGGCTGATTTTGTGTTTGGTGCAAGATACCCATGTACTGGTCCATTCTTTTTCTGTGATTGGCCTGGACGAAAGAATAATCCAGAATTGTGTGATTGGGACAGTGAGGCTAGATTGTTGGGGACGACTTCGTCTATAGAGGAAGGAAACCTGATGGCCCAGTCTGTTTAATCTGGCCAGGTATGGTGGGAGGGAGGGTGGTGTCA
The DNA here is from genome assembly GCF_964263255.1 of Lissotriton vulgaris. Classification (NCBI taxonomy): domain Eukaryota; kingdom Metazoa; phylum Chordata; class Amphibia; order Caudata; family Salamandridae; genus Lissotriton; species Lissotriton vulgaris. The sequence continues at coordinate 22,221,817 of NC_141688.1, forward strand.
GGGAGAGTTTGGTTTTGGACAGTGCTGTTTTTACGTTTAGAAAGTTGTAAAATTCTATTGGTTCAAGATCGTATTTGTTTTGCAAGTCACTGAATGGAATGGAATAGGATATGACCCCGCAAACAGTTGATATGGGAACAGTATGCCTTTTTTGATCCATGTCGCATTGTGTAGAGGTTTACCCTTGTACAATATGTTACGGTTATTCCATAAGGATTCCCATTGTGAGCTCCGTATGCTGTTTTCTAGGATTTTGTCAAACTTCAGAAGAGCAGATTTTGTATTATGGAATATTGATTTAGATTGGGTTAGTTTGTTTAGATTTGACGAAAGAGCAGAGCATCGCTAGGGGCAATACCATCTAGAATTTCTTTCTCAATTTCTAGCCACACTGGAGTATAGTCAGGTGAGGGTGCGAGCCAGTGGGCTCCCTGCTTGGCTAAAAAGGCGGTTTCATACCTTTTAAAATCTGGTTGATTGACCCCACCTGCGGTTTTATCTAAGCGGAGCTTTTTTATGCTGATTCTTGCCCTTTTCCCTTTCCAAAGGAAATTTGAGATAGAAGTCTGGTGTAAGGGTTAGAGGGAGCATAGATATGAGGTAATTAACTAGAGGTGATATCATCATCTTGATGGTCTCAACTCTGCCCCACCAAGTAATGAAGCGAGGGGACCAACCCTCTAGTTGGGTCTTGATTTTGCTTAAAGTTGTCTTTTCATTCCGTTGGAGGGTCTCCATAAGGGAGTCACCGAATTCAATACCTAGGTATTTCACAAACTCTGGTTGCCAGCAGAGACCTGAGTTTCCCAGCACTTCTTTGGGCGTTAAAATATTGAGTGGCTTAACCTCTGACTTATCGCGATTGAGTTTGTACCCTGAATGGGTGGAGTAAGTGTCAATGGTAGTCATTAGTGCATGGATGTGGGTGTCTGGTGATTCTGTTACAATCAAGATATCGTCCGGATAGGCGGCCAGCTTGACGCACTTATCCCCAAAGTTCACACCTCTGATGTCGTCATTTTTTTTAATATTAGCAATTAGGGGTTCCATTGCCAAGAGGAAGAGTGATGGGAAGAGGGGGCAACCCTGCCTTGTCCCTTGTTCCAGAGAAAAGGGGTCCGACAATGAACCATTTATAGCAATGCGTGCGGATGGTGAAAGGTATAGGGCCATCACCAAGTCAATAAAGGTTTCCCCAAGGTTAAAGACGGACATACAGCTCTTAAGGAAAAGCCAGGAGACTCTGTCGAACGCCTTCTCTGCGTCGAGAGTAATAGCTACGGAGGGGGCTGCGAGTAGTCTGGCTTTTTCAATGACGTGACAGAGGATCCTTGTATTATCGTTAGACATACGCTGTTTCATGAATCCTACTTGTGATGTACTAATTAGCTTTGGGAGTTGTGAGTTTAACCGTGTGGCGAGAATCTTTGCGTATATTTTGCAATCTAAATTAGGGAGATTGGCCTGTAATTTTTGGTTAGCAGCGGGTCTTTACCTTCTTTGGGGATGACGATAATGGTAGCTTCACTCATCGATTTGGTTATTCCTTTTGTTACGCTAAAGGATTGGAATAGTTTTAGAAGAGTCGGGCTCAGGGAGTTCGTGAGTTCTTTGTAAAAGCTGGCCGAGAATCCGACAGGGCCCGGTGCTTTCTTACATTTAAGGGTTTTAATGGACGCTGATACTTCCAGTAGAGTGAGTGGAGAGTTTAGTGCGGCATTGTCTTCATCGTTGAGTTTAGGGAGGGCAAGCAACTTTAGGTACCTGTTACACTCTTCCGAGTTAAAGTCTAGATTATTCTTGTACAGGTCTTGGTAAAATGATTTAACGGTATGAAGAATTAGGTCCTGCTTCGTTTGGATGACATTGTTACTATCTTTAATTGAGGTGATGTTGAATTGCTTTTTTTTATGTTTTAGATATGATGCCAAAATCTTACCAGCTCTGTTGCCCTCACAAGTCCTTAGAGCATTGAACTTATTGACCCAAACCCCCGCCCTTCTACTGAGTATCGAGTTATATTCATATTTCAGTCTAGTAAGGTCGTTTAAAATCAGAGTTTTGAAGATCTGCCATATGAGCGGTTTCTAGGTTTTTAATGTTATCTTCCAGAGTGGTCAATTCCTTGTTTAATTTTTTGTTAGCTTGTGCTCGAATGCCAATGATTACCCCTCTCAAAGTGGCCTTGAGTGCCTCCCATACATTCGCGATTTCCGAATCAGGGGTATCGTTTAGGTTGAGGTAGTCTAGAATGGCAGCCTCGATCTTTTGCTTGTTTTCCAGTTCAGAAAAGATTTCGTCATTGAATCTCCATCTCTTAGGGGGGAGAATGGATCTGGTGCCCACTAGTTTGGTCTGAATGCTTGAGTGGTCAGAAATCAATTTGCGGGCAATACTAGTTTCCTCGATGAGGTGTGTGAAGGGGCTATTAATGAGGATATAATCTATCCTCGAGTAGGAGTTGTGAGGAGGCGAGTAGAAGGTGTAGTCTCGGCCGTCCGGATGTTGGATTCTCCACGAGTCGTGTAGATTGAATCTGGAGCATAGACGGTGTAAACTAATATGCAAACGTGTAGGGTGGTAGGAGCAATTCGAGTGACGGTCGGTGATTGGTTCTAGTGGCAGGTTGAAGTCACCTCCCACAATTAGTAATTCTCCCTGGGGTACGCATTCTAGGGTCGGGGCTAATGAATCCCAGAAATCTGGGTCGTCACCATTGAGGCCATATATGTTCATGACGTGGAAATGATCTTCGTTTCTCTGAAGGTGTGCCATGATGAAGCGGCCATCGTTATCGTGAGTGTGTGAAACTACGGAAATGTTGGATTTCTTAGCTATTAGTGTGAGCACCCCCCTCTTTTTGCTAACTGCTGGAGAGCAGAGATTATGAGAGATCCAATGTTGGTTTATAAATTCAGCGTCATCCTTTGATAGTTTAGTCTCCTGCAGGAGGAGGATGTCCCCCTTGGATTTGGACAGGTACTCAAGAACTTTTCTCCTCTTGACCGGGTGGTTGAGGCCTTTAACGTTGAAGGAGACAATATTAAGGCCCTCCGAAATGGAGGTATTAAGAGTCATTGGGTACTAGGTTGTCGCTCCTGATCAGGTGGCATATTGGTAAAGATTAAGATAGAGAGTATTAAGTGAGTGTTGAGTATGAGTGAGTGAACTGTTTCGCTGAGTAGGCTCTGTCGCGCATGTGCTGCTGTTACAGTGGAATCGGTTAAGCTAGCGGGTTTTGAGTGTGTGTTGAGTATGTTACTGTGGTCTATTTCGGAGAATAGGCTGATAGCATGGTTAGTTAGACATCCGTGAGTGCTCTGTGAGGGCCCATTTAGGATATTGGTAAGTAGTACTTTTGTAGACATATAGGTGAGAGTAAGCATTAAACATAAACACAGAAAGCATACTGAAATAATCCAGAGTTTTTTCTTCCCCTTACCCCCCCTTCCCTTCCCCCCCTCCTCCCTCTTTTACCCCCTCTTCTACCCTCCCCCCTCCCACCTCCCCACTCAAAAGAACTTAAGAACTGCGACAGCATTACCGTCCACCTGCGACGCAGGAAAGGGTTCTGAATGGTAAATGTAACAGGAAACAATAACCAACTCTTCAATGTACTTTGCTAAGCGTTGTTAAGGACCAGCTGTATGTAGTAAGTTGTGAATCAATGATCATGAGGAAGATCATGAAACTTAACTATTCACTGTAGGGTATAAACCTATTAACTAGAAGCTTGCTAACCATGTCTGTTCAGTCGTGTATACTATATACTCTTTGCATGTCTAAGCAAGCGCAATTTGTAAACAAGATAATATGAGGAAACTTTCTAGAGATAAAGACATAATCCCTAATAATCCCTAAATACCTGGTGAGGTAACAGTGGTATCGACTATGAAACAGAGCATTTGCCCCTTATTCGGTTGAAAGTACACAAAGCGAGTCATGTGCTGGGGCACGTGATAGGAAAATTAATGGATGCGTCAGGTGACGTTGGACATGTACACTAAATGGTCTTACCTGACGGAGTCAAACAATTCAATTCAAAACACCAACAATAAATGAGTCGGAAGAGACAGCAGGATGAGCAACTGATAATAGATGATTACTAGGTAGACTCTCTACCTACGGGAATAGAACCCGATCAAAAGGTAGTTAGATACATCAGGATTGAGGGTACCGGGTATTATGATAGTCACCCTTGACCTGAAACCGAGTTTATATTTTCTTGCGAGTTTGTCTTCCGCTTGTTTGATGTGCTGCTGGACGAGTCCATGTTCTGCGGTGGAGAGTCTCCGATGAATTGCGCCAATGCATTAGGGTCCGTGAAGAATTTCTGTTTGCCTTGTATGGTGATTCTGAATTTCGCCGGACCAGCAAAGGAGTACTGAATACCTTTTGATCTAAGTTTTTCTCTCAGGGCCAAGAAGCCCTTCCGGACTTCGAGTGTGTCTTTCGAGTAGTCCTGGGTGAAAGTTATTTTGTGGCCCTCCCATGTGACCTTGTGGTTGTGTCTTGCGAATTGAAGTATGGCCTCGGCTCGGTATGTTGGTACCTCAGTGGCTTGCATATCAGTGGACGCGGGCCTCTGTATCCATGAGGGATGTAGCTTGGTACCCTGTGGCCTCTGTCGAGTTCAAATTCGTGGTGGAAGGAAATGCCTGTTATTGTCGGAATCCAAGCTTCTAGAAAGGCTACACAGGAGTCAGCGTCTTTCTCTGCATTTTCCGGGATTCCAAAAATGCCTCCAACTCCAAGATCTGGCGTCTGAGATGGTCTGTTGACCCCTGGATTTGCCGTATGGAGTTGGATGCAGTGTTAGTTCTGTCCTCAAGGTCGCTAATTCTTTGTTCCGCTTCATCTATGCTTTTGTGTACAGAGCTCATGTCAGCTCTAATTGCAGTAAGTTCCAGCTGCATAGAGTCAGTATTGGATTTGGTTGATTTTGCTAGGTCGTGTACTTCTGCTAGTTTTCTCAGGATTACTTCTAGGGTACTATTAACGTCCGCCTTCGTTTTAATAGGAGAGTCTGACAGAGAGGGTTCCGGCTTCACCTTTTTGTTGTTTTTCTTCTCGTCTCTTTCCGCCATTTTGAAGGATGTTCGTGTTTGGTTGGCGCTATTGCGATGGCCCTCCAGTTTGGAAGAAGGACTGGACAATCTATGGGAAGTTAGGGCACTGGTTACGTTAGAACGTCTAACAGAGACTCAAAGGCTGTATTTTAGAGCGCAGAATACTGGCAGATTGTGTTGGTGTGCTCCAGTGGTGGTCCGGACCCCTTGCGCTAGTACTTTGGCTTTTCTACTAATATGTATGGCAACTAGCACTACCAAAAATGACACATGTTTGAATATTGAATATTGCTCATTTGCCTTGCATTTGTCTTGCACTAGTTGTATCTGCAGTCACTTGTGCCACTTGTAGCATTAGGAATGGCAGGTTAGGGTAGGGCACCTTGGTTCTGTAGGGCTGATTTTTTAAAGTTCACAGTTTAAAGTTCATAGTTTTTAAAGTTCACAGTTTCCACTTGCTTTTCTTTATTCGCGCCGAAAAAGCTGACAAAATTTCACCATAGTCGCCATTTTGGGGTCAGGCGCTATTGAAGAGAGACTCCCACGGTTTTTAGGCACTTCGGCAGGTAAAAATACTCCCCCTTAACAGGGGTCTCCTCTAGGTAGGTGTGGGACAGAAGCGCTAGGCTGCCGGAGCATTTCGCTGCATATTAGCAGTGTTACAGTACATTTGTAGCGCGCGATATTAATGAGGCAAATTACGGGCGGCCATCTTAGGGACAGGCAAGGCAGCCAGGAACATGGAGCAATTCACGTCGAATTTACAGAAAACAGGGTAAATTGCTCCACTCCGATGACTCAGCCGCTAGTGGGTCGCATCCTCTGAGGCTCACCTCCGTGCGTGGCTCTTTGTTCTGCTGTTTTCTGACGTGCGGCGTACACCTTTTCAGCGCGCTGCTCCGAGCCTCATCTCCACACGTGTCACATCAAGTCAGGAAAAAGGTACATCCCACGGTTTTTATGAGCTCAAACTCGCACCGAGTGTGCCTCTTCAATTCCGGAGCACGATTCTTCCCTCCATGCTCTCCCAGAATCGGTATTGTGTCTCAGAATTTGGAAGGTTCGCTTCCCTGCGCAGCTGTGAACAGGCTAGGCGGCCATTACCAACGCCGTCCAAGCCACGCCACTCCAATCCACGCCGTCCAAGCCACTTTGTCTTCATGCTTTTGTTCCAGGATTTCCAACCTATTTATTTACTGATGCTAGTGATAAAGGTCTTGGTGCGGTTTTATTTCAAAGTAAACAGGGTAATGATTCCTTAATTGCTTGTGCTTCAAGATGTCTTAGAGGGCCTGAGTTAAATTACTCTGTTATAGAGAAAGAGTCTTTGGCGATTTTCTGGGCTTTGAGGAACTTTAAAAATTTAATTTGGGGTACTAAGATCTTTGTCATGTCTTATCACAAGCCTTTAAAAGAGGTCTTTTGCAAAAAGGGTTTATATTCTATCTCGTCTAGGATTAAGAGATGGATTATTTCTTTGCAGGAGTTTGACTTTGAGGTACTGTGCATACCTGGTGTTTCTAATAAATCTGCTGATTGTTTCTCTAGATTGGTGAAAAGCGATAATTTGTTTGTTGAGAATGTGTTTGAGGAAGACGATGTTATCAATGTCTGTGAAATTACGGAAGGTGTTGTTGAGGAGAATGAGTGGAAGAATGAACTGGGAAAAGATGAGGATCTAGTTAAGGTTATGGGTATGCTGAGAGAAAAAAAACGTTTAGAGAAACCTTGGTCTCTTGTCTCTGATGAATTGTCTATTACTGATTGCATGTTGACACGTGGTGTGAGACTTATACCTCCTTCTGTCTTGAGAAAAAAGTTGTTGTTGCATGCACACTGTGGTCACTTGGGTATTGTGAAGACTAAGGAGATGTTACGAACACAATTTTGGTGGCCTGGAATGGATTTGGAGATAGAAAGAATGGTTAGAGAATGTGTTGAGTGTTGCGCAAGCGATAAAATTCTTAAGACTAAACAAATGCCCATGGTTTGTAGGAATTTACCCAATCATCCGTAGGATGAGATTGCCATTGATATCTTAGGGCAGCTCTCTGGTGTGTCAGACACTCCTTATTTGATCGTTGTAATTAATTTGTATTCTAGATGGAATGAGGTATGTGCAGTTAGTGATATTACGTCTGGTTCTGTTATTAAGTTTTTGGAAGAAATCTTCAAAAGGGAAAGTTTTCCTAATAGTATATTGTCGGACAATGGTCCCCAATTTTGTTCTTCTGTTTTTAGCAATTACTTAAATAATCGTGGTGTTATTCACAAGTGATCTTCTTTGTATCATCCCGAGACCAGTGGTGCTGTTGAGAGGGTGAACAAAACGTTGAAAGAATGTATTCAGCTTGCAAGGGCTAATGGTTTAAATTGGAAGGTAGCCCTCAAGGAAGGGATAGATGCCTATCACTGTTCACCTCACTCAACCACTGGAAGATCTCCTTTTGAGTTATTTAAAGGCAGAATTCCCAATACGATGTGGTGTCCTGGTTGGATGAAGTTGAATAAAGGGTTGGTGGATAATCGCATTGATCCATGGAGGGAGAAGGAGTTGGAAAAACAAGCCAGTAGGAAATTGTATTTTGATGATAAAAAAATGTGTTCATTTCCAAGAAGTCAATATAGGTGATTTAGTCAAAATAAAAGCACCTGTTGGACGTCAATCTTGGTCTAAGTACACAAATGTAAAACCTGTAATAAACGTTTTTAGGAATGCTTTCAAAACTAATGATGGTAGAATTTGGAACAAAAGTCGTGTAGTTGTAGTGAAGTCCAAGTGTGGTGAACAAGGTGATGCTGATGCTGATAAACATTTGTTCGGTCCCATCGGTGTTCCCCCACTTAGTTCCAGTAATACTCCTGAAGTTCGTGCTAGGAGCCAAATATTACGCAAGGCTCCTGCTTACATGAATGACTATGTATGAACTCTTTTTTCCTTGTTTTTGTTTGGTTCCATAGTTTTGTTCACTTTGCACTCTTACCTTGTCTGAATGTTTATCTTTACTTTGTTAAGAAGGGAGATGTGTAATGCCAAGCTTTGTGTACTATTCTCACCATGCCTATGTTCTCTTTAGAATGTAGAATTAGCTCCCTGTAATGTTCTGTTGCTAGGAATGTCCAGCCGGGATTTCTGGCAGTTGAGCTTGTGCTGTCTGTGGCTTAGGTTCAATAAACCATACCTCGTTAAACTACATTAATTGTCTTATCTTATTTGAGTGGTAAACACCACACCTTGCTTCTCAGCCAAAGTGAAAGACGGTCCAACAATATCCGGCCGATTATTTTTACATCTGAATCTATGGGGTCCTATCTATTGCCCTTTTTAAAAACAGGAACTATGACTGACTGAGACCAGGTTAATGGGAGATGCCATTGACTGCTGAGTTTAAATGCAAGGTTAATAAAGGGACCCAAAGCTCAATATAGGATTTAATAAAGGTACCCTGGCCCCCAATCAAGCCCGGGAGCTTTATTTGGAAGAAGGTGGGAAATGGATGCAGTGACCTCTGACATACCCTTTGGTTCACTAACCTCTTCCTCGTGATTATATATGGCCTTAAAATTATCAACCAATGCTTGTGATGTGATGGTGGATGCCTGGATAGAGAGTTGGTCACTATTAAAAAGGGGACAGTTTACCACTCTCCAAAAGGCAGCACTGTCGCAATACTGGCTAGCAGTCGGAGTTTATCCCAGGCCTCCTCTTTATGCTGGGTCTTACAGTTCTTACAGGTCAATCTGTAGATAGCCTTAGCTCTTTTAACCTTCTCCTGACACTGGGGTGTTTCGTGCAGGAGATTACACAGATCCTTATGAGCTTTAAAGCACTTTTTATCGAACCATCTAACTACTTGGGTTGAAGAAGGTGTACCTACTTTACAAAGAGCAGCTTTAATAAACTTGCAGATATGTAAAAAGGATTGCCTAATACCCTGTGCCAGCTCCTCTTCTGAAAGACATAAATGAAATTCGGCTCGGCAGGTATGTAGAAACCAATGTATGAACAAAATCTGAGGGGACAGTAGAGGCCCACCGGACCCTTCATCGCTGATCAGTCTTGAACTAGTTAGTTTTCTGTTGATTAAAAATTGCCAGTTACTCGCACACAGACTTCTGTAACCACACCTTGTACTGTGTATAGCATACTTCTATTAGCTAAACTGGTATCCAATTAATCTGCAAGTGAAAGGACACTATTCTATGCATGAAGTAGCTGTAAATTATGAGAAAAGGGTAAATGCTATCAATCGTGTACTTAATCTGTTTATTATAGCGATTGCAATTTGCCTTCTCACCCCTTCAGAGTCATGTTTTTGGATTACAATCATGTAAACCTCATCTACATACACTTGCCTACCTAGTGAATGTGGAGACATTGTCCTTTAGCCTGAAACCCCCCTGGGGCCGTTGCTGTCACTCGCTTTGCTCACTCGGTGACAGTCAAAGGTGACTTTTACGCCTCACCACTTTAAAAATACACAAGCCGCCACTTGATGGAAGGGAGATATGTTCTCATAATGACCTCTATAAACAGCAAAGCCATGCACTTTTGTTCCCTGAGATACCTTTCTCAAGGCATTGCTGCTCCCTGCGAAGTCTGAAATTATGCTCCTAGAACCACCAACGGTCAAGAAACAAATACAAATCTTCCTTTCTCAGATAACTGCCGGAAGATCGGGAATTTGATCACCCCCACAATACACACTAACCCGTTCTTGAAATTAAAAAAAAAAAAGATATGAGCACCATTTTTCATTCACTTTATGCTAGAGAATTTCAGAACCTGGTCTTTAATCTCCACTTAGAAAGTGGAAATTTTCTACTAGCCATTGTTCTGTGACTCTACTACTTGCTCCTATATGTTCTCCAAAGATGTAACAATATATTGTATGTTCTCACTTATTCTAAATTTTGTAATGCACCTGAATCTTGAAAAACACCTTGACTCTTGCATGCAATATATCCTACTGCATAAATAAACAAATAAGTTGTGCCATTTCAGAAGAACTACCGTGATGTTAGTCACTTTTCTAGGTTTCACACTCATGCTAACAATATTCCCATGAAGCACGTTTTATTGGAAACATTTGACTTTCATAACTTGCAACTTGCAAATTGTGATTGGAACATTGTTTATTATTCAATTTTTAAGTGCCTAAAGTACAATGTTCTATGTCAGTTCTGCATTGGCAAAATAATCTGAGCAGTAAATCTTATTTATCATTTTTATCACCTCCTATTTAGTGGGAATCTCGTGTTACGCAGTATGAGAGAGACTTTGAGCGTATTTCTTCAGCCGTCCGAAAAGAAGTGACGCGGTTTGAGGTAAAGTAGATTAACAAATCCTCTGTTATTTTGAGAGACACTTTAACTCATAGTACCAGCCTGCGACCTGTAGTTTGTGAGGCACAATCGTTGTTTAGCACGCTAGATCCCAAATACATTTTTGACAAAACGATCTATGGTCCCACCTACTGTTCCCCATTTATGCATTACTGATCCTCTTTGTAAAGTGACTTGTATGATGGGTCAGTGAGAAGTTGCGTGTGCTTGACCTTCCGTCCTCTCTCCCAGCTGGAGATGTTCATCCTGTGCTTGACCTTCCTTCCTCTGGCTCAACTCCAGATGTTTATCCTGAAATTGATGAATAACTCCCATTACCCGTAAACTACAGTAGTCAATGCAAGTTCCTTCCTCATTGATTAGACATGGTACTACATCCGAATCAGTCTTTTGAGGGGGTCCAAGTCTCAAGTTTCAGCTCTGATGGCAGTTTTCAGATATAGCAATTGTGATTAATACATTTCTTTCATTGAAGAGGTTCTCAGCCATTCAGGGAAACAATCTCCTACTTCGAAACCATTAAATAAAGGTTGAGTTGATGGGTCCAAAGGACCCAAGGACTCATTCCTTCTTACACCTGTATAGTTCTTCTGGCTGGTCCAAGAGTAGAATGCAGATGGACTTTCACAAAGAACAGGAGGCTAATCTCAGTATATAAGGAGCTGCTGCTATTACAGTCAAGAGTTCTATAAATGTAGTTCTAGTTGCTGATTCAAGCCTTTCAGTTTTCGTTATGTCGCCGCTTTCGATATTTTGGTAGACCTACATTCATTTCTGAGAGGTTGATGACTTCTTTCCACACAAGGACCTAAAGCGAATTAATCAAGCAAACTTTTGCAAGGAGCTGTTAATCACCTGTGACGGTGTCCAGGGGCTCAGTTAAAATGCCATGTCTTGAGTCTCTCCCTGAAATCCCTCAGTGAGGGTGATGTGTGATAGTGGAGGTGAAAGCCGTTCCAGCATCTTGTCAATGTTGCGCTTTAGATATTTGGTCTTCATCCAGTCTGCAACGTTCTTCCTGCAGTTGTGGAAGTTGGTCATTGTGGGCCTACTGTTTGAGAGAGGATGAGCTGTGTGTCGTCTGGGAAGGATAAGATGTTGAGGTTGTGGCTCTGACTGTCGGCTAGCGGTGTCATGTAGGTGGGAAGCTGTAGATGTTGTTCTTGGGTTCGAAGGGCGTCCCCCTGGATCCCGTTGCGGTGCAGTCCCTTGATAAGTGTGTGGTGGGATACAGTGTTGAATACCGTGAAGAGGTTGAGGAGTGTCATGGTAACTGATTCTCCTCTGTCGAGAAGCATGTGGATATCATCCGTGGCAGCGATCTTGGTGCTGTGGTTCGCACAGACAATTAAACAAAACAATGTGCCAGTACTGTGAAACGAATGGCTACACTTTACATTTGGGGAGCTATCAATCGCTCTCTCAAGATGACCACTTTTTCAGTCAGAAAAATTAGAAACAAAACGGTTCCCACAAGGTGGTTGTTTATTGAATATAAACTTCACTTTTTTGTTTATTCAAACTTTTGTTTTTGGGTTTTATGTTTTTCAAAATTATTTTTTCAAAAGGATCATACAATATATACAACGATACACAATTAGTTAGGAGGAGAAACAAATGAATGGGCCAAGGGAAAGTACATGAAATATTTTAGACAACATTTAGACATTTAGACGTACAATTAGACAATAGACGACAAAAACCTTAGGTAGTACACAAAAAATTGGGGTTGGTAGCGGTTGTTGGCGATATTTACAGCTATTTACAACTAGGCAACGATGTTTTTTTGTCCTATATTCTAGGTATCCTGGGAGTTTGCCTCAAAACAAATGGAAAACTATGGCTATCTTTTTTGTCATTAAATGAAAAAATCCACATTGTCATGAAGCTTGACACAATTCAAATCATTTAGCGCCTACAATTGGCCTTGATTTTAGACAAAACCGCCACTCTAGTGGCGCCAACAGTACACTACCACCTCAATAGGTCGACGCGTTTCAAATCCTACATTGATGTGTAGGATTATCTTCAGGACCAAACAAACTCAATCTGTGAAAAACAAATAATAAAAGCTCTGTCAGTGAAAACTATAGAAAGACTCTCACTCACACTCTACATCCATCCACTCTCATTATGTTACCTGTCATTTTTCTGACTGTGTTTATAGGCGTGGAGAATGCTGTGAAGAAGTGAAACACTATGTTTTAGAATTTAAGCATACAGATTGATCGTGTAATAATAAGATCTTATCGGTACTCACAGGGTGGTATTGTGAAAATCCCCTTTCAATGAGTATGCCAATGGTTAGCTTTAGCTGATTCCGAAGTAGGGGCGGGCTCGCCTCGTGAAGTCAATCTGCAAAGGTGAAAACATAGCGGATGCAGTTATTCCGCTATGTGGATTGAGCTACCTGCTACGTGAGCCGGAGAGCGCCGTCGTCGCGTGCAACTCCGCTCGGGGGAACTCGCTACATCACGGGCTTTGCTTACCTGAGGCTCCGTCTTTCTCCTCCAATTTGGTTCGCGGTCGGTTAGAAAACGCGATACCAATGGGGCGGAAACGCCTCTATTTACTTAGAATCATTTCCGGTTTGCGCGGGGGGGATCATGGGATATGTAGTTTAGATCTGCCGGAGAGCCCTCCGGTTTTCTACAATCGTATGTGAGATGCAGGATTGCGGTACCCTGGTAAGGACGGGGGAAGCAGTTGTCAAAGTCTGTATTGCTCATGTTGTATTTACAAACTATATAATTCCGACATTTCATTTAAACCTTGTGTGGTAGTATTAAATTTCAAGATTAGCATGGCTTCACGTTGTCGCAATTTGGCCTCTACGTCTCCGCCTCTCGGGTCAGGATCAATCTTCGAGATAACAGTCCATTTTAGGTCATGCTCACCATGGAGCTGGTCAATCCAGTGTTGCACTAGTGGGGCAGTGACAACCTTCTTCCTTATTCGTGATTTATGTTGGGACAATCTCTGTCTTATTTCCTGATTGGTTTTGCCTATGTACAGCTTATCGCATGGACATAGGATCCCGTACACCACATTTTTTGATTTACAATTTGTAAACTGTTCATGCTTCCAGGATATTCCTGTATGCTGGAATAGATCACCTTCCTGAGTGGAAGCACAGCAAAGGCATGTGCCACATTTGTGATGGCCTTTTATAGGTGGCAAGTTGACATAGTCTCTTATTGTCACTGGTTTTGGTTTGGGAATTGCTGCCCTGACAATATAGTTCGCGATACTTTTATCCTTTTTGAAAGCAAATAAAGGATGTTGCAAGAATTGAGTGTTTAGGTCTTTGATCAAGTGCCAATTCTGATAGATCAGTTTTTTCAACAAATTCGATGAAGGACAGTATGTTGACACGCAAACGATTCTTTGTTGTTGTTGTTTCTGTCTCCTCATTAACAATTCTTCCCTAGGTGTACACCATGCTCGTTTGATTGATTGATTCAATAGTTTAACCGGATAACCTCGGTCTTGGAGTTTATCTTTTAAATTATTGGCATGATCCATGAATTCATCTTTGAATGTGCAGTTTCTGCGGATACGCAGAAACTGACCTATCGGAAGGTTTTGTTTGAGACTTCTTGGGTGGTTGCTGGAAAAATCTAAAGCTTTATTGCGGTCCGTCTCTTTTTTGAAAAGGGTGGTAACTAGTCGTCCATCTACACAATATACTTCTACATCCAAAAAGGACATTCTTGTTTTAGAAGTCTGCAATGTGAATTTGATATCATTTGTCCTATCATTGATCCAGGTGTGAAATTGATCCAGTTGTTCTTGTGATCCTGACCATGTGAAAAAGATATCATCTATATATCTTACCCATCCCCCTATCCATTGGAGGAATGGGTTATTGTTATGGATGAACATCTCTTCATATTGGCTCATATAGAGAATTGCCAACTCCGGGGCAAATGGACAGCCCATGGCTACTCCTCTTGTTTGAAAATAAAAGTCCTCGCCAAACTTAAAGAAATTCTTTGTGAGGGCCAGCTTTGCCAGTTGTAATATGAATTCCGTAGGAATTCTCATAGGGCTCTCTCGCTTGTTCAAATAGATCTCTAAGACCTCCAAAGCCTGATCCTGAGGGATTTGGGTGTAAAGCGAGACTATGTCCATGCTGACTAACATGTCTTGATTAGCAGTAAATGGAATTTGTTCTAATTTCGACAAAAAATCAGTGGTGTCCAAAATAAAGGATTTAACCGTGAGGGTAAAAGGTTTCAGGAAAAAATCAATAAATTTGGAGACCGGTTCAAATAATGAATCACATCCAGAGATGATGGGTCTGCCTGGGGGGGTATCTGCATTTTTGTGCACCTTGGGTAACACATAAAACAATGGGATACGTGGGTGTTTATTAGACAAAAAGTTGAATTCATTTTTTCCAAGAAAGCCTTGTTCAAGTCCGATTTTTAGGATCAATCCTAATTCTTTTTGTAATTCCGATGTTGGGTCCTTATTGATCTTGCGATAGCAAGTGGAATCTGATAGTTGTCTAACTGCTTCTTGGATGTAGTTTGATGTTCCCCATACAACTATTGATCCGCCTTTGTCGGCTTGTTTCACTATGATGTTGTCATTCTGTTTGATAGTTTGTAAAGCCAACTTCTGTTCTTGAGACAAATTTGGTTTAACATATCCATTTCTTTTTTTCTCCTGTAAGGCTAAGGCTGAGAGTATCGTTTTTTCAAAGTAGGTCACCTCTTTGGGCACTTTATGTGCTGGGGGACAGAAGCTTGATTTCTTCTTAAAACCAGTGGTCTCTACTTGAAGGGGATTTTCTTTATCAGCAAAAAAAGTGGTCAATCTGATTTTACGACAAAATTCAATAAATTCAAGTTTTAATCTCACAAAGTCCGTGAACCTAGAAGGTACAAAAGTGAGTCCCTTTTCGAGGACGCTGATTTCCGATGATGTTAATATCGTGTTTGAAAGATTAAAAATAGAAGATTTTTTGGAAGATGTTAGTTCTTGTAGTTTTGTCTTCGCGTTGACATTTCCCATGGCTGATTGTATCTGGTTTTTCCCCGCGGTTTTTGTGCGTCCTGTCCTAAAAAAGGCTGTTGTTGCTGTTGATTTTGAAAATTGGGTTGATAATTCTGCTGATATTGTTGCTGATAGTTCCTCTGATATCCACCCCTTTGATTGAATCGCGGGCGGGCACCTCCTTGATCAGAGTCACTACCTCCCGAGGAGGATGTATCTGAAAATGTGAGAAATTTAGAGCGGGATCTCCCTTGGTTGTCGTTCAGGAAGCGTCTTGCTTCTGGTCTTGAATAAAATTCTTGCTGTAAATACGGATAAGTTTTCTCAAATGTGAAATTGCGTTTGTCTCTTTCAAAGTTGTTGTCTTTCTGTTGGACAGTAAAATCTTTGAATTCCAATATTTCTTTATCAACTCTCTCGAGTAAGGCCTTACAATCTTGGATCAGAGGATTTGTTTTAATTTCAGATTCTAATTTTTCGATCTCCTCAAGTTGTAATTTTGATAAGCGTTGAGCAGTTTCGATGGTTAACACCATCAGATCCCGACTACATTTAGTCTCAATATAACTGAATCCTTTTTTGTATATATTATCCTCAGTAAATATGACTGGTATATTCTTAACAATTAGTCCAGATGGTATAGTTCCTGACCTGAGATGTTGGAGCAGGTAGTGACCGTGCAGATCTGTCCTTATTTGTTTTTTCTTTAAACGAATCAATTTGTCTGATTCATTGTTCACTTGTGCTGTATTACTGAGTGTGGCGGAGCCAAATGTGGGAGGGTCCTTCAACAGCTTTTTAATGTGATCTTCGCTGTATGCGAAGGTCTGGTCTTCTGACATAGTCTAGGAAGTGGGTTGATAAACTATACTCACCTAGAAGGTATTCAAACAAACACTTTCCTTCTTTCATTCAAATGAATAGATGAAAATAATAAATAAATTGTGAGAATAATAAAATAAAATAGAAAACAACACTGGTGTAACCCCAAACAGGGCCGATTCACTCAAAACACTACCTGTAAATGGAACAACACAATCACCAAAAAACTACTAGCCACAGTCCAAGGCCTATGGCAAACAACAGGTTCAAAAAACTGAGACAAGTTGGTGTCTCACAATTACATCTCGCGAGCCGGCGCCCGCTAAATCAACTAAGAAACAAGTAGGGTCTGGCGTATACCACAGTAAGGCTGCGCCCTATCAAGCAATTAAACAAAACAATGTGCCAGTACTGTGAAACGAATGGCTACACTTTACATTTGGGGAGCTATCAATCGCTCTCTCAAGATGACCACTTTTTCAGTCAGAAAAATTAGAAACAAAACGGTTCCCACAAGGTGGTTGTTTATTGAATATAAACTTCACTTTTTTGTTTATTCAACCTTTTGTTTTTGGGTTTTATGTTTTTCAAAATTATTTTTTCAAAAGGATCATACAATATATACAACGATACACAATTAGTTAGGAGGAGAAACAAATGAATGGGCCAAGGGAAAGTACATGAAATATTTTAGACAACATTTAGACATTTAGACGTACAATTAGACAATAGACGACAAAAACCTTAGGTAGTACACATAAATTGGGGTTGGTAGCGGTTGTTGGCGATATTTACAGCTATTTACAACTAGGCAACGATGTTTTTTTGTCCTATATTCTAGGTATCCTGGGAGTTTGCCTCAAAACAAATGGAAAACTATGGCTATCTTTTTTGTCATTAAATGAAAAAATCCACATTGTCATGAAGCTTGACACAATTCAAATCATTTAGCGCCTACAATTGGCCTTGATTTTAGACAAAACCGCCACTCTAGTGGCGCCAACAGTACACTACCACCTCAATAGGTCGACGCGTTTCAAATCCTACATTGATGTGTAGGATTATCTTCAGGACCAAACAAACTCAATCTGTGAAAAACAAATAATAAAAGCTCTGTCAGTGAAAACTATAGAAAGACTCTCACTCACACTCTACATCCATCCACTCTCATTATGTTACCTGTCATTTTTCTGACTGTGTTTATAGGCGTGGAGAATGCTGTGAAGAAGTGAAACACTATGTTTTAGAATTTAAGCATACAGATTGATCGTGTAATAATAAGATCTTATCGGTACTCACAGGGTGGTATTGTGAAAATCCCCTTTCAATGAGTATGCCAATGGTTAGCTTTAGCTGATTCCGAAGTAGGGGCGGGCTCGCCTCGTGAAGTCAATCTGCAAAGGTGAAAACATAGCGGATGCAGTTATTCCGCTATGTGGATTGAGCTACCTGCTACGTGAGCCGGAGAGCGCCGTCGTCGCGTGCAACTCCGCTCGGGGGAACTCGCTACATCACGGGCTTTGCTTACCTGAGGCTCCGTCTTTCTCCTCCAATTTGGTTCGCGGTCGGTTAGAAAACGCGATACCAATGGGGCGGAAACGCCTCTATTTACTTAGAATCATTTCCGGTTTGCGCGGGGGGGATCATGGGATATGTAGTTTAGATCTGCCGGAGAGCCCTCCGGTTTTCTACAATCGTATGTGAGATGCAGGATTGCGGTACCCTGGTAAGGACGGGGGAAGCAGTTGTCAAAGTCTGTATTGCTCATGTTGTATTTACAAACTATATAATTCCGACATTTCATTTAAACCTTGTGTGGTAGTATTAAATTTCAAGATTAGCATGGCTTCACGTTGTCGCAATTTGGCCTCTACGTCTCCGCCTCTCGGGTCAGGATCAATCTTCGAGATAACAGTCCATTTTAGGTCATGCTCACCATGGAGCTGGTCAATCCAGTGTTGCACTAGTGGGGCAGTGACAACCTTCTTCCTTATTCGTGATTTATGTTGGGACAATCTCTGTCTTATTTCCTGATTGGTTTTGCCTATGTACAGCTTATCGCATGGACATAGGATCCCGTACACCACATTTTTTGATTTACAATTTGTAAACTGTTCATGCTTCCAGGATATTCCTGTATGCTGGAATAGATCACCTTCCTGAGTGGAAGCACAGCAAAGGCATGTGCCACATTTGTGATGGCCTTTTATAGGTGGCAAGTTGACATAGTCTCTTATTGTCACTGGTTTTGGTTTGGGAATTGCTGCCCTGACAATATAGTTCGCGATACTTTTATCCTTTTTGAAAGCAAATAAAGGATGTTGCAAGAATTGAGTGTTTAGGTCTTTGATCAAGTGCCAATTCTGATAGATCAGTTTTTTCAACAAATTCGATGAAGGACAGTATGTTGACACGCAAACGATTCTTTGTTGTTGTTGTTTCTGTCTCCTCCTCGCACAGAAACCGGATTGGGCGGCGTCACATAGGTTGTTTTCATAAGGTGTTCTGTGAACTGCTGATTGATGACCTTCTCGAGGACCTTGGTGGGAAAGGGAGCAGCGAGATAAAGAGGTCGTTCTGGAGTTCACTGGGGTTGGTGGAGGGTTTCCTGATGATAGGTCTGATTTCTGCCTGTGTCCTGGAGAGGCGGAACCATGCCAGATTTTTAGCATATCCCCATTTAGATAAATGTAGTAGTCTTACAATCTGGCATGGATACAGCCCTCCTGGACCGACTTTGGAGTAACTTGTACTCAACTGAGTGGGGAGCTGGCAAATGACTTGCCCTGTAGGGTTGTGCTGCAGTCTCCAGTAAGTAAGTCCTGGGAGGATGGTGGGGAACAGGCGGTGGGAACTGAGCAGTGAAACAGCAGGAACCGAGTGGCGAGGCAGGCCAGCTCACTTGCCGATAGCAAGAGGCAGAGATGGGGGAGGGGGGGGGTGTGTAAGGGCACAAAACAGCAAGCACAAGTGGAAAGCAGCAAAATCTTAGCTAACAGGAATAAGGCTGGCACTGGAGCAAGCATTAGCAGTAGTCCACTAGTGGAGTCAGAAACCTTTCTAGACTGAGCAGGGAGGTGGCACAGGAACTACAAATATGTTAATCCTGAAAGCCTATATTGTAGTGCTGAACTAATAACTTATGCTATACAAGTGAGGATGTGTTGAGTCTTTTCTTATTTCTGGTGAGTGTTCTATCTTTGTAGTTGCATGTGAAATACTGAAAGAAACTGATTATGTGGAAAAAATCCCATAATTCTAAGTTGCTGCCTGTCAAGGTTGCCCGTAGACCTTTCTGCCTTTTCTACAATAAAGTGCAGTGCTTCCTTGCTCTAGAAACAAGATATTTCATCTGTAGCAGGTGGACTCCTGACTAAGAACCAGAGTGTTTGACCAGGATCTTCTGAGAAGTAGAGGAAACACATCTGTTCTAGAACTGCCTCGATGTTTGAGACAAAGGGCAGAAGGTGGTTGGAGCTTTCTTTTAACCTGCATGGAAGATCCAGGATGCGACCTTTGCCCGCAATACACCAATGCATAGTTTTGAAGAATCTTCCTGCCTACATATTGCTCACTTATTGAAACTTCTCCAGGGGGCATGATTGGATCTGGAAAAGTTGAAATAGATCTCCTGGCAGAAGGTTTTGCCACGGCTTTGTATCATCTCTGGTTCCTCCTCCTGTATATGTCTTCACAGAGCTGTATATGGCACCATATGCCACTCTGATATCAGTTGTTTTTTTCAACTTCCTCTGACACAGATCCGTACTCTCTGCTGGCCAATATGAGAGCAAATAAAATTGTTTAGAAAAATAGGAATGAGGATGTTGTTTTTATCATAAATAGATTCAAAACTTTTCAGTGCTTGGTTTTATCTCAGATTATTAAATTCTTATTTAACTAGATCCAGCCCCAGTTATTGTCAGTAATTCTATGAAGCTTAGGCAGGTCATAAAAACTGTCACATACCTCCTCATAATGGCAAGAGTAATATCAAGTGTGCCCTGTAGAGGGCTTCATTCAAGATCTCTCAAATACCGTAAGTGAACCAGCAGCGCTTGCCAAAGATTCGCAGATGAATATTGTGTCCACAGTTAGAGGCCCACCTCTAGCATCATTCCAGTAGCATTCCTGTCCGCTCCAGAATATCTGACCTAGACTGAGCCTCTAAAGGTAAGGGTTTTCTTTTCTGGGCTTTTGTCTACTCCCTTTAATTATGGATGGAAAGCCTGGCCCGACAGTTATACCCGTCATGTGTAAACACTTTAAAATCATCCCTAAATTGTTGGATGCCTCTGATACTTAAGATATCTACAGTATATATACAGGACATGTTGTGATCCCAAACATTTACAGGATTCCACAGTTCTTTTTGACTAGCAGTCACACATGTTTAGGTGGGCCACCCAAAAACCAAGTCAAACATTGTAGTTCAGAAAAGGAGGAAGAGATGCACAATGAGTCACTGTTAAATGTTGGTCCAACAGACCTCACTTGCACATTAGGACGAGGTTACTGCTTAGTGTGTAATTCTTACCGAGTAAGTTTCACCGTAACAGAAGCAATTATCACTGGGGTTAAGTCGAAAGTGCCTGGTTCTAAAAGTTCTCATCCAGGGGATACTCATCAATAGTCATAATCTATGAATAATCCCCGCCCATGTGCGGGATCCCGGAGCATATAGAAAATACATATACATATAAATATATATGTATAAATATGTGAAACATATAATTGCAGCCTAAAAAACATTTTCTAACTGGCAAAAAATGCCGCAAAATTACATAAATTAGTATACATACAGTAGTACCCTTCCAAACCCTAAGGAAGAAAGAGCAGAAAACATTTTGTATACACAATGCTTTATTGCCATAGGAAAACCTGTAATTGCAGGCATTTGCCAGTAGGCTGCAGTAGAGTATAAAGCAAACAGAGAAAACTGACACCTTGCCTTTAAGGCATTAGAGTAGGGGTACCGTGCCTTTAAGACCTGAAGGCAACCCCCTGCTCCCATGGTGCACCACAGGTGACAGTTGGGTTAGTTCTTTTTTCCGGCTCCTTCTGTGAGGATCCTGGAGCTTGAGCTCTTCAGTTTTCAACTGAAATTTGTTTTTGAGAGAGTTTTTCTCAGATATTCGACTTTTTTGAATAAATAAGGCTTCTGATTTATTTTTCTGTGGTAACCCATAGGAATTTCCTGTCAGAATGCCTGCTCTTTTTAGGAAATGTCCTTCTTGTGACAAAAAGATGGCTCAGAATGATCCACACTCTGTGTGTATTGTGTGTCTTCCATCTTCACACATTCCTGATCAGTGCCATCATTGTAAAAAATTTAAAAGTCGGACTCTTCGCGACAGGGAGAGGATTCGACTTCATGCCATGCAGGAGATGGACAAGAGTCACCAGGTGGGTGCTTCCCCAGTCCCTAGATCGTCTCCTACAAGCAAGCATGCCCAGAAACGGCGTCATTCCACCTCTCCTGTCTCCAGAAAGAGGAATGAAGGTCGAAAATCTCAGTCGACGTCGAGGACGCCGTCGAAAAGGCCCAGATAATCTTCACGACGTCGAAGATCTCCGCCGCAGTCCAGTAAGTCGGCGTCGAGGCACCATGCTTCGGGCTCGAAGTCCATGGTTGCTACTACATCTAAGTCTCCGTCGACGTCGAGGCTTCCGTCGACGTCGAGACATTCTCCGCCACCCCGGGAGGGATCGGCATCGAGAGTTAGGACGGCATCTAGGTCGCCGCTGGCAAGCGGGCCGCCGTCGAAAGGGACTGTCAGATCCCATCCTTCGATGTCAAGAAGGTCGACGCCGAGGCGACGTCAGGAAAGGTCGCCGTCGACCCGACGTAGAGGAAGATCATCGTCGAGACGACGTCGAGCAACGTCGTCGACTCGACGTCATGAAGTATCTCAGACTGATCGACGTCGAGGAAGATCGACGTCGAGGTCTCCGGTTCGACGTCGAAGAAGATCGACGTCGAGGTCTCCGGTTCGACGTCAAAGAAGGTCGAGGTCTCCGGATCGACGTCGAGGCTCTCAGTCGGTCTCTTCACGGCGTGATTCAAGACACTGCTCAACGCCGTTAGTCACCCAGACTTCTTCGACGTCGAGGATCTCTCCGTCGAGGGATAGAGTGACTGCAGAGGTGGAGTCAACGGGTTCAAAGTCTTCAGGAGGAAAATCTTCATCTCCTGGCTTGAACATTGTGCAGGATTCTCCAGAATCTACGCCCAAATCAGGGGGCAGCTTGATTTCTCATCCTCAAGGGGCTGTATCTGGACAGAGTAGTCCGGGCTCGGACTACTCCCGTACATATTCACCTTCTAAGGCGAAGCCAGCTAGATCTCCTCGGAGCCCCAGGAGGTCACCCAGACCGAGATCGCGAGTCAGATCACGTTCTCCAGTGCGGTCAAAGACTCCTGCCAGATCTAAATCCCCACTCAGGCCAAGACCAAGATCAAAATCTCCAGTCAGGCCAAGACCAAGATCGAAATCTCCAGTCAGGCCAAGACCAAGATCGAAATCTCCAGTCAGGCCAAGACCAAGACCAAGATCCAAATCTCCAGTCAGACCAAGGTCTCCATCAAGACATCGGTCTAGATCTAGGGACAGTCACAACAGGAATCGTGACAGGTCCCATAGAAGGCGACGCACAAGGTCTTCCACAAGGTCGTCATCAACTAGGTCTTCTTACCGAGATTATTCTCCGACCTATTCATCTACGCCACCTTCCCGAGTCTCTCCGATTGATGACCTCGCTACTTTCTCGTTCACCACTCCGGTGGGAGGGAGTGTTTCTCATCATCTGACAGAGTGGCAATCCATTACAAAAGACGGATGGGTGCTGAGTATTGTGCAGCATGGCTACTTGCTGAGGTTCAAATCCCCTCCTCCTCAGCTGTTTCCCCAGTTGCAACATCTTCCACGTTACAAGACTCAATTGCTACAAGACAAAGTCTCCGTCCTCCTAGAGAAAATGGCCATAGAAGAGGTTCCCTTGATTCACAGAAATCAAGGAGTGTACTCTCGATATTTCCTGGTTCAAAAACGAGGATTTGTCAAAGAATACAGACCCATCCTAGACCTTCGAAGGTTAAACAAGTTCATACGAAAAGAAAAGTTCCGTATGCTGGCCCTGCACCAGATCTTCCCACACCTACATCAGGGGGACTGGATGTGTGCCATCGACTTGCAGGACGCCTACTTCCACATACCAGTGTCCATCAAACATCGGAAGTTTCTAAGATTTCAGATTGGACGTCGTCACTACCAATATCGAGTACTGCCGTTTGGCCTGAAATCTGCACCTCGGACATTCTCAAAATGCATGGCGGTGGTGGCTGCTTTTCTCCGCAAAAGAAAGATCTTGGTCTATCCATATCTAGACGATTGGTTGTTGAAGAGCTCCACTCCGTCTCTGCTTCAGAACCATCTCTCGTTCTGCCTCAAACTGATGAAGTCGTTGGGTCTTCACGTCAATCTGAAGAAATCAGTTCTCAACCCCTCCCAGCGGATCCACTACCTGGGTGCTTCTCTGGACTCACGTCAGGCAAGCGTGTGTCCTTCGGAAGAGAGGTTGTCATCTATGCTTCTGAAGGCTCGCCTTCTTCCGGACAATCAGGCCCCATCAGCCAGACAAGTGTCCTCTCTGCTGGGATCGATGGCATCATGCATTTACATTGTGCCCAATGCTCGCCTTCACATGAGACCTCTGCAGCAAGCCCTCGAGGATCAGTGGTCTCAAAGATCGGATCAGTGGGAAGACCGAGTCATGCTTCCTCAAGGAGCCAGGGACTCGATCAGATGGTGGTTGAAACGATCCAATCTTCTACGAGGAGTCCCGTTTCATCGCCCTCCTCCGTCTCAGTCAATCGTCACGGATGCCTCCCTCCAAGGCTGGGGTGCTCACATGGACCAACTCCAAGTTCAAGGCCTTTGGTCCGAAGTAGAGCAAGGCTACCATATAAACTTCCTGGAGCTGCGAGCAGTCCATCTTGCTCTCAAGTCTCTTTATCCTGCTCTGCGCACCAAACACCTCCAGATTCAGACGGACAACACAACGACGATGTTCTATCTGAACAAGCAGGGAGGCACAAGGTCAAGAGTCTTGTCTCTGAAATCACCTGCTTCCCCAGAGCGGAGTTAGCACTCAGAGGGAGTGCCCTCCTCAGCCGCCATCGGCCACGAGGAAGCGAGGGACACGCCCCCCTCGTAGCCACGCCCACTTTACTCGCCATATATAGCGCGCTGATCACTAGCTCGCTGCATACCACTTCCCTCCTGAGGCACAGCCGGGAGAGGAAAAAACGCTGCTAAAATTGCTTATTTGCACAATCTGATGACTGCTTTTAAAATTGTTTTTACCTGAAATCACCTGCTTCCCCAGAGCGGAGTTAGCGCTCAGAGGGAGTGCCCTCCTCAGCCGCCATCGGCCACGAGGAAGCGAGGGACACGCCCCCTAACCTTCCCAATAAATATGTGCATGTACAGGAAGCGCAGCGGGCGCGACGATTGCGCGCCGAAGGCGCGCATAAGGCAAGCTCGTCTGCGCTCGTCCGCGCCGAGTACGGGCCAAGGGCCAGATCCCCTGTCCCCCTAACTACCGATCGCATATTCTACAGTGCGGACCTCCTTCATAGTCTGAGGGCCCCCACAGACAATCACAGTTGCACAGGTTCCCCGCTGACAACCTACCCCAACTCTGCCCAGAGTGCCTCAAACCCCTCAAACCCACTACTACCCCCAAACCGCTTCACAATTTTCGGATGTTTTTGCTGAACTGCCGCTCCCTCCCCAAACATACAGCCGAAATAATGCTGTTAATAGAAGAACACTCACCTGACATTCTGTTCCTAACAGAAACCTGGCTCTCCCCGGAAGCCGATCCAGCCGTAATAGCTGCGCTTCCTGCAGGCTTTCAAATCTGCGCCAGGACCGGCCAAAAGGGAGGGGAGGAGGTCTAGCTATAATATACAAAGAGCAGTTCAACTGCAGAGTGGTCGCCGAAACCATTCTAGACTGTGAAAGCCTCACCTTTAATATTGAACTGTCCCCCAATAAGTGCCTCTCAGGAACCCTGATCTATCGACCTCCAGGCCCCCCGAGACAGTTCCACATCAGCTTACCCACAAATGTATCCGAACGTATTATCTCCTCACCCAACTTTATCCTGCTAGGTGATTTTATCTTTCACTTTGACTCACCCTCTGACCTCACCGCTTCGACTTTAACAGGCGACCTAGCAGCCCTGCTGCTCTCACAACGGGTTACCCTGCCCACACACGTAAAAGGCCATTTGCTTGACCCAGTTTTTAGCAACTGCACTGATCTCCTAACTAGTCCTCCCATACCCCTTCCCTGGACGGATCATCTCCTGATCCCCCATCAACTGGTCTATCCTTAAACCCCCTGAACATATCCCCACCACAAGACTCAAGAGAGCCTGGTCCCATCTAGTGATAGATAATTGGACCAATGCACTTACAGAGACCCGACCCCTGATCACGGATAACCCCGATCCAGCCTACCTGGCCTACGTCAACTGGATCTCCCAATCTCTCGACAGCGCTCTCCCGAAAAAGGAAATTACGCTTAAACGCCTCCACAAAACTGCCCCGTGGTAAACGGAGAATCTGAGAGAGGAAAAACGGTGCTGTAGGAAACTCGAAAGACGCTGGCGAACCGATTACTCAGCGGCACATAAAACCCTCTACCGAGAAGCTACCAGTAACTACAAAAGGCTGATTAAGGAAGCCCAGGCCGCCTACTTCTCGGAGAAAATTGTCCTTGCAAAATCCAAACCGAAGGAAATTTTCAAAATCATAAATCAACTAACCAAACCCCTCCCCAGCCTACCAGTGGACAAACCTGTTTCCCACTGCAACAAAATTGCCGATTTTTTCCATCAGAAAATCAGTTCCATCTACTCGGCCTTCCCCCTGATCACCCCTCCTCCGCCCATTACATCTCTACATCCGGCTGAGCCAGTCCGTAACTCTCAATCACCCACGCTGTGCCATTTCCCTCCACTGGAGCTTACCTGGTTGGAGTCTCTGGCACGCAAAGTCAAATCTGGCTCTCCCAACGACCCTGCCCCCCCAGAGATAATAATGGCAGCCGCTCAAACCACCCTACCCACACTAAGGGACGTCCTAAACACTTCCATCTCTACAGGCGCAGTTCCTACAGTTTGGAAGCAGGCCATGGTGAAGGCCCTGCTGAAGAAGCCCAGCCTAGACCCTACGGATATGAGCAATTACCGCCCAATATCCCTGCTCCCCTGGGCGAGCAAGGTCCTGGATAAATACATAAATCTCCAACTTACCAACTTTTTAGAAACCCACCTTCTTCTGGACCCCACCCAAACCGGCTTTAGACCCAAACATGGGACCGAGACCGCCCTCCTCATGGTCACCGAGGAGGCCAGGAAAATCTTAGATCAGGGAGGATCAGTGGCAGTGATCCTCCTTGATCTCAGCGCGGCCTTCGATACGGTCAGCCATGTCACCTTGCTGGGCCGTATGGTCCAGGTCGGGATCAAGGGTAAAGCATGGTCCTGGTTCCGGTCTTTCCTGGAAGATAGATCCTTCCAGGTGTTCGATGGTAACTCAGTCTCCACCAGCATTCCCCTGAACTGCGGCGTCCCCCAAGGATCCTCTCTGAGTCCGGCACTCTTCAATCTGTACATGAGACCACTAGCTGATGTCGTCCGTCCGTTCGGGATCAAGATCATTTCCTACGCGGACGACACGCAGCTGGTGGTCTCCCTAACACAGGAGCCCAATCTACCTGTACAGAGCGGACTCGGAGAGTGTCTAGAGGAGGTAAAATCCTGGATGTCCCAATCATCCTTAAAATTAAACGGGGACAAAACCGAGCTTATGGTCCTCGGCAATTCGGTCCCTAGCCTCCCGCCCACCCTTTGGCCTCCCAGCATGGGCCCTCCACCTACCCCCAAAAACAGTATTAAAAGTCTGGGAATATGGATGGGCAGATCTCTCTCCTTCGATGTACAAGCCTCCAAACTCTCGGCCACCTGCTTCAGCATCATGAAGATGCTTAGGAAAATTTTCCCCCTCCTTCCTATGGAAGCCAAACAAGCAGCGGTACAAGGCCTGATCCAATCCCGTCTCGACTTCAATAACGTCCTCTCAGAATCCACCCTGAGGAGGTTGCAGATAGTGCAAAACTGCGCTGCACGTCTGCTACTTGACATCCCTCGTAGACAGTCAGTCAGGTCCGGGCTACTCTCTCTCCACTGGCTACCTGTGCGCCTAAGGGTTTTGTTCAAAGCCATGTGCATAGCCCACCAGTCCTTTTGGAACTCTGGCCCCAGGATTACACAGGAACTAATCCATCACTACAGGCCCAACAGGAACCTAAGATCAGACCAGTCCTTCCTAGCAGTCACTCCGAGAGTAAGGAGATCCAGATCTGGAGGTAGGTCTTTCTCCTACAATGCGGCGAGGGCTTGGAACGCCCTCCCATTACATTTAAGATCCAACTCCAATCTCACGACCTTCCGCAAACAATTAAAAACTTTCCTATTTCATCCAGTCTAACTCCCCCCTCCCCCCCCTCCCTCTGTGTTTTTTTTTTCTCCTCGGGTCGGATCTGGTATTCTCAGCGCTTGGACGCCTCTGGGCAACAATTCGCGCTATACAAATCCACATCCTATCCTATCCTATCCTACAAGCCATCTGGCACTGGCTCCTGGCAAGAGGCCTGTCCGTCGTGGCAGTTCATCTACCAGGCATTCAAAACGTCCAAGCAGACTGCCTCAGCAGAATCTTCGTCGAAGCGCACGATTGGGTGCTCAACGAGGAAGTGGCTCAAGAAGTTTTTCGGTGTTGGGGCGTACCAGACGTAGACCTGTTCGCAGACGCGGACAACGCAAAATGCCCCGTCTTCGCGTCCAGGTTCCCCCAACAGGGATCACTGGGGAATGGCCTTTTGATCAGCTGGTCTCAAACGTTACTCTACGCCTTTCCCCCCCTGCCTCTGATCCCGGCAGTGATCCAGAAGTTCTACAGGACCAACACCAGAATGATCCTGATAGCACCAGAGTGGCCACGCCAGTGGTGGTACCCCGATCTCCTTCAGATGTCGGAAGTTCCTCACCGGCACCTACCATGCCGTCCAGACTTGCTGACCAACCAACCTTCCTTCCCTTCGCTTGACGGCATGGCTCCTGAGGTCATCCAGTATGGACATCTAGACCTTCCAGCAGACTGCATGACTATTCTTAAAGAATCAAAGCGACCCTCCACTAGGAAATCTTACGCTTTCAAGTGGAAGAGGTTTTTCTTATGGTGTCGTGAACATTCTCTTGACCCGATACATGGCCAAGAGCAGGTGATTCTTCCATACCTTTTACATTTAGCAAGATCAGGCTTGAAATACCCCTCCATCAGGGTTCATTTAGCTGCCATCACAGCATATAGGAAGTCTCCCAATCAGACATCTTTCTTCCTTATGCCTGTAGTTAAGGATTTTCTAGAAGGCCTGAAAAAAGTCTTCCCACCGGTGAGGTCTCCCTCTCCTCCCTGGGAATTGAATATTGTATTGACTAAGCTGATGAGTGCTCCTTTCGTGCCCATCCATAAAGCCTCTTTGCAGCACTTGACCTGGAAAGCTGCTTTTTTAGTGGCGATTACCTCTGCCCATAGGGTCAGCGAAATCCAGGCCTTGTGTTGCAAGGAACCTTACACAGTTTTTCATGCCAATAGGGTGGTTTTAAGAACACACCCAAGTTTCCTGCCTAAGGTGGTTTCAGACTTTCATATCAACCAGTCTATTACCTTACCTACCTTTTTTCCTAATCCTTCCACTCCCCCGGAGAGGTCATTACACTCCCTTGATCTCCGGAGGGTCCTGAAGTTTTACTTGTCAAAAACCCTGCCTCTGAGAAAGTCTGACCGGCTTTTTGTTAACTATGGTAGTACTAATACTGGCCTGTCAGCTTCCAAACGGTCAATTTCTTGCTGGATTGTCTCCTGTATAGCTTTCGCTTATCAACTAGCCAACAAAACCTTGCAGGGTAGACCACATGCACATTCAACCAGAGGGAAAGCTTCCACTACAGCTCTCCTTCGTAATGTTACTATCTCTGAAATTTGTAAAGCGGCAACTTGGCGGTCTGTCCATACCTTTACCCGCCATTATTGCCTGGACTCAGATACTCAGGCCGATGCCAGAGTGGGGCAGGCCTATTTAAGGAACTTGTTTGCTTAAGATGTATTGTCAATATATGTCTTAGCTTTTCTGTGAAGTTTATTTACACTTCTTGCTCGTCCGCGAGACTTTGGGTATGAGCTTGCTAATCTATTCATAGATTATGACTATTGATGAGTATCCCCTGGATGAGAAGGATTAGTTACTTACCTGTAATCCTAGTTCTCATCCAGGGGTATACTCATCAAAGTCATAAGCTCCCGCCCACCTCCCTGGACGAGCAAAGTTACTAAGTTATGAGGTTTTTTATTATGGATCTCCTCAGGTGTTATTCACCTCCAAAAAGAACTGACCCAACTGTCACCTGTGGTGCACCATGGGAGCAGGGGGTTGCCTTCAGGTCTTAAAGGCACGGTACCCCTACTCTAATGCCTTAAAGGCAAGGTGTCAGTTTTCTCTGTTTGCTTTATACTCTACTGCAGCCTACTGGCAAATGCCTGCAATTACAGGTTTTCCTATGGCAATAAAGCATTGTTGTATACAAAATGTTTTCTGCTCTTTCATCCTTAGGGTTTGGAAGGGTACTACTGTATGTATATTAATTTATGTAATTTTGCGGCATTTTTTGCCAGTTAGAAAATGTTTTTTAGGCTGCAATTATATGTTTCACATATTTATACATATATATTTATATGTATTTTCTATATGCTCCGGGATCCCGCACATGGGCGGGGATTATTCATAGATTATGACTTTGATGAGTATACCCCTGGATGAGAACTAGGATTACAGGTAAGTAACTAATCCATATTACTCCTGCCACAATCTGAAGTCCATTTTGGAACCCCTGCACTCTGTTTGTGGTATGTGGATCCCCAACTCAGATCCATGTGTTACAATAAATGTGGCTTTATGCATTGAAAGGCTATCAAAGAGTCCAAGACTACTTACTTTATGGCTCGAACCTACGGTGAACGACGTCTTGACTATTCCAGGACCCTTAGAGACCCCGTTCTGGAGATAAGGTGAGGGAGAAAGCATCACCTTTGAAGTCACACTCCGGCAACAAAAAGGAAATGCTGAATTAGAGACTCATTCTCCTTTCATCTGTTCATGGGGGCAGGTTTCCTGGTTGGCAGATTTATGCCAGACTCAGATCTTAATGTAATCTTTGGATTTATTTATTTTCCTCTAGGACACAAGCCCAGTGTTGCTTGACCTGCTTCTAGCTTTTCTGGATTCTGGCGCTCACCCCACTTAAATAGCAGAATTCATGCAGGCATTAATGGATGTGTTCCAATATCCTCCCATGGGCCTTCAGGGCCCAAGGTGCCTGTGGGTTCATCAACTGCACTTCTGGTGTATACCTCCATCTCAGTGCCGGTTGAACCTGTTGATGTTCCTGTCAGTCTTTAATTTGAGCCACTAGTTTCTGGTCCTGAGCATCAGCACTTAGTTGTCAACAGCACCACATATGACAGTCTGCCACATTGTGGCATTATTTGCCTGATTTAAAGATGAGTTCACCTACAGTTGCCTACTAATTCAATATATACAGTAAAAAGTGCTAAAACCTGCTGCCCAAGTTATACTTCTAACTTTGGGTGACTGCAATAGTCTGGACTGTCACAGTTGTAGGAGTGTATTTGTTACAAGTTGTGTTGGTACTGTTATTGGCAGCGATGATGATGAATTTTTAAAGCGCGACAAATGCCCTGGGGTGTCTAAGCGCTGCCCTTAGCACATACAGATCAGACTGAATTAAGCCTTAAAAAGTCCATGTTTTTAAGCCCTTTCTAAATTTTAACAGGTTAGTTTCTTTTTTAAACGATGTTGTCAACATAGTTTAGTTATTGTAGTAGTGAAGCTCCTAACACAAATAGAAAGAAACACCCTGCCAGAATAAATGTCGAATGGTCCTCTAAGGGATCCAGTTCTGTTCAAAATGGAGCAATATTGCCAAATATCAAAGCCAGTAATTTCAAACCATCCTTCTTATGAAAAATACATATTTTTATTCATTTTTCAAGCACATATTTATAAAAGAATATTCAGGGACAATTTATTTAGTGCTCTAGAAAAATAATCGGTGTGATATTGCATATCAAATAAGGGAGAGAACATCTTCATACGGTTCAGTGTTCTAGACACTCCAGGGCAGCAAACAGGGCTCAACAGTCACTCACACTTTTAGGGGTTCATTCAGACTCGCACACATTCAAAACATTCAGGCAAATAAACTTCACAGGGTCTGCAACAGAATAGATGGGCTCATAGTTGCATAGACAGGGGTGCACAAATGAAACGGCAAAAGAGTTGGTATATTGTTGCCGTTCTGGGTAGTAACGCCGACGTGCGTTTCGGTGTGTATATAGCACCTTCGTCAGGGCACACGGGTGTAGCCAGTGGAGGGGAACACACAAGCTGAAATGTAAAAAAAAATCTTGTATTATATGGTTCAACACACTTTCCGTACTTTTTTGTTCATATGCTGGTATGCATGATAATCCTATACATTAGTCATTATAGTGACACAATTATTAGAGAACATTGATTTTTAGATATACTGGCTCTGATACTGGTAGTCGCTCCTAGGATAATGCCCCCCAGAATCGGGGGCAGAAGGCCGAGGAGGGATAAGGGCCCGGGTGAAGACACAACATACATAACTAACAATCATTCTATACATCCATTTATATATTTGTTACCGTTCTTAAAAGTCACATCTCTGATATTTTTCTCCAATTATCTAGGTCTCGGGGTGGCAGCATCAGGAAAGCTATAGGCCCCGGGGCCAAATTACCAGGGGTTCAGATAATCAGGGGTAATATTACGGGGGTCCAAAGGGGGAGGGGAGTTTTTTTTATAAAAAAAACTGGGTCTTGTATTTAGTGGCTATTTTGGAATAGCTGGACTTCCAGTTAGGTATCTCTATGTAATAAAGGCAAGGAGGATTTGACAGTATGTATGACATATACAGCTACCTGCCTTCCAATCAAGGTGGACAAGGTCCCAGGGGGGTAAGATTTCTTCTTCAACAATTCGGTTTAATGAATCAAACGATCGAATGTTCCAATCAGGAACTGAAAAATAAATATGTGAGACACTCAAGTCTAATCTAGTAGATCAACCATCTCGGTAGGATTGTCACGCTAGCTGGGTTTTATTTGTTTACTTAATTAAAAGATGGTCAGTTGTGTGGGACAATTTATATTCCTAGATTGATTGTTCCACAGAAAAGACAAAATATAGTCTTAGATACAAAATATGGCTGAAATATAAAGGCTAATTTTCGAAGTTTAGGAGTACACATGTATACCCACAAGTGCTCACCTGGAAGTAGTCAGGTAATGCGGGCCACGTCCATTCATCAGGCGAGGGTCATGAAGAGGGATTAGCGGCTCTCACTTCCTTTCAGAGGAGACCAAAGACATAATCCCCCTACATTAGAATGTTGTATACATTAATATGAGGGTTGGTCTGAGTTCTCTACAGCTTATCAAAGGGTAGTGCATATGTTCACCTTAACGTCCTCCAACAATGTGGGCCACGTCTGGTCAGTAACGTTGGTTAACAAAGGTTCGCCGCTTTTTCTGCTTTTAGGTGATTGTCAGAGATTACAGGTCCCTACATAAAATGATCGAATATATTAGGGGTCAGGGGCGCTAAGTCCCAGGTGGTAGATTCAACTAAATAGGACAGGCGGGTAAATAAGCCTACATCTGCTCTAATAAAAGTTCGGCACATTTCCTTTATAGCTAAATGTCTAACTGTTTGTCGAGAGATTTTTTTAAAAATAAAAAATATGCAGAGAATACTGACCGGGTGGGGGCCATAGTGGAGGGATCGCGTCTGGATCGCAGCCGGTAACAAGAGGGGGCGTTTGAAAAGATGTTTCTTAAGCCTCATTCGGCCGGTTCGGGAGATGGATGAATCCTTGAGCGGCAGAGGCGAGATCGGAGAGAAGGGTCAGAGCGACACTCATAGGATACGGGGACGCAAGGGGAGCGGATCAGCGCTTCGCTTACCTGGGTAGAGTAGAGATTAGAGCGCTTCCAGACCGCGGGTGCTAGGGTCCATTTCCTTCCCGTTCAATGGCGACGTGGAACCGGGGGCAGATGTGTGTATAACTAAAGGGTGCGATTTTATACCTATCGCGATAAGGCCTGCTGCACCTGAGTTTAGAAAGTGTCCAAGATAGAGGACGGACTCACTGGATCAGTTGGTACCGACATCTTAGAATGGGGCCTATGAAGATATATACAGCTTCGGAGTATAGCGTCTCCTCGCAATGTAAAAGTATAATGCAGAAATAGCAGTTTTTCAATCTTAGGTGCGACGTATTCTCCATGCAAATAAGTTTAATTAATAAAAATTTTAACAGGTTAGTTTCTTTTTTAAGCGAGGTTGTCAACATAGTTTAGTTGTTGTAGTAGTGAAGCTCCTGTCACCCCACCTAGCCCTGCTAACTTCAAGAAGAGTTAGGTTTCCAAGTTCGGCTGACTTAAGGGATCTTGCTAGAATATATGGCTTAAGAAACTTCCCCAGCTGTGTTGGCCTCAATTTGTTAAGTGACTTAAAGGCAATGCAAAGTGATTTAACTGGATCCGCTTGGCTACCAGCAACCAGTGTAGATGAAATAAAGCTGTAGAGTCAGAATCGAATTTAGAGATACCTAGGAGTACTCTTGTTGCTGCATTCTGAGCAGTGTGTAGCTTTTGAATGCTGTACTTTGGGGCGCTGGTTAAAAAGGGCATTGCATTAGTCTAGTCTTGATGATATCAGCACAGATACCACAGTTTTTCTTAAATTCATAGGTATTGCGGGAAAAATCTTCCTCAAAATTTTGAGGATAGAAAAACAAGCTGCGGTGACCTGAGTTGGTTTGCACTTCAAAAGACAGGTTAGTATCAAAGATAACTCCTGCTTTTTTGGCTTTATGCACTGGTTTAGGTAGAGGACCAAGTTGGACCGGCCACCAGCAATCTGTATAGAATGAGGGATTGTTCCCCAACACCAAAACCTCAGTCTTGGATAAATTTAACTTCAGACAATTTTCTTTCATCCAATTAGTTATGTGGCTCATACAGTCATGAAAGCTAATGGCTGTGAGGCTGGATGAGCTGCTCGGAGACAATAATCTGTGTATCGTATGCATAAGCTACGAGGGCAAAACCATAGCTTTTTATTAATCTGGCAAGAGGTGTGACATACAGATTAAAAAGCATTGGGCTCAGGAAAGATCCTTGAGGAACTCCACATGGCTGCGAAAAGGAAGGTCAGACATAAGTTTCCCAATGCAACCGCCTGAGACTGTTCGAACAAAAAGGAGCCCAGCAGGGATAGCGCCTTATCCCTGATCCTGATGGAAGCTAGATGGACAAGCAGCAGCTGATGGGTGGGGCAAGTTGCTGTGGCTTCCTTACGAGGGCCCTGGCACTTATGTTTTTTGCAAATTAAGCACTACTCCTGATGCTTTTCTAGCCAAGGTCTTGCCCTTTGTTAGTTGTGCTGGTTCTAATTTTTGCACATGGCACAGCCTTCTGATCCACTTTCGGAGTAATCTAGAATGAGGTTCATGTTGGCCAAGGCCAAACACACGTTGAAGGCCAGCTTTGGGTCTACTTCCATATTGATCTAAACGCAAACTGGGTCTTCATAAAGAAAATATGACATGAACAACCTCTTCTTACCTTCAGCTTCTGAGGGAGGTCTCTATATAGTGCATACACACAAGCCCGAACCATAGGTATTGCACCTCAATCCAGTACAATGAAATTTAGTGTCTTGTGCATAACACTTCCGGCACTTGCTGCCGTTCAGTGCCACTGGAGACCAGAAACAGGAAAATCTTCAAAAGGAAGGTGCACCAAGAAAGGAGTTCAATGTCACATGACTGAGTCCATTATCTTCTTTTATTATTCCTTAGTAATGTACAAAAATATTCTTAAAATTCAGCTAACGCGTTTCGTTCCTTGATACATAGGGCCTTCATTAGGGCTTAAAGTGTACTGTGTTGGATTCACAGTACTTGATCATATTAGTTGATGTGCCACCCTAGGACAACCATTAAATCATGGGGTAAAGTTCATCCTGTCCACAGATGGTATTCAGGAACCATGTCTTGCCCCAACCCGAGATCAGAGTTTGATCAGCAGCTCAAATAATATGCAGTTTGTGTTCAGAGATATCTATACAAGCCTGCAAATTGTCAGTGGCCTGGATATTTTTCCAGAGTTACGATGCATTTTGGCTAGGTTTGCGCCATAGAAATACCATATATACCATACATATGTTGACCTTGAATAACCCTGTGGTCCCCTTCAGTGGACTGTTTCTCCTTTGAACACTGTTCTGTCTAAGGCAGCTTATGTCCTAGAATTGGTATTGCCTTTTTCAAAGGGTAAAGTTAACTTATTGATAAACATTTCCCAACCTCAAAATCTCTGTACATCTAAACCATATATGCCTTTCAATGAGACCCACTTGATCATATTTGGATTGTTTGAAATGTCTCTAGCTGTCAACTGACAAGTTATCCTCTCAACCTTTGCCAGAGGTCAGTTTGTTACCTGCTTCCTTATTCTCCAAGCTTAACCCCAGTTCCCAACCTCAAAATCTCTGTACATCTAAACCAAATATGCCTTTCAATGAGACCCACTTGATCATATTTGGATTGTTTGAAATGTCTCTAGCTGTCAACTGACTAGTTATCCTCTCAACCTTTGCCAGAGGTCAGTTTGTTACCTGCTTCCTTATTCTCCAAGCTTAACCCCAGTTCTTTTACTGCCACTCCACCTGCAAAGGAGTCTAAATTTATTGAGGCAATGGGAGAGAATGTGTTATTATTGAGGCTCCCTGTTTTCCATGTTTACAGTTAAATAGACAGAAAAACATTAATTTTCTTCTCTGTATTTATTTTTAAATGTGGAAAAAAGTGAAAATTGGGTTGTTTTTGGAGTGATTCGAAATACTCTCTACCATGACTGCCAGGCCAATAGCTGTGTGTATTGATAGGCAAGGGGGTTAAAAAAGAAAGGAAGTTTAGTAAAGACGCTTAAGCAGCAGTAGCTATTTACAAGGATGTTACTGAAATTTCTATATTTTCATATAAGTGCATTGATTTGTCTTCTGCTGATGTTAATATCACTGAAACCAGGCAGGCATTCAAGCATGAGTGCATATTTATTGTTAAATGTTTAAATATACAAGTTTCTGCTCAATGTTTTCACAAAACCCAAAGAAAATATGGATAAATACAGATAAAATTA
The DNA here is from genome assembly GCF_964263255.1 of Lissotriton vulgaris. Taxonomy (NCBI): domain Eukaryota; kingdom Metazoa; phylum Chordata; class Amphibia; order Caudata; family Salamandridae; genus Lissotriton; species Lissotriton vulgaris. The sequence goes on from NC_141688.1 coordinate 22,258,504, forward strand.
GCAAAAAATAAATATAGATTGAAAAGGCAAAAGAATAACCATAACACCGGGAGCCCTAGTTATTATCTGGGAGTCCTTTCGTTCATGCAGTGTCTCAAATCATTTGGTTTGCTACTCACATGCATTTGGGGAGATGGTGCAGTTAATCACTCTGCTTCTAACTTTGCTGAAGTTCCTTGTGATGGATTTGGGGGAAATCACATTCTTTGTCTGGTCTTGACACTGTGGATTCAGTGACCATGTCTGTGGCGCCTTCGTGTTCCAGGTCTATATTGACTTCTCACCTCCTGGGAAGTACTGCTTGGGTATTAATTCAGGAGGTGAGTAATCCTCAGAGAAAAGTTTCCATTAGAAAATCTAGATGTGGAGCAAAATGCACATATCCTGACGAGCACAACATTTGCAACCTCTCCTTATCGCCGGAGCACTACAAGCAGGACTGCAGTGCCTGCGGCCTGTTCAAAAATATGTTGCTTTTGAATACTACAGCCAACACGATGAGAAAGAAGTTTATGATGCTGGCTGTGGTACCTATGGAAGGTCAGATGTAATGTACGTAAGTATCCAAGATCCCCAGACCAACACACCTAGCAAAAGACTTCCCCCTACAGCCCTCCCACCATCGCCTAGTGGCTTCACAGCCTTCAGGTTCTGGCTAACACAGAGAGCGTGCCATGGAGCAGAGACAGGACGAGACTGCGCTTGATCCCAGTCGGAGCAGGGCCAAACGTCAACACAGATTAAAAACTTTGACATAGATGCCATACACATCCCACGCTTTGGTAGAACACAGGAAGACAAAGACTGAAAAGGATTTAGCGCTCAAAAAAACAGCAACCACTGCGGATGTGGAGGGTAATGTCTTTGAAGACCTGCAGGAACTGATTTTTAAAAAACTTCCTTTGGAGGAGGAACACTTACTTGAGAGGGATCACAAATGGAAAAGGATGGGTAAAAAAGAAGTGCATGGTGCATGAATCCACTAGTCCTCTGACACTTGACATGACCCCGTATCCAGAACCAATGTTACCACCCTCCACACATGCAGACGATGTTTACACAGGGAGCCCTAGTCTTTCACTTATGACACAGGCTCACAGGGAGCCCCTTCCCTAAGTCCAGACCACTGGGATGCATATAATGTAGTACTGTCAGACCCAGGCATTGAAGTGCCAGTCCCAGCTAAAGCATCACCACCTGACGATACTTCATCCTATCACAAGGTTATTCAGCGTGCTGCTAAATACCATAAAGCCTATATGCATACTACGGAGGAAGAACCAGACTTCTTAATAGAGACACTCTCCAAAACAGAACGCTCTATTTAATAGTTACCAATGATAGGGTCAGTGGTGAAAGTCTCCAGAGAGATATTCGAAGACCCAGTTAAATCTAGGGTGTAAACACCACAAATTGAACGGAAATACAAGCCATCCCCTACTGATCTACTTTATATCAGGGGAGACCCAACCGCTGACTTCCTGGTTGCAAAATCTGCACGCAAGAGGACAGCTTCTAAAGTACTAAAGCACGGCCTCCTCTTAATAACAAAAGCAAATGCATAGATGCAGCAGGAAGACAGGTTGCAGTGGGCCATGCAAATCATTGACATACAGCCGATTCAGTGGGTTTGCTATTGTGATATAACAGGGCCACTTGAGATGATATGAAAGGGTTGCTGCAACATCTTCCATAGCAGTACTAAAACAAAGTAAAGGAGTTAGTCATCGAAGGGAGGCAAATGTCTAATGCCACTGTACGGTGAGCATTAGACAAAGCAAACAGCGCAGCATGAGGAATAAACTCCTCAATCTTTCTGCATAGGCATGCCTGGCTATTCATCACTGGATTCAAACCTGAGGTGCAGCAACACCTCTTTAATGTCCATTCAATGCAGAAAATCTCTTATGCGCGAAAGTAGACTCCCAGTTACAAAAAGGGATTCAGAGACTGGGCAATCATTGGGGCCACTCCTCCACGTCCGCATCCTTTTACGGATATCAGTGTAGAGGGGCCTCCAAGACCACCTCCTCTGACAACCAGACATACCAAAAACAGCAGCAAACATATCACCAGCAAGGTGGTAAAAGTTACTAAAAAGGGGACTTTAAAGGGGGTGGGGGGTTACTGCAGAGGTAACCGAACTCCCCGTAAGGGAACCTCCACCTCCAAACAATGACCCACCACAGATTCTCCCGGACACGCAATACTTGTCGGGGTAAGGCTGCAGCAGTCACTGCTTGTGGTCAGAAATAACATCAGACCAGTGGGTACTATCCATCGACGCCAATGGATACTGCCTGGAACTGACCTCCACCCTCTAAAACATAAATTCACTCAGACAAAACCTCAACCGTCTGCATCTTCATCTTCTCAAAAAAGGAGGTAAAATCTCTCCTATTAAAAGGTCCCATAGAGCCCATTCAATGCAACCACCATGGACAGGGGGTATATTCCCAATATTTTCTGATACCCTAAAAAACGGGATGCTCAGGCCAATACGTGACCTATGCCCTCTCAATGGTCACATTCTGTCATCACTTTTCACATGAGGACACTACAGGATTTAATACCACAGCTGCAAAGCTCGATCCGAAGGACCCATACTTTCAAATACCAATTCACCCTGCACTTCCCGGTACCTCAAGTTTATTGTAAGAGGGCATCATTACCAGTTCAAAGTTCTGCTGTTTGGGGAGATGGCAGCTTCAAGAGTGTTCAAGAGTGTTTACCAAATGCCTAACAGTGGTGTCAGCCCATATGAGAGAGACAACATTCATGTCTTATCTCGACGATTGGCTGATCAAGAGTTCAACAAGGCGGATGTGCCTGCAGGATACACAGGCCACTATCAAACTCTTAGAAAAGTTGGGGCTCGCCATAAATGCCACCAAATCCCAATGGTAGCCTTTCCAGATACAGCCATATCTAGGAGCAATCCTCATTTCGTTCTCAGCCTTAGCATACTGCAATGCCCAGAGGGTTCTTAATTTCCAGGACCCAACTGGCTCTTCGGAACTTTTAGGGGAACCTAATATCCCAATGAATGACCCAAGTGAGAATTATGGCGCACCAGATGTTCCTGTTACACCACAAGATGATACCCACCCATCTAGACCATCCCCTCCAGAGAACACTATAGGATTCACTCAGCTCATACACAGAACTGCAGAATACAAAGAGTGAATTTGCACACAGACCATATAGAGGAAGATTTCCTCATGGACACTTTTGCACCATCTCAAAGGTCCACTTCCACTCTCCCAATATTAAAAAAGGGGTACTTAAACATGCTCCTGAAATCTTTAAAGATCCTGTAAGGGCTAGAGTCATTAACCCCAGAGTGGAAAAGAAATAAAAGTCTGCCCCAGCCTACCCTGTTTACATTAATTGGCAGCTTCCCTTAGATTCCTTGTTAGTCTCCAACGCCAGGAAAAGGGCTAACTCCCAGACCTCAGGCGATGCTCCACTTCCTGATAAGGAGTCAAAACTGTTGAACGCATCTGGTAAAAGAACAGCGTCCCAAGCAGCCAACAAATGGAGAATTGCCAACACACAGGCTTTGTTGGCTAGGTATGATACGGCACACTATGACGAACTAGAGACCCTACTACAACACCTTCAAGAACAATATAAAACAAGGGCCAATGATCTCATCCAAGAAGGGTAACTTATAACTAATACCTCCATTCGATGTGCTCTGGAGGCTGCAGACACAGCCTCTGGAGGCTGCAGACACAGCCTCCAGAGCTATTGATGCCAGTGTTCTTTTGTGCAGACATGCGTGGCTGTGTATTTCAGGGTTCAAACCCGAAGTTCAAACTACCATACTAAACCAACCCTTTGACCAGGAGCATTTATTTGGGCCTAGTGTATATTCAGCTTTAGAAAAGATGAAAAAAGATACTGATACTGCCAAATCAATGGGATCTTTGCAATCGCAAACTCCCAGACGTTCCTTTCATCGCTCCTCTTATAGGGGCGCCTCTAGAGGTTTAACCACTGATCACTCCTCCACCCCCTATAAAAATCCCACCCAAACCTCCTCTACTAGAGGTTATTACAGAGGAGGCTACAGGGGCAATAACAACAAGGGTATAGGCAAAACCATCAATACTCGCACTGCCTCCACCTCCAGACAATGACTTCCTTCCACTCCCCTCGGACCATTATACCTCTGTCGGGGGAAGATTGCTACAGTTCCTACTTATCTGGAACACCATTACCATGGACAGGTGGGTGAGACATATCCTACAGTCCGGTTATATCCTGGAGCTCACTTCAAGTCCCCCAAACATACCACCCAAACAGCGTTGAATGTCAACAAAGCATTTAATAAACCTCTACATACAATCAGACCATTTTCATATAGTCACTCTTCAACAGGTCCTTCCTCTACTCAAACAAGGCGATTGTCACCTTGGATCTCAAGGACGCCTACTTTCACATTCACCCTGCTCACAGGAAATACCCTCGATTTGTAGTGGACGGTCCGCATTATCAGTTCAAGTTCTCCCATTCTGAGTCACCACAGCACCCACAGTCTTCACAAAATGTCTGGCAGTGGTAGCAGCCCACTTAAGAAGACTATGAATTCACGTCTTCCCATACTTGGACGACTGGCTCATAAAAGCCAAGTCGGATACCCAGTGTGTAAATCACACACACACCACAATCCAACTACTTCACGGCTTAGGGTTTACAATAAACCTCACAAAGTCTCACCTCCAACCGTCCCACATCCAACAATATCTAGGTGCCACAATAAACACCTCTAAAGGAGTTGCATATCCCAATCCAGCTAGTATAGCAAGCATGCAAGTGCTTATAACAAAATTCCAGCCGCAACAGTCACTTCCAGCTCGAGTGTTTATGCAACTAATAGGGATGATGGCCTCTTGTATATTCAGAGTACCTAATGCAAGACTCCAGATGCGCCCCTTACAGGAATGCTTAGAGCATCAGTGGAATCGAGGTCAGCTAACAGATCTGATGTTGGTGGACGGCCGCACACATCGCTCTCTGCATTGGTGGAACACCCAAAACCTTTCCAAAGGGCGTTCCTAGAGCCGGTTCCACAGATTGTGCTCACTGGATGGGGAGCTCATCTACATCACACCATACAGGGCACCTGGACACCTCAGCAAAAGCTGCTCCACATCAATCATTTGGAGTTACTGGCAATCTTTCTGGCATAAAAATCATTCCGGAAACACATATTAGGTAAAGCTGTCTTAGTCTTGATTGACGATATAACAGCAATGTATTATTTACAAAAGAGGGGGGACGCGCACTCTGCAGCTCTCTCAACTAGCACAGAGCATATGGAGGTGGGCTATTCCTAAAAACATATTCCTTTTAGCCCAACATCTTCCAGGAATACAGAATCAGATGGCAGATCTGTTAAGTCGTCAAACACAACCGATTCACGAGTGGGAACTTTATCCACAAGTTCTTCAACCGTTTTTCCAACCGTTTTTCCAAATGTGGGGGCATCTCTTCGCCACAAATTCAAACGCAAAATTCCCAAGATTTGCCGCCAGATATCCACACCCATTGTCCAAAGGCAATGTGATATGGATTAATTGGTCAGGCAGATTTGCGTATGCTTTTCGGCTTCTCCCACTCATTCCAATAGCGGTACGCAAGCTGCAATAACCGTCAATAACACTGATCCTAGCTGCTCCAACATGGGCCAGGCAACCATGGAACACAACAGTGCTAGAACTATCAGTAGTCCCGCACCAAAAACTACACCTCTCCCCACAACTCTTAACACAAAACCATGGAGAGATCAGACATCTAGATCCAGCACATCTCAACCTAGTGATCTGTCTCCTGAAGTCCTAGAATTTGGTAACCTCAATCTTCTACCTGATTGTATGAACGTTATCAGAGAGGCTAGGCGCCCCACCATTAGAGCCTGCTATGCAGCCAAGTGGAAAAGATTTGTTACTGTACCAATAACACAATCAATCCTCTAGATGCATCCATTCAACAGATCATATCTTACTTGTTGCATCTACAAAAATGTAATCTAGCATACACATCCATTAGGTTACATCTTGCTGCTATAGCAGCTTACCTGCAAAACAAACTACATTTGTCTTTATTTAAAGTACCTGTTAAACAATCCATGGAAGGCCGTAAAAGAATAATTCCTCTGTGTACCACCATCTCCAGTGAGGAACGTTAACATTGTCCTCACTAGACTCATGGGCCCCCCATTTGTACCTTTACATAAATGTGAATTACAATTTCTCACATGAAAAGTCGCTTTCCTAGTAACAATCACATCTCTCAGAAGAGTCTGTGAGCTCCAGGCACTAACTATTCAAGAACCATTTATACAACTTCATCACAATAAAGTGGTTCTCAGGACCCATCCTAAACTCATTCCTAAAGTAATTTCTCCCTTCCATATCAACCAGTCTGTGCAGTTGCCAATTTTCTTCTTGCTACCACTAACAGTAGCTGAACGAGCTCTTCATACACTTGATGTTTAAAGAGCACTACTTTACTACTTTGACAGAACAAAACCATTTAGGAAAACAAAACAACTTTTTGTGTCCTTCTCACCACCACATGAAGGCAATCCTATATCAAAATCCGGGATTGCATGGTGGATTGTCAAATGTATACAAATTTGCTACCACAAAGCAAAACGTACACTATTCATTCCCGCTAAAGCGCACTCCACCCGCAAAATAGGGTTTTCATGGGATTTCTAGGAAATATTCCCTCATTAGACATCTGCAAAACAGCAATATGGTCTACACCGCACACATTCACAAAACACTATTGTGTAGATGTGCAAGCAAACCAACAAGCAACTGTGGGCCAAGCTGTACTTAAAACACTTTTCCAAACTACTGCAACAGATATTATTGGTTGCCACTAAGCAGGAGTACTGCTATGCAATCTATGCTCCGTGTGTGATCTGCAGCTCATATGCCTCGAACGGAAAATGCTACTTTCCAGGAAATAAATCAAACATATAGAGCAGTACATAAGCCGAGAAAAAAACAGATCCAAAATCAGGATTAATACTGAGATTTTAATTGATACTGGAAGATTGGGGTCACTACTGGATATATTGAGAAAGGGTCACAGTCGCATGTTAATTGTGTTGTCCTGAAGGTCTCACGGATAAGTACCATAGAACGTCGACTATTGGGTCCATTTCTCCATCCATTAGCAACGGATTAAGTGGCCTTTACTTTAAACTAAATAAGTGTCACTTACTGCTTTAATTATTGGTTTGGACTTTTTCAAATGAATTACAGAACGATTGGAGCTTTTCTTTTTCATTTGGAAGCATCGTAACAAATGTAAAATGTTGATATGTACCCTATCAATTTTATAATCAAATGATTTAAAAGAAATATTTTTTCTACAATAACATTTCCCGTGTTTTTCATACTCATCACGTTTTTTCATACTCATCAAGTTTTTCATAATTCTCAGAAATTATACACTGTATTCTAATCCTTTTGAAAGGTTTCTCTGCGCATTTGTCAGTCAAAAGTAGATCAGATAACAATTTGATTGTATAGACTTCAATGGGTAAATAAGATCCAAGTCTAAAATCTGGTGATTATTCTTATAAATAAAATCCCTTGCCGGCACTCTAAAATATTACTTACCAGTATAGATCCTAAGATGCATTGGAAGGTTGTTCCAGGCATTGGTGGCACCTAGGATAAAGCTCCTGCCACCCCAATTGGCCTTCTTTGCTCTTGGAACAATCACTCGCTTTGCTTCCATGGAGCGCAGCATTTTACCCGGGACATACCATTGAAGGCGCTTTCTTAGGTATTCCAGGCCACTGCCCATCAGGGACTTAAACATACATAGGGCTTTAAATTGGGCCATTTCTAACCGAAACAAACCTTGGTGTGCCCGTTAGCAGCCTTGCTGCAGCATTCTGCACCATCTGTAGTCTGTTGATGTTTCTTTTGAATATTCAGATACAGGATGTTACATTAGTACAGACGGGACGGAATGAGAGCTGAGACAGCTGTTCTGAAGTTTCCTCCGGTAGGAAGAGATTTATTTTCCTCAGAGCTCTAAGGAGGAAAAAACCTGTTGACACTCCTCCGCTGACCCGGTCCCCAAACGTCAGTGTGTTGTCCATTAACACCCCCAGGTTCTTGGCTTTCAGCGAGGGGGCTGGAGGGGGTTGCCCATTTCATTGGGCCACCAGTCTCGTGACCAGAGGTTGGGGTTATTCCTAGAAATAATCTCCTTTGTTTTGCTTGCATTCAGCTTCAGGCAGTTCGCAGACATTCAGCCAGTTACTGCTTTTATACTGTTGTGACATCTTGGGGCTGTTTCAGCTCCTTTATCCCACTGAAGAGAAAGCACGACTTGTGTATCGTCTGTGTTTGATTTTAATTGCAGCCCAAAGGATCTTATGAGGGCAGCCAGCGGGCTCACATATATATTAAAATGTGTAGGACTAAGGGAGGACCCCTGTGGCACCCCACAGGGAAGGGAGAAAGGCTCTGACCTATCCCTCCCCATAACCACCGTTTGTAAACTGTCAGCCAAAAATGATTTCAGTGGGTTCCAGGTCTTGCCCTGGACCCCAGCCTTTGATAATCGGCCCATCAACACGTTGTGATGGACCGTATCGAAGGCCGCTGACAGAGCCATCATGATCAGGATCGCTGAGCCTCCCGGCTCAACCGCTTCACGAACCTTCTGTGAGCTTTAATTACTGCTAGCTCTCTACTATTCCCACGCGGAACCCATACTGTGAGGGATCCAACGGGGTGGTGTTCTTAAAAAAAAAAAAACTAACTATCCTGCACATTAATAGCCTTCTCCATTATTTTTGCTGGTAATGGAAGTCGGGAGATGGGTTTTTAGCTATTTGGATCTCTAGGCTCCAGATTTGTTTTTTTTATCAATGGCAGAATTGAGGCTATTTTCCATGCTGTTGGATACTGACCTGCCTCCAGTATGAGATTCAACCTAGAACATGCCAAGAACAGCTGCATACTGGTAAGTAGCATTTTCCTTTCCCCTTCTTTATAGGCCAGCACATAGGCCCTTATTCTATGAAGCACCAGATAGTATGCTACTTGTTTGATTTGATTGTGAGATTTATATAGTGCCCAAATGCCTGGAAGCGTCTAGGCGTTGTGGGGAGGAGTCTGCCAGATCGTAGGATGCAGGTGAAATTAGTTAGAGAATAGCCAGATTTTTTGCCATTTTCTAAAAGAGAGTACTATTGGGCTGTTTTTGATCTCTATCGAAAGCGAATTCCAAAGTTTCCCCGTGCCCAGTACAAGCTCCTTCCTCCCCAACAAGCTTTCTTGTATATAGGAATCTAGAGGAGTTTACATTGAGCTGAGCGTAGGTTTCTGGGTGGCTGATGCCAGATGAGATGTTGTTTCAGGAACACTAGTCCGGTTCCGTGCAAAACTTTGTACGCTATACAGAGAGATTTAATTTCTGCCCTCTTATTTACAGGGGGCCAGTGGAGTTTCCTTTGGCCTTATGATATAGACTGGAATTTGGGTATATCTAGCAGCAGTCTGGCGGCTGCGTTCTGTGCCTGCTGGAGTTTGAGCATGTATTGTTTTTGGAGGCCTTCCATAGTCTAGCCTGGCCATGGCTAGAGCCGTTACTAGTGTTTTTACCGCTTCACAAGGGATGAAGGTGCGCACTTTCCTGATTGATTTTATTGTAAGAAAGACCAAGGAGGAAACCTTGCTGATCTGATGTTGAAAGGTTAGTCTGTCATCAAAAATGAAGCTCAGGTTCCTCACCTTTCAGACTGGGGCCAGAAGAGTTCCCATCCCAGGAGGCCACCAGTTCTTTGCCCAGAAAGAGGTATCAGATCCTAACAGGAGAACCTCGGTTTTGCTTCTGTTAAGCTTTAGGCAATTTGCAGTCATCCATTAGTCGACGTGAGACATACATTAGCTAAAACGTTCAGCGGTTTCCTCCGTATTGAAATGGACACTACTATTTGAGTATCGTCCGCGTAGGAAACCAGTGAAAAGCCATACTGCCTAATGATGTTAGCCAAGAGGGCCACATACAGGTTAAACCGTGTAGGGCTCAACAAGGAGCCCTGTGGCACCCCACAGGGAAGCGTGACCCGTTCTGAGCAAGAGACGCCAATCTGAACCTATTGTTCAGATACGATTTAATCAGGCTAAGAGCAGTATTCTTGAAAGCCGCCTCTTAGAGCCTTTTTATAAGGATGTCATGTTTCGCGGTGTCAAAAGCCGCTGATAAATCCAAAAGGATCAAGGCGGCCTTGGCACCATTGTCCAATATTGTCCGGAGTTCCTCTGCTGCATTTACCTAGGCAGTCTTTGTGCTGTGTCCCTGCTTAAAAGCGTATTTTGACGAATCCAACAGGTCTGCCGAGGAAACAAATGAGGAAAGTTGAGAATTGAGGATTTTTTCCAAGACCTTGACCAGGAAAGGAATCCTCGCGATAGTTCTAAAGTTACTCGGGTCGATGGGGTCCACATTGGGTTTTTTATAACAAAGCGACACCTACAAAAGTCACATTTGGGCATACACTTCCATACAATTGCACTTTGCGGCCATTGCGGCTTACCTGCAGAACCGCAAGCATCGGTCACTTATTCGAATACCTGTTATTAAGGTTTTTATGTAAAGGTAGAAAAGAATAAGTTCGAAGCATGTGGGCTGCTGAATTTATATCTTAGCATAGATTGCCGCCTAGTGTTGGGTCTGGATGTTTGCACTTTGTTGTCCTGGAAGAGTCTTCGAAGTATCACAAGATATGTGACTCCTCCCCTGGACTACAGTGCGCATGGGCATCTTCTCCATCTTCAGATTGTTTTTTTTCCGCCATTGGGTTCGGATGCTATTCCTCAACTCCAACTTCGGAACCGAAATTTTTCAACTTTCTAAGGCCAAAAGGCATTCTTCCCCGACGGTATTGTTCTTGTTCGGTAAACCTCTACTAGATATCACTTTCCATCTCGATCCGGTCGTCGACGCGGCCCGTTGGGCCTTTGACACCACGTGGGCCTGCTGCCGATGTAAAGGACCCTATTTTAAAGGTGCCCACAATGTCACTCCCAAGTTCCCACATACTGATACACATACAGTATGCAACAAGTGCCTCTCTCCCGAGCACAACAAGGAAGATTGTCCAGCTTGTGCTCAGTTCCTGTCGAAGAAAACTATCCGGAACCGACGGGCCGCTAGACAAGAAATGCAGCGGCAGGCACCGGAGCCGGAGAACATTTTCGATGACAAACACGACCTCCCCGAAGTGGCGGACTCCGACCTCAAAATTGTCACCGTAGAAGACCAGTCGGACTCCGATGACTAGATCATACCGGTGAATACCACACCGTGAGTACCACGCCCCCTACCCCGCTTCCAGCTCAAGACAAGGCTCCGGTCGAAGCATCGCCTAAAAGCCTTAGCTGAAATCGACAATCCCCATCAGAGACCCCGCCTTCCGGCCCGGCTCCGAAGACCAAACCCAAGCCTTCTGAGACCCCGGGAACTAGCTACACTATTCCCAAAAAGGCAGCCGAACTGAAAAAGGCTGTCGAGCCGAAGAAAACATCGAAACAAAAAAGGTTGTCGATCCCAAGAGAATAGTCGACCCGAAAAAGGTCGTCGACCCGAAAAAGTGCCGACCTCCCAAAAACAGGTCACACTAAAACTCCTGGTGACCCGAAGAAGGCAGCTGAGTCGACGAAAAAACAGGTCGATCCAAAAAAGGCTATTGAACCGAAAGACCCGATCCATCCGAAAAAGGTTGCTGAACCAAAAAAGACAGTGAAGACGAAACACATCGAACAAAAGGGAGTCGCCGAGCCGAAAAAGGTCACCGACCCGAAAACAGCAGTCGAGCCGAAAGAAGCTCCACAGCCAAAGGCCCTTGAGCCAAAGACTCATAAGCAAGTGACTAAGCCAAAATCATCGGCGCCGAAACCACAGAAGAACTTTTCCACCCTGATCCAGTGGAGGAAGAACAACCTAAACTGTATATAGACCCTAAGACCGCACGGGTGACAGTTTACCACAGGAAGAAGAGACCTTTGGACACATATACTTCTTCCCCTGTTCCTCCAAAGAAGAAAGACTTTGCAACACCTCCCTCAAGGCCTTTCACTCCATCTCCTTTCTTTCCTGGCATACCTTATGTACCTTACTCTCCTTCACATTATGATGAGACAGAAAACATAGGAGACGGTCCTCAAGATAACTTTGTAGACCCTGAGGATCAGGATGTACAGGATAGCACATGGGATAAACCAAATGATCCTTATGATGCATACGACCCACAACCTATCCCTGACACCTCTACATATCCTACAAAGCCGTCGCCTACTGACGACACCATTGTCTTTAACCAATTAGTGGATAGAGCAGCTAAATATCACAATGTAGACATGCACACTGACCCAATAGAAGAGGATTTCCTATTCGACACTTTTCCTACTTCAGAAAAAAGCATACGTATACTATGTTAAAAGGGGTACTAAAACACGCGCCAGACATATTTAAAGATCCAGCCAGAGCGCGTGTCCTCAATCCCAGAATTGAGAAAAAGTATAAGGCAGCCCCTACAGATCCTTCTTATATTAAATCCAGTGTTGCCTTTAGACTCATTAGTGGTAGCAAACGATCGAAAGCGAGCGAATTCACAGACAACAGGAGATGCTCCCCCTCCTGACAAAGAGTCAAAGATACTAGAATCCTCAGGCAAAAGAGTGGCATCCCAAGCAGCAAACACTTGGAGAATTGCGAACACACAGGCTCTATTAGTACGATATGATAAAGCACATTATGACCAGCTGGAAGGTTTACTACAACACCTCCCAGAACCATTCGAATCTAAGGCTAACGACCTAATACAGGAAGGCAAATGCTTCCATTAAATGTGCACTTGATGCAGCTGACAGAGCAGCTAGGTCTATTAACACTAGCGTATTACTACGCCGGCATGCGTGGCTACGCATTTCCGGATTCAAAAATGAAGTGCAGTCAACCATCCTCAACCAGCCAGTTAACCAGGACTGTCTGTTTGGCCCTGCAGTAGATACCATCTTGGAAAAGATGAAAAAGGATACTGATACTGCTAAGTCAATGGGCGCACTTCAGTTCCAACAATCCAGAAGTTCCTTTAGTCGCTCCTCATTTCGAGGCTCAGGTAGAGGCAGCACATCACAGACTTCCTCTACCATCAAAGGTAATACCCAGAGCACCTTTAATAAAGGCTCAAACAGAGGAGGTTATAGAGGCAATAATAACAAGGGCAGAGGAAGTGGTGGCAACAACACCAGAGCCTCCACCGCCACCAAACAGTGACTTGCTCACACTCCCTCCAGACCACTCGACACCGGTCGGAGGCAGACTAACACAATTCCTTCCAGTCTGGATCGCAATTACCACAGTCAGGTGGGTGAGACAAATTATCCAGTACGGTTATTGCCTGGAACTCACTTCTACTCCACCCAACATACCACCCAAACACCGTCTTATGTCGAAGGAACACGTCACGCTGTTACAACAAGAAGTAACATCCATGCTAGAAAAGGGAGCCATAGAGCCAGTCCCTTTTCAACACCAAGGAACAGGAGTATATTCTCCATACTTCCTTATTCCCAAAAAAGGACGGGTCCCTCAGACCAATATTGGACCTCAGACCTCTGAACCAATACATACTCTGAGCGTTTCCATATGATCACTCTTCAACAAGTACTCCCGTTACTCCAACAAGGCGACTTCCTCGCTACATTAGACCTCAAGGTTGCATATCTTCACATACCTATACATCCAGCTCACAGAAAATACCTCAGGTTCACGATAGAAGGTCAATACTATCAATTCAAAGTTCTCCCCTTCGGGGTAACTACAGCACCAAGGGTTTTCACAAAATGCCAAGCAGTAGTAGCAGCACACCTAAGAAGGCAACACATCCATGTGTTCCCCTACCTGGACGATTGGCTCATAAAAGCCAACTCATAATCACAGTGTGCAAACCACACATCCCAAACAATTCAGCTGCTGCACACTATGGGTTTTTCCATAAATTACACAAAATCACATCTGCAACCCTCCCACATACAACAATATCTGGGAGCAACAATAGATACCTCCGTGGCAAAAGCATATCCAAATCCAAACATGATAGTCAACATGCAGTCTCTAATTCAAAGATTTCACCCACAACACTTCTTGCCAGCTCGAGTGTTCATGCAGCTCATAGGCATAATGGCCTCCTGCATATTCATTGTCCCTCATGCCCGACTTCAAATGCGTCCATTGCAGGAATGCCTAGCACGGCAGTGGAACCAAGCTCAAGGACAACTAAAAGACCTAGTGTTGGTAGACAGTCACGCTTACAACTCTCTGCAGTGGTGGAACCCACAAAACCTTTCCAAGGGGCGACTGTTCCAAGAGCCTGTTCCACAAGTAGTGCTAACAGAGGACGCATCACTGACAGGTTGGGGAGCCCACCTACTTCAATTCACAGTCCAAGGGCTCTGGACAGTCAAGCAGAAGACACTGCATATAAACCACTTAGAGTTACTAGCAGTATTTCTAGCAATGAAAGCCTTCCAGAAAAACTTGTACAACAAGGCTGTGTTGATCCGGACGGACAACATGACAGCCATGTACTACATACAGAAACAGGGAGGAACACACTCTCTGCAGCTGTCTCACCTAGCACAGAGCATATGGACGTGGGCTATTCCAAAAAACATCTTTCTCCTGGCAGAACACCTCCCAGGAATACACAATCAGATCGCAGATCTACTAAGCAGACACAGCCAACAGATACACGAATGGGAGATTCAACCTCAAGTCCTCTAACTGTTCTTCAGAAAGTGGGGACATCCAGAGATAGATCTGTTTGCCACAAAAGAAAACTCAAAATGCCAGTCCTTTGCTGCCAGGTTCCCACACCCGTTGTCACAGGGCAATGCGATATGGATGAACTGGTCAGGCAGATTTGCATACGCTTTTCCGCCAACCCCACTGATTCCATTATGGGCACGCAAACTAAAGCAATAGTCCTTCACAATGATCCTAGTTGCTCCCACATGGGCAAGACAGCCATGATACACGACACTCCTAGTACTCTCAGTAGTCCCACACCAAAGGCTGCGCCTATCGCCACAGCTGTTAATGCAGAACCGTGGAGAAATCAGGCACCCAGATCCCAATCAGATGAACCTAGCGATCTGGCTCCTGAAGTCTTAGAGTTCGGATATCTTAACTTGCCTCCAGACTGTATGAACAGTATCAAGGAAGCAAGACGCCCAACTACTAGAGCATGCTATGCAGCTAAATGGAAAAGATTTATAATTTACTGTAATATTAACCAAATCAATCCATTAGATGCCTCCATCCAAAACATAATGTTATTTATGATATCTTCAAAGATGCAATCTAGCATACTCTTCCATAAGGCTACACCTTGCTGCGATAGCAGCATATCTCCAGAACAGACAACTTACCAGACTTATGGGACCACCTTTCGAACCACTCCATTTGTGCGGATTACAATTCCTAACATGGAAAGTCGCATTTTTAGTGGCCATTACCTCCCTCAGGCGAGTGAGCGAGCTACAGGCATTAACGATCCAAGAACCTTTCATGCAAATACATCATAATAAGGTAGTGCTCCATACTAACCCTAAGTTAATGCCAAAAGTTATATCAACGTTTCATCTCAATCCGTCAATATTGCCAGTTTTCTTCCAAAACCCGCAATCGGTGGCTGAAAGGGCTGTACACACACTAGATGTAAAAAGGGCTCTATTATATTACGTTGACAGAGCTAAAGCTTTCAGAAAGACAAAACAACTATTTGTTGCTTTTGCTCCACAGCAGAAGGGTAACCCTATTTCAGAATCAGGAATAGCCAGATGGATAGTTAAGTGCATTCAAATATGCTTACAAAAGGCCAAGCGCACTCTAACAGTTCCTCCAAAAGCCCACTCAACGCGCAAAGTGGGAGCATCTATGGCTTTCCTAGGAAATATTCCAATAGAAGACATATGTAGAGCAGCGACATGGTCTACCATACACACTTTCACTAAACACTACTGTGTAGACGTGCAAGCAAAGCAGCAAGATGCTGTAGGCCAGGCTGTCCTAAAAACTCTTTCAAACTGCTGCAGCTGGTACATGTGACCACCACTAGAGGAGATACTGCTATACAGTCTATGCTAAGATATGAATTCAGCAGCCCACATGCCTCGAACGGAAAATGCTACTTACCAGTATTCATCTGTTCTGGGCATGTAGGGCTGCTGACATTCATATCGCCCACCCTCCTCCCCGGTGCCTGTCACAGCTGCAGTAATTCTTTCTACATACATTTACATGGTCATCTCTTACTTTTCTATACTCCATCTTTGCCACAATGGCGAAAAACAATCTGAAGATGGAGAAGATGCCCATGCGCACTGTAGTCCAGGGGAGGAGTCACCTATCTCGTGATACTTGGAAGACTCTTCCAGGACAACAAAGTGCAAACATCCGGACCCAACACTAGGTGGCAATCTATGCTAAGATATGAATGTCAGCAGCCCTACATGCCAAGAACAGATGCATACTGGTAAGTAGCATTTTCCTTCCACCACGTGCACCACCAGCACCCTCTTGGAATCTAAAGTCTGTTTTTACACGCTTAATGGCCACACCTTCTGATGGATACATCTGCCAGTGGATTCCTCACCTTGTGAATATCCCCCTGCGTCAGCAACATTCGGAAATTCTTTTGTAGCTCTTCACGCCGACGTGGACGACCTCACAGACGCACGGCATCGCGCGCGGCTCCGCTGACATCACCGACTCCATAATAGGACTCCGTCGACGTGATGCCATCAGTTCCCTTTTATCCGCGTCGTCGACGCTAACGGTTTTTCTAGGGATCTCCAGTAGCTCTATTGTTACTGTGTTACTGTCGAATATTTCCAGTGTTTTCTTGTTTCTCTTTCAAGATGTCTTCGAAGAAAACTGGTTTCAAGCCCTGTGGAGAGTGCGGGAAAATGATGTCTATTACGGATCCGCATGAAGATTGTGTGTGATGTTTATCATCTCACCACGACGTCCAAGACTGTCCCAGTTGCAAGAAGATGAACCCAAAGGCATTGCGGGAGAGAGAGGCGAAACTTCTTGTGGCAAAGTTAAAAGGCAAGAAGGTGAAGAAAAGGTTGAAGTTTCGTTCCAGGCGTTCGAGGTCTCGTTCAAGGTCGGCTTCGAGGTCTTCTTCAGGACATGCTTATCGATCCAAAAGGAAGCATGAGTCTCTGCGTCATTTGGAGAAGGAGTCGGACCCGAAGTCGAAGTCTTTAAGTCGTCGACATCGGAGGGATTATGTCTCTCCTTCACCTGCTGTACCGGAGCCGGAAGGTGAGCCATCGCCTGTTGGTTCACCGGAGCAGTCTCCGGCTCGAGAGTCTAATCCATCTTGACGTCGATTCATTCTCCACCTCGAGAGGAGGAAGAGGCTCCTTTGCCTGAGGTTCCTGTGACTCAGGTCCAGCGTCCTGAAGTTCCAGTTGACCTGAATCCGGTGCCTCCTCAGGAGCAGCCTGTGGGTTCGTTCCCTCCTTTTCCAGGCCCGGAGCAAGACCTAACGAATTACTTAAATGCTATGTAAGGGGTCTTTTCAAGAGCCATGTACCCCTCTGGAGCACCGGTTGGTCTCATGGGTCCGATGGCTTTTAATCTTGGAGTCCCTCAGACGTATGCTCCGGCGCCGTTCGTGCCTTTTATGCCGGCACCGGCCCCGTCTTGGCATTTCTCGGCGCCGCCGAGATCATAGACGCCGATTCCTTCATCACCGGCGCTGGTTCCAATTTGACCTCGCTCACTGCAGCCTGGTCCTTCGGCGCCGAGCACGACGCCGGCACCGGCTCCATCGGAGTCTGTTGCAGATCCTCCGACGCCGGTCCTGAAGGTGAGGTCGAGACGGAAAGCTCAACGGCTTCTAGAGGAACAGAGATATAGAGAAGTGGAGATGGAAGAAGGTGAGCTGCAGGAATCTGAAGACTTCTTTGATGATCTGATGGAGGCTAGTGGTTTAGAACTATCTCAGGATTGGGTGCTACTCTCTGTTCCCAGATGCCCCATCAAAAGATGTGGCTCCATATCATGTAGTCATCAAAAAGGCAGCTGAACTTTTGAATTTAAATTTGCCCACTGCGGAATTTAAATCAAATATTTTAACGGAAGTTCTCCACTCCCCATCTTCAGTGGTAGAGTCTATGCTTCCTTTTAATAAAGCGTTGACAGAGCCAATCTTGGAGGTGTGGAGTAAGCCTTTTTCTGCTCCAGCAGTTTCAAGAGCTGTTGCGAGGAGATATAGGGTGGCTCGTGGAGACCCGGACTTCTAATCCTCCCATCCTTCACCCGCGAGCCTGGTAGTACAGGCAGCCTGCTCCAAGAAATCTGCAGGTGCCTTCCCTCAGGTGCCTAGTGATAGAGTCTACAAAACAAAACCAGTCGGCAAATAAAGTTTTTTTCTTCAGCTAGCATGGCTCTCAAGTCAACGAACGCCACTTGCCTTTTAGGGCGTTACATCCATGCTCTGATGGACTCTCTGAAGCAATTGGTCCCTAAGATTCCTGGGGAGGACAGGCAGAACTTCAATGAGGTTCTTGTTGATACTCAAGCTGCCGCTCCCCAAGTCATCCAGAGTGGTTTGGGCACAGCTGACTCTGTGGCGAGAGTCATGGGGTCATCTATTGCCACCAGGAGGGCAGCTTGGCTGAAGACTTCTGAATTTTCTGCTGATGTCCTAGCTACCTAAGTAGATCTGCCAATTGATGGTTCGGGCCTTTTGGGGAAAAAGGCGGATGCTGCTTTGGAGAGATTCATGGATAGCAGAGCAACGGTTAGATCTTTGGGCCTCCAGTCCAGAGGTTCTGTGAGTAAGAGGTACAGTGGATTCAGAAGGTCTTTCTTTCGATCTTATAAGCAACCGCAACAGCAGCAGCAACAGCAGAATCCTCTGTACAAGTCGTACAGAGGCAGACAAAGGGCTCGTCCTCGAGGACGTCAGGCTTCCTCCTCCTCTTGCCACCCCCTCCTAACTCAGCAAAGCAGCCCTAGATCCGCCATTCCCGGATCATGTGGGTCCTGTAGGGGGTCGGCTTACCCATTTTTTGCGAGATTGGGAATCGGTCACAGCGGACCTTTTGGGTTCTCAATCTCCTAATTACCCTCCTTGCCAATGGTTTTGCACAGAGGACCACCTGCTACTTCTGCAGGATGAAGTCCTGGCGTTACTAAGAAAAGGTGCAGTAGAGGTGGTTCCGGAGCAAGAAAGGGGTCAGGGATGCTACTCCAGGTATTTCCTAATCCCCAAGAAGGATGGCAGACTTCGTCCGATCCTGGACCTCAGGGTCTTGAATCTTTTTCTGAAACAGGAGAAGCTCAAGATGCTCACCTTTGCGCAGGTTCTTCTATCGCTGCTGGAAGAGGACTGGATGGTGTCGATCAACTTGCAGGATGCATATTTCCACATCCTGAAGTCGCACAGGAAGTATCTCCGTTTCACGGTGGGTTCGCAACATTACCAGTTTGCGGTCCTTCCGTTTGGTCTTACTACTGCACCTCGAGTCTTCACCAAGCAGAATCTCCAGAGAAGGTGCTCCATCATCTATCTGCATGTCACAACTCAGTTGTTGTACAGATTGGGCTTGTTGATAAATGTACCCAAATCTCACCTGATGCCCTCCCAGCGCAACCTGTTCATAGGTGCTGTACTGGATACTACTGTGTGTCGGGCATTCCCTCCACCTCAAAGGATTGGCGACATACAGGAAATAATTCCTTTATTTTACAATGGAGCGGTCGTTCCAGTCCTGAAGGTCCTTCGTCTGCTCGGTCTGATGGCTTCCTGCATTCTGTTGCACTCCAGTGGTGTCTCCGCAGGCAGAGGTATCAGCACAACGGAGATCTCAGGGAGTAAGTGAGGATCTCCAGAGAAGCTGCGGCGGATCCCGTTTGGTGGAGCGTTGAAGGCAATCTGTCTCAAGGTAAGCCTTTCCATCAGCCTCCATCGGTGGCCACAGTGATAACGGATACATCCACTCTAGGGTGGGGTGCTCATCTGGGAGATCTGGAGATCAAGGGTCTTTGGTCTCCAGAGGAAAGGTTTCTTCACATCAACCTTCTAGAGTTGCGGGCGATGCGTTTGGTGCTCAAGGCATTCCTCCCTTCCCTTCGCGGTCGGTAGGTTCAAGTCCTAACTGACAACACGACCGCAATGTGGTATGTCAACAAGCAGGGAGGAGTGGGGTCGTAGTGTCTTTGCAGTGAGGCACTGCGTCTCTGGTCCTGGGTTAAGGACCACCAGATTTGTCTGATGGCAAATCATCTGGCCAGAGTTCTGAACGTACGTGCAGACAGTCTCAGTCGGCAGTTCTCGGCCGACCACGAGTGGAGGCTTCATCCGGAGGTGGTTCGTCACGTCTTTTGGACGTAGGGAACTCCTCGGGTGGACCTGTTTGCCACTCACGAGAATGCTCACTACCTGTCATTCTGCAGTCTCCAGTATCCGATGCAGGGAGCTTTGGGGGACGCGTTTCAGTTAAGTTGGGACTCAAAACTCCTTTACGCGTTTCCTCCCATACCCTTGATTCATCGGGTTCTGAGGAAGCTACTCCAAGACCGGGTCCAAGTTATATTGATCGCCCCGAATTGGCCAAGAAGGGTGTGGTACACAGATCTTCTCCACCTCTCCTCGTGCCCTCCGCTCCGTCTCCCTCTCAGGGCAGACCTCCTCTCTCAGATGAAGGGGCAGGTTCTACACCCCCACCTCCAGACCTTACAACTTAATGCCTGGAGATTGAACGGGGCAACCTGAATTATTTTTCTCGTCCACATGACTTGGTGGATGTCATTTTATCAGCCAGGCGTCATTCCACCAAGTCTATCTACTCTACTCTACTCTTATAGGTGGTCCAAGTTTGTATCATGGTGTGGGGAGATGTCCATTGACCCTTTGAAGACTCGATTGTCTGACAAACTTCAGTTTGCACTTTCTTTGGCTCAGCAAGGGTTTGCTGTAGCTACGGTCAAAGGTTATCTATCGGCCTTGTCGGCATTTCTCTGTCTGCCGGATCAGCCGTCCTTATTTAAGTCTCCTATTGTTTTAAGGTTTTTAAAGGGCCTTACAAATACATTTCCTCCTACTCCTTTTATTGTGCCTCAATGGGACTTGAATCTTGTGCTTACTTTCTTAATGGGTTCACCTTTTGAGCCTTTGCACAGGTGTCCCTTGAGACTTTTATTTTTTTTAACGGTCTTTCTGATTGGGATTACCCCGGCAAGGAGGGTAGGTGAGCTTCAAGCTCTTAGTTCAAAGTCCCCATTCTTGACCATTCATGCTGAAAGAATGGTTCTCAGGACCAGGGTTTCTTTTCTGCCTAAGGTGGTAACCCCTATCCATCTGGGGCAGTCCATTACCCTCCCTACTTTCTATCCTCCCCCTTACCCTTCCAAGGAGGAGGAGAGACTTCACTGCTTGGACATTAAGAGGGTGGTGAGCTTCTACCTGGACAGAACCAGAGAGTTCAGAGTTGATGACCAGCTCTTCGTGGGTTTTGTTGGTGCCAGAAGAGGCAAAGTGGTGCACAAGCGCACGCTATCAAGATGGATTGTTTTGTGTAGCGAGATTTGCTACTCTCTGGCGAGTAAGGAACCTCCTGAAGGTTTGAGAGCTCATTCTACCAGAGCAAGGTCTGCTACATCTGCTTTGTCTAGAGGTGTGCCTGTAGAGGACATTTGTAGAGCGGCGACTTGGGCCTCCCTCCACACTTTCGTGAAGCATTACTGCTTAGATTCCGAAGTGAGGATGGACGGTCACTTTGTGCGTTCTGTCCTCCAAGATTTTCTGGTATAGGAGTGTGGACAGCCTCCTCCTGGAGTGGGACTGCTGTGGGAATCTATTCACAAGGTGAGGAATCCACTGGCAGATGTATCCATCAGAAGAACAAGTTACTTACCTTCGGTAACGCTTTTTCTGGTGGATACAGTACCTGCCTGTGGATTCCTCACTGGCCCACCTGCCTCCCCGTTGTCCACTCTTCTATACCTGCATTGGTAACATTGTTTTAATGTACATATTTTATTGTCAAAGGAAATGTGTTGTTGTTATTGCTTTCCAGCATTGACTGCACACTGTGTGTGTTTCCTTGATTATTTGGTACTGTGTACATTCTGTATATATCTACTGTTGTTGGTCCGTCCGTATGCCTCGAAGGCACGGAAAAAAGGGCGGAGTCCTATTATGGAGTCAATGACGTCAGTGGAGCCGCGCGCGATGCCGTGCGTCTGTGACGTCATCCACGTCGGCATGAAGAGCTACAAAAGAATTTCCGAATGTTGCTGACGCAGGGAGATATTCACAAGGTGAGGAACCCACAGGCATTTAGCTTTACGAGCGTTACGCTGTGAATTATTGTACCTTATCAATTGGAAAACAGCCGTCAAGCAGGACTTGTATCTGCTGACGGCATTGAGAGAGTTCCTATCGAGAGTGAGGAGGATCTGCATGTCGTCTGCATTCGAAACAAGCTGGACATTGAAAAACTCTGGCAAAGAGGCCAAGGGAGTCATGTAGATGTTAAAAAGAGTTGGACTCAGGGCAGTGTTGCAGGAATTCTGCTCAAACACAGAACTATATGTTGGATAATGGGACCGTTAGTATATATGAAGTGAGTCATCCTACCACCTTAGTACCCATGAGCCCGGGACCGACTAGCTATAGTATCTTACTTGCCCTCCTAAACATTCACAGAGGAACAAGTGATTAGACATACCAGAAAACAACACTCCTGACTCTCTCAGGAATCGCGGTCGCAAGACGCACCCTTTCGATCTCACTCTTGTACTTGTCCACAATCAGATCTGAAAGAGACACGAACAAGTTTAACATATTTATTTTAACTAACGTGCTCTATTATACAGGATATTTGCCACAATAAGCAGAAAAATGCATAACCCAAATACGGACAGCATAGCAAGTATTCCGTAAAACACAAAAGTAGCTGTCATTGTTAAAAGACAGCATAGCCTAATCTCCCGCCCCTTGTATAGAAGCGGGATGATTATATATTAGAAGATCTCTGGGCATTACCCGCAGACCCTGTACCTCATTCTATAGATGGTAGATCTACATCATAGGAGCGGTCATGCTCTTCTCCCTGGAAAGGTCCCTCTCCAAGTGTTTGCTACCTATACTTGTATTCCAATAAGACCAAAGTATGTATTCCCAAACATCTGCATCTGTATATTTTGTCTAGGTGCTAGGGCCTGACCAGAACAGAATAACAAGGGGCATTTATGATCGGCCTTGTTCACAATGTTCAGATTAAATTCCAGGACCCTGCAAAGCGTGAAAACAGCAGTAGGTACTTATGTGAAAGTTTCAAAAGAGGCATTTGCAAAATAAACTTGTGTAGTAATGTGCGCAAAGCAGCAGACATTCTGCTACGTGCTCATGCTAACTTAGAGAAGACGGCAATGTCCCCATGGGCCATGTGACAGCAGAGCCAGAGGGACTCCGAACTTTAATAGCTTAGGATCAGAGGCAAACGATGGCATCCAAACCAGTTGACATCTATCCACCAAAGAAGAGCTGATCCAAGCCAGGGCAGATCCACAGATGCCTATATTTTCGAGTCGTAGGAGAATAGAAAGACACTGTATCAAAGGCTGCAGATAAGTCAAGTAATATCAACGTGTCCTGTTTCCCTTGGTCTACAACCAACTTAATGGAATCAGTGACCTTACTCTTTCCACCTTCATATTTCTCAGTGACCCACCTGCTTCCTGCCTGTTCTGAGGGGCAACAAATAAAATAAGTTCCCAAGCTAGTTTTGTGCACTGCATTCCTATTGATTTTATCAGTCTCCTCTCCATCTCAAAAAGCCTGGAACAAAAATCGAGAACGGACATCAGTACACCAGGTGACGTCATGTACATCTCCATAATGTCACACCCAATGAAGCACTGGATTCCATTTAGAGCCCTAGTACCACCTACTTGTGCAGGAGAACTTATTTAAGTTTTCAAGATTCATTCTTACACCTGGAGGAGGTATGCAGGTAGAAAGATCCTAACAGAAGATAAGTAACTTGTTCGGGCACCTAGGTAGCTTAACCTCATCACAGTGTAATGTGCTAAGGCGCATTTTGATATGAACATGCTTTGGTTTTAAGTCCCGGTATGCAAGGATTGTGTGCATGTGCAGTGGGCATTTTCGCATGGGAGTCTACACTAAACTGTATTGCTGATTTCTTTGTAATGGTAAACCAGACGAGCATCACTGTTTTCGTGGAAGCCATGCTTGGTTTTTTAAATATTTATGTTGTCAAGCTGCATCATTTGCACCTTTGTAAATGGGCAGCAGTGCATAACTGTTATACGGTGAAAAAAGATTTAGTATAAACCATGTAACTCTTATCTCTTTTTCAGAAAGAGAAGTCCAAGGATTTTAAAAGCCACATAATTCAATATCTTGAGACACTTTTAAATTCACAGCACCAGGTAAGTTAATATTAAGTATTGACCTAAAAGAAGTTTCTTCTGTTGCATTTGCCCATCCACTATTTATCCCTTAGTCCATTTTTGGTGCTTGGCTATATTCTGTTTTTTAACCAGTGACTTTTCTCTTCAGGTTCTAGAGAAAGAATGATGAAATACACTATTCAATTTGGGACTATTTGTTCTTCAGTAAACATCTTGCTAAAATACACAGCATTGCTTACTCGTAATATGAGCCTCAAGACCTATATTGAGGCACCATCACTGCACAACATACTACATTAGATAGGTCTGCACAAAGCACATGTACTCGTGGTTACCCTGATTGGGCAGATGTCCTTGATATCGATACTCGTTATAGCTCAGGGGAACCCCATCATGGCCCTGCCTTAGCTAGAGATTATCTAAATGCACAAGAGGGCTGCATTGCACCCCACTCTGCACACTGTCAGTCTGTGTACCTACATCTTGAAAGTTAGCCCTGTGTCTTTTTTCTTTCCCATTGGAGCTAAGGGGTTGCTTCTGGTATCTAGGAGACCTACATCACTAGCTTCATTTTTCAGGGGATGTACTTTATTTTCTAGGTATTATTGCTTCACTTTCTAAAGATGGAACTTGTGCCCACCTTAACTTTACGATGTCACTCTGAATATTAGGACAGTTTAAGGATATCCACTGATCAGCATTGGGTATGAGTAAGTAAAATTATTTAATTAGGGGAATCCTGCAATGAGTACAATTAAATATCACTGGATTGGACTACAGAATGGAATTGCTCTAGTTAAAACCAAAATTAAAACAAATCATGATTGAAAATTGAGCATGTGCTTTTGGAAATGTTAAAAGCAGAGATTTGCAACATGCTACAAAATGAAGCGACAGAACGTCTCAAAATATCATCAAAATCTTGGATTTCATTTTTGGTACTTCCTCATAACAAAAAACATTGAAAGAGTGGAGGATGTTTCTGGACTGACAACTCAGTCTTTGACTGAAGAAACAGTCGTTCACAATGGTAATACTCCAAGAGGTACTACAGTTTTTAATAAAGAACGAATACATGACATTAGATGTCAAGGATGCCAATTTCCATATTCCAATCCACAGAAAACAAATTGCCCGTATCTCGGATTCGAGGTAGCCAGTTGCCACTGTCATTTTCCGGTTCTTTCCATTGGACTTCGCTCTGCACCTAGAATATTCTTCAAATGCAGGGCACCATTCGCAGCCCATCTTTGATGTCAAGAGCACCATGTCCACTATACCTAGACTACTGGATGGGCAAAGGTACATTTGTAGCCTCTACATATGACTCAATAACAGCTTGTGTCAGACATT
This sequence comes from Lissotriton vulgaris, assembly GCF_964263255.1. Taxonomy (NCBI): domain Eukaryota; kingdom Metazoa; phylum Chordata; class Amphibia; order Caudata; family Salamandridae; genus Lissotriton; species Lissotriton vulgaris. Next base: position 22,284,373 of record NC_141688.1, read on the forward strand.
TCAAATCCGTAAGCCTCGAGCTGAACATAAAACATCTTCTTTAATACCTTCTCGGAAGAGTAAACTCTTAGAAGCAGTGGTAGGTATAAAGAAGGTGAAGGCATAATCTTCGACAGAAAACTAGTCCTCCCTTCACTAGCAAAAGTACTGCTGAAAGAATGGGGAGGCCAAAGCGGAGCCATGTGATGATGCACGGGAGGCTTGCTGTGAAACCTTCAGTGTGGCTCCTGGGTGATATTGTACAGTTGAGGAATCTGTGGTTCGATACAATATCCACCAGAAAGCGCAATTCAAAAAGTAGGTAACTTGTTCATCTTGAGTATCCCTAAAGAGAGAACTGATTCAGCCAACGCACTATCTATCTAAATGGGTTAGGAGAAGTTTAAGGTTGAAATCTTTGTCAGTACAATAACTTTGTAGGGTACAAGAGCCTAAATTATGGCAGTTCTCTAGCCAGGTTATTTTAGTAAGTCTTCAAAATTAGATGGATTTGGAGGGATGTAAATGTTTACACATACTATTGAATTACATCAGAACCAAGGCTGAATATGCACAATATACAATGCCATCAGTTAAATTAACTGTATGCCGTTTTTAGGTCGAGGGACTGTAGGCTTGGCCGTAGGCCAAGACCAGAAGTATTGTTACTTAGAGTGGCTGCTTTATCCCGCCTCTCTTTTCGTCTCTTCTCCATTGGCTGGCTTCCTAAACGGAGGCCAGCCATTGGAGGAGAGAGCCGTCCCTCTAAAGAAGCTCCGTCTTTTTCGGATTCGGGGGGGTACATTTTGCTGTTCTTTCGCCAGTGACGTCATCCGTCACTCAAAACAACAAATACACGCCCCCGAATCCGAAAATGGTCGGAAGCTTGTGGCTGCCATTTTGCTGGTCGAGCAGCGTCTACCAGGACAAGAGGTAAGCCTCTGCTCCCCTGTTTGTGCCGTTATCAGCATTGTTGAAACTGATTAGAATCGGAACTGGGAGCTTTTTTAAATGCGTCCCGCTGCTTTGTTTACCTTCTTTTATTGAATTGATGTCTGAATTGCAGAGTTCGGCGAGTTAACAGGCGGAGCGGCTCTCAGATCTCCAGGAGCACTGGCGGAGCACGGGGACACCCAGTGCTCCGGTCTGGCAGTGGCATAGAGAGGGGGTGGGGGCGAGCAGTGAGGACAATAATGGCAATCTGTTAGCGGCTGCGGAGGGCACAGCAGCTCGGCCGGCCCATTGTCATGGCGGCTTTGTGTGCGGGGAGCAGGGGGCATCGGGGTTTGTTCTCTCCGTGGCCCGGAGGTATTTGTAATCCTGCTCATCACGCTGCTTGCGTGTGCCCCCAGGGGCCAACAGATGTTCCCTGGCAGACATCGGCACGCGACTGACCTCCACCCTAGCAGGAATAATCAATGGGCCCTCAGCCAAACACACTCACAATGTATATGTATGCATATACACAGACACGTAAGCCACTCGTGCTGCCCGACGCTGTTTTGGGCTCGTCTGGTCTCGCGTCAGGTTTTCTTCGACGGGTCACATGGTGAGTGATGGTTTGTTTACCGAGCCCATCTGCGTGTGTCTTTGCTGTGTGTGCAGCCTTGGTGGACGGTGTTGGGGATACTCGTGGTGGGGGAGGGAGGGGGGGGTTCTGAGGCATCTGCTTTTGCTAGGAGCAGAGCCCGGTCTATTCTGGGACCCTCCCTCGAGGTCAGGCGGGTAGAGGGCTGATCCAGCTTCGGTCCGGTTGGTGGTGGAGGAGGAAAGTTTGCGGGTGTTGTATTTGAGTCTGTCGACGTGCTTGGAGGAATTCAGGGACATATACCACCTAAGTGGGGTTTTCAGATGCAGCTCTCCACCCTCCACTTTCGGCACCTCCCCCCGGGACGGGACTTTGCTGCTGCTGAGACCCGAGCGGCTCGCTGTGCCCGATTCCTCCTGGCTGCGTGATGTGTCACGATTGGTTCATTCCCCACAGTATTTATTTTATTTATTCATAGTGTCATTGAACATGTTGTCCATAGACCCGGGTGGTTTGAGTCATTGGGGCTCTGGATCGGGATCGAGTCCACATTTCTGTGCCTATTGGACTTAGCCACATGTGTTTGTAATGTTATACGTGCAGGGTTTAGTTAGCCTTTTCACTGCTGAGATGGTGGTCGTTGCCATCAGCAGCAGTGGATCCTCTTGACTGCCGTCTGCCCTGTGTCAGAGGGTCGATGCTTGGAGGTGACCCGGTTCTCCATCGCGGTCGGAGCCGGATCATTGTTTGCACAGGTCATGTGCTGCCGCCGGGACCTCTCTGCACACTTGCATACACTCATGCCTAAGTTGTATGCTCCGTCACTGGAGGTTGAGAGGTCTGCACAATTGGTATGGGCGACATATATAAGACCTTATCTGAACTCCAGGCAGATGAACATACTGGGGGCAGTGGTGCTGAGGCATTGAGAAGAGACTTTAAGGGTGCTGGGAAAGAGAAAGGGGCGAGCGAGTTATGTTTCTGTGTGGCATGTTGTGTCAGTAAGAGAAGATCGGTCAAAAGCGCGATGGTGCTGCTTGTTGACAGTGACAAGTCAGGTAAAATGCAGCTGAAACGGAGTTATCGACAGTGCAGCTGGTGTAGTAGCACAGGGCCCTGTTGGGCTTTCTACGGATCCATTGAACTCCATTTTTGACTGTATTTTCAGTTCAGCCAAAATAAAGGCGATGGGGCATTTCCTGTACCAGGGCCCATAGCACCCTTGAGAAAGGGTACAGTGAACTCTTGGCTATTACAAAGAAGGCAGATAATAAAATGGTTAGTGGGCTCTGGGAGTGCTGAGAATGAGATCTGACAAGGTCATGATAACTGGGGTCAAGGAGAAGGGAATGGGGGTGAGCAAAGAAACCCGATGCACGTGATGAGGGACCCGAATCACAAGGCGAATAGGTGAGTAAGAATGGGCCCAGGAGGCTATGAGGGAAGGTGTGAGTGATCAGGGGCTGAGGTACAGCGAGAAGGGATTGGCCAATTTGGACTGGATTAACATACCTGCCAGCTCACACGGTGCCACCGTGTGATATGTGCTCCCATCACAGGTTCTCCATACGAGGAGGCAATATCACATGGTGGCAGGAAAACCGAGATGATCGCCACTGCAAATAGTGGTCAAGTCAAGTCCTGTGTGTGTAGCTCTGTCTAAGTGTGTGGCTCTGTCTGTGTGTGTGACTGTGTGTGTGAATGTGTGCCTCTCTGTAGGTATGTAACTGTGTAAATAGCTTTTTTTGTAGGTGACTCTATGTGTAAGTGCCAATGTCTGTGTGAGGGTGGCTCTGTGTAAGTGGCTCTATGTGTGTGTATAGGTGACTGTGAACAACTCTATCTAGGTGGCTCTGTATGTGTGTGTGGCTATGTATGTGTACATTCAATAGGTTATGCATATGCAAAAGATTAAGCTATTAGCATTGTAAATGACAATGCCATTTATTTAACGATTAAGCTATTGCAAATTAAAAAGACAATGCTATTTATTTATGATTTAGAAAAAAAATTAAAAAACAATAAACAATACCAATAGCTCTACCTTTAATAATGCCGAGACCATTGCATTGTAAATGCTTGTTAATAATCTGAAAGAGACAGTTATAAATTCCTTACCTTAGAATTACCCCCAGGCTTCAGACTGGATCCGGAGAATTTTTCTTAGTCCTACCCCTGCGCATTGGTAGGTGGCATCAGTCGAATCCGCGCCAGTTGTTGGCGCCACCAGGATGACGATGCCCTGCCTACTTAGACACCGCCCTTGCACGCAGACGCCAGTTCTTTCTTTTTTTGCGCCAGCCTAGTGCAGACCTGGTGAGAGCTACTCCTTTAGTCACTTTTTGACTAAACTTTTTCAATGTTTTGTTGACTTCTTTATCGAGTCTTCCACTTCTGGTGTATGAGGGATGTTGCATTATCGAACCGGCTTCAAGCCTTGCAGGTCCTGTCACAGGCTGACATAGGTGACGGTCCCGCACCTCAGGTGCCTTTGGTGTCCGGACCGTGACCATTACCCAAAGTCGTCCTCTGACTGCCGGGCCATGAATCCTTATTATTTGTGGGAGCGGTCCCGAAAGCTCTTGGAGGCCCGGCGGTGGACTTTGTGTCGCTTCTGGACTCATTCGAGGGGAAGGTCTCGAGACCGGTCGCGTAGCTCTCAAACTTCGTCCCATTCCAAGTCTTCGAAGTCCTCAGGTAAGTCGAAGCACAAGAAGAAGGCACTCTTAAACTTCTCCCTGTCGGTCGGCTGATGCGACATCGTGGCTCTAAGGCTCCGTCTCCGGTGACTGGTTCAGGGACGATACCGTGCCTCTCCCCGTTTCCGGGAGCCAGGGTGTCCCCTGGCCAACTTGTTCATTTTACGAAGTCCTCCACCTTATATTTGGGCAGCCCGACTCCTCTGGCGTGCCTACGGGCCACGTGGAGCCGGTTGGGGATCCTGGGTTTTTGATACCAGCGGCTCAAGCACCGGAGGGCCCCCCTGGATCCAAACCTGGATCCGGATCGACACTGGTCGATCTTGCTCGACTTTCCCGCGCTGATCCCGATGATGGCCATAACCCTGGCTGACACTGTCCCCATCCTCATCCCTGAGATGGACCCGGAGCCGGACCAACATCGAACCAGACGCCAGGGGGTACTTCTTTCCCAATGTTCATCCCTGGTGTTCCCTATCGCCCAGAGGGTGGTGATGAGGACTGGAAGGGTCTTCAGATTCTTTAGCAGACCAGCTTGAAGAGCACGACTGGAGAGAGAACCTTGGTGACGGCAGTGGTCTGGAGACTTCTCCAGACCTTGGCATGCTTTCTCTCCCTACCATGGCTGTGGAGGAGGAAGCGTCCTACTACGCTGTGGTGATGCATAGGGCAGCCGTGGCCTTGGTCCGAGAGCTCCCTTCAGTGGAGGTCAGGACTAACCTCCTGACTGAGATGCTACCGCCTGCGGCAACCTCCTCTGAACCCCTCCTGCCCTTCGACGAGGCCCCCACTGACGTCATTCTGGGCACCTGGTCCAAGCCCAGCACAGGGGCTTCTGTGGAATGGACGATTGCCCACCGCCCAACCCCAGGCGACCCAGTTTTCCTCACCCAACATCTCGCTCAAGAGCATGGTGGTCCAAGTCTCTTGTACATTCCCTTCTGCTCTCCCAGACAGGTAATCCAAGAAGCTGGATCATCTTGGGAAGCAAATGTTCTCCTCCAGCTTGGCACTGCGGTCTGTGAATACTGCGTGCCTCTTGGGCCGATACTCCCATACAATCTGGGATACAGTTGCGCAAGTGCTATCTCAGTGTCCGGAGGAGGCCCGGGCCATTTTCCCAAGCGGTGGCAGATGGGAGAGACCCAGCAAAATTCACGATCAGATGTGGACTGGATACCACTGACTCACTGGACAGAATGATTACCATGTCGGAAACCCTTCGGCGCAACGCCTGGTTGAGAACGTCTGGCTTTTCGGGGGATGTAAAAGCAACCTTGCTGGACATGCCCTTTGATGGGTGTCACCTTTTTGGTGACAAGGCAGACTCGGTGCTGGAGTGCTTCAAGGATTCTCGAGCTACGGCAAGATCCTTGATCCTCGTTGCGTCTGTCCATCCACCGCAGTCTGGCATTCGCCTCTTTCGCGGCTACAGAAGGAGCACCCACCAGATCTGGCCCAGTTTAGCCACCGCTTCCTGCAAGCTGTCCAGCCTGTGCGTGGCTGCGTACGTGGGGCCCTGGGAACTCGCAGGTCCCTGCGATCTCGCGGGTCTGGGAGCCAGCGGGTAGGCCAGTTTACCCTCTCTCCTCCTGCAGCAGCCTCCAAACCCTCCTAGTCTGACCTTTCAGGGCCATCAACTGCCAGTGGGTGGCACGATTCGCCATCACCTCCCCCCACTGGCAGTCCATCACGTCAGACCTGTGGGTTTGTCAGATAGTCGTGTGGGGCTATTCCCTCTCCTACGAGACTACCCCTCCCTTCATGCCACCATCTTTCGATCGCATGTCAGAGGATCATTTGGTGCTTTCCCACCAGGAAGCTTAAGCTCTCTTGGTCAAGGGAGCTATTGAGAGGGTCCATGCGCCAGAAGTAGGTTGTGGTTGCTATTCCTGCTACTTTCTGGTGCCCAAGAAGGACAAAGGTGTCCTATCCTAGACCTCAGGACCCTAATCCGCTCATGTTGGCCCAGGTCCTGGTTGCCTTCAACCCTGGAGACTGGACAGTGGCGTTGGACTTCCATATCCCTGTTCTGCCAGCCCATCAGGGGAATCTTTCAGACTACGTCCAGATCTCAGAGGGAACTGAACAACTGCAGTGGTAGTTAAGGGACCAGGATGGGGGCAGAGGCAGATCCTTCTCTCTTCCCCACCCAGAACTAACAGTGGTGACTGATGCGTCACTTCTGGGAGTCTGGGCTCCATATCAGAGCCTCCTGGCACTGAAGGCATTCCTTCCCTCCCTCAAGGGAAAAGTAGTGCCAGTGTTCACAGAAAACACCACCGCCATGTGGTACTGCAACAAACAGGGTGGGATTGTGCACTCTGTGTCAAGAGGCTATTTGCCTTTGGACATGGCTGGAGCATCATGGCATGACCCTGGTGGTTCAACACTTGGCAGGTTCTCTGAATGCCAGGGCGGACATACTCCGCTGTCGGTGCTTGGTGGATCATAAATGGTATCTTCACTCCGAGGTGGTGCAAGGTCTCTTTCAGCCATGGGGAGAGCATTGGTTAGATCTGTTCACCACCGAAGAAAACGTGCAATGTCCACAGTTCTGTGCGTTGGAGTTCCCAAGGTGGCACTCACTCTGCAATACTTTTTGTCGTGAGTGGAACTGTGGCCTCCTGTACGTCTTTTCGCCTGTTCCACTTCTGCCCTGAGTGCTGACGATTATCAAGCGTGACCACTGGGCTAAAGTCATTCTTCTGGCTCCGGACTGGGCTTGAAGAGTCTGGTACCCGACCTCCCGAGCATGGCGTCTGATCCTCCGATCAGAGTGCTCCTTCGAAAGGATCTTCTGTCGCTACAGCAGGGGACGGTTGTTTACCCGAACCTGTACAGCCTCCACCTCCTTGCATGGAGATTGAGTGGCAACAGTTGACAACTTTTGACCTTCTGCCGGACATCTGTAACGTCATCTTGGCAGCCAGGCATCCCTACACTTAGACGATATACACCTGTCAATGGAACAAGTTTGTGGCATGGTGCACAGCAAAGGCTGTGGATCACCTCTCTGCCCCGCTTTCTGAAGTTCTCTTGTTCTCAAGTATTAGGGGTGTCTTTCATAGATTCACATGCCTGAATCATTCACCGTCGTCGGAGTGGGAGTCCCACGGTATATATAAAAGCAATAAAATGCCATAATACATATAGCAAATATCAGAAATACCCAACCAGGAAGTAAAGTAGCACCAGCTACAGTAGAAAAAACCTTCACAATCGGGACTATCCTAGTCATTATGTCTTAGTCCAAACTGCAACCAATCAGGCGACAGCACCCACCAGAATGTTCTCCCCAGAGGCTCAGGCTCTCAGATTTTCTACCGCACGTCGTGTGAAGGGAGTCTCCCTGAGCTCTGCTCAGTTTTCTTCCAGATTACTTAGTTCTTCAAGATTTTCACAATTTCTACTTCTAAATCCCTGTTCAGGGCCTGTGATTCTTGTGGGAAGCAAAGGCTATTCAAAGAAGCTCCCCACAAAAAATGTTTATATTACCTTTATCCTGACCATAAGGCAAAGGAGTGCAAGATCTGCCGGACCTTCCCCCCCCCTAAGACCATCAGGGACAGAGAAGGACGACTGCTGTTGTGGCTTAACAGACTCAAGGACAAGGAGAACCCTTTGTCTGAGGTAGGAAGCATTGCCTCTGGTTCTTCATTAATTTCTAATAAGAGGAAGGCTGAAACTGAGGTTTCATCTCCAAGGGCGAAGGTAGCGAAGAAGGCCAAATCCTCTCTGGATACTTCTGGGCCTAGTGATTCAAAAAAGACTCTTCCACCTGGTAAAATGGATAGTACACCCTCTATGAAGTCTGGGAAATCTGCAGTTCCCAAGAAATCTTTAAAGTCTGTGCCTCCTCAGTTGCCACCTTTGACAATTTCAACGTCAAAAAAGGACTGTGTTTCCTCTCATGTGGCCACGTCTACCACCTGGACTATGACTTTCTCTTCTCCAAAGCCAACTCTAGTGATATCTTCGGCCTCATCGCCTACGCTGGTTCATGTGCAGATCAGGCCTATCTCGTCGTCGAAGATAGTCCCGTCGACGACGGCTAAGGTACCGTCGACGAGCTCTTCATCTACTAATATGATGTCGACGGTTGGCTCCCCGTCGACTAAGAAAATTGTGCTGTCGATGATGTTCTCGCCGACGACGTTGCCGTCGACGATGAAATCCACGTCGACGAAGCTATCGTCGACTACCTCGACGTCGTCCCCGTCGACGATGCTACCGTTGACGACCTCGTCGACGACGAAATCTACGTCAACGAAGATACCGTCGACGACCTAGACGACCGTTCCGTCGACGACGGTACCGTCGACGAGGCAACCAATTCACCAGCAAACGGAGATCCCATCGACGCCACCTCTGTCAAGCTGCACTACCTTACAAGTCTGGTCAGCACAGTCATCGAGGATTCCGTTACCATCACCTGCAACTACAGCTACGCTGTTGAAGAAAAGGGCTACTGCTGAGGCGATTCCTTCTACGCTAGTAGTGCCAGAGAAACTTTTGGATTCGGATGAGGAAGGATCTTATGAAGATGAAAACTTTGGAGCAGCCAGAAGCCCATCTGACCTCCAAATTAAGGTTCAAGATGATATGGAGGAAGAAATGCATGAAACAGAGCCTCTGTCACATGAGGACAGGCCTGCTCCCGGCATGCTGATGCCTGAGGAATTGTTTCGCAATCTGCAGTACATGCTCAGTGACTATTATAGACGTTTCCCACCTTCAGAGTCAGGTGACTCGCAGCTATCTACGCCGAGACCTAAAACAGCGACGCCGCTTTCTAAGCAGACACAGCCAGTGGTTTCTGTGACATTGGAGGAAGGACGTCCAGCATTGCCTGCGCCACACGTCACAGCTCCTCAAACAGGAAAAGAAGAGTACTCAGATCATGAGGAGCAAGAAGAAGGAGAATTGGACAATGGGTCAGAATCGTCGGAGTATGAGGATTATATTGCAAACACGCCCTCTCCGGCAGAACCTACTACATCTTAGTCACCTCCTGTGGACATTTCCTCATTCCACATGATCATGGATAGAGCAACGAAGAGGTTCATGATCACTATGGAGTCAAAACAAGAAGACTGCTTCTTGTATGACTTCAAGTCTACACCACAAAAACAGAGTTGGACCATACCAATCATAGAATTCATATGGAAGGAAGGACTGAAGATCATGTCCAAGCCAAATTCTTTGCCAGCAGTGCTTCCGAGAGTGGATAAGAAATATAGGGCGCCAAATTCATCTCCCGCGTGCCTCATTTGACAAGCGAAAGCAGACTCTGTGGTGGTGCAAGCAGCGCAAAAGAGATCTTCTAACCCAACATCTCAGGTCTCTGTTCCGCCTGACAAGGACGGGAGGCGTCTAGATTCTATCGGGAAAAAAGTTTTTACAATTGCAGCCACAACCATTAGAGCCGCAAACTCTCTAGCCATATTAGGGAGATACGATAGGCAGATGTGGTCTGACATCTCGCCGTATGTGGACAAACTCCCCGAGCCAGATCGGGTCGAAGCAAGGAAGATCCTTCAGGAAGGAGAGTGCGTCTCGTCTGAGATGATTGATGCTGCAGTGGACGTTGCTGCCACAGGATTTCGTCAACTAGCAGGTGCAGCTGTTCTCAGGAGGCAAGGATGGTTGAAGGCAACATCCTTTCGGCAGGAGGTCCAAACAAGGATTATAGATATGGCATTTGATGGAGAATACTTGTTTGGAAAGCATGTTGACGATGCTCTAGAAGCCATCAAAAAGGATACTGAGACAGCACGTTCGCTGGGCACTTTGCAATACAGGAAGTCTTCCTTTCGTTGAGCAAGAGGAAGAGGTAATTTCTCTAATAGAGGAGGCTTTAACCAACAGTGCTCCTATACTTCCGCCCAGGGAAACCAAAGGTACCAGCCATATCGTCAACAGGCTTACGGACAGAGAAAAGGAAATTTCTCTCAGTCCCGAGGAAAATCTAACTATCGAGGAAGAGACAATAAGAAGTGAGGAACGCATCCTGCCGCCACTTTGTCCCAACCCGAACCAAATTGGAGGAAAAATATCCCAAAATTACTTAAATTGGTCCAAAATTACCACAGACAAGTGAGTTCTGGATGTGGTAGCCAGAGGTCACATTTTGGAATTCGTAAAAACTCCCCCAAATCGCCCCCCAAGAGGACCCCCTCCAGCACATCTCAAAGAGCTGTTTGCCCAGATCAACGCTATGATTCGGAAGGGAGCAATTGAAAGGGTACCTCATCATCAGAAAGGAAAAGGCTTCTACTCGAGATTTTTCCTTATTCGCAAGAAGTCGGGGGAATGGCGTCCCATCCTCGACCTGCGTGCCCTAAACAAATTCCTCAAAAAGCTGTCATTCAGGATGCTGACACTTCAAGAAATCCTCTAATTTCTTTCGGCGGGAGAGTATATGGCAACACTCGACCTTCAGGATGCATACTTCCACGTACCAATTTTTCCCAGGCACCGGAAGTTTCTAAGGTTCAGAGTGGCTGGCAGGGACTTCCAGTTCAAAGTTCTTCCATTTGGACTGCGCTCAGCCCCCCAGAGTGTTTACGAAGATACTGGCCCCGGTGGCAGCCCACCTTCGGTTGCAGTCGATACAGATATATCCATATCTAGACGATTGCCTTATCAAGGCCAGTTCTTTCGACATGGTGCAAGCTCACATTCAAACAACTCTGTCACTGATGCAAAGCCTGGGTTTCTCAGTGAACTTCGAGAAATCACACCTCACGCCAGCAAGGAGAAAGACTTTCTTGGGGGCGACACTGGACACCAAGCTCGCCCAAGTATTTATCTCAAAGGAAAGACAGGAAAAGATACAACAGTTGGCTGCGGCACTGTTGTTAAAAAGGTGCGTTTCAATACGCGTGTTCAAGTCCTTCATCGGGATGATTTCTTCCTGTATTCTTCTCACCCCCAACTGTCGTCTTCGGATGAGACCTTTGCAAGAGGAGCTCAGTCGCCAGTGGATACAGGTGTCGGGGTCCTTCGAGGATATCATCCAAATAACGCCTCGATTGCGAGAAGCGATTCAATGGTGGAGTCAAGGATCCAACATACAAGTGGGATGCTCTTTCCTCACGGAAGTGCCCAGTTTCATAGTAACGACGGACGCTTCGATGACAGGCTGGGGTGCACATCTCCAAGGCATGACGGTCAGCGGAAAATGGAACAAGATCCAAATGGGATGGCACATAAACAGGCTAGAATTGCACGCCATCTTTCTAGCCCTGAAATCCTTTCAAGCGACCCTAGAAGGCGCCACAGTTTTGATTCGGACAGACAACACCACCTGCATGCATTATCTAAACAAGCAGGGAGGCACAAGATCAGCCCGGTTGTCGCAGCAAGCACAAGAGATTTGGAGTTGGGCCCTGACTCACAATATCCATCTGTCAGCGGTCCATGTTCCGGGAATCGCGAATGTGTTAGCGGATTCTCTCAGCAGGTCCGCAGGCTGCCCTCACGAGTGGGAATTACATCAACCATCTCTAGTCCGCATCTTTCAGACATGGGGGCATCCGGATCTGGACTTGTTTGCGACACAACAGAACCGGAAATGCCCATACTTTGCAAGTTGGGTTCCCCACAAGGACTTGTGCGGGGATGCCCTTTCGCTGAATTGGAATCAAATATTTGCATACGCTTTTCCACCGATACCTCTGATCCCGAAAGTCATCAAGAAGATGAAGAAGCAGCCATGCCGGTTGATACTGATTGCCCCACGATGGCCTCGGCAATACTGGTTCACCGAGCTACTCCTTCTCTCGGAATGCAACCCTATCCAACTTCCTCGCATTCCGAATCTTCTCTCCACCCAGAAAGGCAGGGTGTACCATCCGGACCCGAACTCGCTGAAATTGTCAGCTTGGCTCCTCAGCACATGGAATTTGCACACTTAAACATCCCACAGGACTGCCAGGATGTACTGGCGAAGGCCAGGGCTCCATCCACGATCAAGACTTACAAACTTAAGTGGAGGCGTTTCTGTGCATGGTGCCAATCTAATGGTCTACATCCCATTCATGCCAAACCAGAGCAAACCTTCCCTTCTTTTTGCACTTGGCCAGATTGGGTTTGGCACACTCTACTCTTAAGGTCTTCCTGGCTGCCATTTCTAGATTTCGTCAAGATGGATCAAATTCTTTGTTTTCTGTGCGGATCATACAACAATTTTGCAAGGGATTGTTTCGTATGTTTCCGCCTGTACGGAAACCTCCTCCTGCATGGCATCTGAATGTCGTACTGACTCAGCTCATGCGTCACCCTTTCGAACCGATCCATAAGGTGGACCTGAAATTTTTGACATGGAAAGTGTCATTGTTACTAGCCTTAAAATCTGCTAGAAGGGTTAGCGATATTCAGGCATTTACATCTAAAGCGCCTTTCGTCCAATTCACCACGGACTCAGTAGTACTGCGTACTAATCCAACGTACATGCCAAAAGTGCCTTTGGATTTTCATCTCAATGAGCCGGTTGTCCTCAAGACATTCTTTCCAACCCCACAGTCGCCGGCGGAACGAGCACTGCATTCGTTGGATATTAGAAGATGTCTCAAGTTTTACCCATCAAGAACCTCTGCCATCCGCAAGACAGACCAACTGTTCGTGGCTTATGGCCGGCAACGCCAGGGCTGTGCAGTTTCAAAACAGACCATTGCTAGATGGGTCTCCTCTACAATTGGACTTTGTCATCAGCAGGCCGGTAGACCCTTACAGGCCTTGCCAAGAGCACATTCTACAAGGGCGGTTAGCTCTTCCACTGCCCTTTTTGCTGGTGTGCCTCTTCGACAGATCTGCAGAGCTGCTACATGGTCTAGCACACACACCTTTACTAGACACTACTGTCTAGATTCAGCAGACGACGCAGATGCTTCGGTTGGAAGAGCAGTGTTGCGCAATCTTTTCAAATAAGGTGAGCCTCTGTTTCCACCTCCTCCTCTATGCTCTTTAGACGTTATTCAGAAGTTGATGATTGTTATTCATTTATACTGATATATATATATATATATATATATATATATTTATATATATCTGGATGAATATATTTTTGATACTCTTGACGTCTACGAGCGTTATGCTAGGAGTACTGCTTACTATTCTGATTCAGGCATGTGAATCTATGAAAGACACCCCTAATACTGGAGAAGAACAATAGTTACTTACCTGTAAACTGGTGGTTCTCCAGTATTAATGTCTTTCATAGATTCACATGCAACCCGCCCGCCTCCCCCCAGAGACTCACTCAGGCATTATGGGGTTTCACTCCTGTGCGAGAAAATCTGAGAGCCTGAGCCTCTGGGGAGAACATTCTGGTGGGTGCTGTCGCCTGATTGGTTGCAGTTTGGACTAAGACATAATGACTAGGATAGTCACGATTGTGAATGTTTTTTCTACTGTAGCTGGTGCTACTTTACTTCCTGGTTGGGTATTTCTGATATTTGCTATATGTATTATGGCATTTTATTGCTTTTATATATACCGTGGGACTCCCACTCCGACGACGGGGAATGATTCAGGCATGTGAATCTATGAAAGACACCAATACTGGAGAACCACCTGTTTACAGGTAAGTAACTATTGTTCTTCATTCTTTCTTTGACCCAGCAGGACTCTGCTCTGGGCACTGTAAAAGGCTTTCTAGCAGCCATTTCTGCTTTCCTTCGGCTACCAGATCAGCCCTCTTTGTTCAAGTCCCCTATTGTAAATAGATTCAAGGGCATTGTTCATCGTTTTCCTCCATCTCCTTTCATAGTGCCCCAGTGGGACTTGAACCTTGTCTTGACTTAGCTTATGTGCTCTCCTTTCGAGTCTCTTTACAACTGTCCTCTCAGGCTCCTCACTCTGAAAACTGCCTTTCTTGTTGCCATCACCTCTGCTCGCAGAGTGAGAGAGCTTCAAGCTCTTTCTTCTAAGCCCCCTTTCTTCTCTGTGCATCCGGACAAAGTGGTGCTTAGATTGAGACCCTTGTTCCTTCCTAAAAAGGTTACACCTTTTCACATAGGACTCTGCCCACCTTTTACCCACATCCGCACGCTTTCAAGGAGGAGGAGAGACTAAACCGTCTGGACCCAAAACGTGCGCTGTCCTTCTATCTCAACCTCACTAAAGATTTCCGGGGGGACGATCAACTCTTCGTTGGCTATGTGGGTGCTAAGAAAAGTCGGGCCTTCCAAAAGCGTACCATCTCCCGATGGATTGTCCTTTGTATAAAAATGAGCCTCCAATGGGGCATCATGCTCATTCCACTAGGGCTATGGCAGCAATCACTGCATAGTCGCGCGTAGTCCCACTCATCGACATCTGCCAGGCGGCAATGTGTGGGCATCTATGTACAGGTTCACCAGACATTACTGCCTGGACAGTCAAGTCAAGAGGGACGGCAATTTTTCCCGTTCTGTCCTCCAGGCCTTTATGGTGTGAACTTAGTACACAGACCCTCCTCCAGGATTGGAATTCTCTGGGTATCTATTCGAACGTTAGGAATCTATAACTGTCTCTTTCAGATGAACAAGTTACTTACCTTCTGTGACGATGTATTTGTAAGAGACATGGGTTAGGTATAGATTCCTTACCGCCCCACCCATCCTCCCTGCTCTACGGACTGACTTCTAAGGGTAGGGAGTTCCTCACAGGGCCCTCGTTGTGGCGCCCCAGTGGTCAGTGTCTTTCATGGCTCAGCGCATCTGACTTGGAAAGTCATGTCAGAACTGACAGCGCGCAGGGGCGGCATCTAAGTAGGCACCGTGACGTCATCCCGGCGACCACGACAATGGACCTACGCTCAGGGGTACTGCTAAGAAAAATTCTCAGGATCCAGTCTGACACCTGGGGGTAATTCTAAGGTAAAGATCCATAACTAACCTATGCCTCTTATAGTTACCAAAGGTAAGTAACTTTTACATCAAGACTTGTGCCTAGATCGTTAGACCACCTGAAGTTTGGCTTAATCATTGTAAAGCAGCATTATTGGCAAAGGTTACAACAGCCAAGCATCTTGAAAAAGCAGATCAACTTTATCATGATGGGTGGAAAAAAGTCAGAACTAAGCACTGTGTTCAACCCATGGATGTTCCAAATCAAAACACTGCAGCATGTGGGTGACCTATCGACCGAGTGAATTTAGCCCCACTTGTTGAAATCATAAACATGGTCTAAAATATAAAGAGAAATAATTGTCATGTACATAATTCTTTACTCAAAATAAAAATTCTCCTCTTGGAGTAATCTTACTAATTAGTTATTTTCATTTTCTATTGGGAAAAATGCCATGGAGCTACACACATTTCAACTTGAGTAGGTGCAAGGTCTTCATGTATCACTTTTTAGACCCATTTATATCCTGGTAGCCCATCATATAAGAAAATGCTCTTATTCTCTAACTCAACTTAAGCTTATTTAACCAAGGAGACTACCTTTATCAAGTAAAATTATGCTACTGCTCAACCCCTCTTTGAAATAAAAATTGACGTGGGAAAGTGAACTTTGATGTGAGAATGTATTTGGGATTAAGTATTTACACTGGAGCTATGGGTTTTAGGACGATTTTGGGGCCCTTTTGAGAGGTTGGTCTTGTTTGATAGGAAGTCGAAAGCAAAAAAGCAAACTAAGCAGGCTTGAAAACCAAATTATACTTGAACCGGTACCAGAGTTAATACAGGACTTAACTAGTTTGGTTGGGTATTTAGAGTAGCCATTTTTTACTCTTGGCGAAAAGATTGGTTCTTAAACATTTTTAATTTGGCTATAGAGAGACCGTACACTGTTCTTACCATATCTTTCTCCCTGTTTGTAAATCAGCATGGGTCGACGAGAGACAGACGTTAGAAGGTTTGAGACTGCGGGCCTCAAGTTGTTGTGCTGTTTCACTTAAGTTTCAGATTTTACTGGTGTCCCCTTTTGTATCTCCACAGTGCCCAAATTTAATTGCCTCCAGTAATTCAATTAGGTTGTATGTTCAGTAATACCAGAGCCTTCATCATACTTCATCATGCTTCCAAAGGTAGAATGCATTATTGACAGAATATTTAACATTGAAGGTTCCGGTAAAACATCCTGTTGGCATAAGGAATTCTTTGAAATTCCTGGGAAATTTTCAAATTTGACCGCCCAACGCACTATCCATGACATTAAAACTAGCTTTGGAATTGATAGTTTCAGTAAAAATTGCCATCTTTGGGTCCGAATCTCCTGCAAGACTTTGTTCCATTGAATGGGTCTTCAACAAGGTTAAAACTAGTGGGTGGACAAACATGGTGGACAAGCCTCTAGTCCTTAAGTGGAGAAATCAGAATCTAAGCGTACTTAGTCTTCTGTCTTCAGATTAGTGATGGGTGCTGAGCTGGAAGATTACGTTTTAGGCTCATGAGCTACGTCCACTGAGGGATCCTGTAAGATACCTTGGATGTAGAATGCTTTGTG